>NC_089231.1:15070889-15670889 GCF_963924675.1 Phocoena phocoena
GCAATCATACTACAAACTTTCTGCTTCCACTGATTATTTGCTTTCTCCTAATCTCTTAAATAGCAGGTGGTTTTTGTCAGTCACAGCAAGTATTTTCAGCTTATTCATGTGAGCATGTTTCCCATCCTTCGTTCATTAATAAATGAACACAAAACAACACTCCAGGGCAAATCTGCCTCACGAAATCTGAAAGGGAAGTTAAGTCCAAGAAACTGGTTTATAATGTTGCTAAAGAATAGAGTTCATAGACTCGCAGGTGCCGCAAGCGTTGCCCAGTCCAATTGTCCTCCTATCGCCACCTCAGAAGGATGGTCATCAATATAAGGTGTCTCGTAGAGTGCATCCAAGAGGTTGAATTTCTGAAGTACCAGAATAGCTTATCAAAGGAGATTTCAATATAAGAAGTCCCCTGGCAAAAAATCTCAGGAGAGTTTCTTCATGAAGTCATGAGTCGTATTTAGTAAATCAACACAAATTCTAGCAGACACTATAATTTAAAACTTCTCAACTATAGCTTTCACTGAAATGATGCTATGTACAAATGGAATTATAAATAAATAAATCATGGAATATAAATATCTATGTCTCATGAAAAGCTACTATAGAAAATCTGAATTTATAAAATAAATGAGTTAGAAGATGGTTATTTATTCTCTGAAATGAAAGCTTGCCTTTTTACAAATCTCCTACGGGAGCATATCCTTTTAGTAAAAATGTGAACGTATTGGATCTAATGGAATCTCTTAAGGGAATTTTATCCTCAATCATCCCCTCTCTTTCATCTTCCACCTCCCTTGCTCTTGTTCCCATCTGGCTCCATCCCTTTCTACAAAAAACAAAACAAAACAAAACAAAAAAACAGTTCAATTATGACCCATATTAAAATAAAACCAACAAACAAAAAAGTTTGACTTCTATGTAGAAAGACAGAGACAGAGAGGTAAATAATTAGGTAGAGAGATGAATGGATAAATAGAAGGAGGGATAGAAAGATGATAGGTAGATAGGCAGATAGATAGATTCTCATATTGTCTTTCATTTCCTCATAAGTTACTTTAAAATATTTTTTCCCGCCACCAATTTCTTACTGCCCACTGAATTTCCTCTCTCTAGATTGTTATTGGCCCCCAGATTGTCAAATTTAATAGCTACTTTTCCATCTTTACCTGAATCTGACAAAGTTTATTACCATTTCAACAGCGTTTCTTCCCACTTCCAAGATGTTTTTCTAAGAATCAGGAGACCATATGCTTCATAACTGCCTCATCCTCTTTAGGAAATCCAATCCCCCTTGACGGTGAGTACTTTAGGCATGGGTATATGATGCAGTTCTGGCCAATGAGATGTGTATTAATTTTCTAGTTACTTTAACACATTATCACAAACTTAGTGGCTTAAGACAGCATAACAGTATCTTACAGTTTGGGAAGTCAGAAGTCCAAAATGGGTCTCACTGAGCTAAAATCAAGATGTTAGCGGGGCTCTACTCTTTCCAGAGGCTCTAGGGGAGAATCCACTTCCTTGCCTTTTCCAGCATCAAGAGGCTGCCTGCATTCCCTGGCTCATGCCCCATTCCTCTATCTTCCAAGCCTGCAGCATTGGACCAAGTCTCTCACACTGCCATCTCTCTGTTCTCCCTATTCTTTCTCCCTCTTCCACTAATCAGATCCCTTGTGATTAAACTGGGTCCACCCAGATAATGCAGGATAATATCTCCACCTCAAGATCAGCTGATTAGCAACCTTAATTCTATCTGCAACTTTAGTTCCCCTTTGCAAGAAACCCAACCTATTCACAGGGTCCAGGGATTAAGACATGGACATTTTTGTTGTATTCTTCCTACAACAAAATGTGAAAGTCTGTTGGGCACCTTCTAGAAACGTTTCTTTTGCTGATGTAAGAGACATGGGGGAAGAAACACTCCTCTTTCCACCTCTGGAAGTTGATGTTTGCATGTGCTGTCTAGAACTGTGGTCTTCATTTAAAATCATAAGATGAGCTGATCTAGGTTGGTAAACCTTCATCATGAGAATACCACATCATGAATTTTTATATATATATATATATATATATATTCATGACACTGATGAACCACTGAGTAAACCAACCCAAGGGCAATTCTAACTCTATTTCTTGTTAGATAAGATAAAATTTGATTTTGTATATTCGTTTTGACTTGTGTTTTCTGCTTCTTGCTGCCCAAACATCCTAACTGATACTTAACCTTACTATACTTTTCTGAGTGTTTGACAGATTTCCTTTTTGCATTTTGAAATGGTCACCAAGCTTCTGTGGGATTACTGACTTCTGATTTCCTCCTACTCCTGAAGCCATTTCATCTGTTTCATTCAAAGGATCTTCCCAAGTAAGTCAGAAAGAGAAAAACAAATACCATATGCTAATGCATATATATGGAATCTAAAAAAAATGGTACTGAAGATCCTAGGGGTAGGGCAGGAACAAAGACACAGTTGTAGGAATGGACTTGAGGACAGAGGGTGGGAAGGGGAAGCTGGGATGAAGTGAGAGAGCAGCATTGACATATATACACTACCGAATGTAAACTAGAAGCATTCGCATAGCACAGGGAGATCAGCTCGGTGCTTTGTGACCACCTAGAGGGGTGGGATAGGGAGGGTGCGAGGGAGGCTCAAGGGGGAGGGGATATGGGGATCTATGTATATATATGGCTGATTCACTTGGTTGTACAGCAGAAACTAACACAACACTGTAAAGCAATTATACTCCAATGAAGACATTTTTTAAAAAAACGATCTGCTCTGCTTATACTTTTGAGGGCTGGTTTCACATGTGGCTCCATTTCAGCTCTTCTCATCTCTATTCTCCCTAAGTGAACTCATTCTCTTCCAAGACTTTAACTATCCTTTCCACCCATATTCATATTTTCCACCTCTATTCTAGAAAATTCTGCTGACTCAGGAGCTGTGCTCCCACCTATCTGCTGTACATGTCTGCTTGGATGTCTCATGGCCTCCCCTCCACAGCTCAAAACGTGACTCTGCCTTTCGCTCCTCCCTGAACTTTCTGATGTATCCCCCCACACCAATGAATGATTTCAAAACTTAATTCAGTTTCCACAGTTTCCACCCCTGCTTCTCACCCAGACACTCTCCATATTAAATTAAGTATTAAATCTGTGCCCTCAACCTCCTTAAAATGCCTTCATCTTACCCCCTCTTCATACCTAGAGTCAAGAGTTTGGTCCCACATCTCTCACCCTACAAAAGTCATCTCATCGGCTCTCCCCGTATTCAAACTCCGCAATCCCTCCACCACAGCCCAGTGTCTCTACTGCTCATCCAGTGACCCTTCTGCAGTTGAGATAAAGTCACATCCTGCCTTGCTTAAAATCCTTCCATGGAGTCCTGCAACTTTTAGGCTAAGAATAAACATCAACAAATGAAAGTCGTGTAATGTAGATTCATCATATTACCTTATCTCATTTACTTTTCCAACCATCCTGTGAATTAAGTAGTATTACTATCCTTATTTAACAGATAAAAAACTGCAATTTAGAGAGCGCTAATGACTCTCAAAGGTCACACAGCTGGGAAGTGTGAGAGCTGGGTTTCATCCTAGTCATTCTAACTCCAAAACCCATGCTTACCTGCTGCTTCTGCCTATCAAGAATGTCCTTCCCTTTTTAATTTTTATTTTTCTTCATTTTCCTAATTGGTACCTCAACCTTCTACACTCAAGTATTTCCTCTTCCTTGCAGGTTTCTGCAGTCTCCCTCTAACTAATTTACAAGTTTCCCTCTTCAGTGGTCCCCTGGCATTCTGTACATACTGCTTAAAGTAATAACAGCTAACATTTCTTACCTTCTTCGCTATGTGACAAATATAGCAAAGTGCTTTAGATTCGTAAACTTAATTCCCATAGAAAGCTATTAAGATATTTCAGCTTACAGATGGAAAAAAAATGCCTGAGGTTATATAATGTTTTGGACAATTTGTTCTGTAGCCTGTGTTTGCTATGGACTGAATGTTTGGGTCTCCCCAGAGTTCATATGTTGAAAGCCCAGTGTGATGGTATTTGGAGGAGATGTCTCTGGGAGGTGACTAGGTCATGAAGGCATAGTCCTCATACCTGGGATGAGTGCCTTTGTAAAAGAGGCCCAAGAGAGCTCCCTTCCCGCTTCTGCCACGTGAGGACACAAAGAAGAGACATCTGTCCATGAACTAGGAAGCAGGCTTCCTCCAGACACCGAATCTGTCAGTGTCTTTACCTTGGACTTCTAGCCTCAAGAACTACGAGAAATAAATTTGTTATTTATAAGTTACCCAGTCTATGATATGTTTTTATAGCAACCCAAACAGACTAAGATAAAGTTCTATTTTCTTTTTTCCTTTAGAATACTTTGAGTGTGGGAACCATGCCTTATATGATTTTGAGTACCCAGGACCTGGGCAAAAACAAACTTGTTTCCTGAACATTTGATAACTGAATGGACCATTTATTAAGAGATCTGTGACAGCCCAGATGTATACGAATATAATATGCTCATGACATTTTATGTTCTGTTCTGGAAAACACAGAGCATGAAAATTTGATACAATGACATATCCATTTCTGTCTCCGCCATCCCCGCACCCCACTTTCCTGTGAGCTTATTAGTGCCATGCACCATGCCATATTCACCCTGGATTTCAAGGGTCTAGCAAAGGTACTCAACGAACAAACCCAAAAGTTGAGTGAATCATCAGAAATCAATGTTGACTTTCTCTCTCCATTTTATTATGCCACTAAATGCTCAAGACAGTCAGAAATCTTCATTAAATCTCCAGTACAACATGCAGCACAGCAGAAATTGGAATTACTACTTAGCTAAGTTTATTGTAGCTCATCACCATCCACCACAGTTCATCTGGTTTTTCAGAGGCCATACAGGTGAATTGAACAGGGATATGATCTAAGCACCACTCAATTATCCCAAGGCAAATAAAGTGACAATATTAGCACCTTTGCCCCAGTTTGGAAAAAGCAAGATAAGAGTTCCACTTCAAAAAATATCAAAAAATGTATTTCCCATAATGTTATTTTTGTAGCATTTATTTATCTTTATTTCTTATACTGGCATGCTATCAGGATGCTGATTTGTGAATTTATATCATACTTTGCCAAAAAGGCTATGAGCACTTTGATGGAGATTACACCTCATTATGAACTGTGCACACATATGAATGCTGTAAAATTGTTAGAGTATTTCTGAGATATTACACATGTATACTGGAAAATGGGATTGTCTCTTCAAGCAGAATCTCTAAAAGGCATCCAAGTTAGAGACATTCTGAGCATCTCAAAAACAACAGATGTTCATTGGGACCTAGGTATTGTGTACTAAGCAACTTCTAAGAATCCCGAGGGTGGCAGAGTTGGAAGGCAGAACTAATAGCCCTTGTAGAAATAAAAAAACAAACGCACTTTCTGAGAAAAGAGGCCCTGGTTATTGATTTACAGTTAACAGAATTTTTTTTACTTTATTCCAAAGGAGACCAAAAGGGTAACAAATACAGAGAAGGACTTTGTTCCCAGAATAATGCTGGTGAAACCATCCGATAGATGTGATTAGACCTGAAGTCCAGCATTTAGAAAGGTTGGAAGTTTGACACTGAGGAGGCCTGGTGTATTATCACCTTGAAGGTGCAAGATTACAAAGGAGCAAATTCAAAGGGAGTTCAGCAGAGAAAAATGGCTGTAACCTCAAAGGTCTGCAAATTGGTCCTAAGAAGTATCTATCAGTCAGTTGAAACAACCTAAATTGAGGAAAGGAGGCTTGATTGACATTTGATGGCTTTTTTCCTTTAATCTTTCCTTACAGGGAAAGGTCCTTTCCTTTCCTTCTTGTCTCTGCTCTTTTTCTCCAGTTCTTTATTTTTCTCTGCCTCTCTCCCATTTTGCCTTCTCTCTCTCCCTTCTTTTCAATTCACCATCCTTTTTCCAATCTGCATCCTCTTATTTGAATTGTCACAAGGTACAACTTTAAAGATTTTTTAGAAAAGTAAATTGACAATGACATAAATTATACATAAGTGTAAATAAAATAGATTTGTAATAAAATGGAGATCTGTAAATAACCAAAGTTGCATTCATTTAATAGGTTTCACTCTTCATTTCAAAAGCAGGTGAGGGACTTCCCTGGTGGCACAGTGGTTAAGAATCCGCCTGCCAATGCAGGGGACACAGGTTCGATCCCTAGTCCGGGAAGGTCCCACATGCCACGGAGCAACTAAGCCCATGCACCACAACTACTGAGCCTGCGCTCTAGAGCCCACGAGCCACAACTAGTGAAGCCCACATGCTTAGAGCCCATGCTCCGCAACAAGAGAAGCCACCGCAGTGAGAAGCGCGCACACCGCAACAAAGAGTAGCCCCCGCTCGCCACAACTAGAGAAAGCCTGCGCGCAGCAACGAAGACCTAATGCAGCCAAAAAATTTTTTAAATAATAAACAAATAAATAAAAATAAAAAGCTGGTGAAACTAATGTATATTTTCCTACCACTCTAAAAAAATCTACAGCAATTTGCAAGTTAAAAAAATCTTATCTACTTCAATTTAGATTTGAAAGCTCATTTTTTTTTTACAGATCTAAGAAAATTGATTTTTCTGCTTGCAGACCTTCAAGGGAAATTGCCCTGAATTATCCTGTGTTTTAGTATATGTTATATAACAAAAATGATCATTAATCAACACTGATTTCTTTCTTTGCTCTTTACTTCCAACATGATTTGTACTATTTTTGAGTTTGCATTTTCTTCTTCAATACAGGGAGTTGGGTCTTGAGTTATTAATCAATATTTTAAGTCTATTTAAAACATATTAAGTTGAGCTCTTAGAGAATTAGTTCAAATTCAACTTACAGATAGGTGTTGATTAGGTTGCAGAACAACCAAAAAATGACATAAAATACGTGTAACAGTTGGCTTACAATTTTGCATGCAATGGGTAAATTTTAAGACCTAATTATCATTCTTTATATATTTGTGTTTCGTCAATGAACTTGTAGAGTCACTATCGTAGAGTTACTATTTATTGAACAATTTAACAGGCACATACAGGAACTTTCCGCTACTTACTCCTGCTCCAGACTCCATAAGGTATTCTGAAGTGATGGCAATCCTGAAAATACCCAATCCTATCCCCAAATCTGGAGAAAAGAAAACTATACACTTTCTGTATCTTTTTTTTCCTTCAGCCTGGGGAAAAGTGTAAATGGTGATGAGGGAGGAAAGTGAGAATGTCAGAAAATAAACAATGGGGTGACTTTCTCTGAAGGAAACAACAGCTTCAGTAATATATGCTGTATAAGGAGCACACCTATCATGGAAATGGACATACTCCATACTAGGAAGTGTGAATTCTTGTATCCAAAATTTTTTTAAATATCAGAAAAGAGCATCACTAGAGCTCCTAAAACACATAAAATAATGAAAACAAGTGGCACAGCAATTATGAAAACACACCAAAACAATAAGAAAAAACCAAGAGATTTTAAAAACCAAACAACTAGTAGAAAACTGAAAGATATGCAAGACTGACCCCCAAAAAAGAAAGGAATGAAAAAACATTTGGAAACTTGGTTTCCTTAAGATAGACCATTCAACAAATGGAAAAGAATGTGTATATATTTGAGGACATGATACAAGAAAACTTATCTGAAATAAATAAAAGAGATTTTTTTTCCTTCTCCTAATCTTTGCAGATTAAAAGAGGACATTGTGACCTATAAAATTTAGTACAAAATGTTCGATGCTAACATGTGTCCTACTTGCACTGCCAAACTTTAAAAAGGAACAAAACATGCCTTACTCTTTTAGGCAAAAATATCAAACCTATAAGAGGAAAAAAATCTTCTCCCTTCTTGTGAGACCACTTTTCTAAACATTAACTGTTGAAGACAATGGAAAATTCTCCACAAAGTTAGAGGTGGAGGGGGAGAGGAAGGTAAGAAATAGTGATCCAGTGTTATATCCAGGCAAGACATGAGACATGATTTAAGAAATTTAACAGCATGAAAAAAACTAAGAATAAATACTATCCATATTTCCTCCTTGAGGAAGGGAGGTAAGGGTGTGACAACTACTGGGTCAAATCAGTAAAGAATTCAGTGTGGGAGCAGCTGTGGCAAAAGCACTGATAGTAATGAGTCCATTTAAATAGTATACACTAAAAAACTCTAGGAATTATGGTTCAGGAGCAGTAAAGCTCATATATCTGTACAATGTAAAATATTGATAGAACTACTAAAAAGAGAGGTGAGGGAAGAGGAAATGGGAAAGTATATAAATGTTAATGACCTGTTTATCAGAGCAGGAAAAAGTTAAAACTCTCTAAAAATGAAATATATGTGAAAAATATTGTCACTACCTCTCAAGTTCCTCATACATTTTTTCTTAACCTTAAAAGGATCTTTCAAGAAATAATAAAATTAAGAAATAATAATCTTTTAAGAAATAATGATTAAGAGATACTTATTAAATTTAATCATTTCTTTAGCTTTACATAGACCTTTTCATTGTGTTAAATTCAGGTAAAAATAAATGTAACATTTTATTTAAGAATAGTGTCTTTAACATAATACCATTATTTATGAAAGCATTTCTATCCACTCATCTATCCCTGTGACCACTTCTCTGCATAAATCTCCAGAGAAAGATATCTATGTTGATATACAAGTGATAAAACATGAACAACGTTTCTATCTGGGTGGTGAAATTTGAGGGAGTACTTTGTAAGTTTTTACCTTTGTGCTTTCCTGCACACACACACAGCCAAGTATTCTGCAACATGTGAAGCCCACGTAAAAAGTTCTAAAATGCAAGGATTTAAATGATGTTTAGTCTGTGCATCCTCATGAAATAATTGTTGGGGGAGTTTTACTAAGTGACTAAGAGTGAAGCAAACAAATGCGGGAGGAGAGGCTCTAAATAATTGCTGCAAAATGGCTCACAAAACTAAACGGGAAGGTCAAAAGCTCAAAAAACAAACTGAAAGGAGAAAACATTTGTATTAACTTTTTACAGAATGTAAAATAAACGACTCTATAACCATGCATTGTATTTATGAAGGTCAAGAATTTGGTGGTACAGAGATGGGAGAAAGTAGAAGTGAAAATGTGTAGAGCACACTTCATCTTAACCAGGTAAGTATAGCCATGAATACAGAAAATGGTTCAATAATTCATCTTGATTTTACAATTAGAGAAAATAATGCAATATAAAGTTTTGAAATTTTCTGATTTATCACTAACAATTTAAACTGGCATGAAAGTGTAAATTGGGAGTCAATCCAGAATTATCCAAGCAATAGAATTATACTAAAAGGTTTTTTTCTAACTAAAAATAGAGTTGCCATATGATCCAGTAATCCCACTCTTGGGCATATATCCAAACAAAACTATAATTCAAAAAGATACATGTACTGCTATCTTCATAGCAGCACTATTCACAACAGCCAAGACAAGGAAACAAATGTCCATCAAGAGATGAATGGATAAAGAAGATGTGGTACATATATACAATGAAGTACTACTCAGCCATAAAAAAGAACGAAATAAGGGCATTTGCAGCAACATGGATGGACCTAGAGATTATCATACTAAGTCAAGTAAGTCAGAAAGAGAAAGACAAATACCATATGATATCACTTATATGTAGAATCTAAAATATGACACAAGTGAACTTACCTACGAAACAGAAACAGACTCACAGACGTAGAGAACAGACTTGTGGTTGCCAAGGGGGAGGGTGTTGGGAGAGGGATGGAGTGGAAGTTTGGGATTGGCAGATGCAAACTACTATATATAGAATGGATAAACAACAAGGTCCTACTGTGTAGCACAGGGAACTATATTCAATATCCTGTGGATAAAAAAAAAAAAAAAAAAAATATCCTGTGGATAAACCACAATGGAAAAGAATATTAAAAAGAATGCATATATATGTATAAATGAATCACTTTGTTGTACAACATAAATTAACACAACATTGTAAATCAACTATACTTCAATAAAAACTAAAAAAAGGATTTTTTAAGTGATTCTTCATTTTTTAATTATGCCATTATTTATTATTAAAGAATGCTTTGCTCTCAGGTGTGACACATGAGAATGATGTGATCTGACAGGCTGCATATAACTAGCTGCTAATGTCAATAGCAGGCTGATTCATGAGCTATTCAGGGTTGAAAATAATAGATGGGTCTTTCAGCCACATTTAAAATTTTAATAGTCTCATAAAGTCCGTGCTACAAACATCACTTCCAAGTAGAACATATTTCAGATGTACAGTCAGAAAAGGAAATTGAAAGAAAAAGCCATCACAAACAAGTACGTATCAGTGATGGATCTTTACAAATTAGCAATTACGTCTACATCTGCTTCATTTTCTCAAGATGTTGTCCTAAAGAGAAGGACTTGAGGACGTGGGGAGGGGGAAGGGTAAGCTAGGATGAAGTGAGAGAATGGCATGGACATATATACACTACCAAATGTAAAATAGATAGCTAGTGGGAAGCAGCCACATAGCACAGGGAGATCAGCTTGGTGCTTTGTGACCACCTAGAGGGGTGGGATAGGGAGGGTGGGAGGGAGATGCAAGAGGGAGGGGATATGGGGATATATGTATAGCTGATCCACTTTGCTATATAGCAGAAACTAACACACTATTGTAAAGCAATTATACTCCAACAAAGATGTTAAAAAAAAAAGATGCTGTCCTGAAAACTCTTGATAAATGATTTTGCAACCTATCTGTAGAACAAAATAGAATTATCAGTAAATAAAAGGGCAATATATTAATATTAATGAAACTTTGTGCCATTTTAAAAGAAACCAATAGGCTTTTTACCTTGTAATTTTTCTTGAAAAAAATCAGTAAGTAAAATCTATTTGTTGCCTGAAACATGGAAGGATTTATATAATTATTTTCCATTTCATGTAAACTCAGATATTTTTAGTTGACACCAAAGGAGGGTATATTCATATTCTGTAATGGATAACTATGATATGTGCAATAATTTAATTGAACAAGCATGATCATGGAATAAATGATAATGCAACTTTGTTTTCATCTCTCATTTTCTCTTAAACTTAATTTCGTGAAGGTAGATTTTTCCTGCTATCTACACGAAATTAAGGGCAAGGTCCATGAATTCATTACTTTTAAATAAGAAAAGTGATACATTTGCTTCTACACACAGAAGAGTTCAGTAACTTTTATGTTCAGTATAGTGCAATAATCGAAATATTCAAAATTCATTTAAGTGATGGTGTCTGTCTCTCCTCTGATTTAGGTCTGCTGTAGCAGTAAATGTAAATAAGATGGATGTGGTCGGGTTATCCTTTTTCTTTCACCTGGCATTTTTACAATCAATTTTTACTCTCTCCTTCTCCATTTGCTATTGCATTTTCTACTACCTGCAGGACGAGAGGAGGCAAGAGAAGGAAAAAAGCAAAAAGTTCTTACTTGCAGACATGGCTATGAAATGAAGCAAGTCCACTTCAGTCTTTGTTAGTGTTTAACGCAGTCTAACATGGCACTATTTTAGGGTTTTCCCCCCCTTCCTGCTTTGCTATAGTTCGTTTATATCCAGTTCCTCTGTTGCAGGAAAATGCACATTTCTGACTGATGAATTTTGCCTCTTTCATCAACCATGTTAACACTCTACCTGTATAGATAAAATTTATAAATGGAGGAAAATACTTTTTGGATTTTCTACATGGTGGCGTTGAAAAATCTGCACTTTATTTAAACACATTTACTTTCCTAATGTAGTAGAATCATCAGAAGCATGATTTTTTAAATACATTTATTTATTTTATTTATTTATTTTTGGCTGCATTGGGTCTTTGCTGCTGCGCTTGGGCTTTCTCTAGTTGCAGCGAGCAGGGGTTACTCTTCATTGCGGTTCAGGGGCATCTCATTGTGGTGGCTTCTCTTGTTGTAGAGCATGGGCTCTAGGAGCGTGGGCTAAGTAGTTGTGGCGCATGGGCTTAGCGGCTCCGCAGCATGTGAGATCTTCCCGGACCTGGGATGGAACTGGTGTCCCCTGCCTTGGCAGGCAGATTCTTAACCACTCTGCCACCAGGGAAGTCCCCAGGAGCATGATATTATCTCAGGTTTCTTTTCATTTATAGTCTTCAGAAAACATGATATTGAATTGTCTATGACTAATGATCTAAATTAAAGGGGCAGAATAAAATGTACTGACAACGAGCTTTTTTCCTGCAAAACTGACTTGTCACATTTACTTTATAAGAAATAGTTACTCTTCCTGTGAATCCCCAGGAGAATGACGACGTCAGAACTTAGTCTTATGCTCTTTAAGTTGACTTCAAGAAGTGGAACTCTCTTACTAGCTTCCAGTTTTTAAAGTCATATTCTGATAGAAGCTTACTTATGCTAAGAAACACATGGAATTCTCCATCTATTTATTCCAGCTTCTGAGTAACAAGAATATTATCATTAATAATAATGTTGACATTCATCATACTGTGTAAATGTAGCTGGAGTTTGGTCTTCGGCATGAATTGTAAATACATCCTGATAATGGTGATAAAACTAATCAGTCAAATTCTTAAAACTCAAAAATAAGAAATCAAACAACCTCATGAAAAAGTGAGTCAAAACCCTTAACAAGACACCTCACCAAAGAAGCTACAGTGACGGCAGATGGCAAATAAGCATATGAAAAAATGCTCCATATCGTATGTCATCAGGGAACTGAAAAGTAAAACAATATCACTGTGTACCTCTGAGAATGACCAAAATCTAGAACACTGACAACACCAAATGGTGAAAAGGTTGTGGAACAATATGAACTCTCATGCATTGCTGGTGGGAATACAAAATGGTACAGCTACTTTGGAAAACAGTTTAGTTGTTTTCTATAAAACTGAACATACTCAACATACAATCCTCCAATCTTCCATGTCCTGGCTATTGTAAAGAGTGATGCAATGAACATTGTGGTACATGACTCTTTTTGAATTATGGTTTTCTCAGGGTATATGCCCACTAGTGGGATTACTGGGTCATATGGTAGCTCTATTTTTAGTTTTTTAAGGAACGTCCATACTATTCTCCATAGTGGCTGTATCAATGTACATTCCCACCAACAGGGCAAGAGGGTTCCCTTTTCTCCACACCCTCTCCAGCATTTATTGTTTCTAGATTTTTTGATGATGGCCATTCTGACCTGTGTGAGGTGATACCTCATTGTAGTTTTGATTTTCACTTCTCTCATAATTAGTGATGTTGAGCATCCTTTCATGTGTTTGTTGGCAATCTGTATATCTTCTTTGGAGAAATGTCTATTTTAGGTCTTCTGCCCCTTTTTGGATTGGGTTGTTTGTGTTTTTTTGATACTGAACTGCATGAGCTGCTTGTATATTTCCGAGGTTAATCCTTGCAGTTGCTTCCTTTGCGAATATTTTCTCCCATTCTGAGGGTTGTCTTTTCGTCTTGTTTATGGTTCCCTTTCCTGTGCAAAAGCTTTTAATTTTCATTAGGTCCCATTTGTTTATTTTTATTTTCCCTTGCTGCTTTTAATACTTTTTCTTTGAATTTATTTTTTGACAGTTTGATTAATATGTGTCTGGGCGTGTTTCTCCTTGGATTTATCCCGTATGGTACTCTCTGCATTTCCTGTACTTGACTATTTTCTATGTTAGGGAAGTTTTCAACTATAATCTCTTCAAATATTTTTCATACCCTTTCTTTATCTCTTCTTCTTCTGGGACCCCTATAATTTGAAGGTTGGTGCGTTTAATGTTGTCCCAGAGGTCTCTGAGACTGCCCTCAATTCTTTTCATTCTTTTTTCTTTATTCTGCTCTGCAGAAGTTATTTCCACTATTTTGTCTTCCAGGTCACTTATCTGTTCTTCTGCCTCAGTTATTCTGCTTCTGATTCCTTCTAGAGTATTTTTAATTTCATTTGTTGTGTTGTTCATCATTGTTTGTTTGCTCTTTAGTTCTTCTAGGTCCTTGTTAAATGTTTCTTGTATTTTCTCCATTCTATTTCTGAGATTTTGGATCATCTTTATTATCGTTACTCTGAATTCTTTTTCAGATACACTGCCTATTTCCTCTTCATTTGTTTGGTCTGGTGGGTTTTTACCTTTCTCCTTCACCTGCTGCATATTTTTCTGTTTTCTCATCTTGTTTAACATACTGTGTTTGGGGTCTCCTTTTTGCAGGCTGCAGGTTCATAGTTCCCATTGATTTTGGTGTCTTCCCCCCAGTGGGTGAGGTTGGTTCAGTGGCTTGTGTAGGCTTCTTGGTGGAGGGGACTGGTGCTTGTGTTCTGGTGGGTGGGGCTGTACCTTGTCCTCCTGCTGGGCAGGGCCGTGTCCTGTGGTGTGTTTTGGGGTGTCTGTGAACTTAATATGACTTTAGGCAGCCTCTCTGCTAATGGGTGCATTTGTTTTCCTGTCTTGCTAGTTGTTTGGCATGGGGCGTCCAGCACTGGAGCTTGCTGCCATTGGGTGGAGCTGGGTCTTCGTGCTGAGACAAAGATCTCTGGGAGGGCCCTCGCTGATGATATTACCTGGGCCCAGGAGGTTTCTGGTAGTCCAATATCCTGGACTCAGCCCTCCCACCTCGGAGGCTCATGCCCGACACCCAGCCGAAGCACCAAGACCCTGCCAGCCACATGGCTCAGAAGAAAAGGAAGAGAGAGAGAGAAAAAAAAGAACAAAGAGAACCCTAGGACAAACAATAAAAGCAAACCTATACAGCCAAAATCACACAAGGAAGCATACACATACACACTCACAAAATAGAAAAAGAAAAAAAAAAAATATATATATATATATAAAAGAGAGCAACCAAACCAATAAACAAATCCACCAACGATAATAAGCACTAAATACTATACTACGATAAACATAAAACCATAAACAAATTAGTCGCAGAAAGCAAACCCCAAGTCTACAGTTGCTCCCAAAGTCCACTGCCTCAATTTTGGGAACATTCATTGTCTATTCAGGTATTCTTTAGATGCATCAGTTATTAAGTTGATTGTGGGGATTTAATCTGCTGCTCCTGAGGCTGCTGGGAGAGATTTCCCTTTCTCTTCTTTGTTCACAGAGCTCCCAGGGTTCAGCTTTGGTTTTGGCCCACCTCTGCGTGTAGGTCGCCTGAGGGCATGTGTTCCCCACCCAGACAGGAGAGGTTTAAAGCAGCAACTGATTAGGGCTCTCTTGCTCAGTCAGGCCGGGTGGGGGCGGGGGGGGGGGGTACAGATAATTGGAATGTGGGGTGAGCCTGTGGCTGCAGAGGCCAGCGTGACATTGCAACAGCCTGAGGCACACCGTGTGTTCTCCCGGGGAAGTTGTCCCTGGATCTTGGGACCCTGGCGGTGGCATGCTGCACAGGCTCCCAGAGGGGTGTGGATGGTGACCTATGCTTGAACACAGGATTCTTAGTGGCAGTGGCAGGAGCCTTAGCGTTTAATGCCCATCTCTGGTGTCCAAGCTGATAGCCATGGCTCATGCCCGTCTCTGAAGCTTGCTTAGGCAGTGCTCTTCCTTCTGTGGGCACACTGGGAAGGAATCCCCTCCTTGTGCACCCTGAAACAAAGGTATCTTGCCTCTTCGGCAGCTCCAGACTTTTTCCCAGACTCCCTCCCGGCTAGCTGTGGCACACTAGCCCCTTCAGGCTGTGATCACGCAGCCAACCACAGTCCTCTCCCTGGGATCCGACCTCCAAAGCCGGAACTTCAGCTCCTAGCCTCACCGGTCCCAGCGGGTGAGCAGACAAGCCTCTCGGGCTGGTGAGTGCTGGTCAGCACAATCCTCTGTGTGGGAATCTCTCCGATTTGCCCTCTGCACCCCTGTTGCTGCGCTCTACTCCATGGCTCCGAAGCTTCCCCCTCCACCACCCACAGTCTTCACCCGCAAAGGGGCTTCCTAGTGTGTGGAAACCTTTCCTCCTTCACAGCCCCCTCCCAGAGGTGCAGGTCCCGTCCCTATTCTTTTGTCTCTGTTTAGTCTTTTCTTTTTTGCCCTACCCAAGTACATGGGGATTTTCTTGCCTTTTGGGGAGTCTGAGGTCTTCTGCCAGTGTTCAGCAGGTGTTCTGTAGGAGTTGTTCCACATGTACATGTATTTTTGATGTATTTGTGGGGAGGAAGGTGGTCTCCACGTCTTACTCCTCCGCCATCTTGAAGGTCTCTCTGTGCCTTCCTCTCAATATTCTGTGAACCTAAAACTGCTCTAAAGAAATGCCTTTTTAAAAAACTAATCAGTCATACCACATAAAAATCGAAATGATAATAACTTTAGAGTTAACAGCTATAGAAACTTTTGACTAAGTTTACTTATAAAGCTGAATAGCATTATAAAAAAGAATGATATTTATTGTGCCCCCAACTTTTATGATGATGTCTAAATTCAAAATGACAACTTTATTTTTGCTAATAATCACAAATTTATGAAGCTTTATTAATGTAGGTAGGTAGATTCATTTATTCATGGAAATTTTAAGGTGAAAAATCTTAGGTGATGTAATGCATTTCAGGCTCTGGAAAGCTGCATCTGCAAATAAAACCATTAATCAAGTTGTCCTTGAAAATGGCAAGTTTTACACCTATAGCAGGATATTTACTCTATTAATCAGTCAAATGTGATCTTTCTTTAAACTATCAAAATATGTTGCAAGAAATACTGTTGTTTGTTTTTGTAAAAATCTGCTTTGTATCATTTTTCTGTTACCTTTTTAGTAAGAAATATTTACCATAGCATTTTAAAAGTGAACTTGAGTGACCAAAACACTGGAACAAAAATTTTTTTAAATGTGGGGTTTCTCATTTACATGTTACCTTTGAGGGAGGATCCATTAGACTACAGCCTATCAAAAAAAAGGGGAAAGAAGGAAGGAAAGAAGGAAGGGAGGGAGGGAGGAAGGGCAGAGGGAGAGAGGGAGGAAAATGTGATAATCCCAGGAAATAATCTCCATGTGATAATCTTCATGTCACAGAGTACAAGGAAAGCCAGACCAGATATGACCTGAAGACTCCCATCATACCTTCTGTCTGTGGGGAAATTCACTCAATTTCTTAATTTAGAGAATATCTCAATAACTGTTATTAAAATAAAAATATTAACCTAGGAATTCACTAAGAGAAAAATAAATCACAAATAATTCTAGAGTTGTCTCATAGACAACAGAGCTTTTCCAATTTCATCAGCACACTTAATCTTTTTATGCCAATCTCTACTCCTCCCCCACTAATGCTAAAAGTCCTCAGGAAAGAATCGAAAGAATGAAGAACGAAAAGAGGGAGAAAGTAGGAGGGAGTTAAATGGAGAAGGTAGAGGGAGAATTTTAGGAGAGGAAAGCAGAATAGAAGGAAGGAAAGAAAGAAAGAAGGTAGAGAGGACAGGAAGGAGGAAGGGAGAGAGGAAGGAAATGACCCCCCAAGAAGGAAGGAATGGACATCAATTTGGCTTACTCTTTATAACTCAGAATTTAACTAAACACTTGATGGATTGTAAGGAAGGGAGGAAGGAAGGAAAAAAGGAAATACTAGAAAATCTCTTTATCTTGCAAGTTGTGTCTTATGGAGAATTTGAAATGTAGCTAAAACTTTATAAAGTATTTGAGAGGTCTTAGATTAAAACTAAAATAAAGCGGCAGCACCAAGGAGTTTTAAGGATTATAAATCAGAATTTTAAATCAATAGAAATTGCTGTTGGGAACGTATCTGTTGCTCTAGAAAGTTATTACAGCTCTGCGTCATCCTGTCTTATGAAATACCTTGGAGGATGGAGTCTGAATAAAGTATTGTGATTGGGTTTTTATAAAATATGCTTAAAGGTAAATTTTAAAGCAGTAAAACTTTACTTTATTCTAGAGCTCTTAGAAAAATCTTTTTTCCCACAGCCAGTATGCAATCAGCCAGTAAAAATGCAAACATGTACACAATTATTGATGGTTCATTTCCTACCCTTCTCCCTGGCATGCACGTCACTCAAACATACTAACAGAGGTCAAATCCTTTGCAGTTACCCCAACCCAATGAGCTCATCCTGCAAAATAGCTCTCTCTTCCCAAACCAATAGCACAGACACTTAGAATTTAACTTCAGTAACTTAGTAAAAGAGAAATTACCCTAAATGTTTGAGAGATAAGACATTCTTACTGACTACATTTTCCAAATAACTTAGTAGTAACTCAGAAAGTCCTATTTTAATCCAACTCTGTAACTGAGAATCTTCCAAATGTGACACAATATCATGGAAGCACATTGCAAGACATTGCTGTAGAAGTGAAGAGTGTTAGAAATTTTTATGAATCCTACTTAGGACACATTTGCTTTTATTCCCATCCCTATTAGTTCTTTCCATTGTTTGCCCCTTCGTGGAATTGAGTCTGCAGGTAACTGAATCTTTATTTTATGAGTAGAAAGAAAGTACTCTGCAGAAAGGGATTTGCAGAGTACAAAAAGGGGGGGCTATAACTGTATTTGTTTGTGATTATTGAGAAGTGAATTGCTCCTTAATGATTTATCAGATCTTATAATATATCATTATGTAATATATCCCTCTTTTTACAGATGAGGAAACTGAAGAACAAAGAGGTATTTACTGCTAATGGATAGCAGTGGGCTTTTCTTCCTGTTCTTTCTACCAGTTCAAAAAGTAAGGGCTTTACATATACACACTACTATCTATAAAATAGATAACTAATAAGAACCTGCTGTATAGCACAGGGAACTGCACTCAATGCTCTGTAATGGCCTATATGGGAAAAGAATCTTTAAAAAGAGTGGATGTACATATATGTAGAACTGATTCAATCTGCTGTACACCTGGAACTAACACAAAATTGTAAATCAATTATATTCCAATAAAAATGTAAAAAAAAAGGAAAGGCATTAGCCACTATTGAAATCAAAGACATAGCCTTTTTAAAAGTTTTTTTATAATAATATTAATACTTAATATTTTTGATTTTTATTATTTGTTTAAAATAGAGTTATTTTGGGTTCCTGGATTCAAATTGTGTGTGGGTAGGGGGAGGGTTTCCACCAGCACCAGCAAGCAATGCTCTGTAGGTATCCTCCAACTAGGTGTCCTACAATTCAACTCAATTCTGACACTATCTTCCCAGAGATAATGTCAGATCTCACAATTTAAGTGTTCAATCCTGTAAGATTGCACGTCCCACTCAGATGCCAATTGCAAGCCCAGATTATTGCCTGTGCTTCTGACTGGCTACATATTGGAGGTTCCCACTACATTCTCCTTGTTCTTCAGACACCAGTCGCCAAGTTCAGGTTACTCGTACTTCTGACCGACTGGATATAAACCAGGGGTTCCCATGAACTCTCCTTAGGTTTGACTAATTTCCTAGAGCAGCTCACAGAACTCAGAGAAACCTACTAAATTTGCTTACTACATTACTGGTTTATTATAATGGGGTATAACTCAAGAACAGCCAGATGGAAAAGATGCATAGAGCAAATTATGCTGAATGGGGCATGGAGCTTCTATGCCCTGTTCAGGTGCACCACTTTCCCAGGACCTCTATGTGATCACCAACCCAGAAGCTAACCAAACTCCCAGCCCACCACAACACCCAATCTTCTGGGGTTTTTATGGAGGCAGAATTGATTAAATCACTGGACACTGGACACTGGCTGCAACCTTAGCCTCTCCCCTTCCGGGAAGTTGTGGGGTGGGACTGAAAGTTCCACTCCTCTAATTATGAGATTGGTTCTCATGGCAACCAGCCCCATCCTTAGGTAGGGTCCAAAAGTGACCTCATTAACATAACAAACTATGTTGCTCTCTTCACTCGGGAAATTTTAAGGGTTTGAGTAGCTCTGTGCCAGAAATGGGGGCAAAGACCAAATACATATTTCTTATTGTAAATGACAATATCACAATAGTGAATATTATATCTTCTTTTCCATAAGCACACCATAAGCAATTAAAGAATTCAGAAGCAAAGTTTTTTTTTTCTTGGAAGTTTCAATAGTATATAATTGATTGCAGGTTTACAACTGACACACGTTCATACGAGCTATTTAATCTGATCCATTAACTACTGTGGTAAAGTCGGCAGGATACTATTATTACTTTTATTTTACAGATAATGAAACTAAGGGTTTCTGTTAATTTCCTAAAGTCTCAGAATTAGGTTGTGAAACTGAGACATAAAACCAATCCTTCTGACTCCACATTCAGTGCTCATGACAATCAACCTGATTCCCTTTTATTTAATGTGAAACTAATTTCCATGAGAATGCACATGGAAACATTTATAAAGTACTTTAAGTGCTTCAGAAAAAATGTAGAGTATAGAAGTTTCCTTATGAAGATTTTATACACACTTTATTTCAGCTTTACAGGTTTAAGAGACTAAATTTTCTCCAAACATTTGCAGATCCTATCAATTTATTGGAAAAGATAAATGTCTACTGAGGCAAAAAAAATAATAACATTCAACATTTATTCTTTTCAAAGTATTTGATTTACTGCTTGCCAATCCTCGTAAATAAACAGTTCCTTTGAGTTAAGTGAAGTTTTATGATAGAAACGCACACTACGTTGTCTGAGGTGAAAGAGTCAGAGTTCAACGCAAAAGGAAAGTAACAACTTTCATTCTATAAACTTGCACTTAGAGATATAAAGCAAATGATAATCAGTCCGAAGCTGTCAAATTCTGTAAATCCTATTGAAAAGATGCAACACCTGGCATTAGAAATCTGGTGTAGCTTCAAAGAGAAAGAATATAATAGTAAAAACTCTACCTGGATTCACGCTCCAGTGGAATCCATCTCAGACTAACTCTGAGCACTTCATCCAGACCCAGAATTTCTTGAATTAGAAGGAAAGCGGCCAAGATGGCAGAATACAAGGACCTGAGCTCACCTCCTCTCATGAGCACACCAAAAGCACAACTATCTACAGAACAACCGTTGAAGGAAAAAAAGAAAAAAACCCAGAACCTACCAGAAAAGATCTTCTACAACTAAAGACAAAGAAAAGACCACGAGACGGGTAGGCGGGGCGCACTCGCCATAAAATTAAATCCCATACACCTGCGGCAGGCGACCCACAAACTGGAGAATAATTATATTGCAGAGATTCTCCCACAGGAGTTAGAGTTCCAAGTCCCACATTAGGCTCCCCAGCCTGGGGTTCCAGCACCTGGAAGACACATCTCAAGAGCATTTAGCTTTGAAGGCCAGTGGGGCTTAATTGCAGGAGCCCCACAGGACTGGGGGAAATAGAGGCTTTACTCTGCGCTCCGGAAGCGCAGGCTCAGCGGCCATGGCTCACGGGCCCAGCCGCTCCGCGGCACGCGGGATCCTCCTGGACCGGGGCACGAACCCGTATCCCCTGCATCGGCAGGCGGACCCTCAACCACTGTGCCACCAGGGAAGCCCCGAGGCTTTGCTCTTAAAGTTGCACACAGAATCTCACGCGCGCCAGGCCAAAGCAGTGATTTGGTAGGAGCCTGGGCCAGACCTACCTGCTGGTCTCAGAGAGTCTCCTGGGGATGCAGGAAGGCGACGGGAAGGGGGGCGGTGGGGTGAAGGCAGCAGCTGCAGCTGGTGAGGAACGTAGACACGGGTGGCTGACATATTGGGGAATAGCCCCGTGAACTCTCCTGGCCGCTGACCTATTGCCTCCTGAGCGTCAAGACCTGGCCCCGCCCAGCAGCCTATAAGCTCCAGCGCTGCGGCGCCTCAGGCCAAACAGCTAACTGGACGGGACATAGCCCCTCCCATCAGCAGACAGGCTGTCTATAGCCTAGAGAGCCCGGCAGTCACCTCGGACACGCCCCTAGACATGGCCCAGCCCACCAGACCGCCAAGACCCAGCTCCACCCACCAGTGGAAGGGCACCGGCCCCTCCCGCCAGGAAGACTGCGCAAGCCTGCAGAGGAGCCTCACATACCAGGGGGCAGACGCCAGAGCCTACCCTGGGACTAGCTGGGCCCGGGCCCTGCCCACTAGCAGGCCAATGCCACTGTCAGGACACGCCAGTATAAAGAATCAGACCACCAACCAGCAATCTGAAACAAACTCCGGGATCCCTGGGCCCTGAACAGACTCCAGGACCCCGTCCCGCCTGCCTATAGTCCAGCACTAATCCCAGGATCTGGCTTCTCCTGCCAGTGGGTGGGCAACACAGTCTTCAGGACACTGACTCCGCCGACCAGTGAGCAAGCTCCAGCCCCTGGGCCCCGGGGATTCTGCAACCAGCCACCTCATGACCAAGTCCCGCTAAACAGCAGCCAGCAGCATCACACAAGGCAGGGCCTGGCAACCCACCAGACTAGGGGCCAACCAAGCCTACCAGACCACCCACATAGTCAGCGCAGCCCACCACAACAGAAGGAGCCATGCAGCCCTCTTAGGGGGAACCCCTAGAGCATAGAGCTTGGGTGATGAGAGGGGAGTGCACTGCTGGGAAGCGTAGGAGCCTCCTAAGGAGTGCCACTTTTCCAAGTTCCAGAAATGTAACTAACCTACCACAGACATAAAAATACAAATCGCGACTTAGACAAAATGAGGCGGCACAAGAATATGTTTCAGACAAAGGAACAAGGTAAAGCCCCAGAAGAACTAAGTGAAGTGGAGATAGGCAATCCACCTGAGAAAGTAATGATGGTAAAGATGATCAAGGAACTCAGGAGGAGAATGGATGCACAGAGCGAGAGGTTAGAAATTTTTAACAGATCCAGAATTCCTCTTCATCTGGTTTGTCTTAGTCTTGATAAATTTTATTATTTTAACATCACTTGTCTCAATATTAACAGTAAGAGACTACTCTTTAACGGAACTCTAATTCCTATCTCCTACCTCTGGTATTCATTCTTGCTTAAAATTTCAAATATGACTCCAGGCGGTCACTTCTACCTGCCTCCTGTTGCTAATTTTATACATCACAGAACGACCAGTGATTTGTGTTTTGTCACCTGTGAGTTTTCAAGTCATCTGAGTATTGGAATTTTATATTTTACTTATCTTGTCTATTATGCATTATGTATAAGAAAAAAACCATGGGACTTTTATAAGGCATTTGTCTTAATCCATTTGGGCTACCATAACAAAATACCATAGACTAAGTAGTTTACAACAGAAATTCATTTCTCACAGTTCTGGAGGCTGGGAAGTCCAAGATCAAGGTGCCAGTAGATTCAGTGTCTGGCAAGAACCTGTTCCCCGGTACAGCCTTTGCTGTATCCTCACATGGCAGAATGAGCAAGGGAGCTCTCTGGGATCGCTTTTACTTCATCCCATTTATGACCTAATCACCTCCCAAAGGACCCACTTCCGACTTCCATCACACTGGGAATTAGATTTCAACATTTGAATTTCGGGGAGACAAAAACATTCAGTCTACAGCAGTCTTCTAAAGAATTATTCATGAAAATACAAACTGTGAGTCTACCTTTTGATTTATTTCATTTGAGAAGCACAGATTCTAGAGCCAGAATGACTGTGTTCAAATCCCATTTCCACCACGTACTAGCCGTGTCACCTTGTGCTTCATGTGTAAAATGGGGGTAAAACAATAGTGTCTAATATAGAATTCTTTGTAAGCTTCGAATCAGTTAACATTTGTAAGTTACTTAGAGATGTAAATTTTATATAACTGTTTATTAAGGAAAATTTTCTCCCTAAACTGGGGACTGATAAGAATCACCAATACTTCAAGAGTTACCCCAGGGCTTCCCTGGTGGCGCAGTGGTTGAGGGTCCGCCTGCTGATGCAGGGGACGCGGGTTCGTGCCCCGGTCCGGGAGGATCCCACATGCCGTGGAGCGGCTGGGCCCGTGAGCCGTGGCCGCTGAGCCTGCGCGTCCGGAGCCTGTGCTCCGCAACGGGAGGGGCCACAACAGTGAGAGGCCCGCGTACCGCAAAAAAAAAAAAAAAAAAAAAAGAGTTACCCCAATCACACCAGTCTGATGAACTCTGTTAAACAGTTTGGTTAAAATAATAATTGGAAGAATGCTCGGAATATAAAAATAGGCTCCATGAGAAACTGCATTATATTAGTATTCTCCTGACTGTCATAACTTAGAAAGCAGGTATCAAAGATGTATTATAAACTGAGGTTTGTTCTCTTTCTCTTTGTAAACAGAATAGTAACTAAAGGGATCTTCAGAACTTACTAAGAATGAAATTTATGTCTGTTGTTGAAGGAATAAGAATGGACATTTTCTGTAGATAAAGATTTCATGTTTAAATTTGCATTAATTACCTCTTTTCACATAAGAATCAAGGATGTCTTTTCAAAAGCTCTTTGAATATTTTATCTTTGAGTTAGTGTAGTATTTCAATTTACAAAGGGTTAAAACTTGAAAACATTTTAGGAGTACTAATTTTAACAGATATATAATCTTATCAAAATATCTAATTATTCAATATGTAGATTGTGTGCTCATAGTAATAGCATGTAAATCTGGAATGTACTGTTCTCTGTTTCATGATACTCTTCACTACATATGCCTACCACACAGAGGGGACATAAGTAGATTGGGACAAATAGAAACAAAAGAGAACATACAGATGTTGAATACCCTTTTGAGAATTTGGTAGGATTCAGGAACAAAGAATACAATTTAATTCCCTCACAGAAAGAAGACATAGAATTTATTTGATATAAAATCCTCAATTAGCACTTCCTTTCCTTAAGTTTCTTGAAAATTCTGCTCCATTCTTGCATTGCTTTGAATGTTAGTTTTGAGAAGATAAGGTCAGGGTAATTCTCCTGCCCTTTAAATTAATTGGTCTTTTAGTTTGAAAACGCTAAGTATTATTTTTCTTTATTTTTAAAGTCTAATGGTATCACTAGGGTATACCTTCTGGTTGATTGTTCTGAATCAATTTTTCCAGGTAACTGGTGAGGCCAATCTAAAAAGATTCAGGTCTTTTATCTCCAGAAAGTTTTCCTGGATTAACAAATAGTTTTAAATACTAATTCTATTTCATTGTTTTGTGTTTTTAATTCAGGGATTCTATTTACACGAATCATTGGATCTTATTGCCTTCTTCCATTTCAACCACTTTCTCTCTGACACTTTTCACTCTGTTCTTTGTGTTATGTTAATTCTCTCCATATTTTCCTTCTTTTCTTCAGGGTCCCTTATTATTACTTGAATGGATTCTACACTGAGCACTTTGTAATTACCTTGTGTTTAGTCGTTATTTCTGATAGAATGTTTTTCCTTTGTTCAAACAACTCTCACTGCCTTTCTCCCTGTTCTTGGTTTTTTTATGATTTTAGTTTTTGAACTAGTGATTTAAGATATCTTTCCTATCCCCAGATTTCTGTATGAGGATATTTAATTCAATTGTGCATTATATTTTTCCTCTGTTTCATGATTGCTTTTTGGGGAAATTTTTCATCAGTTGAAATATTGTGATTCACACTTTTGGTTTCTTCTTCTTTTGAATCAAATTGATTTACTTTTCCCTATGTCTAGGCCTTTGTAGGACACAGTCCCAAGTTCAAGAGAACTCTCTTCACTCAGTTAAATGAAATTCAGTTTCTTGAATAAATGATGGTAGTGGCAGTGGTTATAGGAGGGGAAAGAGTTGGCATGTCATGTTACTCATTTATTTCTGCAAGATCCTTAATGATTCCCATATTTCCTTCTTTACTTTCACAGCCATATCTCCTCTCTATTTTTATGATTCTCCCCCCAAAACAATGTTTTCCAAAGCTGCAACTTCCAGGCCTACTTATTTTCAAGCTCCTTCCCTGTAGCCAATGATTTAAACTACAAAGATCTAGAACTGCATTAAATACTTGGGCATTTATTCTTAAACTTTCCCTTTTGAGTATAATTTATCTGTGCTTCTTCTGAGAGTTTTCTTTCTTATGCCTGCTTATGATCAAAGCTGATGTTCATTTCTCGATTTATAAGTAATTTGAAGGTTGTGGTATTTTCTGCCTCCAAATAATGCTAAAGATATTTGTCAGATGTGGTTATATCTGTGCTCTTTGTTGATTTTTTATTTGGGGGCGGGGGAGTCGGTGATGTTTGAGAAGATTTGGAATAAGACTGCCACCACTGTAATCCAGACTCCAACGTCCTACCGTAGAATTAATTTAAGAGAGAAAGGAATTGTTTAATATTAGATTTTTAAAATACGTTCTTTTGCTTCTAGATTCTATTTCCCAAATGTCCCCCCATGTCTTCTCTCCATTCTAGAATTTCCTGCTGAAGTCTAGATGCAAATTACATCTTGACTGTGTCAGTGCAACAGCTTCCTAATGAGTTTATTAGAATCAGCTCTTCCAACCCACACAGCCTCTTCCACACGGCCACCGGCGTTCTGTGCTAAATTATAAATGAAGACATGCTCTGCTTCCAGCTGCTTCCAACTGCTTAGGAGTAAAGAAAAAATAAAATCAGTAATGTGACTTTGACCAAAGCCCAGAGCTCTTTTTCAGTAATTGTATCACTGTGCGATATACTCTGTCAAGTCTGTCTCTAAAATATAAGTCTTCAAGGCATACATAGACTAAAAGAATAGAATTTTAGAATATCCTCACCATTATTATTTTCTCTGACATTACAGTACTGTAACTGTATCACATGTTGAGAAAGTGGAAGGCACCTTTTCAACAGGGAGAGAATAAATCAGCTTGCCACTACAACCTTCTCCTTTGCCCTTTGATAATTTAGCTCTAATGAAGAGATCTTTTCCTCCCCAGGAGATCATATTGGGTTGAAGATGGGTTCTAAGTTTTCACCTTATAGGTGTTAGGGGACTGTTGACCAAAACCACCTACCTTGGCCAGGCCTGCTTGCCTGAGTTGTCCTACAACAGGAGGTCCCGTTAAGGAACATGGTGCTTTTCTCTCTCTGACTTACTTTACTCTGTATGACAGACTCTAGGTCCATCCACCTCACTACAGATAACTCAGTTTTGTTCCTTTTTATGGCTGAGTAATACTCCACTGTATATATGTGCCACATCTTCTTTATCCATTCATCTGTTAATGGACGCTTAGGTTGCTTCCATGTCCTGGCTACTACAAATAGTGCTGCAATGAACATTGTGGTAAATGTATCTTTTTGAATTATGGCTTTAATACACATATATGGATTCTAAAAAAAACGGTACTGATGAACCTAGTGGCAGGGCAGGAAGAAAGACACAGATGTAGAGAACAAACTTGTGGTCACAGAGAGGGAAGGGGAAGCTGGGACGAAGTGAGAGAGTGGCATGGACATATATACACTACCAAATGTAAAATAGATAGCTAGTGGGAAGCAGCTGCGTAGCACATGGAGATCAGCTCAGTGCTTTGTGACCACCAGAGGGGTGGGATAGGGAGGGTGGGAGGGAGACGCAAGAAGGAGGGGATAGGGGATATATGTATATGTATAGCTGATTCACTTTGTTGTACAGCAGAAACTAAAACAACATTGTAAAGCCATTATACTCCAATAAAGATGTTTAAGAAAATAAAAGAATTAAGTGTTCAATACTCCAGATGAAAATATTTGTATTTTGAAAATTTACCTTTGTCTCTAGAAGTGTCTTCAACAGTGCCTTTAAACTATAAAAATAATTTGGAATATGCTCCAGTTTGAAGTAAAATGTGAAATATTTTAAGTTCTTTATGACAGTGAGTAATAGCTAATGTAAGCTAATTTATGGTTAGATTTCATGGCTGTGCCAGAATGAAGAGGAGATAATGGCTTGCTATTTTTTAAATTGCAAATATACTAATCAAATTTTTATTATCCCTTTAGTCTAATTGTTGATAAAGACAAATTAAATTCATACATGCCAACGGTATGGTTTTATCTTATTACCTTATGTCGTATGCTAATAACCACATATAGCTTACTATTTGGGGTAAAATTCCACTGGTGGAATCAATGGCATTTTTAATTAAAATGCCCAGTCAACCAAAAAAATTAAGTGCTGCATACCTTTCACAGTTAAATATGGTGAACTGTCAATCTTCACTAATTGGAGATGATTTTAAATGGATTAAAATAGTTTCCTTTAGTAATCCATTGAGGTATTTGAATTTTTTTTTTTTTTTTCCGGTACGCGGGCCTCTCACTGTTGTGGCCTCTCCCGTTGCGGAGCACAGGCTCCGGACACACAGGCTCAGTGGCCATGGCTCACGGGCCCAGCCACTCCGCGGCGGCACGTGGGATCCTCCCGGACCGGGGCACGAACCTGTGTCTCCTGCATCGGCAGGCGGACTCTCAACCACTGCACCACCAGGGAAGCCCAGATTTTTTTTTTCAGTGCAGTATCTTCCATTGATTGAGATGATGTGGCAGACAAATAATTTAGTTCCAAATGACACAGTTTAAAAAAATAATATCATAAATATTGGCTTATGAAAATTACAGTCTAAACCACCACAAAAATAAGGTGAGAAGAATTAGTTATTGTAACTTCAAATAACTATTCCATCTCAGATCTTGGCCATAGCTTATCTTAATTTTATTTTGTAATTGTAAACATGTGGTGTTAAGTAGTTTTCAAATTTTCTGGAGACCTGGAAGCAATCTCAAGGGTTACTGTCTGGTTAGTGTGACAGAAAACATCTTATCCACGTTATAGGCAGATTCCACTTTGAAAACATTGTTTAATGAGATGCAATCGGAAATTTCTGGAGACCACTTATGTAGGGAGAAAGAATAGTTTGGGGAGGAAAGGAGGGTGCTGGAATGGTTATATTGAGCAAAAAGAATTGCATTCCAAGTAGGTGAGAAACGGGAAGGCCAAGCAGAAAAGCAATGAGGCGGCTGTGATATAATCAGTGTTTGGTGCCCCTCTGTCCCTTCAATTGGGAGGAGTGCTCATAGATGGCAAGGAGACGACATAGCAGCAGAGCACGTGAAATGCCAAGGGGTTCAGCTGAAAAAGGTGCAAGCAACCTGGCATTATTGAGAACACAGCAGCAACCAGATAAGAATCCTTATGCCATCCAGAAAACATAAAACAGGACATTTATTTTACACTTGCTCTGGGATTGGACCATTCATTTGAACAGTTCATATGTTTCTATGTTTCTTTGTTTATAAGTAGGGATATAAACACCACCTAATTCATATTTATTGTAGAAAAAAACACAACAGATACAATTGCAAAACATTTTGAAAATAGGTGGAAAATCAGTGTCCTTTCCTGGATTTTCTAAGTGATAATAACCAAAAACTTTCCTTCGTCAAATATTTCTATTAAATATTAATGAGCCAACATTTATAGTACATCTAATAGGTTTTATGTTATACTTGGTGTATTCTAAGGCACAGAAGTAGGAAGACATAAAAATGTCCCTCTCTTTCTTTAAGACTTGAAGTGCATGAAGTTCCTTGCACATATTTGTCATTCCATGAGTATTTGCTGAATTTCTCCAGTTTTAGTAGGAAAAGATTAAGGAGCACTTATAAGGCATTTTTATTAAGCAGTCAGGGCAAAATCATGTATTTCAGACTGAAAGCAAGGAAGCACTTCATTGATTTTACAATGTAGAAGGTACAGTAAAACAAAAGAAAGATTCACTGAATGTTTCTCCTATACTCCAAGGAACCATGTGCTAACCAGGGTAAAGCACAACCTCCAAAAGGAGTTTTGTTTCTGGACAGGTAGACAGAAAAATCGAACTTGATTTTCAACAGCAAAAAGAATTGCAAAATCCAAAATGAGCTTGTGGAAAATTTAACTCCACCTTCAAGAAGAAAATATTTCCTATAAGAAATATTTCAGTGGTAATTAGAATCCAACTTTGCATGATTAAACAAATAAAATTAAATAGATTTTCCTTTGAAAATTAAATATGCTTTATCGTTTGGGAGTTATAATTCTCCACTTCATCACTTAACTTGATAAATTGCCAATTAAAAAGTAATAACATAATGGGTCATAATTAAAGCCCCACAAGGTGATTTTTCGTATTTATTATCACAGTACTGAGGACATTCTGTTACACTGAGCTAATTAACTATAAACTACCTAAAGAGCTATTCTAAAGATCAAAGTTCCTGCAATGGTTCACTGTTTCGTTGTCGTGGCATGGGTGTATTGCTCTGTGCCAGGGCTGAGGGCGTGTGTCAAAGAGCCAGTTGTATAGTAAGTTGCGTAAGTGATTGGGGTATGGTCTTTTCCCAAATGGAGGCTGACAACATAACTGTGTGGGCTGAGATGCAGACAATGAATGGAGTGGTGAGAGAGGGTAAGCGTTATTTGACCAGAATATGCCACAGCTAAAGCTAGAGAAAAAAGCAGCCAAGAAAATCTGGATCTGGGATTTAATAATCTAGGATGGTTTAGATAGCCTCAAGTCAGCTACTGATGAAGCAATCTGTGAACTGCTTTAAATCAAAGCTAGACTGTCAGGACCCAGTGGCCATGTCCTAGGCTGTAGCTGGGAGCTTGGACGTGTGGCAAGAAGGTGTAATTCTCCACAGGGGACAGGTGCATTCTTCTAACCTTTGGCATCTTATTTGTTCATCAGAAGCCCTGACGGCCCCAAGGACTACGGCCAGGCCTTGAAAGACCTTGAAAGCTGGATATCTCACCAGGGAATTGAATCTTCCCTTCTCATATCCCCTCACACTCCAACTCCATCCAGGCTTCCCCATATGCCATAAAAGCAGGTTGACCACCCTATTATGGGTGGGCCTCGTCCAAACAATCCAATCCAATCAACAGTAGACCTGAATAGAACAACAACAAACGAGCCAAGTAAGGCGGAGCTCCTCTCGCCTGATTGCCTTGAGCCTGTGGTATTAGCTTTTCCTGCCTTTGGATGTAAACTGAAACATCAGCTCTTCTTGGGTCTGGAACTCGTTGGCTTTCAGACTAGAACTGACACCATCTGCTTAGTCAGGAGAACGTGACCACCGACTGACCCTCAAGCTGAACTCTGGCCACTGGAGGCACCTCGCCCCCTCCTGTCCTTGGAATGGCTGAGAGGATGGTATTTGGATGGATGGAATTTCAAGTTCAAAGTCTATCACTGATAAGCCTTGTGACATTGGGTAAGTTTTTTGTTTGTTTTTTAAATTGAAATATGGTTGATTTACAGTGTTGTGTTAATTTCTGCTGTACAGCGAAGTGGTTCAATTATACATATATATAGTTAATCACCTCAGGTCTTCATTTTCTTCACTTGAAAAAGTCTGATGATACTGATGCTGATGCAATAATTCTTGCTCCACACACCACACTGGGTTTTCACAGAAATTAAATGAAATGATGAGAGTGAGATTGAATCAACCAGTCATAGGCACCCTTAAAAGTTCAGCTCAACTGCTATTTTCCAGGATAAAACCTTCTCTGATCCCTTTGCTTCCTCTTCCTGTCTCCCACGTATGCTCTCACTTTTCTGATTACTGAGGTTTTTTGGTGTTTTTGGGTTTTTTTGCGGTACGCGGGCCTCTCACTGTCGTGGCCTCTCCCATTGTGGAGCACAGGCTCCGGACGCGCAGGCTCAGCGGCCATGGCTCACGGGCGCAGCCGCTCCGCGGCACGTGGGATCCTCCCGGACCGGGGCACGAACCCGTGTCCCCTGCATCTGCAGGCGGACTCTCAACCACTGCGCCACCAGGGAAACCCAGGTACAACTTTTTTTTTTTTTTTTGCGGTACGCGGGCCTCTCGCTGTTGTGGCCTCTCCCGTTGTGGAGCACAGGCTCCGGACGCGCAGGCTCCCCGGCCATGGCTCACGGGCCCAGCCGCTCCGCGGCATGTGGGATCTTCCCAGACCGGGGCACAAACCCGTGTCCCCTGCCTCAGCAGGCAGACTCTCAACCACTGTGCCACCAGGGAAACCCCTGAGTTTTTTTTAATCCCTACTCTCCTCGTGGCAACTTTATTCTTTCCTGTTAGAATAATTATACATTTCTGAAGATAGAATTAATGTCTGTCATCCTTTTGCAGTGTAAAATATTTATAAAAAATTTCTTATGTGTAATAAGTGTTCACAAAGACCAATTTGGGGATTAAGCAAACCTGATTCCCAATGAATTTAACAAATAGTCAATTCATTGATTTATTAGAAATCTGTTTCTTAATAATAACCTATTTATAAAATTTTATTTTGATGAGATGATTTCCACATTTCTTTTCAAAAAAGTGTACGCTTGGATAATGTACATTTTGGGGTTATACGGTGTCATCAATGAAAAGAGGAAAACTATCGCCGCAGGCTAGTTTGCTTTTTGAAGGAATTCTTGGAACTTTGCATAATGCTGGGGCTAGGGAAATGATCCCTCAAAAGATTGAAATGGCGTGTCTCTCTAAGGGAGTTGAAGCAGTGGGAGGAATTTTAATTTTTTAAAAGAAACTAAAGTAATGAGACATTTCTTGCTGTCATGAATCTGTTGGACCCTGGAGTTGCAAATTCACAACTGCTGTTTATGGAGTTCAAAACTCTGTAAGCAAAGGAGTGTGGATGCGTCCATTGAGCTGATGTAGGGGATTCCCTGTAAGCACAGCTGGAGAAGTTTCGCTCTGCAGCACAGCTTTGGCATCCAAGATGGTCATGCATCCAGGTGGACACCTATCCCACTTGGCCCGACCACAGAGGGCATAGAACAGCCTGCGGGGACAATGAATTCCTGACAAACTAGAGCTGTGGTTCTGATTTTACTACACATTAGGATCACCTGGAGGTACTTAAAAACTCCCGATGCCCTTGGGAGCGTGGCATACCAATGAGATCAGAATGGTTGAGCACAGCAGTCAGGTGATTCCAATGTCCAGCAAAGCCTTGGGAACCATTCCTTGCCTTAGACGGTCCCTCTGTTTCTGAGCCTCCTTCCAGTGTGTTAAGACTTTGGTTTTTTTCCTCCAGCTACTTTGTGGACATAGACCTTGTTTTGGCTTCTGGAATAACTTTCTCTATAACACCTCCTCCCAACTCTATTTCTCAGCACCTGTTTTTCCCTGGTAACTGATGAGCCAGCCTGACGTCAATTCCCCGGTAAATGGTAGCCTCCTTCTCCCGTGAGGAGTGAAGATTGCTGCTTTGTCCTGCCTGCCTGCCTGCCATCAGCTCTACAAGGTGGGGTGTTGCTCCAGGACGTTTTGCTGCGGACCTGTAAGATCCCCTATCCAATAAACCGTTGCCGTCTCGTTAAAAAAAAAAGTAATTTCAGACCCTGCTTCTTCTTAGGCCTCCTGCCCTGTCTGGGCTTGCATTAATTAATTAATTAAAACTCAGTCATATGGAGACATTTTCTGAAATGTAGGACCTGAAGGATGATTATAGTTACTGAAGTAGGAAGTTTAACTTTTGACCAAGGAACATCTGGTCCTCCATTAAGTTTTCACCAATGCAATGGAGTATTTTCTTAGAACAGTGGTTCCTAAACCTGTCTGTGCTTTGGAATCACCTGGAGGGTTTAAAAAACTACTGAGGCCAGTGCTCTGTCCCCAGGCATTGTGATTTAGTTGGTCTAGGTTGTGGCCTGGACTTTGGAATTTTATAAATATCCTCAGGTAATTTTAATGTGCAGACAAGTTGAGACCACTGACTTAGGAGTAATGACCCAATTTTTCATTTTAGTTGCAAAAATGCACCGTAATATAAAATTTTTTATGGTGTTGTAAACAATGGAAAAATGTAAATGCTACAAAAATGGAGTTCTGTTACTCTATATGATTTATATTTAAGTCTTTTTTTAAATTGAAGTATAGTTGACTTACAATATTATATTAGGTTCGGGTGTACAATATAGTAATTTGATATTTTTATAGAATATACTCCATACAAAGTTATTATAGAATATTGACTATATTCCCTATGCTATACATTATACCCTTGTAGCTTATTTTATACCTAGTAGGTATATGTCTTTATTATGTCTTTAAATAGGACTGTGTGTTTTGGGGGGTGTGGGGATGTGTATTTTCCTTTTCCATTTTGTGCATCTGGCTTTTTTACATATCTGGGTTTGTCTTTTGTCTTTGCTGTATTTATCTTTCCCGTTCTTTTTTGTGTTCTTCTGTTTCTCAATTCTCTCCTTTATTTTTCAGGTCTCACATTTGTGACACTTTCCTCTTTAATTTTCGATGATATAGAACATAACATTCTTTTATTATTGGTTTTTATAAACCTTAAATGTTTAAAAAAATCATTTTAAGGTTAAAAAATCCAAGGCACTGGGGACTCTTGGTTTCCACTCTGACGTGTAAAGAGCTTGGGGGTTGTCACTCTTGTCCTTATGACAAAGAAAAGCTGAAAACTTGAAGATCAGTAATTCTTCTTAGACTAGTTAGAGAACTGAGCCCACAGTGTGTATTAGTCTGTTAGGATTGTTGTAAGAAAGTAGCACATATTTAGTGGCTCAAACAATAGAAATTTATTGATTCACAATTCTGAAGGCTAGAAATCTAAGACCAAGATGTTGGCAGGATTGGTTCCTTCCGAGGGCTGTGAGGAAGAATCTATTCCATGCCTCCCCCCAGTGACTGGTGGCTGCTGGCAACATTAGAATTGTTGGGCACGTAGAAGTATCACCCGACTTCAACTCCACATGGCATTCTCCCAGCATGCTTGTCTGCCTTAGTCTATTTATACTGCTGTAACAAAATGCCACGAAGTCAGTGGTCTCGACTTGTCTGCACATTAGAATTACCTGAGGATATTTTTAAGATCCCAAAGTCCAGGCCACAGCCTAGACCAACTAAATCACAACATCTGGGGACAGAGCACTGGCCTCAGTAGTTTTTTAAACCCTCCAGGTGATTCCAAAGCACAGACAAGTTTAGGAACCACTGTTTTAAGGTTTATAGGTTGTTTATGTGCCGCCTATAAAACACAGAAATTTATTTCTCATAGTTCTGTAGGCTGGAAGTCCAAGATCAGGGTGTCAGCCTGGTCGGGTTTGGATGAAGACCTCTCCTAGGTTGCAGATTGCTGACTTCTCACTGTGTCCTCACATGGTGCGAGGGGCAAGGTAGCTCTGTGGGGTCTCTTATAAAGACAGTAATCCCAATCATGAGGGCAGTGACCTCCCAGTGCTCTCCACCTGCTAATACCATCACCTTGGATGTTAAGATTTCAACACATAAATTTTAGGGGGACACAAACTTTCAGACCATAGCAATGTCTGTGCCCAAATTTCCTCTTTTTTTTAATGAGGACTTGGGATATGGCAAAAAGTCCCTGCTCCCATAACTTTACTTTGTAGTTGAGGAGACAGATAATAAACAAAGCAGTACAGTGATGTGCTAGGTGGCAGTAAGTAAATCCAGGTAAGTAGGGCAGAGAATAACATGGGGGAAGGCCGCTGCTATACACAGGGTGGCCAGGGAGGCCTTCCTCTTAAACGTGACAGATTCTTGTGGGAATTGAGAGAGCAAGCCATGTGGGCATCTGGGGGGAGAGATTTCCAAGGAAAAGAAATTGCAGGTGGAAAGGTCCTCCGGTGTGCACGTGCCTGGTGTATTAGAGAAACAGCAAGATGGCCAGTGTGTGTATAGAGGAGAGTGAATGGGGATGGACTGAGTGGCATTCATGGGGACAGTGTGGGGAGGCGATATAGGACCATTTGTCAGAGTTTTGCATTTGATCCTGGGGGGGAAGTGACATGATATGACATGTTTTAAAGATTTTCTTTAACATGGGGAAAATAGATTTTTAGAAATAGCAAAGCCAAAAAATCTTGCTGGTAAAATCTCACTTATGTAATTTCATATTTTCCTAAAATAAGAGCTTAAAATACACTTGACAGACCTTGATTTTCATCCTGCAGAGTAAATAAAACAATAAAATTTCATTTTAGAACCAATCAAGTTTAATTTCCCTATCTCCTTTACATAACACCGCATTTGAAATAACTTTCTTTTCTACCATATGTGGTGCATCCACATTGCCATGTATATTCAAGTGTGCAGATATTGTTTCCAGCATGATTTAAAGTTGCTCTTACTGGTGAAACTAACATAAAAGTGGACTTTAACATATGTATGTTGACTCAACAGAGTACGAGTTAATGTTGCAAGAAGAAAAGTAGCAGATGAAACAGGTTATTGTTTTTGCTTCTATGACCACATTAATCATTTTTTATTAAACTAAAATTTTAAGCCTTTATTACATTGATATCAGTTACTAACATACATCTGTATACATTTTTATGGAAATAACAATACCAATTAATTAGCGCTGGTTATTATCTCTGTGGCTACTAGCAAGTCAAATAGTCTTCCTAAACCTTTGGTTCCTCACCTACAAATAGGAAACTAATAATTACTATACAAGTTTCTTAATGAATTAAAAATAATGTATGTTTGGCAAAAGCTTAGCACACAAATGCAATGATTTGTAACTCTTATTAACAGGTGGTTAATATAGGAATTGGTAACCACTGTTGATTAATTTTAGCATTTTCAATTTCCAAGACCATACTTAAAATTTGCCTTGTTTATAAAAGAAAAACAATTTCAAATAAATTCTCAAGATCTACTTGGGTTAAAACATAATTTTTCTTTGTGATGAACTACAGAGTCTGAACTGGATTCACTAATTTACAAATAACATTTTCTAGGTTTACAAGCATAAATTATTCCAAGTCCTTTTATTTAGACCTTTTTTTGCAGGGAGATCACAGATTTTGAGAAGTGTTTCTGAGAGGTAGTATTTTAGATTCTATGGTTTCTTAGTCGTACTGTCAGTAAATGGTTTTCTTTGTCTGCTGTTTATCCTACATTGGACTTCTCTGGGCAGCAATCGTGCCTTCTGTATTTTATGGATTCAGTAACTGCACCCTTCAGTGTGCTTTTTTTTTTTTTTTTACGGTACACGGGCCTCTCACTGTTGTGGCCTCTCCTGTTGCGGAGCACAGACTCCAGATGCACAGGCTCAGCGGCCATGGCTCACGGGCCCAGCCGCTCTAAGGCATGTGGGATCTTCCCGGACCGGGGCACGACCCCGTGTCCCCTGCATCGGCAGGCGGACTCTCAACAACTGCGCCACCAGGGAAGCCCTTCAGTGTGCTTTTGATTAAGAATTAGAGAATCAGAGCAGGAAGAGAATATCTGATGTTCTACCCTCCATGCATCCCCCCTAAACATCTCTTGAAAGACTTTCAAATCTTTTGGTATAATGCACCGCTACATAGAAGGGATTCAGTCTATTCCTCAAACCTTGGTAACTAGATGACCTCTCAAAGATTGCAGTTATCTAATTTGTAGTTTTTATTTGATAATGAGTTTATTTATACAATTTTCTTCTACTTGAAGTCTCTTATATTTAATTAAATCTGCTTTTCTATAATTTTTACTGACTAATTCTCCCTTACATTTAATTTAGTCCAATTTTGGTCCAATTATATACATAGTCTTTTCCAAACTAAACATCTCCATTTTCTTCAGTGGTTACCATGGTAAGACCAGTAAAAATAATGAAGAATATTTAAAGACATCAGTCACAAGAATTAACTCAAAATGGATTAAGGACTTAAATGTAAGACCTGAAACCATAAATCTCCTAAAAGAAAACAGAAAAAGCTCTTTGACATTGATCTTGGCAATGATTTTTTGGATATGACACCAAAAGCACAAGCAACAAAATCAAAAATCTGTAAGTGGGACTATATCAAAATAAAAGGCTTCTGCACAGCAAAAGAAATAACCAACAAAATGAAGAAGCAACCTAAGGACAAGGAGAAAATATTTACAGATGATACATGTGGTATAAGGTTAATACCCTAAATATATAATGAATGCATATAACTAAATGGCAAAAGCAAAATGAAACAAAAGCAAATAATCCAATTAAAAATGGGCAAAGGAATAGACATTTTTATAAAGGTATACAAGTGGCCAACAGGCACATAAAATGGTGCTCAACATCACTAATCATCAGGGAAATGTAAATCAAAACCACAGGGATATCACCTCACACCTGATAGAATTATCAAAAAGATGAGAGGTAGCACATACTGGCAAGGATGTGGAGAAAAGGGAACCCTTGTGCACTGTTGGTGGGAGGGTAAATTGGTGCAGCCACTATGTAAAACAGTATGGAGGTTCCTCAAGAGATTATGAAATAGAACTACTGTATGATCCAGCAATCCCACTTCTAGTTACATATGCAAAGGAAATGAAATTACCATCGTGAAGAGATACATCCTGTTCTGTTTCACTGAACTAAATTCTTGTTTTCTAGTGTAATTTGAGCAGGAAAAAAAAAAGCCTACTTGCTTCCACACATTTATCCTATTTCCAAGCTCATCTGGCTCCTAAAATTCTCAATCTTGATCATTTCTTTAGTTTCCATCATTTCAGCCAGAGGTTCTCTCTTGAAATATGTAACCTACAATCATAAAATTAGATCCAGCGGCATCCATTCACAAAGAATAAAACAGACTAGTCAGCAACTAACAACAATAACTATGGTTGGTTCAGTATTGACTATGTTTCAGGCACCTAGCTAAGTGCTCTTCATTTCATTTATTCCTTGTAAAACCTGAGGAGTTATTACACAAATGAGGAACTGAGGTGCGTGAATTTAAGCAACTTGAATAACCTTCGCTGGCTCTACTAAATGTTGGAGAAATCACTAAAATTCAGGTCCGCTGACTCTAAAACCCAGGACCATTACCATTTGTTAACTGATTGTGCTATCCCGACTATGAAAAAAACCTTGACAGAGGCAAGACAGAATAGGTATTTTGAGACCAGAAGGATATTGAACAGTTTAGGATACAGGATTCTGGCCAAGACCTTATGAGGAAGACACGTGATGAGAACTCTGCAATGCCCAGGTCCAGCAGGAGCAAGCCCCAATCACACAAATAGGCAGAACTCTAAAGAACAGCGACCGGGATATTTAGATGTTTTCTCTGAGGCATAGCCAATTAATTTCAAAATTAAATAAGCATTAGGGACATTAAACTTCCCATGCTGTGAAGATTGACGTCATATTTAACTGTTCATTTTCTATAGCTAAGAAGGAAGACTGTGTTTGACATTTTAGTTTTAATGATATGGATGACATGATTAATAGCACTAATATGTGCTAGGTAATTACACTGTTAAACCTAATATTAGTGTAAGAGAGTAGTGAATTTTAATGCACTGGAAAATAAGGAAGTCTGAAAGAACATTGCATAGGCAATTGATTATAATTAATTTTATGTAAGATATGTAACAGCATTAATAGAGTGTGGTTTACTAGTCAAGGTTCATCTAAGAGTGTCTGAAGGATGTGGTGAGAGAGCAAACCCTGTGTATTAGTCTGCTTGGGCTCCGGTAACAAAATCCCACAGGTTGGGTAGCTTAAACAACAAGACATTTAGTTTCTCACAGTCTGGAGGTTGTTGCTGGTGAGGCCTTTATTCCTGGCTTGTAGACTGCTGCCTTCTTGTGGGGTCCTCGCATGGCCTCTCGTCTCCCTGCATACGGAGTGGGAGAAAGCTCTGGAGTGTCCTCCTCTTCTTATAAGGACACCAGTCCTATTGGATTAGGGCCCCACCCTTATGACCTTTTTTAACCTTAATGACCTCCCTAAAGATGCTATCTCCAAACACAGTAACATGACAGGTTAGTGCGTCAACACACAAATTTTAGGGGGGAGACACTTCAGTCCATAACACACTGACGCCCACACTGAAGTCAAGACCAGCCGTGGAATTGGAGTGTTTAGGAGCCAGTGCCCTGGGGTGAGATCATCTGGGTTTAATTCCTGATTCCCTGGGGGAGAGAGATCCTGACCCTTCCCTTTTTTTTTTTTTTTTTTTTGCGGTACGCAGCCCTCTCACTGTTGTGGCCTCTCCCGTTGCAGAGCACAGGCCCCGGACGCGCAGGCCCAGCAGCCATGGCTCACGGGCCCAGCCACTCCACAGCACGTGGGATCTTCCCAGACCGGGGCACGAACCCGCGTCCCCTGCATTGGCAGGCGGACTCTCAATCACCGCGCCACCAGGGAAGCCCCCTTCCCTTCTTAAAACACTCTCTTGTGCTTCTAAATGGGAATGCTAATACAGTACCTACCTCACAGGATTGTTGTGAAGAGTAAATGAAATAAAAGATCAGAAGCACATAGCGCAGTGCCTGGCACTTAGGCAGGCCCAGAAAATGTTAGTTATTATTATTGTTGCTGTTGACAGGTTTTAGCTTTTGGCAAAAAGCAAGCTTGGGTTACATATTAGAATTTGAAAGAAAATCACAGTGTTACCGGAAGGTAGAATTGACATTAGAGATATCAAAAAGATCTTATGGCACAAAGAATTTATTGAAAGCATAAAAGTCAATTCGTTTACCTCTTTGTTCCCCCAAAGTAAGAATAAATTGTTAAAAACAATGTGAGAAAAACATTCATTTTGCTAATAGCTGCTTATTTGAAAACTGTCAACTTTATAAAAGATTTACGAGGATGCAATGACAATGCACTAATTATATCATGAAAAATGCAAATAGAGGTCAGTATTTAAAGGTGTGAAATTCTGGATGGAATGAACATTTCTCATGAAAGTAGCAAATTGTTAGTTATAATTTTTCAGGAAAGCTATAAAAATACAATAGGTGTAAAAACAAAACTTTAGAAACACTAAAGGCGTGGGATTATAAAATTACCTCTGATTTTGTTCAAATCACAGTAGGCTTCTGCAATGAGCGAATACCCTCTAATACAGTGGCTCCTAAAGATGTTGCCGGGGCTGAGTTAAATGGTTTATTGAAAGGAATGATATTAACTAATCATCAGAGTTTACGGTTCAGACTAAGAGGAACATGTTATTTTATACACGGGTATGTAGCAGAATGTTGCTGCTCAACAGATTTTCCCCAAAATTTAGCACCTTAAAAGAATAATAAATATTTATTATCTCACACAGTTCGTGCGCTTCAGGAGTTTGGGTGTGGCTTAGCTGGGTGGTTCTGTCTTGAAAATTTTCACTAAGTTTCAGGCAACAGGCAGTCATCTGAAGCTTTGGCTAGGCCTGGGGGATTGCCAAGACAGGTCACCCCCAGGGCTCTGGACAAGAGCCCTCAGTTGCTTTCTGGCTTGTTGTAGGAGGCCTCAGTTCCCTGCCTCATGGACCCTCCACAGGGATGCTTGAGCATCCGCACGGTATAGCAGTTAAAGGCCCAGATAGAAGAGAATAAGGTGGAAGCTGCAATGTCATTCATGACCTTACCTTGAAAGTCACATACCATTACTCCCCCTATATTCCATCAGTCAACATGATATTGGTATAGGAAGTAGATTCAGGGGAGAAGGAAGATGGCAGAGTCAGGATTCCCAGAGCTCAACAGGGCAAGTTTGGGGGTGGGGGGCACAGGAGGGGGGCAGGCTTGGGGTGGTGGTAGAAGAGAGTTCAGTGGGAACTGCATGAAGTTAAAAAAATAAACCAACAATACAGCATGCCCCCGCTGTATTCCTAATCACCTCAGTCCTAATCGCCAAACCAGGCCAAAGTTAAATCCTATGAGTTTAAGGGTCTTAGCCCTTTTTAGCTTTGTATCAGGCCCATAGTATATAAAACCTTCATTCCATACAGGCCCTGACTTAGGGCTGAAATATACTCCCAGCTAAAACCTATGGAGAAGGTATTTATCATCGGGTCAGAGAAGAAAATCAATGAAAGAAGTTCCGTTTAATAACAGAAGGGTATAGAAATGTGCTTCTGGTTGTGAGTGTAGGTTGATACTCATGAAATATCTGACTTACTGGGAAAAAAGTAACTTTGGGGGAATTTTAGCACTCTCGAGCCAGTCATGCGTTGTTATTGTGTTGTAAAGCTTAGGCAGGGCAATAAGAGGGATTGGATTTTCACGGGCAGTTATGAATTCAAATTTTCTCTCTTGCTGTCAGGAGCTCAGTTGAGCTGGAGAAAGCTGAGCTCCCAGGTGCTGCAGTAGCGATTAAGAAAAGAAGCCAAAGCGATATTAACAGCCAAGGCTTTAATCACTCACTGCAAATAGTATAAGCTCTAAGAAGCTAAACCAGAGAAATTCCCCAGTTCCATTTCCCCCAAGTACAGTGGGGAGTCAGGCGGATCAGCCTAGTTACAGGGGAGGAGTGGAAAGATCTGCCAGTAAAGCCTTGCTAAGTGCCTGCGGTCGGGCCTGAAAGATCAAACAGGTTTTTAGCCAGGAGCTGGATTCCTCGATTGTTCTCTTAGTTACAAAGCTATCAGATTTTATCTGTGTACTTTTGGTTTGGAAAATACGGTCCCTGCAACTCTGGCTTTCTAATTGGGTTTTTTTTTTTTTTTTTTGCGGTATGCGGGCCTCTCACTGTTGTGGCCTCTCTGTTGCGGAGCACAGGCTCCGGACGCGCAGGCTCAGCGGCCATGGCTCACGGGCCCAGCCGCTCCGTGGCATGTGGGATCCTCCCGGACTGGACCGGGGCACGAACCCGCGTCCCCTGCATCGGCAGGCAGACTCTCAACCACTGAGCCACCAGGGAAGCCCTAATTGGGTTCCTTTTATTGCACCTCTGCAAAGTTTTAGCTTATACTGACTTTCTAACCTAACATTGTTAAAAGCTTTCCAATGAGGCATATACGATGAAAAAACAAAGGATTTATTAACAAATATAAGAAATAAGTATCTGTAAAAATTACTGAACCTACACTAATGTTTGATGTTTCTGGAATATGTATTTCCTTCTTGGTATGGAATTTTGACTCCATGTTTGTTTCTTCCATCTCTGTGCCTGCCCTGACCCTCCAGAAGTGCAGTGACCTCATGCTGCCCTCTAGCCTTTCCAACCTCACGCTTCATTTTTTCACATCAAACTGCTTGTTACCTAAGTACCAAAGGATCTCAAATATTTCTTTTTGGTCTATCACCTGGGCATCACCACCCCCTTCAACACCGACTTATAGGTTGGTGTTAGAAGGAAAACATCTTGGTTAAATCAATTCATACTAGGATATGTATGATTAACAGTCTGCCAAGTCTCATCAGTGTATTTGCATTTTTTATTGGGTTGTTTGTTTGTTGTTTTTTGACCTAGAGCTACATGAGCTGTTTGTATATTTTGGAGATTAAACCCTTGTCGGTTGGTCGCATCATTTGCAAATATTTTCTCCCATTCTGTGGGTGGTCTTTTTGTTTTGTTGATGGTTTCCCATGCTGTGCAGAAGATTTTAAGTTTAATTAGGTCCAATTTGTTTATTTTTATTTTCATTACTCTAGGAGGTGCCGATGCCTTTTTTTTTTTTTTTTTTTGGCTGCATTGGGTCTTCGTTGCTGCTCGCAAGCTTTCTCTAGCTGCAGTGAGTGGGGGCTACTCTTTGTTGCAGTGGGTGAGCTTCCCATTGTGATGCCTTCTCTTGTTGCAGAGCACGGGCCCTAGGCACGCGGGCTCAGTAGTTGCAGCTCACGGGCTCTAGAGCGCAGGCTCAGTAGTTGTGGCACACGGGCTTAGGTGCTCCGCGGCATGTGGGATCTTCCCAGACTAGGGCTCGAACCCGTGTCCCCTACATTGGCAGGTGGATTCTTAACCACTGCGCCACCAGGGAAGCCCACTAATGCATTTTTTAAACATTGATATCTAGGATTCTCACACAATAGGCTAAACTAATTTAAAAGTAATATAAGGCAAAAGAAACTAATGAAAAATTAAGTAGTGATTGGATATGGCACTTCAATTTTATTCAGAGTTCTTTAATTGATTTTTTAAACTCATAACATTTTTTTTGTCTGGATAGAAAATGTAGTGCCAAATTTACTGAAACATTATTTTACCATGGTTTCACTCATTTTTCTTGGTACAGTACTTATTTTTCTCAGTACACAATATTAATTTTCCTCTTTGGGCTATATTATTTCTCCCAACAGCGCTGTACCTCTTGCAGTCTGGCTGTTATAAATGCTAGTGGAGCATGACCATGTGGAATATTTCAGGTTGGGAGCTCATTAAAGCTGTCCTCAGAAGGTTGATCACTGTAAAGTAACAAATGAAGGTAATGGCTAATTTTCTAGGAGTCTGAGGAGAGGGTGTAGCCAGGGGAGAAGACGCTCCTGACACCAGGCACTCCAGGAAGTCCCATTTTCCCTGAGCTACGGCATGAGTGGTTTTAAGAGGGAACAAGGCAGCCCTTAAACGCAGGAACCATTATTTCACCTGCACTGAGGCTCAGGGCTACAGGTAGAAATCCTTTTTTACAGTCATAGCTATTGAAAGCCCCAGAAAGAATCAGTTCAATTCCAGATGAAGCTCTTAGAGGATCCTGGAACCGTTTCAAAAAAAATCCTCTTCCCGTAAAATTCCCCCATTTTAATAGCAAAATTGTTTAATTAAAAATATATTTCATTTACTTTCTCCCAGTCAATACTTATGATAAAAATCATATCATTGCACCACTGATGACATTTATGTCTCCTGTTTGAATGATTTCAAAGTTATTATGAAAGAAAGTACCAGCAGTTTCGTACATATCCGTTCCAGTCTCTCCGGCACTGCTTTGTTACCTCAACCAAGAGCAGGTGGAACATCGAAACCAGCCATGAAAATGGTCTTATATTTGTTCCTTTATCTATTTCACTTTTTTCTATTTGAATTTACTGCATCTCTGTTTTATTACCATTAAATTCAGATGTAGAATTTCATATTTTGTTGCTGTTCCATGAGTATTTGAATGTCTACTCTTTATCTAGAATTGCTGTCGTTATAAAGGGAGTCTAGATACCATTTTCTCGGGTAGCCTCTAATATACATGCTTATAAGAAAGGATCAGAGGGGCAATGAGAAAGTAGGTGGCTTTAACAGAAAATAACCAGTATGATTAATAGATTTTGTCACAGAAGACGAGACGTGTGTGAGATAAATATGGACTGATGTAGTTCAGTAATGTTTTACTGAGATTTGGGTACTTAAGAAAGACATTGAAATATAGCTCATAAGTTATTAATATGGAGCTTTACTATCTTATATACATTATCTCAGATCCTCACTAATACTTAGTAATAAAGATAGTCATAGTTATTTTTAATACTGTCTTGCAAAGAAGCTAATTTGCCTGAGTTAGTAAATGACACAACTAGAAATCAAACCTTGCACTCCTATGTACAAATGTTGAATTCTTTTCATTATACCAAAATGAAAAGTAGAAAAGAGTTGGGTGATGCATATTAGGGAACCAGTAGAGAGAAATGCTCATCACAAGCCCAGTGTAAAGTGGCTGTAATAGGGTACTATGCTGGCACTAGAGAATAATGATATCAATGATATCATTTCAAGAAATGATTATTCAAAATCTATAATAAAAGACCCTTTATCCAGAATGACCTGTTTTAGATTGGCAATATTTCCAGAATTAGACTGGGATGTTTTATGTATATGTGATTTAAATTCAATGCTTAAAACCCTTCTTGCCTCTTAGAATACTACCATCACCAAATTTATACATTAATAGCAAAACCATGTTGATGTTCTTCACACTGTGTGTTATCCACACCAGCTTAACTGTGCATCCGGGCGGACAGCAGGCTATCACCCATGGGTCGTTTACAGCCAAGTGAATAACGTCCTCATAAAGGAGGACAGAATGGGCCAGTTTGTCCACAAGGTGGCCAAGGTACACAAAGGGGGACACAAATTCTGTTTTCAAAAGACTTACCACTTAGAGAAATGAGAATGGAGGGCTTTCAGGAATGCTTGGGAAACATCCCCTCTGGGTGAAGTTGCTTGTGTTCAAATTATAAGGCCCTGTGGGAATAATGAAATACTCAGCATCGCGCGGTACTCTTTCATTCTAGGATCATAACACTTTCGTCAATGTCTTTTGTTCTCTTAGAGTTGTCGCTTTGCTCTGGAGGCCTGATGATCTTTGTCCTCGCCTCTGGCCCATCTCTCAGTTTCTCTTCTGCATGATTTGCATCGTCATGGCTCTCGGTGGCCCTTGGGTGAGTCCCGGCTCTTCAGCCAGTCAGTGTTCTTGGATGGGTGCGATGGAGCACACACAGGAGTCACACAGACCTGCTTTATATTTTAGTTCCCACACTTCTGATCTATATCTTTAGCGAAGTTATTTTCCCCCTATCCATTATCTTCATTTACTCTAAATGGGTTATCCTGTGCTTTTCAAGTTAATTGGAGAAAGAGCTAAGAACAATCCTTTGAAGCATCACCTGCCTTTTCATTCTCTTAACTCCTCACTACCTGCCTGATTTTAAGTCCCTACCTACCTTATCTGCTGCCAATTTAAGTCCGGATAAAGGATGCAAGAGAAAATGCTTATTTAAAAGCAAGAATATGAAAAAAAACCAGGTCTTTTGAATTATCCTTAATACTTCTTTTCCATTGTTTCATCTTGCTAGCTATTCCTTTTTCCTTACCCCAGGTATGTTAGAGTTTACCTACTCATCTGCAATTAATAGTTTGAAATTCTAACGACAGCTACAGGCCAGCATGAGTTTCTGTCTTGGCTAAGGTGTGAACTCTCCGTAGTGTCCACTGAGCTGGTAGACAGGGTTGGGACCGTTCTTGTGGGAAAGTATATCCTCTTAGAAGTGTCACCTTCTGCTAGACTTCTCTGATACTGCTAGATGTTATCCTAGTTGTGGTTCTGGGCTGTGTCTGAAGTGGGTGCGGTAGCGCAGGAGAGAAGGAGGTGACGGGAGCCAGGCCAGGGAGGGGATGCGGACAAGTCTGACCCATAACACACATTATAGAATTTAACTCATAATATCTTTTTTTAATTTAATTTTATTTATTTATTTATTTTTATGAGGTACACGGGCCTCTCACTGTTGTGGCCTCTCCCGCTGCGGAGCACAGGCTCCAGACGCGCAGGCTCAGCGGCCATGGCTCACGGGCCCAGCCGCTCCGCGGCATGTGGGATCTTCCCGGACCGGGGCACGAACCCGTGTCCCCTGCATCAGCAGGCGGACTCTCAACCACTGCACCACCAGGGAAGCCCTATTTATTTTTTTATACAGCAGGTTCTTATTAGTCATCCATTTTATACATATTAATGTATACATGTCAATCGCAATCTCCCAATTCATCCCACCCCCCACCCCCCGCCAATTTCCCCCCTTGGTGTCCATACGTTTGTTCTCTACATGTGTGTGTCTATTTCTGCCCTGCAAACCAGTTCATCTATACCATTTTTCTAGGTTCCACATATATGTGTTAATATACGATATTTGCTTTTCTCTTTCTGACTTACTTCACCCTGTAGGACAGTCTCTAGGTCCATCCACGTCTTTACAAATGACCCAATTTCATTTCTTTTTATGGCTGAGTAATATTTCATTGTATATGTGTGCCACATCTTCTTTATCCATTTGCATAATATCCTTTTAATATAGATAACATTGTCTCCGTTTTAAAGATGAGGAAACTGAGTCTTGAGAGCTTAGTTAACGGAGGTCACGCACTGGATTCAAGTTCAGGTTTGTCTGATTTCAGAACCCTTAACCACCAGGCTAGGGTGTGACTGCCTCCAGCTGGTGAGCCTGCTTGGTCTAGGACTCTGATTATTATTAGCCCCGACCTGTCGGTTCAGACTGACCCTGGTTCATCGGCTTCATTCTGGATGCTGGATTCTCTCCTTGTCTTCCCACCACCTCACTCAGGACGCTACAAACTTACACCCTCTGATAATGGCTGTCCTGGCTGCCCTTGACCAAACTGCTCACCAAAGAGGGTGTTCCTATCTTATGTTCACACGAAGACGTGAAAGAGGCCAGCAGTAGCCCAGATGACTGCTCAGTTGTATTGGCACTAAGGTTTGTCTCTCTCTTTTAATAATGAATTAGGGACGGCTATTTATCCTATGTGGAAACAGAAATTAAAAGTTGCTCCCCCTGAAGTTCCTGCCTTCATTATGTGATAAAAAGACATTCCAGTCCCAGACCTACTGAAACTTGAAACTTGAAACTTGAAACTTGAGGGCGGGGCCCAGGGATAGAGTTTAACAAGCCCTCCAGGTGATGCTTGTGATGCTTGGTGTGAGGCCACGGAGCTTAGTTAAGGAGAATCTATGTAAGCTCTGTTGGGCTTAATGTTGACCAGGACTTGGACGTTTCCTAGAGCGGTTCTACGGAAACGCGTTAAGAATTTTGAAATTATCTTTGTCACCATGCCAGGTAAGTGACCATCTCTGAATGTTTTATTGTTTGGTAACATTGCTGGAAAGGAAATGTCCTTTTGTGCTTTGGAGAAAATAAGATTCAATGTTAGTCCCTGCCTGGGGTACTCGCAAACCTGGGTCTCCTGTGTTAGTTTTCTAGAGCCGTCATAATGATGTACTACAAACTGGGTGACTTAATATAACAAATTATTATCTCACAATTCTGGAGGCTAGCAGTTTAAGGTCAAGGTGTTTGCAGGGTTGGTTCCTCCTCAGGGCTGTGAGGAAAAATCTGTTCCGCGTTCCTCTCCTGGCTTCTTGTTGTTTGCCGGTCATTTTCCGCGTTCCTAGGCTTGTAGGTGTATCACCTGATCTTTGTCTGCATCTTCACATGGCATGCTTCCTTGTGTGTGTATGTCTCTGTGTCCAAATTTCCCCTTTTTATGAAGACACAGATCATATTGGATCAAGGGTTATCCTAGTGACTTCATTTTAATTTGATTGACTCTGTAAAAACCTTACTTCCAAAGACGGCCACATTTTGAGGTACAGGGGGTTAGGACTTAAACATAGTTTTTTGGGGGTGGGGAACACATTCAACTTATAATGCCTATTTTATAAAGGAATAAAGGAAGTGACCGTGAGTTTTGACTCATAGTGTTGACAGAGAAGGTAAGATGCTAAAGAGATTTTTTTAAAGGTATGAGCCTAGAATCAGGCAACAAAAATTAATAAGCAAGCTACACTAATATTTAGAACCAGGCTGATATGCCTTCACTCATCGGTAAGAGGTAAGAATGATAAAGTCTTTGAGGAAAGCACCTTGGAGTCCTGGTCTGCATTTCCTGGCAACGCTTTACAGGTAAGGAGTCCTGTGTGGGAATATAGGTTTCATCTGGAGCCAACGCCAACCTATTGGCGGTGAATTCCTAGAGTACTGTCTTGTGAAATGTCTGTTACTCCTCCCGAGCTCCTAGGATAAGACCACTGTGAAGTGATGGTGTAGCAATGTGCCGTAGCTGGGAGAGGTGAGAGAGAGCCCAGTGCTATACATTTGCCACCCCAGTGTAAGAATGGATATAGTTCTCCATATCCATGGTTTGAGTCATAGATCCTTGCCCTGGCCTCTGGAAAAAAAACCTGGCCATGGAAATTCAGTTTAATAAACGTTTGTACTCAAGGAACTCTGAGGGACATTGTTAACGTGAAGGCTCTGTTAATGGTGTTTTTCTAGTTGCATTTTCTGAGTTGGATAACAGAAAATGCAATTTTCTGTGACATCCTGTGACAGAGCTTGATCTTGTGACTGAACCACCTTTTTCCATTGACAGTGTCCTGTCTTAACCCTCACAGGATGGTCCTTTCCTTGAGTTCATTCTCAGTACCCCATTTCTTCTTCTTTTTTTAATTTTTTTTTGCGGTGCACGGGCCTCTCACTGTTGTGGCCTCTCTCATTGCGGAGCACAGGCTCTGGACACGCAGGCTCAGCGGCCACGGCTCACGGGCCCAGCCGCTCCGCGGCATGTGGGATCTTCCCGGAACGGGGCACGAATCCGTGCCCCTGCATCGGCAGATGGATTCTCAACCGCTGCGCCACCAGGGAAGCCCCCATTTCTTCTTGAACTGGAATCTGAACCCTGCTCAGGAGATGCTGGACCTTAAGTTCTGGGGATGGGTCTCTGTGTCCTCCTGCCATTGTCTCTCCGTCTCTCCTTGCTGCCATCTGCCTTTTTCCAAGACTCCGTTTGCCACCTAGCACTGACTGTCTCAAGTGCCGATTTCTTGTCTGTTGGACTTGCTCATTTTGCCTGCTCCTGAGACCTTCTTGGCCGTCCTGTCTAGGTCCAGTAGTTCTTTATTTTGACAAACTTGCCTCAAAATAAACCCCTGTTCTCATACAAGACAGAGAAATTGTTAAGCAAAGGGTTTTCAACTTTCTTCAGCAAGACTGGATTGAAGTCGCCCCAAACCAATCTCACATTAAGTGCTGTAGCAAGTCTGACCTAATGAAGCTCTTACAGAATAAGGGTAAATGGTCTGAGTAGAATTTGTAGAAAGAAAAGTCCAAGAGAAGTTTGTTAGGAGAGAGAACAGATGAGGCCACAAGGCCATGATAAAGTTTGAAGGCTGTCAGTTGGTAGATGGCCAATTAGACAAGCAAGCAATTATCTTGAGAAACAGAGTTTATAACAGTTGTTAATCATATAGAATTTATTAGTTTCCTATCTCAGAGTTTTTAGCACTTACACTAGCTCTGGAACTTCTGGTTTATAAGAATGAAAGTTACATTTCTGTTCTGATATTCTGTCCATTGTCTCTCTCTAGCATATGGAATATTGCATATTTGTTCCTCTCTCTCTATGCTGGAAGTAAAATGGAATGGTTTTCTGTTTTACCCTAGTCAGTACTGGCAACCGTGTGAAGTACTTACTTAAAGTTGTAAAATGGTGTATTGTAGCAATGTTGTAAAATGGTGTATTGTAGCAATGCAAAGTCTTAAGTAGAAGTTTTTTTTCTGGTATCTTAGCCACATTTTAGTGACAGATATTCCAGGATAAAAATTCACTATTTACCCTTATAGGATTACTGTGTTTATGTCATTAAAAATAAGTATATACGTGGATAAATTGATAGCTTCATATTTGACCTATATTATTCCTGTTGGATAACATCCTGGTGATTTTTGAATAGTGGTAGTGAACAGTGATTGAATATTATCCTCAGAAACTATCCAGGTTATAATCCTAGGCATCTGTTTAGGGTATGATGCTAAGTGTAAATGTACATACTATTGGGACCGTAGATGGAATATACAAACGCAGACTTGGTTTCAGAAAGTTAGATATAATGGAATAAACCTAATGAGTAGCCATATGAGAAAGTCAGGGATTTTGTGTTTTAAAACAAAGCTTCCCTAAAGGAAAAACTGAACAGATTTTCAGTTTGTCAAGTGCCTGAGTGTGTAAAAGCAGAGCCAAAATAATTGCACAATCTCAAATCGGCATAAATCCAGAAAAGGGACTAATTCTTTTCTGCTAGGGTGGCTTCAAAGTGAGAGTAATTGAATTTTTTTGAAGCTTAGTTTAAACTCAGGGTTTTAGCCCTGTATTTTGCTTGATAGCAGTGTTAATAGCAAGTATAATTTAAAATAAAATGAATAATTTCTTGCATGTGTTCTTTGGTATTTTGGAGTAAAAAAATTTTATGTTATTTTTCTCCCTATAACAACAGCATTGAACTATGAAAAGCATCGTTATTCCCATTATAAAAAGAAATATAAACAGAGACTAGACTGTTCTAGGTTGTTTTATAGGTAGTTTCATGGGTCTCTGCTCCATTGTCTGGTCTTGGCTTTTTCTGACTGAGCCAGGTTGGGAAAGCCATCTGAGGAAAATAAAGAGGGTGAGATTAACAAAAATCCATTAAGAAGCCACAAAACTTAGCCTGAGTACAATTGGCTTCTAGCAAGTAGACCAAATGCACAGCTGATTGGACACTAGAGCCCTTGTCTGATGAGCAGGTCTGTGCTCTTGAGCCAATGTCCTTATTCAGAGGCAGAGCAAGGGGTCTACTTCCAATTTCTGACTTAAGTAATGTCAAAAGCCATTTTACAAAAAAAAAAAAAAATCAGTGTTGTCTTTTCTAGCATGTTTTATTCTTGATATTACTCATTCCTTTCACTCATTCCCTGAGGAGTAATGTCAAAATAACATTTCAGGAATGAGAGATAAGAAACATTAAATTGTCATCAGTTTCAGCACCTTGGCTTGAATTACATTCAACCTCAGAACCAAATTAGTATATCTCATTATACAGTCACTTATATAGAGTGAGACATGAGGCAAGTACATTTGGGGAAGCAAGAAAAAGGAAGGCAAAAGTTGGAAGAAAGGGACATTACAGAGTCCCTTGGGGAGTTTAGGCATCTTGCTGACATGTCAGTTAGAAAGTGCTACCAAAATTATCCAAAATCTGATAAGAAAAACAGACCTAAAGTTCCATGGTTCTGCCCAGAATTTCTAGTTCAATTTGTGCCTTTCTCAAAAGATATCATTTTCTTCCATCTTTTGGAAGATGAGAAGGAAATAAGAAGTTTATATCAGTAGATAAAGTCTAGGACTCCATGTAACAATTTCAAGGAGTATGTTTGGTGGTGGTGTTGTAGTTGTAGCTATTTAAATAATTGTTGTTTAATTATATCCATGTATAATTAAATAATAAGCAAAGACTTGGAAGTACAAACACTTAAAAAGTACAAAGTATTAAATACTTTGGTGTTTAATGATGACATGCTTATTGAAGTATTTGATCAAACTTTAAAATATCATCACAAAAGGCAACAACATAACCCCAGCAAATGAAATTATTTAAAATTAGTGCATGGACCATTGAAAGGGCAATTTAATTTTTTTTTTTACTATAGAATTAAAGTATTTCTGAGACATTAGAGTGCCTTCTGGTATTTGACAGATAATTATGTGATTCCAGAAATGTTTTAGTTATGGAGAAGGCACCTTCCCCTTATGTTGATAAATAGAAGTGGCGTCTATGGCTTCCAGAATTCCTTGGCTTCCAGAATTCCTTCGCTTAATCTTTTTTTCTTTTCAAAATTGAACAAACCTGAATAAACAGCAGTTATATAATTTCCTAATGCTTCACTTAAATAGATTTATGAGACATATTTTTATTCCACTGTACAAACTAGATGATATGAACATACAGTATAATCGTCGAAGAGAATCTAGAGATCATCTAGTCCAACTCCATCTTTACAGGGAAACACGTCTCCTAACATCTCAGTGTTTCTTTTTATGTCAGAGGAACTCAATTAATATAACCCCTGGATTCTCTTTACTCATTCCAGGATCATTGATTTGATTAGTAAATTTGGAAGAATAATTGCAGTTTATGCAATTCATTATGTGTTCACTGTAACATTTCAGAATTTCGCATTCTTTCATATGGAAAACAAAGGGAACAGATGAAACTCATAGGCTGTGTTAAGTACCAATAGTGAAGCTACCAACCTATATGGCATGTTTAAACCAGATAAAATAAATGGAACACATGTGGGTAGAACACAAAGAAGGATGAAACAAATGAGAGTGCTACGTACAGAAGGAAAGGAATGGAACGACAGAGTAAACACTAAATATTAATAAAGCACACGTCATGCCACAGCCAGATTGACAACAATATCATCCCCGAATGAGCCACCCATTCGTGACATCAAGCCTGGCCCCAAGTACATGGGGATTGCAAAGTTGGGAGATGAGATGAATAGGAGTGGACAAGGATGCTAGTTTTTGTCAAATCACTGGGCACTTGTTTGTTTATTTGCTGGAGGGTTGACATGAAAGCCACACCCAGGTGAACCATAGAAAAACATACCTCTCTATAATTTAGGGGAGCTAGCTGATGGAACTATATTCACCTGCTTTGCTTAAAAGTACTTACGTTAACTTATGAAGCTATTGTTAAGTAGGTTGTGAAGCTTAACTCTCTTGAAAGTTTGATTTAAAGCCAGTGGTTTAAGTCTTCTGCACGGCAAATTAAATAAAGCCAGCAGAGCTCTGGGCTGTGATTTCTCAAGCTACTCTATTCTCTTATCTGAGACAATCATTTGTTAAGCTAATGGGAAATAATTACCCAAGTACATTAGAAGAGACATAATTTCTTCCAGAATTAATACTTTCTTCAAGATTAAGTTCTCTTTGGCAAACCCGAAATCAAGAACTAACCTGGGGAAGGGTCAGGAGACGAAACAATTCACTAGAAAAAGTGGATTTTGCAGAATAGATCAATACGATGATAACAGTGTGGGTCAATGTAGTAATACTTAGCAGCTTCACCAAACTTTCTTGAAAAAGAATTCTTTGGCTTGGGTTATACTTCAAGTAGAAACCATTACTCTTTTTGGAAAAGAACTCTCCTTTTAAACCCAGTAAATATGCAAGGAGAGTAGGTGAGAGCTGGAAAAAGAAGATCTTGAGTAATTCAGTTAACAGAGTTGGCATGTGGTATGAAGATTGATATGTGACTCAGTAAGTCAATGCACTGTCCTACTGGGTCATTAAGTACTTAAAATATACTGACTGTGTGTTGGATAATATGTTGAATATGCTTAGACTAAAGTCATAAATATGGCTTTATTTCCCCATAACTAATGCACAAGATACCCTTTCCACTATTTCTGTGTAGACACAAATTATGTCATGGTCGCACAAAAAGAAAATTGGTCCTTATAAGAACAGTGTGAGTTTTAAAGCATCTATGAGTTTTAGTGAAGCAAAAGAAATGAGTGATGTAATATGAGTGGTGAAGGGCCACACAAAGGGGAGTCAGACACTCAGGTTGCTTTTTCCAGTGCTTTCTTGTTAACAGGAAGCCCAGGATCAGTCTTTAACACATCCCAATCCCAGGAAACTTCTTCCTGCTGTGCACACATACACTGAGCTTGCCTGCCCCGCACTTTCAGTTTATACTCTTCACTATGCCTAGGAGATTCTGAGCACTCACTTTGTTAAAAAAAAAATCTTGGCCAGCTTTTAGGAAAAAGATGAAAGGCTGCTTTGTCCACGAAGTCTTCCCTGAGTAGCATGGCCAGAAGAATTTCATTTACATTATCAGGCTACTTACTATATTTCTCCATGCGTTGAAGATACTTGCTTGTCCACATTTGCTCTTTCTAGTCTGGGAGTTTTCCAGGGTGAGAGGATAACTTATTCATCTCTATATACACTGAAAATTCTTGGTACTTAAAAGTATCAGTCATTCAATAGATGTTTATTGAGTAAGGTTCTGGTCTGAGTGATTAGCCTCATTTATGAGAGAATGAGAACTTGTCTTTGTGAATTAAAAAAAGCTGATACTACTCAGTGTTGGAAAAGATATGGAGGACCAGACACTCTCCTAGGATGTTGGTGATAACTAACTTAGTGCATCCTTTTTGGAAAGCGATTTTGCATTAGTCATCAAAGTTTGTAGCACGTATCCACTTCGATCCAGCAACTCAACTTCTTATACATAAGAAGGTAATACTTTTAAGAGCATGCATGCACATGACACTGTTTCTTCTTATAGTGTTTATAAATAACAAAACCCAAGTAATCAACAAACAAAAAACTCAAAGAAGTAAAATTCATTAGGAGACATGAACAGGACTTTAATTTCCGGTGTATACATTTGCGCAATTTGATTTTTCACAATGAACATGTATTGCTTCTATACAGAAAAGAGAAAATCTCATTATTTCCCTCAAAGAACTTCTGCTCTTTGGAAAGGATTATTGCTGAGTAGGGACATATCCGCTTCCCATTTTATCTCTTCATTCTATTTTGACAGAGAGGGCAAGAATATTCTCAGAATCTGGTTTGACACATTTTCTTTTTCTTAAGTACTGTATTAGCCATTTACATATTTTTCAACAGTTACTCTTAATCTTGATGTTGTTAATGGCTCCTTATTTCCAACAGGATAAAATCTCTACAAAGCCCCTTATGACTATGTCTTAGTTACCCTTCCCTCTCTGCCTCTACCCCTTCTCTGGAGCTTCTCTACTTCTGAAACTCACCTTCTATTTCAGGCTTTCATGCTTTTGGCTTTCCACTCCCTTTTTCTAGAATGCTACTGCCTGCATGGGAGCCTCCCACTTTCCTTCCGTGAAGTCTCTGCTCACGTGTCCTTTTCTGTGCTATTCTCTCTATCACGTCTCAGGAAATCCTTCATTCATGGTGCTCTTGTCCCCTTCATCTCACTCTAAGGCCATCACATGTTTATTCTTTTCTACCTGAAGAATGCCCACTGAGGACGGATCTTTATTCATCTTTGTAGATGTTTGCTTGAATTTTTATGGATGGAAACATGTTATTCGTGGAAATTACATTTCACTTCAGAGTCACTATAAGCTGACAGTCATGGGCTATTGTCTTATCAAAGAACAGTTTTTGCTCTACCATGATTTTAACCATATGGTACCAAGGCAAAGCCTCCTTTCTCCCCTTTAATTACCAGGTTGATTCTTTGTATTTGGACACATGTCACACACTTTCCTTTGAAGCTGATGCTTTCCTCAACCAATGATTTCAAGACATGGTGTGAATCCTCTTCTAACTCTGTTCCATGAGGACTTTTTCTGGCCGGTCTCTAGACCATCTCTTCTTTTATGCTCTCCTGGACCCATTCATTACCACTTGTTTCTCCCCCAGGCAGGTCCTTTAAAATGTCCCAGCCCTCAACCAGCCCCTTAGCGTTCAGGACTGTATTAAAACCTTTACAGAGGCTGAAAAGATGGTGGTACCTCTATCATTATGTCAACTCCAAAATTACTAAATGGTAAAACACAAACTTATGTATATGTCAAAGTTAAATAAACTTCTCCAAAATTTTCTCATTCTAAAAATTCATCAAAGCTCTACTTATTTTTCTTCCATGCCTTTGCTTGGCTGTGTCCTAACTCACATTTTAGTCTCCCAGTGTGGTGATCTATTGCATTGGTAACCTATTGCAACAAAGGTTTTTGTGAGATTTGCTTTAATGTTACATATCCAAATATTTATTTTCATTACTCGAGGAGTTGAGAGGGTTTATTAATATTCAATGGTTGTTATAGGTACATGTCACTTTGGTTTTAGAAGGAGATTTTTAATGACCGTCATTTTGGCACACAGGTTGCAAAGATACACTGAGGCTAAAAACGTTTTGCAAGCTATACACAGTGTGTGGAGCAGCTGGGGTTAGAAATTCTCAAGTATTGGGCCGGTTTCGTTTCTATCCTCCCATGCTGGCCGTGTTCTTTGTTTCTGTTTTCTCAAGGGTAAGGTTGCCAGATTTAGCAATAAAAAAACATGCAACATTTGAGATTTACTTATACTAGGAAATTATTTGTTGTTTACCTGAAATTCAAATTTAACTGAGCATCTTGTGTTTTTATCTGGCAACCCTATCTGGGGATAAAGAAAAGAAAAAAAACCCTAATGTTTAATGCTAAGTCAACTAGTTGCTTTTACATATTTCACTGAGTTGTCTTAGCAATTCTGCAGTTTAAAAAACTTTTAGAAAATATTTTCCTATAAATACAAATTTTTATGGATGAAGACACAGGAGCTTGGAGAGTTCGTACTCTCAGTGCTAAGAATGGGGCCCAGAAATTAAACTCTAGAGCAGAAAATAGACGAATAAAAATGTTTGTGATTTTCTTTTTAAAACTCCTAAATTCCTTTGGGTTCCTTTTGTTCATACTATTTGTTTTATTTCCTCATCTTGAAAGGGGAAGAAAACCCCTGTCTTTTGTGCATGCTTCTGTATCTTAAAACTCTGGGCTTTAAGCAGAAACTCTGGGTGGAAGGTAAAACTCCTGTACTGAAACAGGGTAGAATTTGCAAAATGGTGGAGTGAGATGAACGGGGTGGCCAGGCAGGAGGTGACTGCAAGGTGTTCTGGGCAAATATTGAGGATGCTGGGTCCAGTCACACGGTGTCTTCATTCATTTTCTCCTTGCCACTGGCTGGTCTTTCCTGATTTTAGTAAGTATTCTCCAATCCCCACTGGCCTGAGCAAACAAAGGCTAAGTCTTGTTGGCCAGAATGGTAAAAGGAAATTGGTCTCACATCTTTATTTCAAGACAGTTTTTGGAGTTAATGTTGCCTCTTCTTGGTTTTCTTCTTTTCCCTGCTTTTCAGGTGGTAAAGAATCGTACCACTCACTCTAGGCGCCATACTTGCTTCTTGGAATTGCCCACTGCTCAGGTGATCTCCGAGGACTTCATCTCATTCCCCTCTAACAGTTTTATGAAGTGTGTGTGTGTGTGTGTGTGTGTGTATGTGCATGTGGTCTGGATATGTGATTTCTGCCCTTTGGAGACACTGAGGCTAGGTTTAACCTCCAAATTTCTCTAGGTCTCTCTCTGTCTTTCTCCTCTGGTGACTTACACCATGAAAGGAGGGACTTCCCCCACCAAGAGACAAGCTTCTTCAAGCTTCTGGCCCTACACCATCAGTTTACAGCTCCCACCATGGTGCTGCCAGCATTTGGGGTGCTTCCAGGGGGTAATCGATTCTGTCCCCTGTGGGCTGGTTTTCAGGGCCTGTTCTTCCTCTAAAAATCATTGTTTGAAGCTTAGGCTGAAACCCGTAACTTTGTCTGTTCCCAGTCCCACGGAAAACAGTACCTTCTGGTTTTGCTCCATTTAAGATCAAAGTTAAACTCTCTTAAGAATTTATCGGTGCAGCAGGGCATTGCCTCTGCTTTTTGAAATATGTATTCTCCTGGCTCTCGTCGTGACGCTCTCAGTCCCCAAGTTTTCAGTCTCAGCTTCTTGAGGATCATCTTACCTTTGGTATAAAGTACTAGTTTTCCACTTTCCTTTTCTCCTTCAGGGAAGGCATATTCTGGTTTCTGAGGCCTTAAAACATCCTTCTCTAAAGGCTCTGCTGTCTGAGAGTATAGAGTTTGGAAAACAATCATTTTTTTTACTTTAGAGCCTACTAAAGTGTACAGCAGAAGAATAGAACGTTATGCAAATGATTGATTTCAAGTGTGCACCCAATCAATTATGTTTTTTCCTCTCCCACAAAGCATTTTCATTTGAATTGAGTTTCTCAGCTAAATCATCCTTCCCTGGACAGGCAGTTACGATTAACTCTTTTCTAATAAAGTGCCTCCAGCTACAGAAGGTATTGTGCATAGCGCCTGAAGCGGTAGATTTCTCTCACTGTCGTGTTGGGAGTAGAAGAGTCCGTTCACCAAATGTTTACTCAGCACCCACTGGGCACAATAAGCTCTCTACTTGATCTGGGGAGTCTGAGAAATGAGAAAGCTATGTGAGCTTTTCAAAATGATTTAGGAGTGATGTAGAGAATAAAATTTTAAACTTAAAATGAGAACCAGCTAAGTTAGTCCCGGATCTGGAGATGTTTACCGTCAGATTAAAGAAATCAACATGCTGTCAGCCAACACGGGAGACCTCCTCGGGTGGAGCTAGACGTGACCCTGGTACAAGTGGAGAGAAATATTTGGGACCACTCAGATGAAGAGAGTCCTTGGATGTAACTTGGAGGATATTTAAAATCACTTTATCAGAATTGAACACTCAGGATGTAGGGAACAGAGCTCCACGGACCAAGGGACTTCCCTGGTGGCACAGTGGTTAAGAATCCGCCTGCCAATGCAGGAGACGCTGGTTCGAGTCCTGGTCCAGGAAGGTCCCACATGCCGTGGAGTAACTAAGCCCATGTGGCGAAACTACTGAGCCTGAGTGCCTGGAGCCTGTGCTCCGCAACAAGAGAAGCCACCACAATGAGATGCCCGCACACTGCAACAAAGAGTAATCTCTGCAACTAGTGAAAGCCCGTGTGCGCGCAGCAGCGAAGACCCAGTGCAGCCAAAAATAAATAAATAAATTTATTAAAGAAAAACTCCACAGGCCAGCATGAGATGGAGGGGAAGTCAGAGCCAGGTTGATGATTTCTTGCTGGAACTTGAAATGTTTTCCGATTATTGGCTTGTCCAGTACTTTTCTGTTCAAAGGTTCAAGGCCAAAACTTGCTACTTCCTCATTGTCTCTGCCTGACTTTGGACTCACGTGGCTGTAGAAGCCCAATCCTTCCCTTTTCCCTTCCCTCAGTGGTTGGAATCCAGCCTTGTAATTTAAATTGGTTATATTAAGGAGATGGGCAAGAAACTTTCGGTCAAGTAAGTACTTTGACTTTCAAAACAACTTCTTTGAAACTAATTGCCTCACACCTACTTTTAATATAGTAATTATTCCATTACCTGGGATTAATTTAATCATAGTCAGCTGTAGTTTCAACCCATTCTTTTTTTGAAGTGTGCTTAATGTTTCTCTTATTTTGAATGACCCTAAAAGATTCTTTTAGACTTGAATTGGGCTGACCTATTTGAAGTATACTGGGAAATGGGTAGTTTCTGAACCTCGGGCATATATGTAAATTATATAACATGTTGTATAAAACGTGATTACAAAGAAACTTAAAATATCCAGGTGAAGGTGAACTTTGGAGTAATTGTATATCTGTGTTACTTAGTGCAATATTTACCAAAGTTCTTTGAGTGCTTCCTTTCAAATGATACATAAGATAAAGCCCTAGTAAGGAGAAGCCACAAGATGAGAACATTGCCAAAAGTTAATTTCTTACAGTCATTTTGTGAGGTGTTAATAGGTCTTGCTCAGAAAAAGTATTTGCTGGTTAAATCAGCTTGAATTATGCTGGGATAAATAGATGTATTTTTTCTGCTTAGGAGCTTTCAATATGTTCAAAAATAGTTTCATCCTTGGTTTGTTTAGTGTGTGTGTGTGTGTGTGTGTGTGTGTGTGTGAGAGAGAGAGAGAGAGAGAGAGAGTGTGTGTGTGTGTGTGGTAATATAGCTCTCTAAACCAGGGTTCTGCCAAACACACGAAAGCAAACATGGAAGAGATAATGAAGTCACCTGGAAGAAGGAAAGAGGAGGATGGACAGAGAAAGAAACAGTATCATATTGATGGTGCATCACTAGAGTGAAGATTTATGTGGGCTGGAACAAAATGGTCATCCAGTTCCATTATCTATGAAACAAGCCCTATTATTTGAAACTACAAGGCCCAGGCTCCTTACTGTCATAATACATATATATTATATAATTATATATTACATATACATAATTAAATATTTATAATGCCCCTTGTCTCCCTCCCCTCCCCAGCCACGTATACACATACCTTGCTCCACCCCACCTTTATCAGGGCTAGCCAAATGGGTATTGTTTTCTTGTAATCAAGTGTGCTTAATATTGAATAATAATAAATTATATCATTTAAATATATTCATTACCTAAAATATTCTAATTTCTTATGATTTTCAAATTCATTCACATCTATTATCTCTTATTTCTCCCAAAAATCCCTACAATAAAGTAGGTATTATTTTTATTATCATGTTACTGATTAAGATAGCATATTTCTTAATCCCTTGAGGGCAATGATCAACATTTTAGGCGAACAGGTCTTCGTTTTGAGGACATGGCAGCCAGTTAGAAGCTCTGGTTCCTTGGAACTAAATGTCCAAGTTTGATCAAAACCACTTCTATATGTTTTTTTTCAAATGCTCCCTACAGGGGTGAATACAGGCCCCAGGTGAGAGTTCAGGATCCTGAAGATAGTATATAATTGAGCTGGAATTCCAGTCTAAGTATTCTGACTACAAAGCCCATTGTTTTTGTATGAAATGTGATAATGTGCTTCTTCCTACCAGAAAGTCTTATAATCAAATAACAGTTGGGACTGGACCGTACCTGAAGATTACTGTTGAATGAATGGATGGATGGATGGATAGATAGATAGATGGATGGGTGGTTGAATAAGTGTAGATAGGAAGCCACAGAGGCCAGGTACCAATTTAAACTTACGAAATTGAAAAGTAGAGTATTGGTTAAAACTCCTCTTATAAATGCCATTTAAAATTGATTTGGATTCAGGAAATCCTTTTAAAAGTCTCATGTGTTGCAGAGATTATGATTTGGAATTTTTAAAAAGTACATATTTCACTTATTTATATTTTATTCTTTTATGAAGAAATCAATGGAGAAGTATAGAAATCAAATCTGTTATTTTCCCTTCCTTCCTTCTTTCCTTCCATCTTTCCTTCCTCCCTTTCTCCCTTCTTTCCCTCCTTCCTTATATCCATTATGTATTTTCTATGTAACTAGTTGTTGAAAAGAGGGAAAATATGTAAAGAAGAGTGAAATGTGGTTGAGAGCTATTAAAGATTCTGTGGAAAATTATTCTGAGTCTCATTAAACATGATTTAGAAACAGTCATGAGCATCATTTTAAAATCTACCGTTTTCTAGTCATTTCATTCTGTGAATTGTTGAAAAATCAAAACTGTACAATTTGAATTCAAGAGAAATTACAGCACACTGTCTTCTCTCCTCCAATAGCAATGCTTGAAGCTTTATATGTACTGTGAATGTCATTGCCAACCTTCATCATCCCACCACTCTAAAGAACTTGGCTGTCCTGAATGTCTTTGGTATGTGTAGCTATTCAAGACAGCTCTTCTGCCAAGAATATAGAGCATTTGTAAAATAGGGACAAATTGATATATGACATCATGTCAGAGGAGCAGATTTCACAAAAAACTGCTAATGGGGAAAGAAATTTTATGGAGAAAAGCTAGCAGACAGAGCTGGAGGAAAACATATGGGGTAAGTCTATAAGTGGCATCTTAATGTTGGCATTTTATTTTCAGGACGGTTGTTCTAATACAGACTTGTCAGGTATAAAATACTGCTTTGTCTTACTGTTCAAATTACATTTAAAATTCTGGTTCATCACGAACTGGTTCTTTTTGACATTAATCTCAGTCATGGATTTGAACACTGTTGATTCAGAAGTCTTGAGAGAATGCTATGTTTACAGTACATTTTGGTTTTTTCCTTTATTTTTTATTGAGGTAATATTGATTTATACCATTATGTATTTCATGTATACAACATTGTATTTCTACTTCTGTATACACTACAGGGTGCTCACTACCAAAAATTCAGTTTCCATCCATCACCATACAGTTGATCCCTTTACCCATTCTCCCTGCTATACTCCCCTTCCCCTCTGGTAACCACTACTCTGTATCTGTGTTTTTGTTTGGTTTGGTTTGTTAATTTATTTTGATTTATTTCTTATATTCTACATATGAGTGAAATTGTATGGTATTTGTCTATCTCTGTCTGACTTATTTTACTTAGTGTGATAACCTCAAGATCTACCCATGTTGTTGCAAATTGCAAGATTTAATCATTTTTATGGCTGAGTAGTATTCCATTGTGTGTGTGTATACACACACACACACGCCACATCTTTTTATCTACTCATCTATTGATGGGTACTTAGATTGTTTCTATATCTTGGCTATTGTAAATAATGCTGCAATGAACATAGGGATACATATATCTTTTCAAATTAGTGCTTTCATATTCTTTGGTTAAATACCCAGAAGTGGAATAGCTGGATCATATGGTAGTTCTATTCTTAATATTTTGAGGAACCTCCATACTGTTTTTATAGTGGTCCTGCCCTTTTACATCCCCACAACAGTGCAGGAAGGGTCCCTTTCCCACACATCCTCATGAACACTTGTTTCTTGCCTTTTGATAGTAGCCAGTCTACTAGATGTAAGGTAATAGCTCACTGTGATTTTGATTTGTATTTCCCTAATAATTAGAGATGCCAAACATTTTTCACGTGTCTGCTGGCCATCTATACATCTTCTTTAGAAAAATATCTATTCTGCCCATTTTTAAACTAGGTTGTTGTTTTCTGTTGCTTTTGTTGAGTTGTTTGAGTTCTTTATATTTTGGATATTAACCCATTTTTGGATATATTGTTTGCAAATATCTCCTCCCATTCAGTAGGTTGTCTTTTCATTTTGTTTATGGATTCCTTTGATGTGCAAAAGTTTTTAGTTTGATGTACTTTCATTTGTTTATTTTTTCTTTTGTCGCCATGGTTGTATGCCTGAGGAGACATATCTAGAAAGATACTGCTAAAACTGATGCCATAGAGCACACTGCTTATGTTTTCTTCTAGGAGTTTTATGGTTTCAGGTCTTAAACACTCAAGTCTTTAATCCATTTTGAGTTAATTTTTGTGTATGGTATAAGATAGTGGTCTAATTTATTTATTTTGCATGTGGCTGTCCAATTTCCCCAACATCAATGTTAAAGAGTCCTTTCTTCATTGTATGTTCTTTGCTCCTTTGTCATAAATTGTCCATACATACGAGAGTTTATTTCTGGGCTCTCTATTCTGTTGATCTATATAATTTTCTCCTAATACCATATTGTTTTGATTATTATGGCTGGCTTTGTAATATAATTTGAAATCAGGGACTGTGATCCTCCACCTTTGTTCTTTGTTTTCAGGATTGCTTTGGCTATTAGGGTTTTTTGTGCTTCAATATTAATTTTAGAATTTTTTGTCCTATTTCTGTAAAAAAAAAATGTCCTTAGATTTTGAAGGGGATTACATTGAATCTGTAGCTTGCTTTAGGTAATATTGACATTTTAACAAGGTTAATTCCTTTTTTTTTTTTTTTGTCTGCACTGGGTCTTTGTTGCTGCACGTGGGCTTTCTCTAGGTGTGGTGAGCAGGGGCTACTCTTCATTGCAGTGCATGGGCTTCTCATTTTGGTGGCTTCTCTTGTTGCAGAGCATAGGCTCCAGGCGCATGGGCTTCAGTAGTTGCAGCACATGGGCTCAGTAGTTGCGACATGCGGGCTCTAGGGCATGCGGTCTTCGGTAGTTGTGGCGCATGGGCTCAGTAGTTTTGGTGCATGGGCTTAGTTGCTCCACGGCATGTAGGATCTTCCCAGACCAGGGAACCCATGTCCCCTGCATTGGCAGGGGGATTCTTAACTACTGCGCCACCAGGGAAGTCCCAACAATGGTAATTCGTTCAATTCGTGAGCATGGAATATCTTTCCATTTACTTGTGTCTTCTCAATTTCTTTCAACAGTGTCTTAGTTTTCATTGTTACAGGTCTTTCACCTCTTTAGTTAAATTTATCTCTAGGTATTTTATTCTTTCTGTTGTGATTGTAAATGGGATTGTTTTCTTAATTTCCCTTTCTGCTAATTGTTAGCATATAGAAATTCAAGAGATTTTTGTATGTTGATTTTGTAATTTGCAACTTTACTGTATTTGTTTATTATTTCTGAGTGTTTTGATGGAGTCTTTATGGTTTGCTATATATAAAATTATGACATCCACAAATAGTGACAGTTTTATTTCCTTTTCAATTTGTATGATTATTTGTTTATTTAGCCTAATTGCTCTGTCTAGGACATCTAATACTCAGTTAAAAAGAGTGGCAAGAGTGGCCATTCTTGTCTTGTTCCTGATCTTAGAGGGATAGCTTTCAATTTTTCACCACTGAGTATGATGTTAGCTATGGGTTTGTTGTATGTCACCTTTATTATCTTGAAGTATGCCCCTTCTATATCCACTTTATTAACAGTTTGTATCATAAACAGGTGTTGAATGTTGTCAAATACTTTTTCTGCATCTATTGAGTTGATCATATGGTTTTTTTCCTTCATTTTGTTAATGTGGTGTATCATGTTGATTGATTTGTGGATGTTGAATCATCCTTGCATCCCTAGAATAAATCCCTCTTGATCATGGTCTATGATCCTTTTAATGTATCATTGTATTTGATTTGCTAATATTTTGGTGACGATTTTTAATATATGTTCATCAGAAATGTTGGCCTGTAATTTTATTTTTTTGTATGTTGTTTTTGTCTCATTTTGGTATCAGGGTGATGGTGGCCCTATAAAATTGAGTTAGGAAGCATTCTTTCCTCTTCAACTTATTGGGTATGGTTTGAGAAGGACATGTATTAAATTTTCTTTGAATGTTTGGTAGAATTCACCTGTGATGCCATCTGGTCCTGGGCTTTTGTTTTGGAGAGAGGTTTTGATTACTGTTTCAATCTCTATATTAGTGATCACTCCACTCAGATTTTCTATTTCTTCATGGTTTGGTCTTGGGAGAGTATATGATTCTAAGAACTCGTCCATGTTTTTTTAGTGTCCAATTTGTTGGTGTATAGCTGTTGATAATATTATAAGCCTTTGTATTTCCACGGTATCTGTTATTTATCCCCTTTTATTTCGTATTTTATTTATCAGAGCATTGTATCTTTTTTTCTTAGTGAGCCTAGCTAAAGGTTTGTCAATTTTGTTTATCTTTTCAAAGAACCAGTTCTTAGTTTCATTGATGTTTTCTATTGTCTTTTTTAACTCCCTTTAATTTGTTCTGATCTCTATTAATTCCTTTCTTTTACTGACTTTGGGCTTCATTTCCTCTTTCCCTAGTTTCTTTAGGTTAGATTGTTAATTTGAGACGTTTTCTTATTTCTTGAGGTAGGTCTATATTTCTATAAGCTTCCTTCTTAGTACCACTTTTGCTGTATCCCATAGGTTTTGGTATGTGATATTTTCATTTCCATTGGTCTTCAAGTAATTTTGATTTCTCCTTTGATTTCTTCATTGACCCAGTAGTTGTTCAGTAGTACCTTGTTCAGTCTCCACATATTTGCAATTTTTCCAGCTTTCTTCTTGTAGTTGATTTCTAGTTTTACACCATTGTGATCAGAAAAGATGCTCAATGTGATTTCAACCTTCTTAAGTTTATTGAGACTTGTTTTGTGTCCCAACATATGATCTGTCCTTGAGAAACTTCAGTGTGCTCTTGAAAAGGATGTGTGTTCTGCTGCACTTGGACAGAATGCTCTGTACAAATCTATCAAATCCATTTGATGTAGTGTTTCATTTAAGGCCGCTGTACTTGTTGACTTTGTGTCTGGATGATCTGTCCACTCATGTAAGTGGGGTGTTGAAGTCCCTTACTATTACTGTGTTGCTGTCAATTTCTCCCTTTAGGTCTGTTAATAATTGTTTTATATATTTTGGTGCTCCTATCTTGGGTCCATATATTTTGGTTACTGTTATGTCTTCTTGATAAACTGTCCCCTTTATCATTATATGCTGTCCATCTTTGTCACTTGTTACCTTTTTTGGCTTGAAGTCTATTTTGTCTGATATGAGTATGGTGACATCCAGTTTTCTGGCTGCCATTTGCCTGGAGTATCCTCTTCCATCCCTTCACTTTGAGCCTATGTTTGTCTTTAGAGCCGAGATGAGTCTCTTGGAGGCAGCATATTGTTGGGTCTTCTCTTTTAATCCATCCAGCACTCTTTTTTTTTTTTTTTTGATTGATGACTTCGATCCATTTCCGTTAAGATTGGTTATTGATAGATAAGGACCTAGTACTGCCATTCTATCTCTCGTTTTTTGGTTGTTATATATCTCCATTGTTTCTTTTTCGTGTTCCTGTCTGCCATTTTGGTTTTCTATGATATTTTTCTCAGTTTTTTAATTTTGTGTTTCCGCTTTAGATTTGTGTTTTATGGTTGCTCTGAGGTTTGTATAAAAAGTTTCAAATAAAATAATCAAATTGTACCTTTTTATGATGTGAGTTTGTTACCAAACTGAAGTAGCTATAGTTATTTTTTCTGCTTCCCCCTCTTTAACCTTTATGTTCAAATAAAGTGTTTAAAAACCTATCCTGATAAAAAGTTACAATTTTCTGACTCTATTTATCACCTCACTTAAAGTTTTGTGTACTTTTGCCTTTTTGTTTATAGTAGAAGAGCCCTTTGCAGTATTTACTGTGAGGCAGGTCTAGTGTTGATGAGCTCCCTCAGCTTTTGTTTGGGAAAGTCTTTATGTCTCCTTCATAACTGAATGATAACTTTGCTGGATAGGGTATTCTTGGGTGACAGTTTTTATCTTTCAGTATTTTCAGAATGTCATTTCACTCCTTCCTGGCCTGTGGAGTTTCAGGTGAGAAATCTGCCTAAGGGGGCTCCTTTGTAGGTTACTTCCCTTTTTTCCTAGGATGCCTCTAAAATTCTTTCTTTGTCATTGACTTTTGACAATTTTAATAGGATGTGTGTTGGAGAAGGTCTTTTTGCACTGAGGTAATAAGGTATTCTTTTAGCTTCATGGACTTATGTATTCAATTTCTCCCCCAGGTTTGGGAAATTCTCAGCTATTGTTTCTTTAAATAAATTCTCTGCTTCCTTCTCTCTCTCTTCTCCTTCTGGGATACGCATTATCCTAATTTTTCCCTTCCTGTAAGAGTCAATTATCTCTTATGGAAGTTCCTCATTTAAAAAATATCTTATTTCTCTTTCCTCTTCTACTTGTATCATCTCTAGATGTCTGTCTTTGAGCTCACTAATTCAAACTTCCTTATGGTCTACTCCATTTCCCATGCTTTCTAATGCATTTTCATCTCATTTACTGAGTTCCTCAGCTCTAGAATTTGTTTGCTTCTTTTTTAGAATTCCTATCTCTTTGGTAAAGTATTCCTTCTGTTCATTAATTTTATTCCTGAGCTCATAAAACCATCTTTCCGAGTTTTCTTGTAGCTCACTGAGTTTCTTCATGATAGCTATTCTAGAATTCTCTATAAATTAGGTCACAATACTCCATGACTTTAAGTTTTGTTTCTGTAGAACTGTTATTTTCTCTTGTGGTAGTGTTACTATGGTTCTTCATGGTTCTTGTTGAGTTGTTCATCTGTGGGTGCAGTTGAAGTAGCAACAGGCTAGAAATCAGAGCCCTTTCTTTTGTTTTCCAGTAGGTGGTGTTATAGCACACGTTTTGGGGTTTTTTTCACTTGAGTTCCCTTTGGTTATATTTGCAGTGGGCACTTTTCACTGTCCACCTTCTCAGTAAGAGGTGTGGCTTCATGCCTCCTTTATTGCTTCTGTGCCTCTGGCTTTGTTGTTACCTTGCTTCTGCCATTCCGCTGCCCTTGCCACCTGGCTTACCAAGATGGTGGGCTCTTCCCACATGTCTGGGCATTGCAAGTTCTGCTGCTGTCGGGGGAGGGAAAGGAGAGGGATATCCGTGGTCCCATGGGTGCCTCTGCTGTGTCTGGTATTGTAAGGTTCACAGACTGCCACTGAGAGTTGGGGATGTGGGGGCCAGGGTTGTGGGGAGCCTCCACAGCTGGAGGGTTGGGGTCCCAGGCCCCATTGCTTCTGCTGCCCAATTACCCTCATGTATCTTGAACTTATTTGTGACATATTATCATTGTTTATTTTCATACTTGTCTCCACATCAGAGCATGAGTTCATTGAAGCAAGAACCTCTATCTTTTCTGTCTTGTGTCCCCAGTTACCTGTGTTGTGAGGGTAACATAGTATATGCACAATAAATATTTATTGAATAAATGAATGAATCAACTATTCCTTCATATATCTCTCTATATGGATGATCTATGGACAACCTAAATTCTTTTTTTAATGATTCTTTATGTTAAAAATTAGTTCATTATTTCTCCTCTCGATTTTCTTATCTCAGACTCAGGCATTCATTCATGTGAGAAATTTCTAAGTACAGATGGTCCTCAACTTATGATGGTTTGACTTATGAACTCTCAACTTTACAATGGTGCAAAAGCAATAGACATTCAATAGAAACTGTACTTCAAATTTTGAGTTTGGATCTTTTCCTAGACTAGTGGAATTCTGTGCGTACAATGCTCTCTCTTGATGCTGGTAGGGGCAGCAAGTCACAGTTCCCAGTTAGCTATGAGATCATGAGGATCAGCAACCGATACTCTTACAACCATTCTGGTTTTCACTCTCAGTACAGTATTCAAAAAAATTACACAAAATTATCAACCCTTTACTATAAAACAGGCTTTGTGTTAGATGATTTTGCCCAACTGTAAGCTAATGGAAATGTTCTGAGCCTGATTAAGGTAAGTAAGGCCAAGCTATGGTGTTCAGTAGGTTAAGTGTTATTAAATGCATTTTCAACTTACTATATTTTCAACTTATGATGGATTTATCAGGATGTAACCCCACTGTAAGTTGAGGAAGATCTGTATTTCCTTTTTGTCTCTCTCACTCCCTCATCTTTAATAAAATGGAGAGCAGAGTTGTATGAACTTCATTTACCTAATTTCTTCGTCTCTTCTGTAGTTCTTTATATGACTAATTCTAATTTGTATCTTTGTTCCATTCTCTTTCCTTTCCAGTTCATGTCTCTAATCAGAATTATTTTTTCTGAGATCACATCTAATTTTGTCTTCTCTATTTGAAAACGTTGATTCCAATTGCCTGTAACTATGGCTGGCTGATTTGTAAGACTCTTTACCAAACTACCCCAATATATCTCTAGCTTTATCACCTGCTAAACCAGTTCAATGTATTCCCTATATGATAATTATACAAAACATTTCATCTTTTCTAAAATATGATATGCTTATAGATATCTTCAGATATTTACACACACTCATCTCTTCTTCAGTCAGTGAAGGATAGGTGTTAACTCTTCTTTAAATGTTTGGTGGAATTCACCTGTGAAGCCATCTGGTCCTGGAATTTTATCTTTGCGAGTTCTTAAATTACTGATTCAATTTCATTAGTGGTAATTGGTCTGTTCATATTTTCTATTTCTCTCTGATTTGGGTATAGATTAATTCTGTCTGATCTAATGTGTCACTTAGGCCAGTGTTTCCTTATTAATTTTCTGTCTGGATGATCATCCACTGATGTAAGAGGGATGTTAAAGTCCCCTACTATTATTGTGTTACTGTCAATTTCTTTCTTACATCTGTTAATATTTGCTGTATATATTTAAGTGCTCCTATGTTGGGAGTACATATATTTACAATTATTATACCTTCTTGTTGGATTCATTCCTTTATCTTTATGTGACATCCTTCTTTGTTTCTTGTTACAGTCTGTTTTGGTTTTTTTCATTATTATTATTTTACTTATTTTATTATTATTTTTTTTTTGCGGTATGCGGGCCTCTCACTGTTGTGGCCTCTTCCGTTGTGGAGCACAGGCTCCGGACGCACAGGCACAGCAGCCATGGCTCACGGGCCCAGCTGCTCTGCGGCATGTGGGATCTTTCCGGACCGGGGCACGAACCCATGTCCCCTGCATCAGCGGGTGGACTCTCAACCACTGCACCACCAGGGAACCCCTACAGTCTGTTTCAAAGTCTATTTTGTCTGATATAAGTATTGCTACCCTTGCTTTCTTTTTGTTTTCATTTGCATGGAAGACCTTTTTTCACCCCCTCACTTTTATTCTTTGTGTGTCTTTAGATCTGAAGTGAGTCTCCTGTAGGCAGCATACATATAGGTGTGTGCGTGTGTGCGTGCGTGTGTGTGTGTGTGTATTCAGCCTCTATGTCTTTTGATTGACACACTTAGTCCATTTACAGTTAACGTATTTATTGATGTATGTACTTGTTGCCATTTTGTTAATTGTTTTCTGGTTGTTTTGTAGTTCTTATTTGTTTCTTCTTTTGCTCTGTTCCCTTGTGATTTGATAACTATCTTTAGTGTTATGTTTAAATTCCTTGTGTGTATCTGTTACAGTTTTTGGTTTGTGGTTACCATAATATTTTTCTTCACCTACATGTAACTATCTTTAGAAGACCATTGATTTTCATGGAAGCGGTTCATCACACCATGATGAACATGGCCTGAGTCAAATTGGAATAGAAGAGCGTGCTAGGCTTCACTACCTAACAAATTAAGAAAGTCATCTGTGGGCAGATGTGCAGGGTCTTAAATTAATGCTTAAAAGCATAACTAAAATGTTATTCTCTTATTGTCTCACCCAAAGTATCGCTGTTATACTTTTGAGACTCAGATAGTAGATAACACAGTTCTTATTAATTATCAGATTGCATTGCCCTTAAACAGCATGGTTAAATCCTGACCAGAAGTCTGAGATTCAAGAATAACGTAATCCCCAGACACAGTGATTTGGAATGGATTTTCAGCCCTGAGTTTAACTGCTTGAGGAAAGTGAGCTTGGTCTCTTGCAAACTGTAGCACGAACATTGGAGAAAAAAAGGTATAGCCATGCAGGTTGTGTATCATTTTAATGTTCTCCCAAGTTCTTGAGGGCCCAGTAATCTGAATAAGCAGTGAAGCAAGTTTACCACGTTAACTGTGCAAATCCAGAGAAAAGACATTTAAAGTGTTCTTTCCAAATGAATTTCTATTCTAAAAATTCAAAAAATTTTAAATGTAGATTTTATTGACTACATGACTATATTCTATATGACTATATCTGAGCTCACCATTGAAAAAATGAGTGAATGAATTAGTGACGTCTATTCATTTAGAGAATGTTACAAATTAAAATGCTGGGTATGGGGGTTGTCATTAAACTCAGTTTGCAAAGTAGAGCCCAGGATATAATCTGAAAAAGTAGGATAGAATAGAAGAAAAGGAGAGTTGTGCCTGGAGGACAGAGGTGCCAGAGAAGAAAGGAGTCTGAGAGTCTTGAAGAGGTGAAGTTCTCCATGCAATTAGATACGAATCCACACTCTACCATGGTTCAGCAACCGGCTGGGCTCCATCTCCACCCCAACGTCTAGCATTACCTAGTCCACCATGCTTAGCTGCATCAGCAGTTTTTTCCCCTCAGCTCACACTCACCTCAGCCTTTCCTCCTTGCTGTTCCTCTTACCTGGAATGCTCTCCCTCAGATCTTCACTGACCAGCTCCTTCTTGCAGTTCATATCTCAATTCAGATATCACTTGCTCAGGACACCTCTGACCACCAGTGTAAAGCGGCCACACTCCCATCTGTTGTGTCATTTTCTGAGCTGTACCTGTTTTATTACCGTATGGCACCTACTGGTTTCTGAATTATTGTCACTCATTAGTTTACTTTTTTTCTTTGAATAAGTCTGGCTTGGTTAGAACATAATCTCCATGAAGTCAGAGATTTGTCTTGTTTGTATGCTATCCTCAGTGTCTAGATAGTGAAGGTCCTTGATAAATACTTGTTAAATATTTAAATATATATTAACTTGACAAATATTAACAGATGTGCTTTATATTTCCAGCTTTTTTTAAAAAAAAAACAGCCTACATATGCCTTTCAAAGATGTTTCTATTTGCATAGGAAAAAGTCAGGAACAAAATAAATATACCAAAATATTTATTGGTTATATCTTGTAGAATGGAAACTTTACTATAGTCTGTATATAATAAGTGATAATTAGCCAGTTATATGATAAGTATTAATTATATGGTCAAATGAACATAAAAGAGAAAAATAAATGTTCGAAAGACTCATTGGCAGGAATTGTACAAACACCTTCCCAGCTGAAGTAGAAATGGCTAGTGAACAGCTCCTCCTTTGTGATTCAGAGTCTGAAAGAAAGAGCAGTAAGTTTTCCTTTCTGATTTAAGTGGAGAGAATAAAAGAAGAGCTCCTTGCATATGGAACAGTAAAACTTTCTGGTTGATAAGGAGTCTAGAACAACAATAACAAAAAAAGGAACATTTTGTCCTACTGTTTAATTAGGGAGAGTGGTTTACAGGTGAATAATGGAGAGTATGGTTCTGAAAGTCAGAAGAGTGAGAATGAGAAATGTCTGAAAGAGCACTTGACTGTGAACTTGCCTGATGTCCTGCAGGACACTCAGAGTCAATATAATGCTCAGCATGTACTCAGGGCCATTAGAAGAAGTCTATCTCTGGGCCTCTGTTCTTCCATCCCCATAATCAGACGTTGTTCCCAAACCCCCTTCCTTTTCTTGTGTTTGCCTCACTCTAGTGACAGTTATCATAGGTGTGGCTTCTCTTGATAGGTTTCTTTGAGAGCTGTGTGTTTGCTATACTTTTGCAGGATTACGTTATTCTTGAATCTCAGACTTCTGGTCAGGATTTAACCATGCTGTTTAAATGCAATGCAATCTGGTAATTAATAAGAACTGTTTTATCTACTATCTGAGTCTCAAAAGTATAATAGCGATACTTTGGGTGAGACAATAAGAGAATAACATTTACAGGTGATTTACATAAATTAACTCATTTAGTCCTTGTAACAATCGGGAACAAATTCTAGAAAATGAAATACCAGGTTATCAAGCTGGAAATTAGATTTTTAGCTTGAAGGTAAATTTGAGGGGAGCAAGACCAATCTCCCAAGTAATATTACAACATGGTGTCCCAGAGAAGGCAAGACCCAACCAAACTGTGGTCATCTGTCCAAGGTTTGATGGAAGAATGCTGTCAGTCAGCCTGCTTCCCAGGGATCAAGTCTATAGTCCCTTTGATAATGGTTTGTCCGTTTAAAGGGTGTCACTTGAGAGACAAACACAGCTGCTACAACGTAGGGCACTCAACCTCAACCAATCTTCGTACTATCTCAGGGCCAAAATATCCCCTTTCTGCTCTCTGTTAATCAAGTATGCATACATAAAATGCAATGTATTCATAAACCCAGTCCACCACTCACCAGCTATACCAATGCAGGATTTGCACTTCTCACTTACTGAAGGTGAGAATGTCCCATTTGTTCTTTTTCAGTTCAAAGTTATGTTTTACTCTTACAAGGCAAGACATTAGCTGAAGCTTCAGCTGATCATTCCTAGCTAGCTTTTTAAAATAAAACATAAAAATCATAGACTAATGCCATAATGGAGCCTCTTCTTCTAATTCTCAAGTTTTTGCTTGGATTCTTAGCCTAATTCAAGAGCAAAAAATGCTGCATTTGTGTGAATCAAGTCCATGAACAATTTAATTTCCTGCAAAAACAAAAAAAAGTTTATAAAACGTTATCAAGTACAACCCAAAAGCTTAAGTTTAATCACTGCTTTATTAATCAGAAGTTCTTGGCAAGACACCCATATCTATTCTCAAGATAACCCATTGTTCTTTGTTTGAGGTTGAGAAGATATGAGTAAGTTTCTTGAAGCTTACTAAATGAAAACTGTGTGTATTTAAGGTTTGGAAGAGGGGCAAAAGGAGTAGAGGTGGAAGTTTCTATAGCGCTGTGATCAAGAGTTGGAACTCTGGAGCTAGGCTCCCAGGATTAAACCCTAGCTCTGCCACCTTTTGACGGCTATCTGTCCCTCAAACCTGTTTCCTCTTATTCTGGGGCACCCTGGCAGACTACATAAAGGTGGCCACATAACTGAGTTCTAGCCAATAGAATATGAACAGAAGTTATGTACACCACTTCCAGAAATGACCTGTAAGAACTGCTATGTCTGACTCTCCATGTTCTTTCCCCATATGCCAGTGCATGAAGATAAGCACGATATGGTAGGCAGAATAATGGCCCTGCCAGAGAAGTCTGTGTCCTAATCCCCAGGACCTGGGAGTATGTTAGGTTACGTGGCAAAAGGTTGCAGATGGAATTAAGGTGGCTAATCAGCTGACTTTAAAAGAGGGGGATTATCCTGGCTTATCTGAGTGGGCTCAGCGTAGTCACTGGGTCCTTAAAAGCAGAAGAGGGAGGCAGAAGAGAGAGAACCAGAGAGATGGCAGCGTGTGAAGGTCTTAGCCTGATATCGTTAGCTGTGAATATGTAAGGGGGCCATGAGCCCAGGAAAGAAGGTGGTATCTAAACAGTGCAAAGGGCAAGGAAACAGATTCTCACGTGGAGGCTCCAGAGTGGAATGCAAACCTGCAATACCTTGAAGGTAGCCCAGGGAGACCCATGTCCGATACCTGATTTACAGATTTGTAAGATAAAATATTCGTGTTGTTTTAAGCCAACCTGATTTACAGATTTGTAAGATAAAATATTCGTGTTGTTTTAAGCCACTGAGTCCATGGCAATTTGTCACAGCAACGGTAGGAAATTAACACAAACTGCAACCTTCAAAGCCAGTGTTGGTGTCAGAGCCACCAGATGGAAGGAGTCTGTGTCCCTGTATCAGCTCTTAGAAGAAAACTCCAACCAATCAAAAACCTGCTTTGGACGTTCTGTGAGCAAGAAATAAACGTCTACTGTTTGAGCCTTTATACCTTTTGGAATTAGTTTTTTGCAGTGGCCAGTGTTACCTTGACTAAAACAACTTGGCAAGTCACATAGCCCCTCAATGCCTTAGTATCCTCATCTGTAAAACATGGTGTGATACTACTTGGGAGGTTGGTCTCGCTCACCTCAAATTTATCTTCAAGTTAAAAATCTAATTTACACCTTCTATGCAGGTATTTCATCTTCTAGAATTCGTTCCTGAGTGTTACAAGAACTAAATGAGTTAATATATGTAACTCACTTAGAATGAATATTGACACATGTTGAGTCCTACTAAAGTATTAAATGTCGTTATTATTATCCAGGGATGTGAGGGAAAAACTAAGGTGAAATTTTTGAAAGTCAATGAATCAGCATAGCAATTGCACTGGACGTAGTATGGTCAAAACTCTATAAAAGCACTTAGAAATGTGGGGGAATTATGCATCTTTACTGTCTATAATTGATTTAATCTTTTAGTTCAGAATGATGAGTACTGATGCTTTGATTTTATAAAATATAGGGAGTTTGTCCTATATTGGGCTCTAACTGGAATTACACACATGGAATGTGCCACTTTTTCCATTTTCTTCTTTTTCCTTTTCTTTCTCTATATGGTAATGACTTCCTTCTTCCTTTCTTGGGATTTTTAGGATCATGTGAGCACTTTTCCCTCCTTTAGATAACATATTCATAGAAATGTGAAGAAGCAGGAATCATAAAATCTCAAGCCTAAAATAAGGGATTTCTTAACATAAAATTTGGAACGACGTATTACAACTAGAAAGTTTAAGAAATGCTTTGCAAAGAAGCATCTAAGATTTTATAACTCACTTTATCTTCTTTAGTTACTATAGTAACAGTCAGGAATAAATAAGTCAGACTCACCAAGCATGGTCATCAGAACTCTTCCTCAGCTGCCTATCCTCCCAAAGGCATTCAATGAATCTTATGTCCCAGCAGCACAGCTTCATTACTGCCACTCAGCAAGTGATTACTCTGCAAAATAAAATGAAAAATAGATGAAGAATGAAAATGAATCAATGTCTTATTTTTCTTGGAGTCAGCATTTTCCACTGAAAAAACTTTTTAAAATTTATGATATGATATTCCCATATCTTAGGAGTCAACAACTTCTAAATTTTGGTGAAATGAACTATTTGGGGAAATTATTTATATACAATAATTATGTAAACTTGGACATCTATAAAAATTAAAAATTTTAAATCTGAACTTGGGAGGGGGCTATAGATTAGAAATGCTGGCAAAGTATATGATTGTTGGTATATTATTTTTTCTACCTTTTTCTTAGGTATTTCCATGCTGTTTTATGGTAATATTGGGGAAAACCAGGTGTTAACTGCCAGGCTGTTCCGAGTCACTTTGTCTTTTTGATTTAAATAAAATGACTGAACTCTCATTCTACAAAAAGCAGAAACCCAGGATCTCTTCCAAAAGTCTTAGGTGTTTTAGAAATGTTACCTTTTCTCTTTTTTTTCTCTTCTTTTTTTTTAAATTAAAGTATAGTTGATTTACAATGTTGTATTAGTTTCTGGTACAAAAAAGTGATTGAGATATACTTAGATAGATATAGATACAGATGTGTTCTTTTTCAGATTCTTTTTTATTATAGGTTATTAGAAGATATTGAATATAGTTCCCTGTGCTGTATCATAGGACCTTGCTGTTTATCTATTTTATATATAGTATTGTGTATCTGTTAAACCCAAGTTCCTAATTTATCCCTATTTTACTTCTTCATTACCTTGGCCATGCTTTCCCTTTGCCTGGGGTTTTGTCTATTGCAGAGGTTTCCTCCTTATTACCAGCCAGCATTGACCATCACCCAGATTCTTCCATCGTCTAAAAGATCACACACACTAGACTCTATAGTGGTTTTTAATAAAATTTATGCCTAAGGTGTGTAACGTAGACACAGAGCATTATGCAACAAAAAAGTTGCAGTTGAATAATAGATGTGCACCTAATGAAGTCATTTGGCCATTTTCTCTGAACGTCTTGACAGGCAGAGGCCCAGTTTCTGGCCATCTTGCTGGGTTTTTTCTTTCCGCTCCCCCTGCTTCCCTCCATCCCCTCATGTCTCTCTCTGAAGCTGTTGGAAGGAGCTCCAAATCCTCCTTATTGTAGTACATCCGTTTTCCTTCTCTTTATTTCTTTGCCTTCTAGGTTGCTCACTTTTAGCTTTTCTCTTCAAACCCCAAACAACCATTCATGGTTTCATTTAAATAAAGAGCCATTTATCTTAGAGATAAATAATGCCATTTACTGAGAATTCCTATAGTTAGTTTTGTCTCTGAGTGACAGTTTAATTCTCTTCCATGGAAAATTTAGGTTAGACATTTGTATTCATACAGAATGACTAATTTTACATGAATCAACCTGAGTTTCAATTATTCTGACCAATACGAGGTCAGCTTTAGTGATAACATCTTCCCAGTTTTAAAGATGAAGAAGTTTAGGGACATGGAAGTTGTCATTTGTGTAAAATCACAAAGCCAGCAAGTGGCAGAATCAGACTTTGGTCTCAGGTCTTTGGCTTTCTATTCCTGGATACTTTACAATACACCAGTTGACAATGATATACGTTAATAAAGCTGTGTGTCAAAACCCCAAGGTAATAATTGGAAATTGTAGACTCGTTGTAGAGTCTGAGGTATTGGCTTTAACTAAGGAAATGGGAAATTTTACAGAAAGGTCAGACAAGAGCCAGACAACTGTTAGCCCCCTGGATATTGGAATCCGTAGAGACTAGAAGATGTGATGAGATTAATAATTGGCTAAGCTACGATTATGCCTCTGACAGCGGCTCCAAGGCACATTTTGTGAAAGGACATGTTTGTGTACCATGACATTAACTTCAAAAGGTTATGTTTGTAGCTGAAAAAAATTCCAGCTTCCCTTCGTCCATGTGTGGAATAACCCATGAATTCAACTAAACTCTCCAAAGGACCTGCTTTTTGTCTGCAGTATCTTTGGATTTCATAAATACATAAAAATATTACTTCATGTAATACATCTCCTAAAAATACTCTTTAAAAATTTCACGATGGGATGAAAACATCCTGTCATTGTGGCACACTAGATTATGAAGTACAAACTTAACCCATACGTGTTGGGTTGAAATTTACACACTACAGTCAGGCAAGAAATAGTTACTGTCTACCTATAACTGATCTCATACTGCTCAGGAGTCACCGTTTATATTGAAGTGGGAGTGGCAGTGTCTAGCAGTGGAATTAAACATGCCAATTCAAGGTAACTCAGTTCTTCCACTGAAGATGGTCTCTTTCAGATTAATTCAGTATTACTTGAATAAACAAGCCATTCAGAGTTTAATTCTCTGCCAGGTAAATTTCTTCCCTCTCTTTTCCCTCCTTCCCAGGGTGGCGTCCGGGTTCAGGGAGGTTTAGGTGTCCTCATGACATTGGTGGGAATGAGGGCTCTACTCTAGGGGAGCTGTCTTATCCTGCTTGTCTCTGTACACAGACCTCTGACCTCACTGCTGAGTGGGTAGTGACTGTTGTGGGGATTTAAACCAGGATTCACCTCATCCCTTAGCAACTCTCTAGACCCCTTTGGTCTGACCATGACTTCCAGGTGATTCCTGGCTTGTTTGACCATCAGAGCATTACCCAGCCAGTGGCTCAATTCACCCTGTTGGGAAATAATTCTCCATAGGCCTCTGGCATTTCTGCACATCTTGTGAGCAAGGCGCTGATAACCCTTGGTGCTCGACTATCATTTCCAGAGTATTTGTGTACTGAATGGCCTCAGAAGGTAGAGATGCTCTCTCCCTCGGAACAAAGAGCAGGCAGGTTGACCACCGTTATGCAAGAGTTGGCTTCCTTAAGCTGTGTGCAGTTGTCATTAGGTTTGTGGTGCCCTGTGGGACTGGGGCTTTGAGAACCAGCACGAGAAATACTGAAACAAGGGTTACTGTGACTCATAAACTGTCCTTCAGCTCTGCCCCAGGAGTCTGGTGAATTTTTCTGGTATCTGTAAAGCAGTGGCCATCTAACTTACTGGCTTGTATGTAAGGTAAAATCTCAGACCCTTCTCAGTTCTTAGCACACCCCCTGTGGAGGAGATCTCTTGGCAAACACAGCCAGGACCTTCAACTTTCTTCTGAATTTAACATGGCAAGAGACGCAAGGGAAGTTGGTTACCCTTTCTACACCATCTCAGCCCATGAGGAGCTTTCTCCAGTTCCCACCCGCCCTGCCTGAAGAAGCCACACCATCATTTCCATCCTACCATGAGTGACTTGCCTGGGTTGGCAAGGGGCATCCCATGAGAGTCTCACCTGAAGATCCAATGGGAGCAGGAGTTTCTGGCTCATTCATTAATCTCGATTCTTGATTCATCAAAGGAAGTTTTCATTATTTAGAAACCCCACTTTTCCTTTCCACAAAGCCTGTTTTTTCAAGACCAGGGCATGACTTTGTGCCTCAGGGTGCTCTGTTGTAAACCAAAAGCTGTAACTGACTTGTGTTGTGTGCATACTTGTGCAAAAGATTCCAGTTCTCCTCGAGGCTGTGAGTAACCCTGGCTGGCTAGGGAGGAAGAAACTGATAATACTTCAAAAATATTTTTCCTGTAGCATGCATACCTATTTGCAAATATAAATTAAACACATGCAGGCTTCTTAACATGTCTTGGCACAGGAGAGGGAGTAACAACAAATCAATTCAAAAGTACACGTTTACAAACACTTCGGGCTATCATGACTTTAGTCCTGATAATATTTATAAGTTATATATATAACTGGACTCAGAAAACCTGTTAGTTCACCAGTATTTAAAATAAATATCACTAATCCTTATCATTAAAAAACACCAAAACAGAACAATTTTGGGACAAGAATTATCATTATTTCCCCAGAAAAGAAAAATCTTGGGAGTGAGTTATTACATTTCTTTATATAGAGATTCGCTTTAAGAAGAAACAGACTTAACTGTGGTCTAACTGCTGCGTACATACTTTGGGTTAGTCGCAAAGCAAATTGAAGTTGGAGATCAACCCTCATGGCATTCTTAGCATCTGAAGTGGATAGTGCAAGGAGGCATTCAAGAAGTTAAGAAAATCTTCTCAGGAGTTTGGACATTGAAATCTACAAAAAGGACCTTCCAGAATGTTTTACCTGGAAATATCTATATCTGTCTCTGTTTATGTCTGTTTATATTATTCACTAGACTGATGCTTTAATCTTTTAAAAATTTACCTTGAAGTTGAAGAATCATTTTGATCTGAGTGAAGAGAAATTGATAGGTTAGAAATCAATCATTTTATTTTTTTACATTTTTTAATTGAAGTACAGTTGATTTACAATTGTTTCAGGCATTCAGCAAAGTGGTTCACATATATATTTTTATATATATATTTCTTTTTCAGATTCTTTTCCATTATAGGTTATTACAAGGTATTGAATATAGTTCCCTGTTCTATACAGTAGGTTTTTGTTGTTTATCTATTTTATGTATAGTACTGTATATCTGTTAATCCCAAACTCCTAATGTATCCCTCCCCCCTCCCCCCTTGGTAACCATAAGTTTGGTTTCTATGTCTGTGCATCTATTTCTGTTATGTAAATAAGTTCATTTGCATCATTTTCTTAGATTCCACATGTAAGTGATATCATATGATATTTGTCTTTCTCATTTTGACTTACTTCACTTGGTATGATAGTCTCTGGGTCCAACCTTGTTGCTGCAAATGGCATTATTTTGTTCCTTTTCATGGCTGAGTGATATTCCATTGTATACATGTACCACTCTTTATCCTTTCCTCTGTTGATGGACATTTAGGCTGCTTCCATGTCTTGGCTATTGTAAATAGTGCTGCTATGAACATTGGGGTGCATGTATCTTTTTGAATTAGAGTTTTTATCTTTTCAAGAAGAAATCAATCATTTTAACCTCACCCTTCTATATGTTTTATAATATTATCTTAATACTTAAGTAAACAATAATTATCTTAACGATGATTTGTTTTTACAACAGGTTTTTATTAGTTATCTATTATATACATATTAGTGTATGTATGTCAATCCCAATCTTCCAATTCATCCCACCACCATCCCCCACCCCCGCTTTCCCCACTTGGTACCCATACGTTTCCTCTCTACATCTGTGTCTCTATTTCTGCCTTGCAAACTGTTCTTCTGTAATATTTTTCTAGATTCCACATATATGCGTTAATATACAATATTTGTTTTTCTCTTTCTGACTTACTTCACTCTGGATGACAGTCTCTAGGTCCATTCATGTCTCTACAAATGACCCAATTTCGTTCCTTTTTATGGCTGAGTAATATTCCATTGTATATATGTACCACATCTTCTTTATCCATTCGTCTGTCGATGGGCATTTCAGTTATTTCCAAGACCTGGCTATTGTAAACAGTGCTGCAATGAACATTGGGGTGCATGTGTCTTTTTGAATTATGGTTTTCTCTGGGTATATGACCAGTAGTGGGAGTGCTGGGTCGTATAGTAATTCTGTTTTTTAGTTTTTTAAGGACCCTCCATACTGTTCTTCATAGTGGCCCTATCAATTTACATTCCCACCAACAGTGCAAGAGGGTTCCCATTTCTCCACACCTTCTCCATCATTTGTTTATAGATTTTCTGATGATGCCCATTCTAACTGGTATGAGGTGATACCTCATAGTTTTGATTTGCACCTCTCTAATAATTAATGATGTTGAGCAGCTTTTCATGTGCCTCTTAGCCATCTGTATGACTTCTTTGGAGAAAGAAGTATCTAAATATCACTGCCCATTTCTGGATTGGGTTGTTTGTTTTTTTAATATTGAGCTGCATGAGCTGTTTATATATTTTAGAGATTAATCCTTTCTCCATTGGTTCATTTGCAAATATTTTCTCCCATTCTGAGGGCTGTTTTTTCGTCTTGTTTATGGTTTCCTTTGCTGTGCAAAAGCTTTTAAGTTTCATTAAGTCCTATTTGTTTATTTTTGGTTTTATTTCCATTACTCTAGGAGGTGGGTCAAAAAGGATCTTGTTGTGATTTATGTCAAAGCGTGTTCTCCCTGTGTTTTCCTCTAAGAGTTTTACAGTGTCCAGTCTTAAATTTAGGTCTTTAGTCCATTTTGAGTTTATTTTTCTGTATGGTGTTAGGGAGTGTTCTAATTTCATTCTTTTACATGTAGCTGTCCAGTTTTCCCAACATCACATATTGAAGAGACTGCCTTTTCTCTCTTGTATATCCTTGCCTCCTTTGTCGTAGATTAGTTGACCATAGGTGCGTGGGTTTATCTCTGGGCTTTCTATCCTGTTCCATTGATCTATATTTCTGTTTTTGTGCCAGTACCACGTTGTCTTGACTACCGTAGCTTTGTAGTATAGTATAAAGTCAGGGAGTCTGATTCCTCCAGCTCTGTTTTTCTTTCTCAAGATTGCTTTGGCTATTCAGGGTCTTTTATGTCTCCATACAAATTTTAAGACTTTTTGTTCTAGTTCTGTAAAAAATGCCATTAGGATTTTTATAGGGATTGCTTTGAATCTGTAGATTGCTTTCGGTAGTATAGTCATTTTCACAATATTGATTCTTCCAGTCTAAGAACATGGTGTATCTCTCCATCTGTGTCATCTTTGATTTCTTTCATCAGTGTCTCATAGTTTTCTGAGTACAGGTCTTTTACCCCTGTAGTAGGTTTATTCCTAGGTATTTTATTCTTTTTGTTGCAGTGGTGAATGGGCTTGTTTCCTAAATTTCCCTTTCTGATCTTTTGTTGTTAGTGTATAGGAATGCAAGAGATTTCCGTGCATTAATTTTGTATCCTGCAACTTTACCAAATTCATTGATTAGCTCTAGTAGTTTTCTGGTGGCATCTTTAGGACTATATGTGTATAGTACCATGTCATTTGCAAACAATGACAGTTTTACTTCTTCTTTTCCAATTTGGATTCCTTTTATTTTTCTTCTCTGATTGCCGTGGCTAGGACTTCCAAAACTATGTTGAATAATAGTGGCAAGAGTGGACATCCTTATCTTGTTCCTAATCTAAGAGGAAATGCTTTCAGTTTTTCACCATTGAGAATGATGTTGACTGTGGGTTTGTCATATATGGCCTTTATTATGTTGAGGTAGGTTCCCTCTATGCCCACTTCCTGAAGAGTTTTTATCATAAAGTTGTGTTGAATTTTATCAAAAGCTTTTTCTGCATCTATTGAGATGATCATATGGTTTTTATTCTTCAATTTGTTAATATGGTGTTTCACATTGATTGATTTACATATATTGAAGAATCCTTGCATCCCTGGGATAAATCCCACTTGATCATGGTGTATGATCCTTTTAATGTGTTGTTGGATTCTTTATGCTAGTATTTTGTTGAGGACTTTTTGCATCTATATTCAGCAGTGATATTGGTCTGTAATTTTCTTTTTTTGTAGTATCTCTGTCTGCTTTTGGTATCAGGGTGATGGTGGCTTCTAGCATGAGTTTGGGAATGTTCCTTCCTCTGCAATTTTTTGGAAGAGTTTAAGGAGGACGGGTGTTAGCTCTTCTCTAAATGTTTATAGAATTCACCTGTGAAGCCATCTGGTCCTGGACTTTTGTTTGTTGGAAGATTTTTAATCACAGTTTCAATATCAGTGCTTCTGATTGGTCTGTTCATATTTTCTATTTCTTCCTGATTCAGTCTAGGAATGTTATACCTTTCTAAGAATTTGTCCATTTCTTCCAGGTTGTCCTTTTTTTGGCACAGGGTTCCTTGTAGTAGTCTCTTATGATGCTTTGTATTTCTGTGGTGTCCATTGTAACTTCTCCTTTTTCATTTCTAATTTTATTGATTTGCGTCTTCTCCCTCTTTTTCTTGATGAGTCTGGCTAAAGGTTTATCAATTTTGTTTATCTTCTCAAAGCACCAGGTTTTAGTTTTATTGATCTTTGCTATTGTTTTCTTTGTTTCTATTTCATTTATTTCTGCTCTGATCTTTATGATTTCTTTCCTTCTGCTAACTTTGGGTTTTGTTTGTTCTTCTTTCTCTAGTTCCTTTAGGTGTAAGGTTAGATTGTTTGAGATTGTTCTTGTTTCCAGAGGTAGGATTGTATTGCTATAAACTTCCCTCTTAGAACTGCTTTTGCTGCATCTCACACCTTTTGGATTGTTGTGTTTTCATTGTCATTTGTCTCCAGGTATTTTTGGATTTCCTCTTTGATTTCTTCAGTGATCTCTTGGTTATTTAGTAATGTATTGTTTGGCTTCCACGTGTTTATGTTTTTTATGTTTTTTCCCCTGTAATGTATTTCTAATCTCATAGTGTTGTGGTCGGAAAAGATGCTTGATATGATTTCAATTTTCTTAAATTTACCAAAGCTTGATTTGTGACCCAAGATGTGATCTATCCTGGAGAATGTTCCGTGTGCACTTGAAAAGTGTAATCTGCTGTTTTCGGATGGAATGTCCTATGGATATCAATTAAATTATCTGGTCTATTGTGTCATTTAAAGCTTGTGTTTCCTTATTAATTTGCTGTCTGGATCATCTGTCCATTGGTGTAAGGGTGGTGTTAAAGTCCCCCACTATTATTGTATTACTGTCGATTTCCTCTTTTATAGCTGTTAGCATTTCCCTTAGTATTGAGGTGCTCCTATGTTGGGTGCATATATATTTATAATTGTTATATCTTCTTCTTGGATTAATCCCTTATCATTATGTAGTGTTCTTGTCTCTTGTAACATTCTTTATTTTAAAGTCTATTTTATCTTATAGGAGTATTGCTACTCTAGTTTCCTTTTGATTTGCATGGAATAACTTTTTCCATCCTCTCATTTTCAGTCTGTGTGTGTCCCTAGGTCTGAAGTGGGTTTCTTGTAGACAGCATATAGATGGGTCTTGTTTTTGTATCCATTCAGCGAACCTGTATGTTTTGGTTGGAGCATTTAATCCATTCACATTTAAGTTAATTATCGATATGTATGTTCCTATTACTATTTTCTTAATTGTTTTGGGTTTTTTTTAGGTCCTTTTCTTGTCTGTGTTTTCCACTTGGAAAAGTTCCTTTAGCATTTGTTGTAGAGCTGGTTTGGTGGTGCTGAATTCTTTTAGCTTTTGCTTGTCTGTAAAGCTTCTGATTTCTCTGTCAAATCCGAATGAGATCCTTGCCAGGTAAGGTAATCTTGGTTGTAGTTTCTTCCCTTTCATTACTTTAAATATATCATGCCACTCCCTTCTGGCTTATAGAGTATCTGCTGAGAAATCAGCTGTTTACCTTATGGGAGTTCCCTTGTATGTTATTTGTCATTTTTCCCTTGTTGCTTTGAATAATTTTTGTTTGTCTTTCATTTTTGTCAATTTGATTACTATGTGTCTCAGCATGTTTCTCCTTGAGTTTATCCTGCCTGGGACTCTCTGTGCTTCCTGTACTTGGGTGGCTATTTCCTTTCCCATGTTAGGGAAGTTTTCAACTCTAATCACTTCAAGTATTTTCTCGTGTCCTTTCTCTCTCTCTTCTCCTTCTGTGACCTCTATAATGCCAATGTTCATGTGTTTAATGTTGTCCCAGAGGTCTCTTAGGCTGTCTTCATTTCTTTTCATTCTTTTTTCCTTATTCTGTTCCATGGCAGTGAATTCCACCATTCTGTCTTTCAGGTCACTTATCCATTCTTCTGCCTCAGTTATTCTGCTCTTGATTCCTTCTAGATAATTTTTAATTTCAGTTATTGTATTGTTCATGTCTGTTTGTTATTCTTTAATTCTTCTGGGTGTTTGTTCTTTAATTCTTCTAGGTCTTCGTTAAACATTTCTTGCATCTTCTCGATCTTTGCCTCCATTCTTTTTCTGAGGTCGTGGATCATCTTCACCATCATTATTCTGAATTCTTTTTCTGGAAGGTTGCCCATCTCTGCTTCATTTAGTTGTTTTTCTGGGTTCTTATCTTGTTCCTTACTCTGGTACATAGTCCTCTGCCTTTTCATTTTGTCTATCTTTCTGTGAATGTGGTTTTCATTCCCCAGGTTGCAGGATTGTAATTTTTTTCTGCTGTCTGCCCTCTGGTGGATGAGGCTATCTAAGCAGCTTGGGCAATCTTCCTGATGGGAGGGACTGCTGGGGGTTAGATCTGGGTGTTGCTCTGGTGGGCAGAGCTCAGTAAAAGTTTAATTTGCTTGTCTGTTGATGGGTGGGGCTGAGTTCACTCCCTATTGGTTGTTTGGCCTGAGGCCACCCAGCACTGGTGCCTACAGGCTCTTTGGTGAGGCTAATGGTGGACTCTGGGAGGGCTCACGCCAAGGAGTACTTCCCAGAACTTCTGCTGCCAGTGTCCTTGTCCTTTTGGTGAGCGACAGCTGCCCCTGCCTCTGCAGGAGACCCTCCAACACTAGCAGATAGGTCTGGTTCAGTCTCCTATGGGGTCACTGCTCCTTCCTCCTGGGTCCTGATGAGCACACTACTTTTTGTGTGCCCTCCAAGGGTGTAGTCTCTTTTTCCCCCAGTCCTGTCAAATCCTGCAATCAAATCCCATTAGCCTTCAAAGTCTGATTCTCTGGGATTTCCTCCTCTCATTGCCAGACCCCCTGGTTGGGAAGCCTGACGTGGGACTCAGAACCTTCACTCCAGTGAGTGAATTTCTGTGGTATAATTGTTCTCCAGTTTGTGAGTCACTGACTCAGTGGTTATAGGACTTGATTTTATTTTGATTGTGGCCCTCCTACGATCTCACTGCATCTTCTCCTTTGTCTTTGGATGTGGGGTATCTTTTTTGGTGAGTTCCATTGTCTTCTTGTCAATGATTGTTCAGCAGTTAGTTGTAATTCCAGTGCTCTCACAAGAGGGAGTGAGCTCACGTTCCTCTATTCCACCATCTTGAACTTGTCTCTTCACAATAATCTTAAAGAATTATTTTCAGTAAGTTAAAGTCTAACAAGTGTATAAACATTAAATGAGAGGGTTAAGCCAGTCTCACAGTTTGCGTCGAGCTCTAATAAGCTGTGAATTCATGGCTCTACAAAATAGAAACAATTTTTGGATCCTCCCTGTTAGGGGAAATTAGTTTTAAGTGTCATTGGTAATTAATTTTATTTAAGATTTGGTGCCCTTACCTTTCAATTTTGTCCAAATATTTGGACTAAAGATACCTTTGGGATTTTTTCTTATTATGGAGATACTATTAAATTCATTTTGAAATAGCATATTGATCTGAAATTTGGAATGTTCTAAATATCTATGATTTATTTATAGTGCATATTTCAACCCAAGAGTAGGACTACTGATTCATCTGTCACTAAAGCCAAGGTATAACATTGGGCAATTTTGCCTTTTTCTTGATAGTTCACCTCATTTCTTGGCCTTTCTCTGTCTTTCCGTTTCCTCTTCTCTGAAGCTCGGGACGTGCTTGTGTTTTCTGGGTTCTCAGGATTTCCCATAGGATTAGTGTGCTCGAGCTGCCATAACAAGATACCACAGGCTGAGTGGCTCATACAGCAGACATTTATTTTCTTGCAGGTCTGGATGCTGCCAATCCAGGATCAAGGTGCTACAGGGTTGGTTTCTAGTGAGACCTCTTCCTGGCTTGCAGATGGCCACCTTCTCCCTATGTTCTCACATGGCTTTTCCTCACATCTCCCCTTCCAGGGGGAGGGGGAGAGAGAGAGAGAGAGAACTCTGTGATCTTTTCCTCTTCTCATAAGGATCATTCCTATCATATTAGGGCCCCACGATTAGTGCATTTTGGGGGTAACTAGCCACACGTAAGTTAAAGATTTTCAGTACCACAACATCTATGTCATTTTGTTAGACATAATTGCTTTGCCTGGGAATAGCAACAGCTGTAGACTTCCAGCAAGTCAGTATGCCCATGTTAAAAAGAGAAATTACAAACAGAATCTCTCCAGTCAATCAGACCTTACTGAAAAGTGGACAGCACCTTGGTGATTCCAATGTACTCTCAAGAAATAACCAGTCAAAGATGTTGTCAAGATGGTTGAATTAAAGGGTTAAACATAAATATAAAGTTTCAAAGCCACATGAGGGAAGTCTTTTCTTGACCCAGTGACCTGGATGAAGGAGCTTGAAAAGTTGCTACCATCAGAATAAGGATTGTTTTTCACTAAAGTATTCATTAAAATGGAGGATCTTGGGGAATTTTCTGGTGCCCAGCATCAAAGGATGATTTGAACCTTTGTTCTTCTAGCTATTGACTTGTAGAGATTGTCTTTGAAATGATAGTGTTCTGGTTTCCTTAATACAATGCTAACCCCACTGCTGGGAAGGAGTAATATTCTCTATCCTTCTAGGTTCTTCTGGCTGCTCTAATAATTAAATTGACATGAGCCAGATTAACAGGAGAAAATCAAATTTTAATTTTGTGTGTTTGGGACACCCAAAGTTATAAGGCTCAGAGACGTGACCAAAGCAGACAGCTTTTATACCTTTTAGACGACAACAAAAAAAATCCAATACATTTGTGAAGAACTGACAAGCCAAATAAGTTTGGGCTTGGGGTAGTAAATTGGTGAAGAAATAACAAGATTTGTTTATACAGCCTTCTTGGGACTAGGTTCTGTATCTCTAGTGATAAGGATGCCTCTACCCTCCTGGTACAGGGAGGGTATCTTTTGCATAGGAATTTTCCTGCGTCCAGGGAGGCAAAAGACACTCAGAGTGTCCTTCTTGCGTTGACTGTTACTTCAGTAACTTTAATTCAAAGTAAGCAGTATGCTACTTTGGCATATTTGGGGGCAGCCTGCCCTGAGCCCAAATAATGCTAATTCTCTGATTAGGCTTTGTTAAAAATTAATAATTATTGGCTTTCAGCTCTGCCTGTGGATTGATGCAGAATTGTCATTTTGCCTTTGGAAGAGTATTATATTAAGCTTATATTTTTGAATCCCCACACTTTTCAAAGGGGCTCCTTTTTCCCTCAGAATCCAGAAACACATTCACCGTTGGGGAATCTTTCTTTTTTGTTCAATTCGCAATTTGCCTAGCAGGTGATTCGAGACACACACCACATATTTCTTACAATCAAAGCCATCAAGGAGCATCTTATTTGGAAGAAGAACACAGCAGCTGTTATTTGCTAGCATCCAGCAGGTCTGTTTGTGTGTAGCTGTGTTCCCACTGGTCGTAAGCACACTGCCATCTCCTGTGTACCCCTGTCGTTGTCCCAGAAGCCCTACAGTTATTGTTGCATTTTGTGAACCTCAGGAACCCAGTGGAAACAGATAATTCTTGAACGAAAGGAAAACTTCAGTGTAATCGAAATGTTACCTCAGACATTCAGGAAGAGCCGTGATGACTTGGCTAAAGTCACTGGGAAGATTTCAGGCAGACAATATTTACCTAGTGGCTTTGAGAGCTGGATTATGTTGGGGCCAAAGGAGAGCAAGGGAAGGCTTTCTGCGATTTAGAACACACTCAAGGGATTCTGTTTTACGCCACATCTGTAAGGGACCATCCTAGTTGCTTTTCAGAATTCACAGCAGTCATCACAAGAATATATTCGGGTTAAATCTGTATCTTTGATATGGAAAAAGTTCGGGTTAACCTCTTCGATGAGAACTTTCTTGTTTGCTGAATCCGAGATAATAGGTCAGTACCAGTAATATTTGCCAACTCTTTCTGCACCCACGGGTCACTCCTTGTTAATCTTATAGGCCAGAGGAATAAAGGGAATTTTTAGGAATGAAAAGCAACGTCCCTAGGCACGGTTGACAACTGCAGACTCCTCCCACTGCTCTGAGAGAGTCTAACCATGTGGCAAAGATGAAAGAGATCCTGCCTGTTTCATGCAGTGTTTACCTGGAGGATACCTGCCAGAGGAAGGCTTTGGCTCTAATAATGTGCCGCTGCTTGAGTTCTTTCTACATTCGTTTTAATCCTGACCTGATGGTTTCATTTGCTGCGATCTACAAGGGCATTAGTATAGAAATGCATACTGCTAATCAGTGCAAGGCACTGTGTCTGGACATTTTAAAAAACACACAAAAAAACCTGGTCTCAAAGCTCAAGTTGAGGCACAAGAGGCAGGGGGGATTTTGTTTGCATATCCTGATCTGCCCTCCTGCCGTACCGTTCTGTTCAGATATGTGCATAGCTGATTCATTTTTTGACTTGCATCTCAACTCTTTCCCAGATTTTCCCGGAAACATTCATCTTAAGCTTCTTATGTGCATGATGGGTACTTCAGGTTGTATGCTTCAGCTACCTTTGTCTAAATAGACATTTTCATTATAGTAGGAAAATATATTAAATGATCATATTGTTTAGACACTTTTGCAGTCTAATTTTTTTTTCAGAAGTAATCTTATATCATTTTTGTTCAGAGAAAGTAGATTTATTCCATTTATGTCTAAATAACACTATCTAGGCACTTGAGTATATAGGGTATAAGTTAGAATGCTCTTGGCTGTAAGTGACAGAGTATCTGACTAAATTGACTTAAACTATGTGGGTTGATTGTTTTCTCACGTAACAAGAAGTCCAGAGGTGAGTGATTTTTAGTCTGTTTTAGGCATTCAGTAATGATATCCAGGCCCCAGTTTCCTTCAGTCTGTAAGCTCTGCCATCCTCAATATGTCAGTGATATCGGCATAGATGGACACGAGGTGACTGCAGCAGCTCCCAGCATCACGTCCTTATAAAATTGTCTTCCAAGTCAGGCAAAAGGACAGGATTCAAAGGATCAGAGTGGGAAGTTGCATCAAGGAGAGGCTCACACGTGTGCCTTCTTCTCTTCACAGGGGAAAATCTCTTGTAAAAGGCCTCTCTCATCACTTTCCTGTATGTTTATTGGCCATCATTGGATCATATTCTATCCCTAGCTGAGGAAAAGCTGGGGAAATGAGGACAGGTATTTTCACCTTTCTCTGGATTCTGGCCCTTCCTATGTGGAAGAAGGATGGAAAGGACAGCTGTAGGAGGGGACGCCAACCTTGTCTGGCTCTCAGGCGAGGTTGCATCTCTTGCTGGTGCAAGAATCTTCCTCATCGTGTCATGTTGCCCAGTGAGATCTGGGCTACAATCCGTGTCCACCATCTGGAGGAAAGAAGAGCACATTTTTGGAGTCACCCTATATAGGAAAAGCAAGACCATGCATACAAGACTCCTATTCTTTGTGTGTTCAGTAATCTTAGAGAAGAAAATTTAATCCTTTGGATCTCTTAAAATGCTGTAGGATTCGCCAGTGTTGATTAATTACCCCTTTCTTTCATGAAGCCAAGTGGGGAAGAGCTTCTTGGCAACATGTGCATTGGTTTCCTTCTGATTTCTTGTGCTGTTTCTTCATTAAAATTTCTCAGCCTATTCTTTCCTGTCTGTCCTTTCAACATTAGTCTCCTGTGGGATTCATTGGGTTCTTGACATACTTCTCTTCTCATGCTACTCACCCTCACTATGCAATCTCGTGTGCTCTCTTGTCTGCAATTATAGCCTAAATGAATCGATGGCTTCCTAATCTTGCTCTCTAGTTTGCATTTCTCTATTGAGCTCCAGATCCATGTATCCAATTATTACTGGCTAAGCATTTTTATTGGTTCTCTCATGGATTCTTCGAACTCAGATATTCCGAATGGAAATTAATCTTCTCTCCTCTTTGCACTAACCCACCCCATGCTTGCTTCATTTCCTTTATTCCTATATCCTCAAATCTACCCAGTTGTGTAAGTCTTCTTTTTCATCTTTTGCATCTATTCCATTCCCCAGTCCTGATTGTGCCTCCTAGATATTTCTGTAATCAGCCTCCTTCTGTCCATTTCTCTGACACTGCCCAAGTTCAGATGTTCCTGATGTTTTGCCTTGATTATTAATTGCAGACCCTCTTAACAGCCCTTCAAACTGCCCATGTCCTCCCTTCTAACCCACATTCTTCCCTGCTGTAGCCCAAAGACAAACTAATTTTATTGAAATTTATATCCGATTAAGAGGTTTCCCATCTTTAAAATTCTTACATGGCATCACATAATCTTCAGCATAAAAATCCAAACTCTTAGCATGTTACCATGAGACCTTCGATGGCTTTACCTTATTCTGGCTCCAGAACTTCTTTAAGTCTCGGAGGAGAGCCATGCAAACTTTCTGCCGACTTGCACTTCTAGTACTACATGCTGATTTTCAGTTCACAGGCCTGTCTTTATATTTTTCTGTAAGAACTTTGAAAATGTGGTCTAGTCCTTTGTAGCTGCAGTACATAATGTGCCTGATATAGCCGTTCAAAAAGTGTTTGCTGAATTAATAATGTCTTTCCTCTTCCAATGTCTGTGTTTTGGGCCAATATAATATATGATCTTAATGTATGGATTACTTTAGAGACCATGTCTGTATCTATATTTCAGTGGTACTCCATTGTCACCATACAATGGGGATTCTCATGATCTCATTTCCCCTTCAGTTAAAGTATATAAGCATCTGACAGGATTGCAGCCAGACTCCAGTACCCAGAATTTCCATTACAAACCTATCCAAAATTGAGTAATAATTACAAGACTTTGTCACAGTAAGTACCCAGAAGAGGATCACTAATACTTTCAGTTCTTTCTTTTTTTTTTTTTTTGCGGTACGCGCGCCTCTCACTGTTGTGGCCTCTCCCGTTGTGGAGCACTGGCTCCAGACGCGCAGGCTCAGCGGCCATGGCTCACAGGCCCAGCTGCTCCGCGGCATGTGGGATCTTCCCGGACTGGGGCGCGAACCTGTGTCCCCTGCATCGGCAGGCGGACTCTCAACCACTGCGCCACCAGGGAAGCCCTCAGTTCTTTCTTGATAACGCTCCATAAAAGGGAGTAAGTTCACCTCCATCTCAATTCTATTTCTTTAAGATATTGCAGTATGGAAGCACAGTAGGTTATATATTTTTCCTCTTTTTTTCCTATTTAAGCATTTTCCGTATAAACATGTCTCCAGTAGTCCCTCTCTTGACAGGGCAATCATTGATTACACATTTTACCCTGTGAAGGCAACTCCATGGTTTAAGTCATAAGCTGTCAGGAAAATTGCACTAACAAATATCCGTAACAGTCATTGTCAAGCTGAGCTAGATGCTTAAATGAAAACAACCTGAATTACACTCAGAGGACATCCTGTGTAAACAATCGAATGGCAGATATAGATCTAAAGAAGATTATAAGTCCACTGCATTTAAATAACTACATGGAAATATGCAAATTGAATATGACAGAATAAAAAATGGACGGCTATTCACAAGCAAAAAGGCAGATGCAGAGACCTTTTCTACAATCAAGCCATTTCTTTTCTCTCTTGTATAGGTAACAGCTATAATTTCATTAGAATCTTACCATACATATTGATTTAAGCTAATAGAGCAGGTATATTTCTTCTGTATATGGAAGAATGATCTGGTTTTAACTATGCCACATGAACGGCTAGTGTGAAATTATAAAGAGCGTACAATCTCGAGCTTGACTACCTGGATCCAAATTCCAATTCTGCAATTTACTAGCTGTGTGAGTCTGGGTCAGTTATTCAGTCTCTCTGTGCCCGCGTTTCCTCTTATGTAGATGGGAGATAATACTAGTATTTACTTGAAAGGAGTGACGTGAGGATTCAATGAGTCAAATTTGTCAGTTGTTTAGAACTATACCTGGCACTGTGTAAATGCCTGGATCTAAGGAGCGGGAAGGTGGTCATCATTATCAGAAACACCTAATGCTCATTGAACACATTCAAGATGCTATAGCACTCTGTACTTATTTTATAAGCATCATATCATTTAATCCCCAATTACCTCTTTAAAAAGTAGATTTTTTTTTCAGCCTGCATTTGACAGATGAGAAAACAGAGGCTTAATGGTTAAACGACATGTCCCAGGTTAGAAAATAGCCAAGCTGGAATCTGATCCACTCTCCTGGTACACTAGAACTCAGAGGAATTTGCATAAGTAAATAGCTCAATTTCTATCTCTGAAATTTTTATTTTGAAAAATAAAATCATCCAGGTGATCATAAAAATGACTTCTGATGAAAGATATTCTTAGAAGTCATGGTAAAGATGGTAAGAGAAAATATTTATTTGTATTCACTTATATTTATTCTGTTGTCGCCTGCCCTGATTTATTAAACCTTGTATATGTCCAAATTTAATTACAAAGTGCCCTTTCACTTTGCAGCCAGCTCACAGTTTTCTGAGTCTAATAAAAGGGAATAAAAGGGTTTATTGTGAGGCAACAACTGAAGTACAACATAATTCTATTATACAGTAGCATTTAACAGATGTTACTGTACAGTAGATGTATGAGCAATTATTCTTGAACTTAATATAAGCGAGAAACAAAGATAACTTAACGTTTAATCTCTTAGATAAATGCCGTACTAGATATATTTTAAACATCTCTTTCATATGTTATCATATATGAAAATCCTTCATAGTGAATATGTCTCTAATCGGAGCTAACAACTCCACAACAAGCACTGTCGATGGGTTAGTTCTGCCCTCCCACTTTAGAAGTTACGATCATAGCACCAGTGGTTTATGCTTTATTCATATATTTATCCATCCACCATATGTGAGGGCCTACTGTGTGCTGGTCCCTGTGCTGTATGAGCTGAAGGGAGCCAGACAAACACTTTGGCTCTCACCAATGTGGGGCTTACAGCCTCCTGAGGAAGAACAATTAAATACGTCAAACGATACACATTCAGTCTAAATCATCTGCTTTTCGGTTAAAGATGACTTCACAGTTTCCCCCTAGAATGGTGAATACTTACTTTGTTCACCTAAAGAGTCTACTTGGGTTATATTCTCAAAATTAAGGACCATCTATCTCAAAGGTAAATTTAGTTGTTTCTCTGAAAGCAACTATGTTCCACTTTCAAGGTAGAATTTTTTCAAATTTCCCTTCTAGATCTGAGGTCTTGCATGAGTACCCTGTTCCATAAGGACATGCATTTGTTTTGCTCTCTAATATCATCTTATTAACCAATATCATATGCTTTTGCAATTCCTCAGCAGGCTCCATTTCTTTTTAAGAATTTGAATTTTTAACTTTCTTACCTTTGTATTCAGGCTGCATCCCCCTTGTCATCAGTTTTGTCCTCCCCTAAGGCACCGTGATACTTCACTGTTTTCCACCTGAGCCGACTTGTGGCTCAAGGGAATGGCAGCTGCAGTGCTCTTTCATACTGACTTACTGTCTTCTGCCGTGATTGCACCCCAGGTAGCTCCAGCTTGCTTCACTCTTAATGAGGGAGAAGGAGGGGTGCTAGAGATAGCTGAGTGGTGACAGCAGGGGCAAAAGGAGGATGGAAGCAGATAGCCATGCATACTTCTTGGGAGACGACAATTAAGTGTTGGCCAACCATCACCCCGGTGACAACAGCAGTGGCTGTGAAGCTGTGAGGATGGCTGAGTCCTATTTCCCGAATATGAAGCAGATGCACAAATGTCATGGAGATACTGTTCTCTTTACATTATTTATCAGAGTACTTAATGTGCCTCTATATGCTGGTTGTAACAATCTCCATTTCTTCTTTCTCCAAGCTAGAAGAATCACTGAGGACATTTCCCCAAGATATTTGACCAGGGAGCATTTTATAAGTTATAATGAATCAAGAGGCTACCAATAGTAGCTGCAAAGCTACCATGCATACTTGAAGAGAGGTTAAGGGCCAAGAAATATCAAATAATATTACAACTATATATTGCAATTTGGAAAAAAAAAAAAGCACATCTACCAAAGGTAACCATATAGATGCCTTGCAAATCGAAGGACTCTTGGTTGGTATTTTTTATGAATAAATATTCAGATCGAACATCTTAAGCTTGTGTAATTTTCAGGCATTTGGTTACATGCCATGCCATTTCTGGAAGGCAGCTTGTCATTTAACAAAAAAAAAACCATTGAATATACATGCTTAGTAATTTCCTTACACATGCATACATGTTTAGTATTTTTACATATATATTCACATGTACTTATAAAATATATGTGTTTAAATAATATTTATAAATAATACTCTCAGCATTAATTTTTTTCAAGAAATTCCTATTAGCCGCTAATACAACACATGTTTTTCATGAAAGACACCTTGAATTATGCTAATGTAAGGAAACGGGCATTGTGTTTATGCTATTTTCTTTAAGATATTAGCTTATCTTATAGTTGAATAAAACTTACAGCTTTGGAAGTAATTTTTGGAAAATTTCTTGGTTTAAGATGGCCTGAGTTCTAGATATGGCTCTTCCAGAGATCAGCAATGATATTCTGTGGGTCATGTCTATGAATTTTCCTGTCTTCCCCACTTTTCTTCCTGGTGTAAATTTCCCCAGCAGTGTTCCCTGCCTAGAGAAGCAGTCCCAGGCTGTTCTTTGCCCAGGAATGGCTTACTGAGCGGACTTGATGTGGCCTTATGACCTGAGAGTGGACCATAATGTGTGGCTTCACATAGAAGGGATGAGATATTGGCCAACCCACCAGCTCCCAATTTTGATAATGCAAATTAGAATTATAGGAAGATTCTCCATTGATAATAGATCAGAAAGCAGCTGACATGCAGAATGTAGACACAGCTGTTAATAAGGTTTACTTGGAGTGAATTTTTACTGGCTTCCTTTTAAGAATATCACTTTGAATTCAAATTTTAACATAAACAGCCTATTGTCCTCCTTTCTTTGTTGCTCTTTTGAATCTTTTTTATGCCTTTTCTCACTACCCACGTGCTTGCCCAGGATATTTTGTATGTTGAGATTATTTTAAAGAAGGCAATGTGTACATTCAGTATAAAATTATTGGGTAAAAGAAGCAACCATAAAACTGGATCCTTTCAAATCCTTTTTCGTTGTTGTTAAATGAGGACCACTACTGTATAAATGTGCATTGTGGTTATTCTTTTATAATTTTCTAATGTATTAGCCAACTCACGCTGCCGTAACAAACTACCACAGACTGGGTGGCTTACATAACAGAAACTTACTTTCTCACAGCTCTGGAGGCTGCAAGTCCCTGCTTAATGTCCAGCAGGGTCAGTTTCTGGTGAAAGCTCTCTTCCTGGCTTGCAAACATCTGCTTTTTGCTGTGTCCTTACCTGGTGGAGGCAGGGAAGGAAAAAGAGAAGGGAATAAGAGAGAGAGAGTGGGGGAGAGAGAGAGTCTTCCACTTCTGATAAGGCTACAGTCTTACGAACTAAGCTCCCACCTTATGACCTCATTTAACCTTAATTACCTCCTAAAGACTCAGTCTCCAAAAACAGTCACCTTGGGGGTTAGGCCTTCCATATATGAATGTGGGGGAGAAGACACAACTCAGTCCACAGCATCTACTAACTTTTCCTTTTGATTCCAAAATGTTTCAAGAAGTTATTTTTTAGACCTGTTTGTTTTTGAGTAATTGCCACTTAAAAGAAACTGAGACCATCCATCAACCACCCATCTCTCCCACTGACCCTTTAAAAAGGCCTTTCTGTCATTATGTAATCCCCTTGAGGGAGGGGAGTCCAAAGAAGGATGAGAAAAAAATAAAGAAACAGATCAAGCATGGATTTAAAAGGAAAGCTTTCTGTCAGCTTCTTTTTCTTCTTTTTTTTTAAACTCAGGAATGGTTGATTCACAGTTAGCCTGCCCTAATGCTATTTTATTGTTTCCAACTACCAAGTCATGTCTGAGCTGCCAACCTAAGTTTCAGACTTTCAGAGAAAGAACTGTTCCACATTGAGCCATTTGTATTTGTTTAGTTTCAAATAAAGAATCCGCCTCAACAATTCTGGAGAATGAAGGTACCAGGGTTTGAGGATCGAAACCCCTTTACTTAACTTCTTACCATGTTGTCCGTTAAAATACCTAAATGGGGGAAAATAATCTCACAAGGGCACCAAAAACTTCTATAAAGGATCGAGCAGATATGGGGTTCAGATAGGTGTTTCTACGGACAACAATACAGAAAACAGGGCACTAAGAAACAGCATCGGCCTGTTTCCTGAAGCTCCAGTCCCAGAAAGGATGTGGCATAGCTTTGACGCCCTATGTGTCTCTCTGCTGTGGGACTTTAAAAGTCTGAAAAATCCTTAGTATCTTTGATATCTTAAACCTCTGCATGCATCTAAATCACCTGGGGGGCATTTTTAATTTTTATTTTTTTATTGAAGCATAGTTGATTTAAATGTTGTGGTAGTTTCTGGTATACAGCAAAGTTATTCAGATATATATCTGTGTGTGTGTGTATTCTTATTATTTTCCATTATGGTATATTACAAGATATTGAATATAGTTCCCTGTGCTATACAGTAGGACCTGTTGTTTATCTGCTTTATGTATAGTAGTTTGTATCTGCAAATTGCAAATGGAGGGCATTTTAAGACGCATATTTTGGGTCCTACTCCCGATGTTTCTGATGTATTGAGGTGAGGCCTGAGAATTAGCATCTAACAAGTTCCCGGGTAATGCTTATGCTACTGGTTTGGGGACTAAGTTTTACTATATTACAGGGCTCCTCTCCTCCATGGCAGCTGAGCTGAAATCAAGGAAAAGTAGGGAACAACCCAAGTTCAGTGGTGCTCAACCTTGGCTATTTGTTAGAATCCCTTGAGGAACATTTAAAAATAGTGATCTAAGGATCTCTGAGCTGGGACTGGGACATCGATATGTTTTAAAGCTCCTCAGTTGTCTCCAGTGTACACACGTTGTCCTTTTCTGATTAGATGTCAAGATGGTCACTTGCTCCAAATGAATGGAGTTGGTAGTGCCCGAATAAACCTCTGGAAGGCAGAGAGGAGACTTAGTGAAAAACTCTTTCAATGTACCTTCTAATCAGGGCTCCAAGTAGACATAAAACTTCCGAATGTGAGGATAGGCAGCCCACAAAAAGCTGTACTAGTGTCATTTAAAATGTAATGGTAAGAAAAATATATCAGATTGGTGATCTGGTTCTAGTGTTTCCACCATCACTTGCTGGTTATTTGACTAGTAAAATATGTGACTAGAAAACAACGATAGTAGTATCTTTCCTGCTAGAAAGATTTTTAGAATATCTCCAAGTCCATTTAGCTCTATGATCACATTGTCATGGTAACCAGAAATAAAGTCTTAAATAATACTGAATGATCTGCTTAAAATTCTATATCTCATATTGCTTTTGTTCAACAGGGTGTATAGCAGGCAGTTAGCTTTGAGATAGACGACTGAATCACCAGTATGGTGTGAACTTTAAAAAGAAAATGAATATCTTCACCAAAGAAATCTGTTATCCCCATTTTTTAAATCTAGTTTATGTTAAAACACTTTTTTTCACAGAGCAGATAAACAAGGTCACTGTGACTTCTTTTATACAGAAACATTTCACTGCTAAAATTTAGTATTATTCCAATAAACTAAAATACCAATGAATTGTCTTCTAACTTACATACTATGTACAATTTCAATGTGACTGTCCTATGTGAATTTCAATGTGACAAATGGAAGTAATAATCAGATATTTGCTTATAAATTTTCCTTGCACTTACTAATATTATGAAAATTATGGAGGGCCAATGTGGAATTAATTTATATATTTCATTCCCTGGTTATTCCAACTTGTCTCATACTCCAAATTAACTACTAAGAGATACCTTACAACATCAAATATAGTACTCATAAAATATAGTACAAGTTGATACGTGCTACCTTTTTTTTTTAAACATCTTTATTGGAGTATAATTGCTTTACAATGCTGTGTCAGTTTCTGCTTTATAACAAAGTGAATCAGTTATACATACACATATGTTCCCATATCTCTTCTCTCTTGCGTCTCCCTCCCACCCTCCCTATCCCACCCCTCTAGGTGGTCACAAACCACCGAGCTGATCTCCCTGTGCTACGCAGCTGCTTCCCACTAGCTATCTATTTTACGTTTGGTAGTGTATATATGTCCATGCCACTCTCTCACTTTGTCACAGCTTACCCTTCCCCTCCCCATATCCTCAAGTCCATTCTCTAGTAGGTCTGTGTCTTTATTCCTGTCTTACCCCTAGGTTCTTCATGACCTTTTTTTTTTCTTAAATTCCATATATATGTGTTAGCATACGGTATTTGTTTTTCTCTTCCTGGCTTACTTCATTCTGTATGACAGACTCTAGGTCCATCTGCCTCACTACAAATATCTCAATTTCGTTTTTTTTTATGGCTGAGTAATATTCCATTGTATATATGTGCCACATCTTCTTTATCCATTCATCCAATGATGGACACCTAGGTTGTTTCCATGTCCTGACTATTGTAAATAGAGCTGCAATGAATATTTTGGTACATGACTCTTTTTGAATTATGGTTTTCTCAGGGTATATGCCCAGTAGTGGGATTGCTGGGTGGTATGGTAGTTCTATTTTTAGAATCTCCATACTGTTCTCCATAGTGGCTGTATGTGGCTGTATGTATCACCATAGTGGCTGTATGTATCTCCATACTGTTCTCCATAGTGGCTGTATCAATTTACATTCCCACCAACAGTGCAAGAGGGTTCCCTTTTCTCCACACCTTCTCCAGCATTTATTGTTTCTAGATTTTTTGATGATGGCCATTCTGACTGGTGTGAGATGATATCTCGTTGTAGTTTTGATTTGCATTTCTCTAATGATTTTTTTTTTGCATCCAGTGCATTTATATTTTTTATTTTTATTTTTTTAACATATTTATTGAGGTATAATTGCTTTACAATGGTGTGTTAGTTTCTGCTTTATAACAAAGTGAATCGGTTATACATATACATATGTTCCCATATGTCTTCCCTCTTGCATCTCCCTCCCTCCCACTCTCCCTGTCCTACCCCTCCAGGCTGTCACAAAGCACCGAGCTAATATCCCTGTGCCATGCGGCTGTTTCCCACTAGCTATCTACCTTACTACGTTTGTTAGTGTGTATATGTCCATGACTCTCTCTTGCCCTGTCAAAGCTCACCCTTCCCCCTCCCCATATCCTCAAGTCCATTCTCCAGTAGGTCTGCATCTTTATTCCTGTCATACCCCTAGGTTCTTCATGACATTTTTTTTCTTAAATTCCATATATATGTGTTAGCATACGGTATTTGTCTTTTTCTTTCTGACTTACTTCACTCTGTATGACAGACTCTAGGTCTATCCATCTCATTACAAATAGCTCAATTTCATTTCTTTTTAAGGCTGAGTAATATTCCATTGTATATATGTGCCACATCTTCTTTATCCATTCATCCGATGATGGGCACTTAGGTTGTTTCCCTCTCCGGGCTATTGTAAATAGAGCGGCAATGAACATTTTGGTACATGACTCTTTTTGAATTTTGGTTTTCTCAGGGTATATGCCCAGTAGTGGGATTGCTGGGTCATATGGTAATTCTATTTGTAGTTTTTTAACGAACCTCCATACTGTTCTCCATAGTGGCTGAACCAATTCACATTCCCACCAGCAGTGCAAGAGTGTTCCCTTTTCTCCACACCCTCTCCAGCATTCATTGTTTCTAGATTTTTTGATGATGGCCATTCTGACTGGTGTGAGATGATATCTCATTGTAGTTTTGATTTGCATTTCTCTAATGATTAATGATGTTGAGCATTCTTTCATGTGTTTGTTGGCACTCTGTATATCTTCTTTGGAGAAATATCTATTTAGGTCTTCTGCCCGTTTTTGGATTGGGTTGTTTGTTTTTTTGTTATTGAGCTGCATGAGCTGCTTATAAATCTTGGAAATTAATCCTTTGTCACTTGCTTCATTTGCAAATATTTTCTCCCATTCTGAGGGTTGTCTTTCGGTCTTGTTTATGGTTTCCTTTGCTGCGCAAAAGCTTTGAAGTTTCATTAGGTCCCATTTGTTTATTTTTGTTTTTATTTCCATTTCTCTAGGAGGTGGGTCAGAAAGGATCTTGCTATCATTTATGTCATAGAGTATTCTGCCTATGTTTTACTCTAAGAGTTTGATAGTGTCTGGCCTTACATTTAGGTCTTTAATCCATTTGGAGTTTATTTTTGTATATGGTGTTAGGGAAGGTTCTAATTTCATACTTTTACATGTACTTGTCCAGTTTTCCCAGCACCACTTATTGAAGAGGCTGTCTTTTCTCCACTGTATATTCTTACCTCCTTTGTCAAAGATAAGGTGACCATATGTGTGTGGGTTTATCTCTGGGCTTTCTATCCTGTTCCATTGATCTATATTTCTGTTTTTGTGCCAGTACCATACTGTCTTGATTACTGTAGCTTTGTAGTATAGTCTGAAGTCAAGGAGCCTGATTCTTCCAGGTCCATTTGTCGTTCCCAGATTGCTTTGGCTATTCGGGGTCCTTTGTGTTTCCATACAAATTGTGAAATTTTTTGTTCTAGTTCTGTGAAAAATACCAGTGGTAGTTTGACAGGGATTGCGTTGAATCTGTAGATTGCTTTGGGTAGTAGAGTCATTTTCACAAAGTTGATTCTTACCTTTATTAGTCCAAATTTCAAGTGGCTGGGTACCTACGTGCAAAATAATGAATTGCATCCTTACCTCATACAATATATAAAAATTAACTCAGGGCTTCCCTGGTGGCGCAGTGGTTGAGAGTCCACCTGCCGATGCAGGGGACGTGGGTTCGTGCCCTGGTCCGGGAAGATCCCACATGCCGCGGACCGGCTGGGCCTGTGAGCCATGGCCGCTGAGCCTGCATGTCCTGAGCCTGTGCTCTGCGGAGGGAGAGGCCACAACAGTGAAAGGCCCGCGTACCGCAAAAAAAAAAAAAAAAAAAACTCAAACTGGATTGAAGACCTAAATATTAGAGCTAAAACTATATACAACTCTTAGAAGAAAACATATAGGAGTAAATCTTTACAACCTTGGATTTGGCAATGGTTCAAAAGCACAAGAAACAGCAACAAAAAACAGACTCCATCAAAAGTTAAAACTTTTGTGTGTCGAAGGACACTATCAAGAAAGGGAAAATAATCTACAGAATGGGAGGAAATATTTTCCAATCATATATCTGATAAAGGTCTGGTATCATGACTATGTAAAAAACCCCTTCAGCTCAACAACAAAAAGACAACCTAATTCAAAAATGGACCAAAAAAAAAAAATGGACCAAGACCTTGAATAGACATTTCTCCGAAGAACGTATTCAAATGGCCAACAAGCACACAGAGAGACACTCAACATCATTAGTCATTAGGCAAATTAAAACCACAGTGAGCAACCACTTCATATCCAGTAGGATGGTTGTAACCAAAAGAGGAAAAATAAGTGTTGGCAAGGATGTGGAGAATTGAAATCTCTGTGCATTAATGGTGGGAATATAAAATGGTGGAGCCACTGTGGAAAACAGTTTGGTGGTTCTTCAAACAGCTAAACAATTCCACCACTAGGTGTATACCCAAAAGAAATGAAAACAGGTGTTCAAACAAAAAATTGTACACTAATATTGATAGCAGCAATGGAATATTATTCAGCCATAAAAGGAATGAAATAGTGGTACATTTTACAACATGTATGAACCTTAAAAACATTATGCTAAGTGAAAGAAGCCAGGCACAAAAGACCACATACTGTATGAATCTGTTTATGTGAAATATCCATGAAAGGTAAATCCATAGATACATAAAACATATTGGTAGATAACAAGGGTTGGGAGGAGGGGGTATTGTTGGTGACTGCTAATGGGCATAAGATTTGTTTTTGAGGTGATGAAAACGTTCTGGAAAGTAGTGGTGATGGCGCATAACATTTTGAAATGTATTAAAAACCACTGAATTATATATCGATACTTTAAAATGATATATGAAATATCCAGAATACGCAGATACATAGAGATAAAATACAGATTTCTTGCTGTCAGGGGCTGGGGTTGGGGGAAAGAGGGAATGGGGAGCGATTGCTTAATGAGTTTCCTTTTGAGGTGATAAAAATGTTCTGGAACTAGATAGTGGTGATAGTTGCACAAAATTGTAAATGTACTAAATGCCCCACAATTTAGCACTTTAAGATGGTTAAAGTGGTGAATTTTATGTTATGTGAATAAAAATAAACAAAATAAATAAATGAAAAAAGAAATGGAAGAACTGTTCTAAGTGATAAAGTCTATTAAAAAGGGCAGTTAGAAGTCTGAAATTTGAGTTGCCTCTTTAAAAATATCTCTGATCTCATTTTGTGCAATATTTGCACATAAATTTCACCCAGTTTCTGCTTATTTGATTTTCTGGTTAGTTCAGACTTTAAGCAAATAAAAAAGGATCAGGGATACATTGACCTTCATATGAAGAAGGAATTAAATCCTCTTGTAATGGAACCCAGGAGGTTCAAATATGATGTTCCACTTTGTAAAAATACCCTATTGCTGAATTATAAATAGGATCTCCACTGCATTTATTTTTACAGCTACTTTTTTTTAATTGAAGTATAGTTGATTTACAATATTATGTTAGTTTTAGGTATACAGCATAGTGATTCAGTATTTTTGCAGGTTACATTCCATTATATTTAGGTTATTATAAGATAATGGGTATAATTCCCTGTGCCGTACAGTATATCCTTGTTGCTTATCTATTTTATATATAGTAGTTTGTATTTATTTTGTTTGTACCTGTTAACAGATACAAACCTTCATTTGTTTCTCCCTCCTTCCCTCTCCCCCATTCCCTCTCCCCTTTGGTAATCCACTGCATTTTCTTGTGAATTTCATGAGAAGAATTTCAGAAGCTATGTAGTGGGAGGGAAATTGGTTATGTTTGTTTAGAAGAGTTTTCCTAGATCTGTGTAAGGAAATTTGCTAAATCATTTGTAGACTAATGGCTGGGAGAATGAGGCTATTTCCCATGTTGTTTGAATTATCAAGATGACCTCGTATCCCTGAATACAATTTAAAAGCTATCTTACTTCATTTAACCTTTGATTAGTTAACAGAGCACACTGAAAATACAAAAGTTCAAGAAGATGTTCTTACTTCTTGCACTGGCTATCAGTGACTCAGTTCTCTTCCTCAGATTCCTGGGAATCCCTCCAGAGATTTCAGTGCACATCTGAGCAAGTAAGAGTCTTTTACACTAATGGTATCTATTATATAACACTTTTCTGCACTTGAAAAACATTTAATACATATTTTTACAGATTGTTACATACCTGATTTTATTGGTCTGCTTCACTAAAAAAAAAAAAAGGGAAGGGCAACACTGTATCTAAATATTTGTTTAAATCTCCACTCATTTGAATTGATTTCAAATGTAACTTTTGCCTCTGAATTGTCAAAGATGAATATCATTGCACTATCCCTGTAATGTTATCCGACATTTTGGGTGCCTTTTGTTCTCGGATTAAACATTTGAGTTTCTGAATAATTTAGTGTAAAATTATGACAGCTGTTTCTTCCAACTCATATTGATATATTCTCTATGTAATGATTATGTGATTGTGGTTTGAGATTCAGTCTCTGTCTATATGAAGTCAAAATAAGCACTCAGTTTACAAATTCTCTTGTTTCAATGGTACTCACTACCCAACTGACTTTTATTTTAAATGATGGGGTTTTGGCATTGTTTAGCCCTAGTCCTCTTACATATTTGGAGAAACTGAAACAAGATAACAAAAACAAAACAGCAACAACAAAAAAGAGAAGGAAAAGAACAAAAAGAAATTTTAACTTTTCTAGCCAGCTTTTTAAAACAATGTTAGAAACCTTTTCAGAATTCATCAGATTCAAACACATTTTCCAAAGCTTTCACCCCCTTGAAGTAAACATTATTCTGTACTAAACAAATATTCATTTTTAAAAATTTTTGTTAAGTTTCATTATAAACGGCATGATTGCCTAGAATACTAATACTTTTACTTTGATCCAAGTATTTAATTTTAATGTTTAAAATTTTAGCTAATAGCCAAAAACTTGTGAAATGGAAAAGTGACCAAAAAAAAAAAACCCTAAGCCATTTTTCTCTAAAGAAATAATGCTCAAAGTCAAGGATAACTTCAGTTCCTCATAAAACTCTTAACACTCTGTGGCTTTATTTGCATGTATAGAAAAAAAATCAGAATTATATTTGTAAAAAATAAATAACAGAATGCCAGAGATAAATATAATAAAGTGATGTAAATTACTATACAAGAATTTACAGTTCTTCAGGGCATAAATTGACTACCATAAATGAGATCTTAAGAGTTATCTTGGGGCTCTTTTGTTGATTTTCTTTTCTTTTCTTTTTTTTAATTTATTTTATTTATTTATTTTTGGCTGCGTTGGGTCTTCATTGCTGCATGTGGGCTTCCTCTAGTTGCAGTGAGCAGGTGCTACTCTTCGTTGCAGTGCATGGGCTTCTCATTGCAGTGGCTCCTCTTGTGGAGCACGGGCTCTAGGCACACAGGCTTCAGTAGTTGTGGCTTGCAGGCTCAGTAGTTGTGGCACGCGGGCTCAGTAGTTGTGGCTCGCGGGCTCTAGAGCACAGGCTCAGTAGTTGTGGCACACGGGCTTCGTTGCTCCACGGCATGTGGGATCTTCCCGGACCAGGGATCGAACCCGTGTCCCCTGCATTGGCAGGCGGATTCTTACCCACTGAGCCACCAGAGAAGCCCCTGTTGATTTTCATATTAATCATCTTGTAACTGAATGCAACCTAGTTTATCATGCTTTCATTTAAAAATATATGCAAGAAAATGGCATAATTTATAACTAAATGGTAATTTAATGTTTTATACCCATTGCCATAATTCCATGGCAGTTCCTTAAATGTAGAAATCATTTAGTCTTTGTATAGTGTGCCAACTTCCTAATTGTAGTTTAATTCTTCCCATTTATTTTAGTTATTGGTGCTGTACACATTTATGTAAATAAAAACATATATGAAAAGTTTATAATTTTAAATAACAATCGTTAACTTTTACTGAACACTTGGCATGTGCAGGATACTGTTCTAAATGCTTTACGTGTCATGACTCTTAATACTTGTAAATATTACTTTGCTAGGACTACCCTATAACAAAGCATCACAATCTGGGTGGCTTATACAACAAATTTATTGTCTCAGTTCTGGAGGCTGAAAGTCCGAGATGAAGGTGTCAGCAGGGTGGGCTCCTTCTGAGGGCTTTGAGGAAGAATTTGTTGCATGCCTCTGCCCTAGCTTCTGGCGGTTTGCTGGCAATCTTTGGCATTCCTTGGCTTGTAGAAGCATCATCCTAATCTCTGCTTTCATCTTCACATGCTGTTCTCTCTCTGTGTATCTGTCTTCAAATTTCTCCTTTTATAATAACACCAATCATACTGGCGTAGGGCAGGGCATCTGAATTAATTGCATCTACAGCAAACCTGTTTCCGAATAAGGTACATTCTGAGGTTCTAGGGGTTAAGACGTCAACATATCAATTGGGGGGGGACAAAATTCATAACAATAGCCAACCCAGCCCTACAAGGCAGGTACCATTGCTATTTCCAATAATTATATAAGAAAACTGAGGCAGAGAGAGGTTCAGTTATTTGCCCAATCTTACACAGAGAGAAAGTGACAGCTGGGATTTAAATGCAGGCAGTTGAGCTTCAGAGTCTACAGAATTCTTTTTTCTAGTTGACTTTTCCTTTAATGTGCTTCAGGATATATTTTATTAATGTTTTATATTTTTATGGCAGTATTCAAGTGTGAGCTTGTTCTATCAGAGACCAATTTTTCCATTTGAGTGCTGGCTTTTCTTCCTCAATGACTTTCAGGGATTGCTCTTTACTACTAACCACCATCATCTCTCAATGTTATCAACAATTCATGGCGGCCTGACCTTGCTTATGATCGGGGTAACAATTTGTGGCCCTGTTTAGATGCCCAATCTACTAAATTATCTAAAATATCTATAATCGAGTTAATAAAATATATTCAAGTTTACGAAGCTATATCAAATCCATATTCTGGTCACAATCATATTTGTGTTATCCCTGAAGAAAAGAAACAAAGAGCAAATACTATACATCTTCTTCTGCTGCTTCTACCATGATATGTGAGGGAGAATTCACATTATTTTTCCAAAAAGGAGAAAGCCACCGAGTCATATTCAAGGAGGTAAGCCTCCCATATACCCGATATAGACAGGAGACCTCAGTGATGTGAATTTCAACTTAAAAACTGTCAGAAGTACAGAGGGGAAGCAACTGAAGAAGTTGCTGTTTCAAACACCAGGAAAATACTCTTAGTAAGGAAGAGTGATTTCGGCAGGAAAAGATGCTCCTCCTGGGGTATTGCCTTTGTCTGTGTGGTCCATATAGGTTGACCACAACATCTGAATTCCATCCCTCAGGAAGGGGGATGAGAAGGGCTGGGTGCAACCCAGAAGTTGCACAGATCACTTTTGCTTACATTTTATTAACAAAATCTTGTCGTGTGGCCAGCTGCAAGGGAAGCTAGGAGAATTCTAAGCTGAAAGTTTTATTACTAAGAAAGAAGAGAAAATGAAAATTGAGGGATGACCAGTGGTCTCTGCCACAAATGGGTAAAAATAGGCTGTGTGGCAAGACAACGTGACAGTAAAGGAGCACTTTTACATTGAATAGAAGGAAATTGAAACAGTCTGTCATTTATAATAAAGAGCAAGACATAGTAAAAGTTTCAACTACACAGGAAAATGGAGAAAATGGTATGATAAACCTTCATCTCCATCACCTATTTTCAATAATTCTTAATTCTGACATGGGTTTACCTTTATCCCCACTCAAGTACCACCATCCCTCCTCCCACCAATTGTTCTGGAGCAAATTCCAGGCATCAGACAATTTCATTCGTAAATATGTAAGTATTTCCAAAAGATAGGGACATTACAAACCCATAATCATAATACCATTGTCACATTCCAAAGTTAACCGTAATACTTTAATAGCACCAAATATCTAGTCAGTGTTCAAATATCACTGAACTTCATGACTTTTTTTTCCTTTACTTTTTTCTTGTTTTTCTTGCTTATTCAAATTAGAATCCAGATTAGGTTTGCTCTTTGGTGGCTATATCTTAACTGTCTTTTAATCTATAAGATTGGTGGCTATATCTTAATTGTCTTTTAATCTATAAGGTTGGTGGCTATATCTTAATTGTCTTTTAATCTATAAGATCTGCTTCCATTTCCTTTCTTTCCTCTCCATTTCTTTGTTGAAAATGTTATTGATGTAGATTTCTTATATTCTGGGCTTTTTGATAGTGTCCCCACAGTGTTACTCAACATAGGTCTCTCTCCTTTGTGTTTTCTTAAATTAGCACGTGATATTTGATTGTGTATATATATATGTATTTATGTGTGTGTATGTATAGATATATATGTGTGTGTGTATATGTAGAGTTGATGTATAATATTATCTAAGTTATAGGTGTACAATATGGTGATTCACAATTTTTAAAAGTTATAATATTTGCTATATTCTGTGTGTTGTACAATATATCCTTGTAGCTTATTTTATACCTCATACTTTGTACCTCTTAATCCCCTACCCCTATTCTGCCCCTCCCCCCTTCCCTCTCCCCACTGGTAACCGCTAGTTTGTTCTCTGTATCTGTGAGTCTGCTTCTTTCTTGTTATATTCACTAGTTGGTTGGATTTTTTAGACTTCACATATAAATGATGTTAGCAGTCATCGGTGATCATTGCCTAGATCCATTAATGAATCATTAGGTATTGCAAAATAATGATATTCTAATTCTATCATTTTTCTTCATTTATTAGATGGAGTACTTCTACAAAGAAGTACTTATATGTATAAGTACTTACATACTATAAGTACTATAAGTGCATATATGTATAGAAGTATCTTATAGCAATCTTTTATTTAGATATTTTTAATTAATTTTTATTGGAGTATGGTTGCTTTACAATGTGGTGTTAGCCTCCACTGCACAACAAAATGAATCAGTCCCCTCCCTTTTGGACTCCTCTCCCATTTAGGTTACCACAGTGCATTAGGTAGAGTTCCCTGTGCTATACAGTATGTTCCCATCAGTTGTCTATTTTATACATAGTATCAATAATGTATGTGTGTCAGTCCCAGTCTCCCAATTCCTCCCACCCCACCCCTTTCTGCCTTGGTATCCATACATTTGTTCTCTATGTCTGTGTCTCTATTTCTGTATAGCAATCTTTTGATACACTGAATTATATTCTACATAGGAAAGAGAATAAATTCTTGATTTTTCCACCTTATTTGCCAGCTCAGAAAATAATAAGTTGGTTTCCTAATCTCATGTAAAGGTATCCAATGAGATTTTCTTTTTTCTATTTGGAGTATCATTGCAGACTCATAGATTTAAACATATTTGGTATCTTTAAATCCTTTGCAGATATTACACTTATTCATGCTCAAATTTTTCCATATTTTGCCAGTGGAAGTGTCCTTTCCATATTGTTCCAAAGTCCTGCAAAGACCTTAGTAGTCTTTAATAGCTTCTTGGCTTCTTGATGATAAAATGTTCCAGAATTATCTTACCTTGTATATTTTCAGCTCCTCATTTTTAAATAAATTAATGAATGAAATCAAATCTTTTTTTTACTCTGTAATATTCCACATTTCTTATTAAATATCTCATAATATATTTTTATACAGCATTATTTTAATATTTGCATAGTCATCTCATTGTATGACCTAATTTCTTTAAATATTGCCATTGGTAATTTCCAACTCAGAATTATCACCAAGATGAATATCCATGTAGCTAAATATTTGCATATATCAGTACTTATTGCTGAGACAAACAAAATGTACTTTTTTAAAAACCGAAGTATATTTGATTTACAGTGTTTCAGGTATACAGCAAAGTGATTCAATTAAACATATATATATAAATATATTCTTTTTCAGATTCTTTTCCATTATAAGTTATTACAAGATATTGAATATAGTTCCCTATGGAATACAGTAGGTCTTTGTTGTTTATGTCTTATATATAGTAGTGTGTATCTGTTAATCTCAAATTACTAATTTGCCCCTCCCCCCTTTCCCCTTTGGTAACTGTAAGTTTGTTTTCTGTGTCTGTGAGTCTGTTTTGTAAATAAATTCATTTGTATCATTTTTTTAGATTCCACATATAAGTGATATCATATGGTATTTGTCTTTCTCTGTCTGACTTACTTCCCTTAGTATGATCGTCTCTCGGTCTACCCATGTTGATGCAAATGGCATTATTTCATTCTTTTTTATGGCTGAGTAATATTTCATTATATATATATACCACATCTTCTTTATCCATTCATCTGTCAATGGACATGTAGGTTGCTTCCATGAATTGGCTATTGTAAATAGTGCTGTGATGAACGTGGGGGTACATGTATCTGTCGAATTTTTCATCTTTTCTGGATATATGCCCAGGAGTGGGACTGCTGGATCATTTGGCAACTTTATTTTTAGTTTTTGAAGGAACCTTTGTACTGTTGTCCTTAGTGGCTGCACCAATTTACATTCCTGCTAAAAGTGTAGGAGGGTTCCTTTTCCTCCACACCCTTTCCAGCATTTATTTCCTTTAGACTTTTTGATGAAGGCCATTCTGACTGGTGTGAGGTGATACCTCACTGTGGTTTTGATTTGCATTTCTCTAATCATTAGCAATGTTGAGCATCTTTTCATTGCCTGTTGGCCATCTGTATGTCTTCTTTGGAAATAGGTCTATTTAGGTCTTCTGCCTATTTTTTGATTGGGTTGTCTGGTTTTTTTTGATATTGAGCTGTATAAGCCATTTGGATATTTTGAAAATTCATCCCTTGTCAGTCGCATCATTTGCAAAAATTTTCTCCCATTCCACAGATTGTCTTTTTGTTAAAATGTACATTTTAAAGATTTTGATACATATTGCCAAATTGTTTTCCAGAGTGTTTGCATTTATTTGCATTTCAACCAAAAATGTTTTAGTCTATGTTCTTGTACCATTGGGATGATTTTTGTTTTAAAATTGTGGCCAAATTGATAGATAAAATTTTCATTCCTTTTATTAGATTTATTCTTTTCTGAGCTGTCAGTGCATAATCCTTGCTTCCATTTGTAGTAGGTTATTCTGTTTTATAATTTTATGGAAGTCCTTAATATGTTAACTCTTGATCAATTTCATAGTTTGCTAACATTTTTCTCAGTTTCTTATTTGACTTCTCATTTTATTTTTCATAATTTTGACAGCCAGTTTTAAATGTTGATATTCATATTTCTCAGTTTTCACTTTGATTGTTTTTGCCTTCCACTTCAAACTTAAAAAGACCTTCTTACCCTAGCACAATTCTTGATAATTGAACCACTTCCTTCAAAGTAATACACTTTCAATGGCTTTTACCTTACACTGTCAAGGTAAGTGAAACTTCCAGTTGTTCCAGATCTTTGCCTGTCAGATTTCAAAATTTTAGCCATTCTACTAGGTGTGTGGTGCCATCTCATTGTGGTTTTAATTTGCATTTTCCCAATAACTACTGATTTGAGCACTGGTTTTTAGTGTTATGTCATCTGTGTCTCTTCTTTGTTAAAATATCTTGTACTTTTTTTTTTTGGCTGCACTGAGCAGCTTGTGGAATCTTAGTCCCCTGACCAGGGATTGAACCAGGGCCCTCGGCAGTGAAAGCACAGAGTCCTAACCACTGGACTGCTGGGAAATTCCCTTGTCCATTTTTACTGAGTTAATTTTCCTATGATTGACTTGTGAGTTTTTAAAATTTTAGATACAAGCCCTTTATTATATATATGTTTTGCAAATATTTTATTGCGTTCTGTGACTTGTATTTTTATTCCCTTAATAGTATCATTTAAAGGGCAGATGTTTTCATTTTTTCCAATAAATTTTAAATCTTAGAATAGGTTCAGATTTACGGAAAAGTTGCAAAGATTTATGCAGAGAGTTCCTGTGTACCCCTCACCCAGTTTCCCTTCCTGTTAACATCTTATATTATCATGATACATTTGTCAAACTAGAAAACCAACATAGGCACATTACTGTCAACTAAACTCCAGGCTTTATTTGGATCTCTTTCTACCTCAAGAACTTTTAACATTTGTTGTTTGTGGAGACAACTGGCAACAAATGCTCTCAGAACTTGTTTGTCTGAAAATGCTTTATTTTACCTTTAATTTGGAAATTTATTTTCTCTCTCAGTATGGAATTCTTGTTAACATTCTTTTTCTTTCAGGTGTTGTTCCATTGTCTCCTAGCTTGAATAGTTTCTGAAAATGTTTCTACTAATTCTTAGCTTTGTTCCTCTAGATAATGTAATCTCTTTTCTCGGGCTCCATCTTAGAAGACTTCCTCTTTGTCAGTAGTTTTCAGCCATTTGATTTACTTTGGCATGGTTTTCATTAGGTTCGTTCTGTTTGGGGTTCATTGAGTTTCTCAGATCTGTGGATTTATAGTTTTCAGCAGATTTATCAATTTAGGGGCCATTTTTCTGCAAATATTTTTCCTGCCTTCTGAGACTCCAGTTACATGATGTCAGTATCACTTACATTCTCTTCATTTATTTCTGTCAGTTTTCTCTTTGAGTTTCATTTTGGATCATTTATATTGTTATGTCTTCAAGTTTACTGATCTTTTCCTGTGCCATATCTAATCTGCCCTTAATCAACTGATGTTTTGAATTCAGATAGTTACATTCTTCCATCTCTAGAGATTCCATTTCATGAATTTTTTAAATCTGTAATTCTCTTTTCATATAATTAAAACCTTATGCATGTTGAACACATTTATAACAGCTGTTTGAACAAGCTTGCAAGATAATTACAAATTATCTGTCATTTCTGGATGCGTTTTATTTATTGATTCTTTTTCTGATAATTGTCCTGCTCCTTTACATAGGTAATAAATTTTAATTGGATTCTAGATATGAATTGATGCTTTAATTTCTGTGTTTTGTTGCATTCCTTTAAAGAATGTTGGATTTTGGTTTTGCAGGCAGTTAACTTGTAGGGTTGGTTCTTTTGTGCTTATATTAGGACTTGAAGCTTTTTATAGGGCAGGTATAAAGGATACCTTAGTGCTAGTTTAGCCCTGCTACTGAGGTATGAGCCTTTCAAACTCTCTGTTAAACGTGTTGTGTATTCAAGGAGGTCTCTCCACTCTGGCGCTTGAAAACTCAGTCTATTTGCAGCCTGTTTTCTGCCTACAGTTCTCCAGTAATTGCTCTTTTCTTAGAATTTGCACTTCCCCAGTCTTGTGAGGTTTTACTCTACACATACTCAGATTGGTATTTAGCTGAAGACTCATGGGGACTCCTGAATAGATTTTTGAGACTCTTGCATGTCATAATTGTTTCCTCTCTAGAACTCTATTCCACAAATTCTGGTTATCTAGGCTTCCCTGAACTCCTTGTTCTGGAGTTGTCTGGGTTATTTTGAGTTGTCTGTTCAACTCAGCAAGACCTTGATGAGCTCTGCTTGGGCTTCTCCTTCATGATCTAGAAGTTATCTCAATGCAAAAAGCCAAGACTATCTTAGGATTCATCTTATTTATTTACATTATCCCAGGGACAATCGCCCCATGATGTCTGTTGTCTAATTTTAGAAAACAGTTGCTTTATATATTCTGTCCAGTTTTCTAGTGGTTTAGAATGGGAAATATGTTGTTACTGTTTCAAGGCCAGAAGCACCAGGTTCAGTTTTTTTTTTTAAGTCAGACTTTTTTTTTTGCGGTACGCGGGACTCTCACTGTTGTGGCCTCTCCCATTGCAGAGCACAGGCTCCAGACACGCAGGCTCAGCGGCCATGGCTCACAGGCCCAGCCACTCCGCGGCATGCGGGATCCTCCCGGACCGGGGCACGAACCCATGTCCCCTGCATCGGCAGGCGGACTCTCAACCACTGTGCCACCAGGGAAGCCCTAAGTCAGACTTTTTAATGAAGTAAACAAAACTCACTAATTCAAATTAAATTGTTTTTAATGGATTCTCATATTTAAACACATTTAAAACCCATTTCACTAAATTGATTGGAGAGCTTGGTTTGCTGGCCTTAGTTACCATAGTACCATGATTTTTATTTATAAGGTCATTTGTTTACTTGGTTGTTCTTACACTCACTGAATGAATTTTATTCAGATGATAATTGTATAGAAATTCTGGCCTAGTTATGGAGAACACAAAAGAAAGTCTCATCTAAACATTTAAATAGTTTAATAATGAAAATACCTTAATTTTTTAATTATAAATATGATGCAGAAATAAACATTTAGAAACAGCTTTCCCTTCTTTTCAGATGGTGTGTGCTCATTTATTATATACATATCCACTGTTTATATTTTTCAAAACGCAGTTTCTGAATCTTGTGAAATCTTCTAGTATATCTTTCAAGTCAACAGACTTGAGTTTCCTATAGTTTAAGATTTGATTTCAAAAATGGAATGAATTGTTTTGAAATATATTTTGATGGTAGTAACTGTCTTCTGTATTAAAAAAAAATTTAGATTCATAGCTGTTCCAGATTTGTCACTTAGATTTTTGTTTTAAATCTTTTTTTTTTTTTTGCAGGAGACAGAAAAGGGGTCATTTAACAATATTTATCTAGGAAAATATTCTTTTTTACTAATATTTCTTTTATGAAAAAATTTCCAATTAAAAATGAGAAATTGTGTTGATTTAACCTCTCTGTTTCAAACAGCCATTTGACTTTGGGATTTAAAGAAAAATTTCTCAGAGTGCAAGTATTGAGGATGAAAAGTATCTATAGAATATTTAGAAATTTGATTTTAAGGAAATAAAAAGAAACTTGTGCTAGCAAATTTATATTTTTTAGTTTTTCCTTCCCAGTAAGTAGATGTCTTTAGAGATTTGTTTGTTGCTTATGAAGTCAAAATAGCCGTATATGTTCGGGGCTTCCCTGGTGGCACAGTGGTTGAGAGTCTGCCTGCCAATGCAGGGGATACGGGTTTGTGCCCTGGTCTGGGAAGATCCCACATGCCACGGAGCGGCTGGGCCCGTGAGCCATGGCCGCTGAGCCTGCGCGTCCGAAGCCTGTGCTCCACAGCGGGAGAGGCCACAACAGTGAGAGGCCCGTGTACCGCAAAAAAAAAAAAAAAAAAAAAAAAGCCGTATGTTTTAAACTTTATTATAGGACATAAGAAAAACTGATGACCAGAGCCCTTCTTGGACAAGGAAGGAATAGCAATGACACAGCAGACTCAGATGTAAATTTCCACTCTCTGATTTACGGTGTAAGGAGACTACCAAGAGCAAACATGATTTGACTGTTACAGGAAAAGATGAATACATAGAAAAGATCCTAACGAACCTCAATTCATTCTACTAAGAATAATAATTTTTCTTCAAACATCTTTTGTTTGGCTCTTTAAGGAAGAATTTTTTTTAAATGCATTTTATTTGTTGTTCTGAGGGGGCCATTTGTAATTGATAAAAAATAATAGAAGAAATACAGGAAAAGTTCTGGCACAAAGCAATAGGTTGCCCATCACTCATAAGAAAACTAAAAACAGAAACTAAAAAAAAGATACTTTTTAAATCTCGACTTTTTTTTTTTTTACCTTGGCTTGAGATGATATCCATTTAATGTTAGCTTAAAATAGTCAGCTAACTAACAGCATAAAAATCCCACTCACACTTTGGTAAAGAAATGTGTGTGTGTATGTGTATACTTGAACTTTGAACTTGCCAGGAAGAAAGGTCCATAGGTATCACTCTCAATAACACTGGGTTATTTTAGACTAGTAGGACTACAGTGGATAGGGAATAGTCATACATATATATTTTTCCATTACTGTAAAAAATTAATAAGTTTTAAAATCTTAGCACAATTGGCATCTTACTGTTACAGTCCCATTTCTGTTGAAATCCTGCCATTTGTTTATTTTGCAGCTACTGCTGATTCTTCCCCAGTTTGATGAATTACTCAAGGCTTAAAAATTGGTCAAGAGCAACCTTTTGAAATTAGGAAATATTGAAACTCTATAGCTAGATCTGTTTTTGTTTTGAGTCTACAAACCCCTCCTGTATCTGGACAACATCTCATTTTCTTCGTCCTATGCAGTTTTGGGTAATCAAGCATTCAATCATTGAGCACCTAACATCAACCACTTAAACGGAGCCAGCTCTACTGAACACCCTGGGTGACACGTGTGGCTAAAAAGTCCAGGCCAGTGTCATTCCCTGACTCTTTTTTTTTTTTCTTCCAAATTTGTGTTTTTGTTTTTCTGCTGAATACAAACTATACTGGCAGTAGAGGCAGAGCCTGCTTCTGGAGAGGTTCCACTGTATAGATACTCAGCTTGTGGAGGTGGCTAGGGTCTTGACAGCGAGGCCTGACTCCAGCAGCTTCCAGATGAGGCTGAATAGATGCCACCAGACAGTTGGTTGAAGATGGAGATCATTTATTTCCATGTCATCTGCCAGGTACAAAAACTGGCTACCAGATGAAGTGAGATCTAATACTCCCCAATTGACTTCAAATTCTTTGGGATGACCAACTAACTCATGGGAACCTGAGGAAACATTTATAATAATTTATAATATATATATATCATTATTGTAATATATCATTTATAATAATATATGTTTTTGGAGGGTGATGTCTGGTCATCTTTTTTTTTTTAATTTCAGTAACACTTGAAACTTTCTCCTATTTATTGCAAGTTATAGAATAACTAAAAACTTGACTTTAATAATTTAAGAAAAAATCCATTCAAAGTAACAATTATCAGAATATTAATCTATTTATTGGACTGGCCAAAAAGTTCGTTTGTGTTTTGGTGTAAGATCTTACGGAAAAACCCGAACGACTTTTTAGCCAACCCAATATGTCTCTTTCAGAAAAGTAAAAAGTGACTGTGGGATTATTGAACTGTAATAATAAATGATTGTTTCTCATATTGTCTTTGTCTAGTCTCCAGGTTTTACCTTTAATATGAGGAACTTTTGTCTTTTTTGAGGGCTGTTGATGAAACAGACTGAGTAAAGGAAAAATTTTACTTTTTGACCTTAAGCTATTCTGTGATTTTCTACTGGCTTGGTTTTAATTGAGTTATTCCACAAGAAAAGGAAAAAACTTATTTAGCTGATGCATGACATTCATCACTAAAATTTTATTTTTGTCATAAAATAATCAAATTAGGTTCAATTTAGCAATTTTATGTTATTTACCAAAAACTCTGTGTTAATGTGTAAGTCCGATGTTTGAATCATACTCTCAAAAACCACTGAAACATTGGTGGATTTTATTACATTCGTGTTTTCTTTCAAAGCTCTTATTTTTGGTGCACACTTTGGAGGCTCTTACAGATTTTTCCTTTAGTGAGCATTTCTTCTCTTCATTAGGAGTTACTTAAAAATGGCTTTTCCTTGATTGCTGTTAGGTATGCTAGGACAGTAACATAATCATCTCTGCAAGGTTGTCTCGGTAAGGATCAGTTCAATGGGTGACTTCAGCAACTATTTTTCAATGAAAATCATGGTGGTTCATAGTTATAGAGCATTAGTTAGAAAGACTCAAGAAATTAAGAAAACACTTTATGTAGAGTTTTAATTTACCATAATTTTGTTGTCAGAGTAATCATAGATAGCTATAAGTAACAGCTATAATAATACCTTTACTACATATTTATCCACTGACTAATTTTTACCAATATGATGTGCTCACCACAAGGAGAAATAATAAGACATTTTTAAGATAATACTACTGCCCTCAAAGTGCTTAGTCTTGAATATGAGATAAGAAACGCTTGCCAATAAGTTTAATTATGAAAAAGTGGTAAATTGAGTTATAGAGCTTCACAGAGATTATGCTTATGTCAGAGAATGCTAGATTATGCTAAGATAACAAACAGCCCCTAAATCTTAATGGCCTATAATGACAGATGTTTACTTTTCGTGCACATTATGTGCTCGTCATGGTCCTACTAGAAGCTCTGTTCCATGTCTTCTCACTCTTGGACCCAGCCTGAGAGATGTCCCAGCATCTGGAATGTTACTGGTATTCCAGGGTAAATGGTGAGGGTGGGAAAACATGAAAATCGTGTGCTGGCTTTTAGAGTCTTTTGCCCACATTCCATTGGGTCAAACAAGTTACATGGCCAGCCTGACTTCAAAGGGACGAGCAAGTGCAATTATACCAGGGGCCTGGAAGGTGGAGAACCAGAATGTTTGTGAACATCTGTAATGACTACAATAAAGAAAGGAGGGGCTTCCTTGGTGGCGCAGTGGTTAAGAATCTGCCTGCCAATGCAGGGGACACGGGTTCGAGCCCTGGTCCGGGAAGATCCCACATGCCGCAGAGCAACTAAGCCAGTGCGCCACAACTACTGAAGTCCACGTGCCTGGAGCCCGTGCTCCGCAACAAGAGAAGCCATCGCGATGAGAAGCCCGCTCACCGCAACGAAGAGTAGCCCCTGCTCGCCGCAACTAGAGAATGCCCGCGTGCAGCAACGAAGACCCAACCCAGCAATAAATAAATAAATAAATAAATAAAATTTTTAAAAAATAGAAAAGAAAGGAGAATTGTATCTTAATAGACTAGGGAGGGCTTCCTGGAGGAGGTGGCATTTGAGTTAGAGCTTTATTGACGAGTAGAATTTCAGCATCTGGGATTGAGGTAGCTTTGTGAAAATCACATGTCTTGCGAAACTAACCAAAATCTGAAAACAATGTTACTTGAACATAGTTGGCTCATTCTATGACCTATTTCAGCAGAGCATTGCAATGAAAAGAATTATTAGTCTTACACTGAAAAAATATTGAAGCCTTTGTGTGACACAAGAATGGGAGATTCCTTTCAAAATACTATAGACAAACTTAAAATTATTTCTTATTCTCTCTTTTGCTTTCTTAGTAGCTCAAAAAGCATGGAAGCTGCTTCCAGAAAGTCTCCTGCGTCTGCCTCATCAAACCCACCCCAGACTGATTCCCCACTGGCTTGATCATTCCACACTTTCCCTTTCAGAATCCTATTTTCTTTTCCTAAGCTTTTCTGCCTTTACTCATGTAGATAAATCTAGCCTTTCTGGACTTTTTCCAGTTCTCCTGGCTATTGGTTTTCCAGACAAATATACCCAAAATACCAAGCCCAGTAGTCTCCAAAGCAACAAATGCTCCGTTCTTTTTAAAGATGGGGAGGAAAGAAGGCTATGAATACCCATACATGGATATCTTTGTCTATTTTTTACAGTGTCTTGTATGTGACTACACTGTTTTCATGGAAACATGCCTCTTAGAGCTGTATAGAATCTCAGGTTGTCAGCTGGTCCAGCTTCTTGCTTCCAGTCATTAAGGTATTTGTACTCACATATTATTCAGAGACTTGAAGAATTGGTTTGATATTCTAAGGATTATGGATTTATGGAAAAGAACATGGATAACCCCCTAGTCGTTGACATTTTGATATGCTCTTCCAACCACACTACACTACCTGAAATTTCTCCATTCTGGCTCTTCTGCATCGTTAATCTCCAAGAGTTAAATTTCAGTATACTGCAATTTAATATCTTAATGTTGAACAGTCCACCAAATTCTGGACCCTTTACTCAGTGCTGGAGATCTTAAAAGTTACTTTTGACATCGTCCCAACCTCAAGGTTCTCACAGTCTTGTGGAGAGGCAAATGCTCACTCCTATACTCATACAATCTAGTTAGTGGTTGACAGGCAGAATAAACACAATGAAATGAGAATGGAATGGAGCACAGAGGACAAGATGCTGTCTGAACATTGAGTAGTGGCCACAAAGGTGGTATGTAGTCATTTTTCTTTTGATATATACAAACAGAACCCGTGGCATAGCAATTAGAAGATATAGTTTTTGTTTGTTTGTTTGTTTTATTTTTTAAGAAGATGTTGGGGGTAGGAGTTTACTTATTTATTTTTGCTGTGTTGGGTCTTCATTTCTGTGCGAGGGCTTTCTCTAGTTGTGGCAAGCGGGGGCCACTCTTCATCGCGGTGCACAGGCCTCTCACTGTCGCGGCCTCTCTTGTTGCGGAGCACAGGCTCCACACGCGCAGGCTCAGTAGTTGTGGCTCATGGGCCTAGTTGCTCCGCGGCATGTGGGATCTTCCCAGACCAGGGCTCGAACCCGTGTCCCCTGCATTAGCATGCAGATTCTCAACCACTGCGCCACCAGGGAAGCCCAGAAGATATAGTTTTAATGCACGGTAAATATTGAACCTTGTTTAATAAATGTTCGCTCCCTTTTCCTCGTTATTATAAATGGGTCATCACTAATTTATCACTGAGGCATTTTCATTCCTCTTGTCTGCTTTATTTCTAGCCAGTTTTTTCAGAAGGTAAGCAGGCTAGCCAACTAAGCAGTCATTGGGGGAACTACTTCAAATTGATTTTTTGGAAATGAAAAGGTTGTTAAAAAAATTTTTTTTAAGTAGACTGTGGGATTCACCCATCACTCCTGCATCTTTCTCTCCCTCCTCCCTTCCTCCTCCTCCAAGCCGGTGGTGGCTTAGCTATCTATAGCTAGTGGAAAGCAGCCCCATAGCACAGGGAGATCAGCTCGGTGCTTTGTGACCGCCTGGAGGGGTGGGATAGGGATGGTGGGAGGGAGGGAGACGCAAGAGGGAAGAGATATGGGAACATATGTATATGTATAACTGACTCACTTTGTTATAGAGCAGAAACTAACACACCATTGTAAGGCAATTATACTCTAATAAAGATGTAAAAAAAAAAAAAAGAGTGCCCCAGCTGACTAGATTAAGCACGTACTTAGTGCTTCCTTAATCTCTATCAGCTCTGTTTCCTCTAACTAAACTGGGTAGCATTTAAATTTAAAAAGAAACTCATTCAATTGCATGGTTCTGTTAAGGTTTATATTGGGTATTGCAGTATAGCTAGAACCTGCTCAGTTCCTTTTAAAGGTCATGTTTGTGTTCATTTGAGAAGTATCACAGTAGGCAAGGATCACAGCTATTTTTTCTTTATGAGTTACATGGATCTTTGTGAGATAGTCACAGACCCACCTCCAATACACAGACTGTCATTTCTGTAGGAAATTGTGAATCATGTTCCTAACAGCTGACCTACTGGAAAACTTAAGACGCCAACTAAATACTGACATCTGAAGGATGAGAATTTTCGTTTTTCTCTTTCCCTTCTTCTCTCTCCCCCACCCTGTCCCCTCCCCCTCCCCCTCATATTGCTACGTAGCTAACATCATCTATTACCTATCATCCTGGAGCTCTCTCTTTCTTTCTAGGTATTCTTTCCTACTTCCTGAGGCAAATTGTTTCCATGTGTCTTCTTTGAACCACCTGACAAAAGACTGTTGACCTGAAACAAATAGACTGCCAGATATTTCTCTAACAAAGATGGGTTTATTTGAGATCAGCAGAGAATTGCCATGTGGGGTCTGCAATTATGATGAGACACGTGTAAATCCCTGCAGGGCAAGGGAAGGAGAACGTTTTTGCAAAGGGAAAAAGGAAGCTGGGAGGGTAACCAAAAACAAAGAGTCCTTGGCTTTTCATTGGCTGAGTTCTTGCCAGGAAAGAAGAGTTTGTCTTCTTCCATTGGGCTCTGCTATCCTTGCAGGGCAAGAGAGCTTCCCCTGCTGGTCTTCCGATTCTATTAATTGAGGTCTCCGTTTGTTTATTTATTTTTGTTGTTGTTGTTGTCGTTGTTTTTTTGCGGTACGTGGGCCTCTCACTGTTGTGGCCTCTCCCGTTGCAGAGCACAGGCTCCGGACGCGCAGGCTCAGCGGCCATGGCTCACGGGTGCAGCCGCTCCGCGGCACGTGGGATCTTCCCGGACCGGGGCACGAACCCGTGTCCTCTGCATTGGCAGGCCGACTCTCAATCACTGCGCCACCAGGGAAGCCCTATTTTTTTTTTTTTACAACTGTTTAACTTTTATTTGCCTTTTAGCTAAGATTTTTTTGTATCTTTTAAATCTCTGAATTTCTTAACCACTGCCTTTATTTTTTTCGCCATTCCTGCCTTCAATGACTTTAGACAAAAGACTGTCTCCCTTTTCTTATTCTTTACACTTATTTGATGTACAATATTTCTCGCTTCCTTCTTACTTCTTTAAGGGTTAATTTTTTTGTCCACTTCTTTTGGAAACTTAAAACATTATCCAAAATCTTTTCCTAACTCTGGGGTTATTCTTTCTTTGGCAACTTTTCTTATTCTTTTTTTTCTCCCCATCCCTTAACTGTGGCTGTGAATTCAATGTCTTCGTTTATAATATACGGCAGGTCATGCAGTAGCTTTGTGGTGAAAACCACCAGATCCAGTGTCAGAATGACCAGTGTTGGAATCCTGGATCTTTGACCTTGGGCAAGTTATTTGACCTCTCCAGTCTTAGTTTTCTCATCTGTGAAAAAGATACAGTAATATTTACAGTAGAAAGTAGTTGTAAGGCTTAAATCAGATCCTTTATAAGGAATGCTGGGCACAAGGCCTGACATGTAGTAAGCACTCATGATTGAGATATTAGCATCCTTTGAGAGATTCCTTCTTTGCTTCAAATATCATCATCCCCGTTAATAATTCCCAGACCTATTGCCATATATCAGCCCTGATGTGTCACTCGCAGCTTAGTGCTGGAGCTTTCACGGCCTACAGCAATCTCCATACAGATGATGTCCAAAATTGGCATGCCCCAAACCAGTTGGATTAAGGATGCTCTGGGGAACCCTGATATCGTGTCTTAGTAAGAATTTCTGTGACAGTGTCCTTTTGGGAGTTGACATTGTCGAGCAAATACCACTTTATAGTGAGATGATCTCTCTTTGGTCTTTGGACTCTTTCCTAAATTCATGGAAGTTTGAATGCCTTAAATATAAAGCTGACTGTTGCAACTGGTTTATAATGTAGTGCTTTTAGTCTACATGTCAAGGTGACACCTTTTAGTCTAGGTGTCAAGGCTATGTTTGAAAATTAAAAGTAGCCATGTTATCATTTTAAAGGACATTGGGGTTATTTATGCCTAAGTGCCGCCCCCCACCCCCCCCACACACACTCATATCTCCTGTTTATTTCAGGGAATTGACTTATGTGATATGTGATTGTGGGAGCTGACAAATCTAAACTCTGTACGGTAGGCTGGAAATTGTGGTAGGAGTTGAGGCTACATCCTCGAGGCAGAGTGTTTTTCTTCTCAGGGAAACCTTAGGTTGGCTTTTAAGGCCTACTGACTGAGCAGATGAGGCCCACGCACATGACTGAGAATGATCTACTTTACCAGTCAAACTGATTACAGATGTTAACCACATCTACAAAATACCTTCACAGCAACACCTACATTAAGGTCTGATTGAATCAATACGTACTATAAACCAGCCAAGTTGACACATAAAACTGCCCATTACAGATACTAACAAATTATCCCCAGGAACCAACTTTAACTTTCCAACTTTTATGCTTCAACAATGTGAAAATTCTTGATGTAAGATTCTTTGTTAAATAATCCATTAAATTCTCTTGCTCTTGTTTTTTCCCACATGCTTCTGGATTTACTCACTATAAACCAGCCAGGTATAAGGATACACATATAAATATGACACCTCATCTGTCCCCTGAGGCTCTCTGCCATCATCCTTGTGTAAGTTCTCAGTACCCAATGTTAGAATTATTGCAATAAAACCATTCAATTTGATGTTACCTCTCCCTTGCTCTCTTCCTTTTATTTCTTGGGAGGTGATTGCATAGTTTAATAGGCTGTCAAGGATCAGCATTAGTTTGTACACGACTGATCTGAACCATCATTCCTGTTTCAGCCTGACAGATTTGTCTGGGCAAGTGACTAAACTTGCATGTACAGAGGTATACCTATACTCACATTTACTTAGCTGGTTAAATACATATTCATATTCAGAGCCTTTATTGATACTGGATTTGTATCCAGTTTGTGTTCATATGTTTAAGAGTATTATTGAAATAAAATGTAAATTTGCTCAAACCAGTTTAATAGCAAACATAAATTTTCACTGAATGTTGCTATCCTAGCTTTCTTTCAGCTCCCAAAGATCTACCAGTGGTTCATAAAGCCATACCCCTACATGTGAAAGAATTTTTAAATGAATGAATGAATATGATACTTCATCTAGAAATCTTTCTCAATTTATGTCTAAAAGTCTGAGTAGTTTTCCACTATCATTTCTAAGTCCAAAGATCAGTGTCTTCCTAAGGGGCTAATTTGCAAGGGGAACAACAAGGAACAGCAGGGCTGTTACAAACTGCAGAGGCAATGTACTGACTTAACTGTGGCTAAGGGCAGGAGGAAAAGCCAAGCCAAAACCGTCTGTGCTTTTGCATAGCAACATGTCAATTAGAAAACGGGCCTGGCGCCCCAATTTAAAAACTGGGGGAGAAATAAAATGATAAAAAAACAAGTAAAGGAAAAGATGAAATGCATAAGCACCTTCAAGACAACAATCAGGATAGAATAGCTCGTGACTCAGCAAGGTGCCCTTCAGTTCATTGCTTTTCCTTTTAAAACAATTTTGCTACTATGATCAAATAATGTAACATTTTTTGCCCTCCCTTTAATATCCAGCTCCTTGGTAATATAGACTCTCTTAAGATAAAATGTTCATTAAAAATAAATTCTCATATGGCAGGTGCTGGGTTTTGGGGGGATTTTTGTCCATTTGTTTTTCTTCTAAAGGGTGTTAACTCCATTAATCTGACATCTAGGAATGGTATAATTGTGGATATTGGTGAGGGATTGCACAGATCTAATGTTTATTGATGTAATACTCTTTTCATATTATATGATTAGCAAGCGTTTATTATCTCCGTATTGTGGGGAATGACCCAACGTTAACTTCTTCTTTGAGTGGTTACAATAATTTTTTAATAATAAATAATTCTGGGTCATAAATTCTTTTTCTAGGCACTGTGCGTATAGCAGCCACAGACTGTTGATTATTATTTTAGTTCATGGCAACCTTAACTGAGATGGAACATTTCACAGTTTATGTCTTGGACCAAGCGACAGGGTTTAAATTTCTTAACCCTTCATTTCAAATAACTAAACCATCCATCAAAGCTAAATGTTATTAACATAAAAATCAGTGAGTCAATAAAGACAGGGGATAGAAATCATATGTAAAAGGCAGTCTGGCTCTCTCCTAGCAAGTTTGTTTATACACATCATTACTGTTATATTTTTAAGCTTAAAGTTCTGCTTCAGCATCTAAATTCTTTTAGCTGGGAGTATTATTTTTTTTAATGTACTCATCACTATAAAAATTAAACTACAGAAAAGCTATTCAGAAGCCATAATAATAGAGTTGCAGTGAGTACAAATCTCAATCCATAAGCTCAGTTGGAAAAGCACATGTTAAAATGTTCTTTAAATGGTCCTAATTCTGACTCTGGGTCCCCACGAGCACATGTTCCTATTGGTAGGGCCACCCTAAGATCCTGGGGCTTGGGAAGGGCCACAACTTCAAGGAGGGGTCTTGGGACCCTACTGATCATTGATAAGACACCTTTTTCCTGCCTGTTGGGTCTCTGAGTTTTGTGGTCATCTTTTGCATGTCTAGGAACCTAGGTGCTCGATGCTGATTCTCAAATAGGTGCCCCGCGAAGCCACAGCACTGAGGTTTGACCACATGGAGTGTGCGGTGGGAGACAGCACAGGCTCACACTACTCCCCAAACTCACAGACTTCCACTCCCTGTGGAGCCTCAGATTAGGATTCCTTTGGAGCCCCTGGAGCCTATCTTGACTTCGCGTAATGCTTCAGAGGTGCCCGCCCACTTCTCTCCAAAGGACTGAGATTTTTAAAAGAACTTTACAAAGGACTTACGCTTTTAAAAAAAAAAAAAAAAACTGCATTCCAAAAGCCTGGACACAAGAAATTAAAAAGCCAAGCTACCTTGAAATGGGTGGGGATGCAAGGGAAAAATATTAATTCATTAACATTAAATGAATCACCATTTTAGTATTAATACTTCAACAGATCAATAAGTCAACAACTTATCCTGCCAAAAGATTTTTTTCTCTATACGTAAAAAGTGCAGAGCGAGATTTGTGATTTTTCAACACTTCTACTGTTCCTCTTCTGGTTTCAGTTCTTCCTTCACATGTCCAGCCTCATGAAACTGAATTGATACTAAAACAAGAGGAAGCATCTTTTAGTACATCAAACAGATGATTCTATTCAAATTAAGAATGAAGGGAAAGCAAGCACAAATAAATACATATAATCATGACATAGATACTGTTGATATATTAAGGAATAGAAGATCCCTGAGCCATAGACATGAGAGAAGAGAAGATAAAATGTTATGACGGTCCTGATGCTGAGCCAGGGGAATAGCTGTGACGGCTAAGTACGGAGGACGTGCATGATTCTGGACTGTAGTTAATATTTGGTTCCATGGCTTGAAATATTCATGCTTTTGTCTCTTACCTACTCTTTTCCATTCCTTTTATGAATTCATAACATATGTTACTAAGTACATCTTTATGTATTTTTCAATGATGTGAAGCACTCCGTGTATTTTATTTCACATTTTGCTTTTAAGGGAGGTAGGCGAGAATCAGCATTTAGTGAGTTTTGCTTTATCTTGGGTGTTTGCTAGTCTCTTCAAATAAGTTGTTTTATTTCATCTTCACAACCACCATATGTGAATATTCCCACATCACAAAAATGGTACCCACAGCGAAGGTAGGTTTAATAGCTTGCCAAGCTCGTACAGATTTGTACTCCACTCTGTCGTGACGTTCAAAATCAAAACATTTTGACTTTGTTGTGTAGGTTTGAAGTTTTACAGGTCTTCAATCCTGCTGACTCATTTGTAAAGTGAAAAATTTCTAATCTTGAGTGTGTTATGTACTTTATTTAGATATTCCATACTTAACTTTATTGATCTACAACCCTAGAACTAGACCACTATTTCCAGTACATACCCGGTTGTCAATATCAATTGACATTTCTTAAAAATACAGATATTTGGGGCTTCCCTGGTGGCGCAGTGGTTGAGAGTCTGCCTGCCGATGCAGGGGACATGGGTTCGTGCCCCGGTCCGGGAAGATCCCACATGCCGCGGCAGCGGCTGGGCCCGTGAGCCATGGCCGCTGAGCCTGCGCGTCCGGAGCCTGTGCTCCACAACGGGAGAGGCCACAGCAGTGAGAGGCCCGCGTATCGCAAAAAAAAAAAAAAAAAAAAAAAACAGATATTTGGGGAATATTCCTACTGAATCAGAACCTACAGGTGATTCTTATGACTGTCATGATCAGACTAGTTTGCAGGTGCTATTGGGCCAAGCTGAGTGGTGCCAGGCAAGGGCCATGTGTATACATCCTGTTACCTGAGCACTGACCCTGTCATGCCCCACTGGTCTCTTTACATCTGTGCTGGGCTAGGAAAGAGCCTCACAGTTTCTCTTTTAATACACTGAGTCTGCTAAGTTTCGACTAGAGTATGAAAATCACAAGATCCATAGCCTCTGATACTTAGTATGAGAAAGAGAATTTCTAGGTAAACACAGTGCTTGGTGTTTAACTTTCCTTTGGGTTTCTTTATTTCATTGATCTCCGACCTTCCTGAATGGTGTTGCCATTGTCCCTGCTGCTGCCCTGGACCCTCCCGTGGAGACTGGTGGCTGCCAGAGCCACAGTCACTAGATCCCAGGGCAGTGTTATCCTTTAAGAAATGACCCCGGGCTTCCCTGGTGGCGCAGTGGTTGAGAGTCCACCTGCCGATGCAGGGGACACGGGTTCGTGTCCGGGAAGATCCCACATGCCGTGGAGCGGCTGGGCCCGTGAGCCATGGCCACTGGGCCTGCGCGTCCGGAGCCTGTGCTCCGCAACGGGAGGGGCCACAACAGTGAGAGGCCTGCGTGCCGCAAAAAAAAAAAAAAAAAAGGACCCCAAAGTAAACAGAATCACCGAATCATACATCAGAGAAGCGACAGGGGGTCCTTACTACATATAAAGTTAACCTCAAATCAGTGTTTTACTGACATGCTCTGTTACCCTCTTGGTCTGCCATGGTTTACCTCTCGATTGCCCATCTGCTTCTGCCTCCCAATTTTGCATTCTGCTGGTTAGGGTCTCTCGTTCTTAACCCCTGCTTCCTTGCTTTCTTCTTCCCTTTTATTTCAGTAACCACCTCATTCATTTCATAACATCAAGTCTTATTCCTTCAAAACTATGTTTCATATTCTGACTGGAGTAATTTCTCTAAAGTTAAAATTTCAAAACATAACCTCCCACTCACAATATTTTTTGTCAGTTCAGATGGGTCTTTTTTCATTTATCTTATCGAAGTATAGTTGATTTACAGTGTTGTGTTAGTTTCTGGTGTACAACAAAGCGATTGAGTTATACATATATATAATAGTTTGCATTTGCAAATCCCGAACTCCCAATCCATCCCTCCCCCACCTCCTTTCCCCTTTGGTAGCCATTAGCTTGTTTTCAGTGTGAGTCTGTTTCTGTTTTGTAAATAAGTTCTTTTTTGTCATATTTTAGCTTCCACATGTAAGTGATATCATGTGGTATTTTTCTTTCCCTGACTTACTTCATTTAGTGTGACAATCTCTAGGTCCATCCATGTTGCTGCAAATGGCATTATTTCATTCTTTTTTATGACTGAGTAGTATTCCATTGTGTGTATATATATATATATATATATATATATATGTATATATATATATATATACATATATATATATATACCACATCTTCTTTATCCATTCATCTGTCGATGGACATTTAGGTGGTTTCCATGTCTTAGCTATTGTGAATAGTGCTGCTATGAACATAGGAGTGCATGTATCTTTTTGAATTATAGTTTTGTCTGGATATATACCCAGGAGTGGGATTGCTGGATCATATGGAGACTCTATTTTTAGTTTTTTGAGGAATGTCCATACTGTTTTCCACATTGGCTGCACCAATTTACATTCCCACCAACAGTGTGGGAGGGTTCCTTTTCTCCACACCCTCTCTGGCATCTGCTTTTTGTAAACTTTTTAATGATGGCCATTCTGACTAGTGTGAGGCAGTACCTCATTGTAGTGTTGATTTGCGTTTCTCTAATAATTAGCGACATTCAGGATCTCTTCATATACCTATGGGCCATCTGTATGCCTTCTTTGGAGAAATGTCTATTTAGGTCTTCTGCCCATTTTTTGATTGGGTTGTTTGTTTTTTTGTTATTGAGTTGTATGAGCTGTTTGTATATTTTGGAAATTAGTCCTGTGTTGGTCACATCATTTGCAAATATTTTTTCCCAGGCTTTTTATTTTGTTTATGGTTTCCTTTGCTGTGCAAAAGCTTATAAGTTCGATCAGGTCCCATTTGTTTATTTTTGCTTTTCATTCTATTGCCTTGGGAGACTGACCTAAGAAGACATCTGTACGATTTACGTCAGAGAATGTTTTGCCTATGTTCTACTCTAGGAGTTTTGTGGTGTCGTATCTTCTATTTAAGTCTTTAAGCCATTTTGAGTTTATTTTTGTGTATGGTGCACTGCTCACGATTTTTCGATGGCTCCCTTGTGTCAGGAAGATGAAGCCAAAGCTCTTTTATGTGCTATTCAAAGCTCTTCATAATCTGGGCCCTCCCTAGAGCCTCTTCTCTCTCATTCATACCAATGTTTGATCCCTCGCAAACTCCTTGTAACTCTCACCACACACCAGACACATGTTCTTCCCTCTTCCTAGAGTGCACGTCTCCCTCCTATCTGCCTGGAAAATCCCTGCCGATCATTAAAACCCTATGCAGGCATTAACTTTTACGTGAAGGGCTCCCTGCTTTCCAGACTCTCTTAATTGCTTTCTCCATGGTACCTCTTATGTTTGTATATAGAATTTGCTCTTTTGTGCATGACAAAGTGCAGTTTTATTTGTTGACAAGTTCGTCCTCACCAGACTTTGTCTATGAAGGTGGATACTATGTCCTTCTCAGCATGGTGCTGGGCAGACAGTAGACACTGAACTCAACTTCAGTATCTATGATGGGCTGAACCAAATCCCAAGCAGAGAGCCGTGGGGGATGGACAAGGCTCCCTTCTCCACTGTGACCTCAGGACCTGACCTACACTAGCACTCAGACCTGTGGGGTATGGCTTGACATTTCTAATCCTAACCCACCTCTTCCCCTCTTGCCAGTGATACGCTGGCAGAGGACAGGGCTTGACAACCTCTCCTCAAAATTCCTTGGATGTCGGGTACTCGAGCTATTAGAAAATCAAATGCTTACTGCTCTTCTCTTACTTGCCACTAATGCCCTGAAATAACTGACAACACTTCCAAGAAACTTACACCTTTATCTTTACCCCAGTTGTTTTCAAAAGTTATTATTTTCATGGAGATTCTAGCCTGATCTTGTACGTGAGATTTCTCTGGCAATTTTGGGGTAGAGCATTGGGCTTCACAAGGTGACTTGTGTTATGAATCTATTTCTTACATAAAAGTGGCTGGGAGAGGTTGTAGCAGGCTATTCACCAGGTGTGCTATACTGAGAGCACTCCTTTCCTAGGGCGCTTGAAGTAGAGCCCATAGACCGCTTCCGCTCAGGGTAGAAGACCTATCGTGACCTCCTGGTGGCTGTCTCTTTCTTCCTTTTGGGAGTATTCTTCCCAGCCTCTGTTCTATTCTTTCCTTTTCCTCCTAAATTCCAAAAGCTCTGTTCATGCTGCTCTTTGACCTGCCACATCACCCTTTTTGTTCACTTTATGTTATTAGTAGCGTCATGGACTTCTGGTCTTATCTTTTAGCCGTCATTTTATTTTCTAATTTCCCAAAAACTTTATAGAAGTTCATTTGATATACCCAAGAAACTGTTAGAACTGCTCAAAGTGTAGGCTCTTACAGATATAACATGTAACTTCAAAAAGGCCTACAGTGCCTAACCCAAGAGAGTGTCTAGTGGTGGGAATATCTAGTGGGATGAGTAGATGTTGGGTAGCAGTTTTTGTTCTTTTCATAGGAAGTGAACTTCTAATTATTTTAATATTATATGAAATAAACCACTTTCCCCCAAACATGTTTATGTCACAGCACCAACAGGAAAGGATGTTATTTGCCTATCACAGTGGTATAATCAGATGAAAACTGCCCATGGATGGAAGCAACCAGCCTGGGGCTCTGGCCATGTAACTTTCCCCAGATGCATGGTGGGCAAAGGAGAAGATGAACATCTCAGCTCACCGGTAGCCACACTGGTTGGAAGGCTCTACATCAACAACTGTCCACGCAACTATGTGTAGGACAGCCCTTATCTGGCCAATTAATGTTGCTTATTTTTAAGTGATAGAGGAGGAAGCTGCAATATTTACTATTATTGGAAATTGTACTGTGATACAAAGCTTCCTAAAAATGGTCTCATGTGCTTTAAGAAAGCCATCTAGTCCTATGATAAAAGCCTTTTTTTTTTTATCATTCTCACTGTCTATTATTAACAGCTTTGCAATTTGCAGTTTTGGCTTTTTAAAGTACGTTTTATTAGTTTTCTTAGAATTAGTTTCATGTGGGTAGCCATGTTATTCCATTTGTGTATTTTCAGGAGAAAGGTGGTTTAAAAATATGTCTTATTGGAGAGTACCTGAATATGACCAACCTTGAAAAGAGAAAAGTCTGGAGCAAGCTTTTATTATGGAGCAAGATTGTTTCTGAAAGGCCATATGTAACGGGGGCACCAAATTCTTACGAATTGCTTTACAAAGCTGAGTTGGAACCAGTAGTTATAGAGAGAGAATTTAGGCTCAATATTTTTAAAGAAAGGACAAAAAGCAATTGGGAAGTAGACTAGGCTTTCTTAGAAGCAGTGGGCATTCCTTTATTTGAGATATTTATAAGGCAGCCGAAAGACAAGCATTCTGAAGACGAGCTTGCCAAGAGCATGTGTTTGGTTGATGTATGCGATGTTTGATTCCACCACTTGTCACCTTAGCTTGGTATATTTAATATGTTTTACTGGCTGCTGATTGGTAGTGAGTTGTCTTGCGTTCTATTTCCTAAAGTATTTCTTTTAAGATATTTAGGAAATCTGTTAGTGCTCCTAAAGTTCAAAGGCCTCAGTGTGAGAAGATTTGTTGAGAAGGAAGAGACTGGTTGGTGGTGACCAGAAACTGGAGGAAGCACGCTGAGAAAAATGAGCCATAGCAAATATACTTTTAAAAATGAGTTGAGCAAAAACAATGAGTTTTGTTCATTACATATTGGCCAGAGGGAATGATGAGAAGAAAAATATTTTTATTACAAAATTATATTTGTACAATTTTTTCAGATGTCAGGAGTCATCTTCATCAGGATTGCTACTCTATGTTCAGTAGCCTGAGTCTGTACTGTTGCCTCAAATTATGCACGAGGGACCTTGATTAGATAACGCACCACATCTACAGCTAGTGAGTGGGAAGGTCAGAATCTGTAAACAGATTTCTCTTTCTCTCTCCTCTTTAAAATCCATGATTTTTTTTCTCTGAAAAAAAATAAGTGCTCATTTGGTTACTAGGGTGAGAAACTGGGCACGTATTTTCTTTCAAGTGTGGATTTTCAAAATATCTTTGTACTTGAGATTTTACTCTGAGCAACACTTCAGTGAGTACCTAAATTTCGACTAAATACTTGATTGTACGAGGGCATTTATGCCTTTATTTTAAAAGTGTTAATTAATTTGATTCTTCTGGAAACTAGATAGACCATTTCAAGGACAAGTCTTCAATATCATCAGAATTTAATTAAACTGATGATGTACTCTTTATATCGAGCTATTTGTTATTGAGCCCTTGTAGTTAGTATTAGGATAAAAGAAAGTATACTTAAGGAGAAGCAGGGGAAGATGGGAAAACAAACTGATAATGATATGAGGGGAGAGGCTGCTTCTGAATTTGGATGAGTGTTCACTAAAGGTTGAATATTGAGGCTGAGCTGATTAGAAAACCTGCTAATAAATTTTATAATGGGATTTTCTGGCAGCCTAGGGGCAGAAAGCTCCCTGATGCATACTTCCGTTGTTTCTCTGTAGATCTTAATCACTTCATTTTAACAATTTTAACCCAAAATTATTCGAGTGTTCTTTAAAAAATAAAACCTCACCAAAGAAGACATACAGATGACTTATAAGCATATAAGATGCTCCACATCTTATGTCATCAAGGACATGCAAATCAAAACAAGGAGACACCATGACACACCTATTAGAATGGCCAAAACCTGGAACACTGACACTACCAAATGCTGGAGAGAACATGGAGCAACAGGAACTCTCACTTACTGCTGTTGGGAATGCAAAAGGGTACAGCCGCTTTGGAAGACAATATGGCGGTTTCTTGCAAAACTACACGTAGCATTAACCACACGATCCAGTGATTGCGCTCCTTGATATTTACCCAAAGGAGCTGAAAATGCACGTCCACACAGAAACCTGCACATGAATGTTTACAGCAGCTTTATTCATAATTGATGAAACTTGGAAGCAACCAAGATGTCCTTCAATAGATGAATGGAGAAATAAACTGTGGTACATCCGGACATTGGAATATTACTCAGTGCCAAAACTCAATGAGCTCTCAAACTATGAAAGCATGACAGAACCTTAAATGCACATTACTAAGTGAAAGAAGCCAGTCTGAGAGCCTACATGCTATACGATTCCAACTATATGATATTCTGGAAAAGGCAAAATTATGAAGACAGTAGGAAGGGCAGTGGATGCCAGTGGTTAGGGGGAAGGGAGGGATGAAAAGGCAAAGTGCAGAGCGTATTTAGGGCAGTGAAACACTCTGTATGATACTATAGTGTTAGATACGTGTCATTATAAATTTGTCCAAACCTGTAAAATATACAACACGGAGAGTGAACCATAATGTAAACTATGGACTTTGGGTGATTATAATTTGTCAACATAGTTTCATCAGTTGTAATAAATGTACCACTCTGGTGAGGGATGTTCATAATGGGGGAGACTATGCATCTGTGGAGGTAAGGGGTACATGGGAAATCTCTGTACCTTTTGCTCAGTTCTGTTGTGGACCCAAAACTGCTCTAAAAACTGAAGACTATTTTTTTAAAAAGTAATTAGTATAGGTATAGAATGTGATATACTAAAACAATCAAATACAATACTCAAAACAAAAACATAAAACCCAACTAACATAGAAGGACTTCAGTTTGCTGTCTAATTATTTTGAAAATGCTTTAAATTAAGCTGTGCAGGAATTAACAAAAGTAAAAATGGTTTCATTGATTACTTTGCCACTGTCAAAGACACCGAGAACTGCTATTTTCAACTTTGACCTAGTTATAACTACCCCAAAATGAAGTATGAATAAATCATGATATGCAAAACTACAGTAGTTATCTCTTTATTGGTATCAGGTGCTGGTTTATTTTTTCAATTCTTTAATCAGATGTATAAACACAACCTATCTGAGTCAGTTGGGAAGTATTACATGGAAATGTCACCACGTGGCTTCATGGTTTATGTATCTTTAATATCTGTAATTTAGGACAATAATGAATACAGACGAGATTGTTTCTTTGGCCCAGAGGTATTCTTCTGGTGGAAATAGCCATTGGAACTGCATCAGCATAAAATTAAAGTCTCAGACTTGAGAGACTTGACTGATAGAAACATAATCATTAAGAGTTTAGAATACAAATTATCTGGTTTATTTGTCAGATATCTGTGAATATAAACTATTGTACAAAAAGGTATCCTTTGAAAAGTAAGTCTAAGTGCCCCAGGGGCTAACTAGTCTTTCAGAGTCCTGAAGTGACTGAACATTTTATAGGTAAACCACAAGTTTCTAAATAAATGGTTATTACACACACACAGGCACACACAAATATATTTTTATACATATCTATGTGATATATTCCTTATCAGCTGATGTCCTGAACCCCAACATAACTATATTTATCTGTCTTTTTAGAAGATATAATTAGAGACCAGGCTGTAGGGAAAAGTCTAATCATGATATATATATTATATATATATCTATATATAATATGCCTGTATATATTATATGTATATCTACAAATTATATACATGTTTTAACTAATACAGTTTTTTAAAACATATGCAAATATTGACATTTTAAAAGTATAAGAGAACATTTTTTAAACCTGATATTTAACTTCTTTTTTATCCATTTGCGGTATAGAATCATTTTCTCCCACTAAAATCTTATTACTGCTGTTCTAGAGGTTTACTTTTCAGATGTCTCGCTCATTGTGACAAGCTCATGCTACCATAGACTATTAGTTCAAGGCAGAGTATGTATTTAGTGTAAGACATCATTATACAGGATGCAAATTCATACTTCAAATTAGTCTCGTTGTTGATATCAGTTTGGGGCTCTTGCCTGATCTCATTAGATTATCATTATATTACCCCTCAAATGGATGAAGAAGAGCTTGTTTTAATAGTAGGAAAAGGGTCAGTTCTGACATTTTCTTGTTCTTCTCATGTACTTTTATTATAAATCTTTATTGGTCACCTATGGTTTCTTCATAGGCATATTTTTAAACTTTGTGTCCATATTGTGAAGATTATTTGAGTTACAATAATTGAAATAATATATCCTATAAACACATGTAACCAGAAGTCCATCTTCTAATATTCCAAGGACAAATAGAGTCGGGTGCGATGGCTCCCATAATGGCTCCTAATCTTTTTAAGGTCAAACTTTCACAGATCTTCGGTTGTAATAAACATGAGAGAGAATTTTCAACATAGTGCTGAATTCCTTCTAGGATCCTAGGGTTTACTTTGCTAATTTTTTCCAAAATATGAGATATATATGCAATAACCATGAAACAACAACCCAAAATACTACAAGTGTTTTGGTTCAGCATAAAGGGATTCTGTTAGGTCCTTTGATTTGGCCCTTGTACTACTATTAACGTAGACTCGGGAGTACAATCACTTTTTGCAGGAGGTAAAATTTGATGCTTGTTCATAATGCATGAGTCCACCAAGCATACCTACTGTTTTTAAGAATGTTTGTAAGCATATCTGCGAAGAGCCATCCCTCATTTATTTGAGCTCTGACTTTTGGAAAGAATGGAATCCTAGAGTCTTTTTGCCTGTTCGTTCGTGTCTCTAACCATCACTCTATCGCTGTGTTTTGATTTTGCATTCTGGCTATCTGAAGAATTAGCTCTAAGTTTTGTATCGTATTTATTGCTTTTCCCCCACAGCCTGCTCCCCTGATTTGAATTTTCTCGCAGAGACCCTAAAACGATGCATCATTTTATTCGCCAAGGCCTGTGATGTACATTTTGTAATATTAGATGTTTAATTTGTTTTGATTTGGTTGCCAAAGTAATACAAAATTATGTTGCAGGGCTCTCCTTTTATAATTTGGAATGAGGTCAGGCTGGGTATTTATTACTAATGAAAGAAGGAGGAGGTGTTGAAGGACAGGGAACGTGGGAAGAAATTCATAGCGGCAGTACAGGAAAGTGAAGAATTAGAGACCAGGCTGTAGGGAAAAGTCTAATCGTGAGCAGCTAGATTTCATGACCTGGCGTGGTCTGGGAAGGACTTGTCTACATGATCCTTAGACTTAGAGATTATTTGAATATTACGATTAATATTAGCATCTCTTACCCTAAGGTTAATTTGTGCAGGTATCACTTATCGTGTTTATAATTACCATGAGGACGATCCCCCCACTGTCCTGCCCCTGCACATATGTACAACTCATACACCCCCGTTCCTTGACATCTGTCAGGCATATGCCACTCCACGGGCCCGATGACAAAATGGGCTTTCATGGCAGTTTCTATCTTACAGTGAATGAAGTTATTCAGTCCTTTTCTGAAGCAGGTTTTAATCTATGAATCTCTAATTTTCCATTGGAGTGGCATAAAGAAGGCATGTGTTACAGGAACTTGTGGCCTCTATAAAGCAAATCTCATGGTATTAGCCTTTCCGCCTGGGCTATCCTGCCTATTAGAAAATTGCAGACTGGTCAGGAACCCTGGATGATTTCTTCCTGCCTCTGTTTCAGAAGGAGGCTTGATGCTTTAGAACAATAGAAATTGGCAAACTTCATCAGAAATAAGGACAGAAGTCTTTCCCGAATGCTTCAAGTAAACTAAAAAATAAGATAACAGAAAAAGTAGCATTGCTCTGCTTACAGGAACGGCTTTCAGAAAGGCGAATGTAGCTTTGCGTCTTCCTGTCTTTCTTGCCAGGACACACTGGGTGGCAGGGAATTGTGAAGGTAGAGGGCCAAATAGGCTGCTTTTGGATTTGCTGTGGAGAGATCAGAAGCAAATGATGTAAAGAGGGAGAAATCAGCGATTCAGTCTATCACAGCGGTCCCCAACCGTTTTGGTGCCAGGGACCAGTTTCGTGGAAGACAATTTTTCCACAGACCGGGGGCTGGTGGGGGGAGGGTTTGGGGATGACTCAAGTGCATTACATTTATTGTGTACTTTATTTCTATTATTATTACATTGTAATATATAAGGGAATAATTATACAAGTCACCAGAATGCTCACAGGAGGCGGAGCTCAGGCACTAATGCGAGCGATGGGGAGCAGCTGTAAATACAGATGAAGCTTCGCTGGCTCGCCTGCCAGTCGCCTCCTGCTATGCGGTTCCTAACAGGCCAGCGGTTGGGGACCCCGTGTCTATCACTTCACAACAGAGGACAATCGGGACTTTCTGGGTACTCCATCTTTTTGTCACTGCTAGATATTAAGAGACAGCATTGGTCAGCTGCTGCTAGGAAATCTGCCTCCTGGCCTGGAATCTCAAAATTTTGCCAATTTTCTGTCGAAGCAATTTTAATACCCCAGATTCAGTCAATAAGGATCATTCCTTAATTCCACATTTGTTGAATGTTTACTGTATGCCAGGCACATTGGGTATAGTTTAAAAGAAGCTGAGGTCACATGCTAGGACTGATCCACCTCCTTCAAGCCTTAGCTTAAGCTCCCATTCCATCTGACGATCATCACTCCACTCTTGGACTTATGTTTTCGTCCTTACTGTCTACTTCACCATTCTCAAAAGGTGTAGTATTTGTTGAGCTCTTATCATATGTCAAGCATTGTTCTAACACTAATAATATAGATTATTTCATCTAAACCCTTTAAAGAACCCTGTGAAATAGGAACCAGTATTGTCACTATTATCATTATCACCATTATTTTCACTATGTGAAGCTATTTCAGTCTAGTGATATTATCTCACTTGTCCAGGCTCATAGATCTATTATGTGGCAGAGCCAGGAATGACTGAATCTCTTGAGAGCCCGTGCTGTGTGCCATTATGTTTCTAAGAAGTGGTTCAAAGGGGGTTGCTGGGGGAAAAATCATGACTATAAACATATTTTCTTCTAAAACGTATTTTAAAAATTAGTTTGTCCAATAAGTGGTGCTGGGAAAACTGCACAGCTATATGTAAAAGAATGAAATTAGAACACTCCCTAACACCATATACAAAGATAAACTCAGAATGGATTAAAGACGTAAATGTAAGGCCAGACACTATAAAACTCTTAGAGGAAAGCATAGGCAGAACACTCTGTGACATAATTCACAGAAAGATCCTTTTTGACCCACCTCCTAGAGTAATGGAAATAAAAACAAACAAATGGGACCTAACGGAACTTAAAAGCTTTTGCACAACAAAGGAAACCATAAACAAGATGAAAAGACAACCCTCAGAATGGGAGAAAATATTTGCAAATGAAGCAACTGACAAAGGATTAATCTCCAAAATATACAATTGTCTCATGAAGCTCAATATCAAAAAAACAACCCAATCCAAAAATGGTCAGAAGACTTAAACAGACATTTCTCCAAAGAAGATATACAGATTGCCAACAAACACATGAAAGAATGCTCCACATTACTAATCATTAGAGAAATGCAAATCAAAATTACAATGAGGTACCACCTCACACCAGTCAGAATGGCCATCATCAAAAAATCTGCAAACAATAAATGCTGGAGAGGGTGTGGAGAAAAGGGAACCCTCTTGCACTGTTGGTGGGAATGTAAGTTGATACAGCCACTACGGAGAACACTATGGAGGTTCCAAAAAAAACAAAAATAGAGCTACCATACGACTCAGCAATCCCACTACTGGGCAAATACCCTGAGAAAACCATAATTCAAAAAGAGTCATGTACCACAATGTTCATTGCAGCACGATTTACAATAGCCAGGACTTGGAAGCAACCTAAACGCCCATCGACAGATGAATGGATAAAGAAGATGTGGCACATATATACAATGGAATATTACTCAGCCATAAAAAGGAACGAAATTGAGTTCTTTGTAGTGAGGCAGATGGACCTAGAGACTGTCATGTAGATTGAAGTAAGTTAGAACGAGAAAAACAAATACCATATGCTAACACATATATATGGAATCTAAAAAAATGGTACTGATGAACCTAGTGGCAGGGCAGGAATAATGATGCAGACATAGAGAATGGACTTGAGGACATGGGGAGGGGGAAGGGTAAGCTGGGACGAAGTGAGAGAGTGGCATGGACATATATACACTACCAAATGTAAAATAGATAGCTAGTGGGAAGCAGCCACGTAGCACAGGGAGATCAGCTTGGTGCTTTGTGATGACCTACAGGGGTGGGATAGGGAGGGTGGGAGGGAGGCTTAAGAGGGAGGGGATATGGGGATGTATGTATACATGTAGCTGGTTCACTTTGTTGTAAAGCAGAAACTAACACAACATTGTGAAGCAATTACACTCCAATAAAGATGTAAAAACAAAATGTTGAAAGTAAATAAATAAAAATTAGTTTGTCTTGATTGCTGTTGGGCCACCATGATTATACATCTGCCTTTAAGAAATGGCATGGCTTCCCCATCCCCCAGTCCCAAGTCTCAGTACGTGGTTTGGGAGGTAAACATGTCGAGGACAAATGAAAGATGTTAGGTTTGACGTTGAGAATCGATGCAGAGGCTGTGTTGACTGTATAACCTTAGAGATGATATATTCCTATATTGATAATACTTGTCAGTGTTATGTATGTTGACCTATGAATTAATATTTGCTTGTTTTAAATTAAGCTTTTTCCCCTGTCTACTCTCATAAACTCCTTTTGGATCAGCATATTGAAAGTTTTACCATGTATCTCAGTCAAATTACTTTAGTAAACTGTAAAACATTCTCACACATGTCTATTTATCAATCGATATTTGTTTTTTGAGAACCTAATATGTATTTATAGTTAGGCTAAATGCTCAGGAGGCTAAAGGATTTCCTGTTTTGCTTGATGCTGCAAAAATTGTCCTCCACCTGTCTTTTACCATATGGTTTTCTTCCCTCTTTCACTGCAAGAATGGTATCTTCTGCTGATTTATATTCCCTGGTAATGGAGAGCACAGTGTTAAGGATACAAAGAACATTCATAAGTATATTCATTCTAACTAAGAGCAAAGATGAAGTGATCCATCAGTTTTCTAAAATTTCTAAATCTAAATTTTTAAATCTAAATTTCTAAAATTTCCTATCATTTATTCAGCATGACTGTGAAAGTGAATTTTCAGCCACATGGAAGCACTTTTAATTTAAGCTGTGTTCTCACTCCAGCCAGGTCTATAACTTTTGCCTAAATTGACTGACCCCAGGTAATAATGTGTAGCCACAGTGGGTAGCATTTTAATTTAGAATTATTTTCTAGAATTTGAATGATGTCTCACCAAGACTTATATACCAACTACTTATTGCTTTTTGCTGCTACCATGTTTCTTTCCACAACAGATAATGGGGATTTTAAAAATCAACTACCTGCAGTTTGCTTTCTACATTGCTCATTATGTCTTACAAGTCATTTGCAGTACTGACGAATTTCACTCTTTCTTGCCAAATGACATATTATTACAGCCTAATGATTCCTTCTTAACGTCTCAGCGTGCCACACTATAATGATAAAAGAGAATAATAGTAAGAGTGAACATCTGAGGGTTGGAGAGAACAGAACTGGTTTCCAAAACAGTTCCACGCTAGTCATTGGAATAGGTTTCCTGTTCTTTAATTGACTCTCTAACACAGAGATCAGAAAAACAGCGTTTTTAGAATAAAAGACTAATTTAAATGAGGCAGCTTGTTAGGTTGATTTACTAAGTATGTCCATCAGATCTAAAGAATGAAAAGAGGTCATCACCAAAACAAATTTAATTTGATATCATGGCTCCCTGTATTGCCTGGGTGTTAGTCAAGCTTATTTTGGTTCTAGGCAACAAATACTGACTCTGGTTAAAAAAAGCATAAACAAAAAAATTTCCCAGAAGGATGCTGGTTAGCACTATATTCAAAGGGAGAATTGGTCCCGGGTCAAAAGGGGCAAAAGGCCAACCAGGACCAGTGTCTGCAGCACCATCACGATTTGCCACGTCTCCTTTCTGTGCGTCCTCCTATGAGGATTCTTTTAAGCAAGTTTTCCAACTGGTAGTGGAAATGTCCAGGAGCACGCTCGTTAGCGTTCAACTCTGGGATCAGAGAGGAAAGGACAGTCTTTCCCCAGCTCAGAGTCAAAGACTCCTAGGAAGAAAGTCTCATTGGTTTGCCTGGGGTCATGCGATCCTCCTTTACAGAGGTATCTTAGAGGGTTGTGGCTAAAAGCACAGGCTCTGGAGGTGGACTTCCTGCTTACTGCCTCTGTGATCTTGGCAAGGTTACTTAACCACTCTGTGCCTCAATATTCTTATCTGTAAAATGGGGATAATCAAAAGCTTTTAAAATGAAATGAGTGTTGCCTATAGACCTGGGCAGGAGAGACTCCCAGCTGGGTCCCCCACTGAAGAGGGCTGTTAAAGGCTGAATTACCCTTCGAATTCAAATGTTGAAGCCCTAACCCTGTTTTCAGAACGCAACTGTATTTAAAGATAGTCTCTTTAAAGAAGTGACTAAGTTAAAAGAGGCCGTTAGGGTGGGCCCTAATCCAGCTTATTGGTGTCCTTATAAGAGGAAGAAAATAGGACACACAAAGATACATCAGGGGTGCAGGTGCACTGAGGAAAACCATGTGAGGACACAGCTAGACGGTGGCCATCTGCAAGCCAAGGGAAGAGGCCTCAGGGGAAAAGAAATCAGCTTTATACAAAGGAGAACAAAACTATTCTTCCTAATAGAAAGAACAGGAATATAGAAAATTTTTATCATTAATGTGACATTCACCTCTGCCCTGCATTGCTGGCTGAAATTCCAAAACATGCATGCACTTCAGCCAGATCACTGGGGTATGTGTTGAATGGGGTGGAGGAGGCCTGGATGAAATGTAAGGTTACTCTGCAGTGGTATAAAACATTACAAATAGGTAATAAAACTACAGATTGAATTCAGTAACCTATAAGAAGTATTTAATTTTATGTCAGAAGGAAGTATTTCTTCTTATCACCTCTGTCAGAATCACTCTACAGAAATTTCTCACTTTAACCTGACATTTTATTTTTCAACAGTATTTTTGAAACTGACTCAACTTTAAGCTAAATAGTTTTAAATTGATCACCTGTATAAACTGGCAGGTTTCAGTGATATTTTTTCTTTCATCTTAACTATAGGAATGAAGGGCAATAAGACTCCAGAGATTATGACTGTTAAGTCATATAATTGAAAATTGAGTGTATCTGTAAAAATTGTATCCTTAGTGATTCATGGATTTATACCATTTCTAAAAGTAGAATTTTAAGGCTATGTTTTAGTTCATTACTAAGTTTTAGGAAGAGCTTGTGGGAAAAATAAAAAAATATTAATGATAGTAAGATTATAATATAAAAGTTATATTTTGCTTATATAATAGTATTATTAAGGACAATAATTCTTCCATTTAAAAATACTTATGGACCTCTCAGGGTCCATTCTTTAACAGCCACTGTACTAGGTGATGATAATCAAAACCAGGCTTGATCTCTGCTTTCATAGTGTTGATGGCCTTGTGAGAGAAGGAGCTTTAAGTTTAATGTGGTTCTTACGACACTTGTAACCAAGAGGTTCGTGTCAATATTAGTGCCTATGCTGTGGGTATTGGACATAGACAGATGGTCCCAGCAGAGTTTCCCTGAGAACGTGATGCTGGAGCAGAAATCTGAAGGATGAGAAGGAATTAACTAAACAAATGGAAAAGTAAAGCACTTTCAAGGCCCAGGGAACAGCATGGGGCACTGAAAGTAGGTCAGGAGACCGAGATAATAAAGGGAATTACGATGTCATCTGAGGCTGAATAACTCCTTTCAAAGGATGGTTAGAGTGTTAAGAGTTTGGGAGTGAAAAGTCTCCTTATGAAGTGATGCGATTTGCTGTACATCCTGCAGCTGACAGTTGTGATCAAAGTGCATAGAAGAACGATGGATTAGATGTGCTGATTTTTAAAATGGCTCTCTCTGCCAATCAATTACATTAAGTGTTTGCGCTGGTGTCTGCAGGATCTCTGACTCATTGAGCCAAATGATGAATGCTTTTGGTACAGAAGTATGTGGATGGTTTTTCCCATGTAATGATATGTGATGTCCATTGAAAGTCATAGAATGTTAGCTATAGAAGAGATTATAGGGATCCCACAGATCAGTCTTAACTTCCTCAAACGGAAAAACAGAGGCAGAGAAAAAGGATCATTTTCCATGGTTTCACAGCAACTTAGTTACAGGGGTGATATTAAAATATAAATTTATTAATTTCTATTCTATCACTTTTATTCATCATAGGCAGTTGTAATTACAATATTACCTATTTTGGATTAATTACAGAAGTAATATTTTTCCACTTCTGCACAGCCTTGAAAAGAATACCACAGGTGTGAAAAGAGTTTAACACACTTTGGTTCTGTTAATGATATTGATGACCAGCTGTCATAATATTAACAGCAGTACCTATTATCATGGCAGAGATCCAAATGGACAAAAGAGATTTTGAATATAGATTGCTGAAACATGGATTAAATACTTCATGCAAATGGAAATCCTTTAAAACTTGACTTAAAAGCAGCATGAATTGGTTTCTTGCTGCCAGTTACTGTGGGTAGGCAAGTTTGATGAAAAGGTACAGAAAATGAATCATCTCTATGAAATAGAGCTTTGAATCAGCTTTGCTTCTTCTTAAAGATCACTTTCTTGCTTTGCACTCACACATACATCCACTCACACAAACACACAAAAATTTTTTCATCATGCTTCTTTCAAATTGGTGGCGCAATGCAGCTTTGGGGAAGCTCAGCTTGAACTGAAAACTACTCAACCATGTATCACAAATCTACCTTGTTTATTTTATTTATTTTGAATTTTCTTAAATATTTATTTCCTTTAAAAAATAAACAGAATAGCTAAAAGGAAAATAGAAGGTGTTTATAATTATGCTTCAGTTCTATAGTCATTCTTTTTTTTCATTTTTTATTGAAGTATAGTTGATGTATAATATTATATGTTACAGGTGTACATACAGTGATTCACAATGTTAAAGGTTATACTCCACTTATAGTTATTTTAAAATATTGTCTATATTCTCCACGTTATACAGTATATCCTTGTAGCTTATTTTACACATAATAATTTGTATGTGTTAATCCCCTACCTCTATACTGCCCCTCCCACCTTCCCTCTCCCCACTGGTAACCGCTAGTTTGTTCTCTATATCTGAGGATCCGCTTCTTTCTTGTTATACTCACTAGTTTGTTGTATATTTTAAATTCCACGTATAAGTGATATCTTATGGTATTTGTCTTTCTCTTTCTGACTTACCTTCACTTAGTATAATAATCTCTAGGTCCTTCCATGTCGCTGCAAATGGCATTATTTCATTCTTTTTATGGCTATGTAGTATTAGATAGATAGATAGATATAGATACAGAAATATGCACCACATCTTATCTATCCATTCTTCTATTGATGGACAGTAAAGTTGCTTCCATATCTGGGCTATTGTAAATAATGCTGCTATGAACATTGGGGTGTATGTATCTTTTCAAATTAGTGTTTTGGGTTTTTTTTGGAAATACACCCAGGAGTGGAATTTCTGGGACATATGGTAATTCTATTTTTAGTTTTTTGAGAACCCTCCACACTGTTTTCCAAAGTGGCTGCACCAATCTACATTCCCACCAACAGTGTATAAGGATTCTCTTTTCTCCACACCCTCACCAACATTTGTTATATGTGTTCTTTTTGACAATAGCCGTTCTGACAGATACCTCATTGTGGTTCTGATTTGCACTTTCCTGATGATCAGTGATGTTGAGCATGTTTTCATGTGCCTATTGGCTGTCTGCATTTCCTCTTTGGAAAAAAGTCTATTCATTTTCTCTGCCAATTTTTTAATTGGATTGTGTGGTGTTTTTTTGATGTTGAGTTGTATGAGCTGTTTATATATGTTGGCTATTAACCCTTTATCAGTCATATCATTTACAAATATTTTCTCCCATTCAGTAGGTTGTCTTTTCATGTTTTCAGTGGTTTCCTTTGCTGTGCAAAAGCTTTTAAGTTTAGCTAGGTCCTATTTGTTTATTTTTTGCTTTTATTTCCTTTGTTTTAGGAGATCAATCCAAAAACATCTTGCTATAATTTATGTCAAAGAGTGTTCTGCCGATGTTTTCCTCTAGGAGTTTTATAGTATCCAGCCTTACATTTAGGTCTTTAATCCATTTTGAGTTTATTTTTGTATATGGTGTTAGAGAATGTTCTAATTTCATTTTTGGTATGTGGCTGTCCAGTTTCCCTAGCACCACTTATTGAGGAGACTGTCTTTTATCCATTGTATATTCTTTCCTCCTTTGTCACAGATTAATTGGCATAAGTACATGGGTTTATTTCTGGACTTTCTATTCTGTTCCTTTTGATAGTCAGTGCTGTGCTTAGTAAGATGTGATTTCAAGTGTTTCATTATTTACTTTTGTAAAGGTTACGGATTACTTTATTTCAGTTCTGGCTTTTGTTTTTATTGAGGGTGGAGGGGAACATCTCAAGTAGTGAAATTTAAAATGCTGGGAGAAGCCACTGAAGATTTAACTGTCATAACAATCCTTTCCATGAATGAAGCACTAGGGTGTTTTTCTGCAATGCTCTTCATTGCAAATTCAATGCTTCATGAGCTTATCTTAATGCATCCCCTGAGCTGGGTTTGGGACACCCCCCTGTGTGACCTTCTCTCTTCTTTTCAGTCTCTCAGAGGACTCTGTGATTGATCGCAGTGCTGCAATGAGGCTTTAAATTGATCCATTGAACTATAAGGCCAGTAACCAATTTTAAGTTGAGTGCTGTATGTTTCATGCCCAGTATACATAAAGAAGCTTTCTTCCTTTTCCCATTCTGTATTCCTCCTAATACTATTTATGTATCTTTGTCCTTTCTACTGTATGATAATATATCATTGTCTCCCTGTAGTACAGAAACTGTGCCTCATATATTTCCATTCCCACAGTACCAATTTATCAAGTTAATTTCAAAGAAATGTATGATCTAAACACCAAAAGCTGGCCTAAAAACAGACTTCTAGAACAGACCATTTTTAAGTTGAGGGCCTCCTTAGCTATGCGCACACATGTACACACACACACACGCATGGTATGACACAGTATGGTCAATCTGCATTTTGTATAAATACAAGTGTGTGTGTGTGTGTTTGATTTTTATAAATAAAAATGTATTATTTCTGAAGTATCTATATTCATATGGTTCATGTTGGCAAAGCTATGAAGTAAGACATTTAGTTGGTGCTTTGTAGTTAGTTCCACTTGAATTAAAATGTTATTTTGATATTTTACTTTACCACTCATATTCTTAATTTTCTTGAGTTCCTTTAAGAAATACATTTATTCTTTCATCTGCAATATGTTGACCTGAAAAATTCCTACTACCAGATGTATCTTCAGCAAAGATAGGTTTATTCAGGATCAGCAGAGAATTGGAATTTGGGGTCTGTAACCATGGCAAGCCACATGCCATGCAAGTTCCAGCACGGCAAAGAAAGGAGAATACTTTTATAGAGGGGAAAAGGAAGTTGGGAGGGCTATAGTAAACAAAGAGTCCACGGATTTTCACTGGCTGAGTCCTTGCCAGGAAAGAAAAGTGTGGTTCTCCTTCCTGTTGGGCTCTGCCTAAGTCCCAGGATGTGAGAGCTCCCCCTTCTGGTCGCCTGACTCTATTTAATTGAGGTTTCTGTTTATTAATTTTTTACAAGGAACATGAAGGGAATAAACTTCTAAAGTGATAAGAGGCTGTTTAGCTCAGAGTAAGTATAAGTGAAATGTAGATAGAAGATTGTCCTAATGATAACTTAGTTTGCTGTTGTTCAAAGTTGGATTTATGAACTGATAGGTTTGAAGGGATATCGCTTTGATTTGGGGGTTGTGAGAAGGTGGCAGCGGTAGGAGTTGTAGTTTTTACTAGAACCTGAATTTAGTAACCAAGTTATCAATTGTTCCCTCATCCTGGAAACAGCTATGTAGTAAATTCCACTCATGTGTTTCCTGAAATGTATCTCGAATAAAAATTCCTACATTACAGGAGTGTGGATATATATGCCTTCAGTCATTATTTCATCCAGAATTTTACTGAGCACCAACTTTATCCAAACACTGTCTCAAACTCTGAGAACACAGGATAAATCAGCTGTAGTTCCTCCTCCGAAGGAACTCTTTCATAGCTGAAGAACCTATTCCTACAGATTAAACTGTAGCTGATCTGTCTTATTTAATTACGAGTATTCTTGTAGCATTTTTTTCCATGCAAATATATCCTAGGGAAAAAGATTTCTGAGAATTTAAGAGCCCCCAGTAACAACTCCAAGGCACCATAAGGAAGCAGTCTTGGAGAACAGAAAGTACTTGGGCTTTAAAGCCGTTGAGACCTTGGTTGAAACCTCCAATCTAGCAGGTTTCAAGTCTCAACCTCTGGGCTTTGCCAGTGACCTGAAGATGATAAAAACTCCCTCCCAGTGGCATGCCAAAGATTTGAGATCATTTAGGTACAGTGTCTGGTACATGGTCAGCACTTAATAGTTGCCTAGATTCATTTGAATACAATTGTAAATTAATACGATCAACATTTTGGTATGGGAGAGCCAGCCTGCAGTTATGGTCAAGAGCCCTATTCTGGAGCCAACGTGCTGCTCTAGCTTATTTTATTGTGGTGAATCTCTCTGGGCCACTGTTCTCCCATCAGTATTTTAAATAAAGTGTGAGTTAGTGTTAAGAACAGAATGTTAAGAATAGTTCTTGGTACATACTGACTACTATATGAGTATTTGTTAAAATCAGATACACTCGCTTTATTTGATTCTGTGGAATCTACGTTACATTGATTAAATTAGACCCAAACTTTCAAGATTTGGGAAGCATTTTTAATCATATTTCAATGATGAGATGATAGCAATAATATCAAAACAAACTACTGACTTAGACCTCTAGTCATGTGTTTGATGTGTCTCTTAGTAATAAAAATTACTAAGTGTGCTAAGAAGATTTTATAGAAATAATTTTACTTTCATTCTTGTTTTGGGTACTGTTCTTTATTTTTGTTGCTAAATGACTTCAAGCTTACATTTTAAAAACAGATTTGTAGAAGTACAGATTTTCAGCATTTAGCGATGATTTATTTCAACCACCACATTTCATTGCTAGGATAATAAAATTCCAGGGTCATTAACTCTCTTGTTGGCCACCTTGGAAATGTCTGAAGGTGAGAGATGTTAAAATTACTGGTTAAAATGTAACTTTTAAAAATACCATGGTGGATGTCAAGATTTCTGTAGCCTCTTTTGCTCGTTATTACCCAGACTGTTGGGCTGTATATAGTTTCAAAAGCAGATTCACCAATATGACTCACATGAAATTGGCAGTGACATTTTCTAGCAAAGAAGCACAGCTGTCATGATGTTGGAGAACCAGATGTCATAGTTGATAAGTTGCTGAAGTTATTTGAGAGTAGAACAGTAGTATTCTTCGGAATGTTATTAAGGTCAAGGAGATTCTTATCCTTACTAGTGTCAGTAATGCAAATGTCAAAAGCCTAATTTATGTTTGTGATTTTTCCTCCAACGATTTTAGAGATTTTTTTTTTTTTTTTTTTTTTTTTGCGGTATGCGGGCCTGTCACTGTTGTGACCTCTCCCATTGCAGAGCACAGGCTCTGGACGCGCAGGCTCAGCGGCCATGGCTCACGGGCCCAGCTGCTCCGCGGCATGTGGGATCTTGGGGCACGAACCCGTGTCCCGTGCATCAGCAGGCAGACTCTCAACCCCTGCGCCACCAGGGAAGCCCTAGAGATATTTTTAAAAAGCATCAATAAATTGTCATATATTCTGTTATAAGAAACATTTGGAAAAGATAATGTTTATGATATGCATGGTCTATTCTTATAAGAAATTTTTAATCGTCTAGTTTCTAATGGTAACTATATCATTTGATATTTAACTAATTTTGTCTCTCTCCACACTACTCTTTAAATGATACTGATAAATAATTAGGGTTGCTAGAAAAAATACAGATGTCCATTCAATTTAATTTCAGATTAACAAAAATAATCATATTTATAGTATAAAATTATTCAGTGTTTATCTGAATATAAAATCAACCTGGGAGTCCGACGTTTTTATTTGCTAAACCCGACAATCCTCTAAATAATATTACAGGTCCGAGAAGAAAACTTTGAAATCTGTGGTTTGAAACTTAACACCCATTTCAAGACAGAGATCAACCATTATTTTTGTGAAATACCCCTGATGCCTCCAGGAAAATTCAGGCTTCTCTTTAGCATCCGCATGCCTTTAATGTACCCATACCACAGCACATATATATTATTATTTGTCTTTACAGCATCTCTTGTATACTAGCCTATGATAGTAGGGGCTCAGTTTTATTCAACTTGGAGTCACCAGAATCTAGCTCTGTGCCCTACAGATAAAGTAGATATTTGTTCACAAATAGTGGAGGCTCTTTTGTGCCCAGCCTGCAACCTTCTACTGAGGTCCAGAGAAATGGACATCCAAGGGACCTTAGTTTGTCCATAGGCTCCTCCAATTCAACATATCCAAAATTTATCTTGTCATCTCTTCATAAAATCTGATTCTACCCCTCCACTTTCTACCGTGGTTAATGGCAGCACCATTCAATCAGTCAGCCAAGCAATAATCCCAGAAGTCATGCTAGGTGTGACCCTTTCCATTCCTGTTCCCTTCATCTGTTCGGTGCATAAGATCCTAAAGGTTCTCCTTTAATATGTCTTATATACAGCCCTCGTTTCCAGCCTCATTGTAAAATAATGGGGAAGAATAGCAGTAACAAAGACAAAGAGGAACTGAAATTCCGAAATAATAAATTACTTCTGAATATAAGCATTTTGGCTTCAGCATCTACTTGTAGTCCTAAAACAAACAAGCAACCCCCAAATATCTGATACCTAGTTTCAAAAGAAAGTAATCTGTTACCTTGACAACAGCAGAATTTTCGGTAAACTCTAAAATACTATATAAAGTATCATAATTGTATTTATAGATAGTGATTACTACAGAGTAATTCAATATAAATGAATATTTTTTCTATTTCTACTTTTTCATGTTTTCATAAATATTCTGAGTGGTTTCTGTTGTCCTCCTCAGATAGGATTATGTGGCTCGATCTCAGCCTCCCAAGCAGTGGCGGAGTCCAGAATGAATGTGTCTTCTACAACCTAAGCCAATACTTTTCCGAATGTGTGCTTGAAGTTGCCCATTTTCTTAAATTCTAAGTTTGTTTACTGCTCCACCAATAACCCTTTTAAGAAGGATATTATCACCTCTATTTTAAAAATCAGTTTTATAATTGTATAGTCTTAAGTATACACACACACAGTCGTCTCTAATGTCTCGTCTGAAAAATGCCATAAATGTGGGTAAGAGAAACTATTTATCGGCATTGTTTTCTGCTTATTAGCTAGCTGTCTCCCAGGAAGGATGGTATGGGATTTGGAATGAAGAAGAATGGAATTCATACCCTAGTTTGGCTCCTTTCTGGCTATTTGGCATTACATAAATTATCTGACCTCTCTAATTCTCAGGGGTTTTTTTGTTTGTTTGTAAGGTGGGAGAAATAAGACCTATTTCTTATGTCTACTCTGTACCCAGCAATGTTGGTTTGCCTTCATTTTACCATCCCTTAAATGTTAGATGATTTACTCATGAATAAAACTACTTTGTTCTCTTTGTTTAGCCTAAGTTTTTTAATATCTCATTAGAATTATCCTTTAAAAGAGTATATGTGGACTTCCCTGGTGGCGCAGTGGTTGAGAGTCTGCCTGCCGATGCAGGGGACATGGGTTCGTGCCCCGGTCCGGGAAGATCCCACGTGCCGCGGAGCGGCTGGGCCCGTGAGCCATGGCCGCTGAGCCTGTGCATCCAGAGCCTGTGCTCCACAACGAGAGAGGCCACAACAGTGAGAGGCCCGCATACCATAAAAAAAAAAAAAAAAAAAAAAAGAGTATATGATCACTGCTATCTGGTTATTTTGAACTCAGACACCTGGGCTATACAATATAGGTGATGAAACATTGATCTGTGGAAGTTTTACTATACTTTATATAGTATATATTTTAAATTGTGTGTTAGTGAATCAATTAAATGTATCATTATCACATTAATTTACATTTGTCAGTTTCCTGAAAAAATTATGCAGGTCCATGCTGTGTGCTCATCACAGGATAGGAAAGCCCACTGTATTTGAATAATGACCTTTGTGAACAGAACTAATTGTTCCATTTTCATTTATGCTGATGGATCTTTGCAAATTAAGATTCTGTGTGTCAGAAGCTTTGTGAAGTGCACGTGTTGCTTTACTTCTTCGGGCTGGAAAAAGAAATGCCTCGGGCTTCCCTGGTGGCGCAGTGGTTGAGAGTCCGCCTGCCGATGCAGCGGACACGGGTTCGTGCCCCGGTCCAGGAAGATCCCACATGCCGCGGAGCGGCTGGGCCCGTGAGCCATGGCCGCGGAGCCTGTGCTCCGCAACGGGAGAGGCCACAACAGTGAGAGGCCCGCGTACCGCAAAAAAAAAAAAAAAAAAAAAAATGCCTCAAAGGACAAGGGCTTCCACATGAATACATTTTCTAGGAAATTAAACCTCCTGTAATATTTGCATTTCTGTAATTATGAGTGCGGGTAGGAATCTTTTTAAAAATACTATGACAAGTTCAATACATACAGAAAAAGTTTTAAATATGAAGCAGTGAATCTCTTTGTACTCTACAGCTCAAGAAACAAAACATTACTAATTACTTGAAGTTCTGTTCATCCTCTTACTCCAACATGCTCCTGTCCCTTTTCATAATCCAGAATCAGTAGTTTATCACGCCATATGTTCTTTCTTAAGTAGATTTTTACTATATAGGTTTGCATTCCTAAGTGATACATACATCCAGCTTAGATTTGCATGTTTTTAAACTTTATATAAATAATACGATATATTTTTCCTCTTAGGCTACTTTTTTCCCACTCAGTATTAGTTTAGTGAGATCCATCTACGCTGATACTTGTATCTCTAGTTCACTTATTTTCACTGGCATTATAAGTTTGTCATTATTCAGTTGATGGATAATTAGGTTCTTTTCAGATTCACTTCTTCAATCACAGAAGTCACTGCCTTGAACACACAGGTATGAATTGTGTTTGTCTATATACATACGAGTGGAATTTCTGGAGCATGGAGTATACATATCTTCAACTTCCATGAGACATTGCAAAACTGCTCACCAATATCATTTTATCAGTTTACACTGGCCAGCAAAGTATAAGAATTCCCTTTACTCCGCATCTTCTCCAATGCATGATTTTATATGACTTGTGTGTGTGTGGTAGCATTATCTAGTGGCTTCATTTGCATTTCTTAGACTACTAATGACTTTTAAATATTTTTACTTTTTATTAATCAGTCATTTGCATTTTCTCTTCTGTGAACAGCATTTTTTTCCCCAAATTACTCTTTGTGAGGGCTAATTTTATGTCAACTTGACTAGGCTAGGGGACGCCCAGATAACCGGTAAACATTATTTCTGGGTGTGCCTGTGAGTGTGTTTGTGGAAGAGATTAGCACTTGGTCTGGTGAACTCAATAAAGCAGATGGCCCTCCCCAATGTGAGTGAGCATCACCCAATATATCGCAGGTCTAAATGGAACAAAAATATTTTCTCCCAGTCTTTTTGTTTTGTTTATGGTTTCCTTTGTTGTGCAAAGCTTTTAAGTTTAATTAGGTCCCATTTTTTTATTTTTGCTTCTGTTTCTTGTGTTTTTTCTAAGAATAAAAACTTGCTTCTTGTATTTAGATCTTAATCCAACGGGAATGGATTTTTGTGTATGGTGTGAGGTAGGGCTCAAGCTTTAATTTTTTTCCCATATGGTTACCCAGCTCTCCTAGTGTCATTTATTGAGTAATCCACCTTTTTATCACTAATCTTTGCTGCTATCTTCATCAAGTCTTCATAGAGATCTGGGCGTGTTTCTAGGTTTTCTCTTCTGTACAATTGGTCTATTTGTTCAAGTATAATACAGCATTATATCAGCTTTATAATATTCTTTTTCATGGTAGGAGCAAGCCTCTGACTGTATTCCTTCTCTTCAAAATTCCTTGGAGCTGGGCTAAAAGTAAGTTTTATGTCATCAGTCTTAACTTTATACACAATTCAAAAGAAAGCAAAGGAAAATGTGCTTGATAAAATGTAGTGAGTACTTAGGTAATTTTAGTAAATATGTGCAACTTTGAAAGGACTCTTGGGGGACTTCCCAGGTGGCGCAGTGGTTAGGAATCTGCCGGACAATGCAGCGGACACGGGTTCGATCCCTGGCCTGGGAAGGCCCCACATGCCGCAGAACAACTAAGCCCGTGTGCCACAACTGCTGAGCCGGTGCTCTAGAGCCCACGAGCCACAACTACTGAGCTCACGTACCACAACTACTGACGCCCACACGACTAGAGCCCATGCTCCGCAACAAGGGAAGCCACTGCAATGGGAAGCCTGCACACCGCAACGAAGAGTAGCCCCCGCTCACTGCAAATAGAGAAAGCCTGCACACAGCAACGAAGACGAACGCAGCCAAAAATAAATAAATATTTTTTTTAAAAAAAGGACTCTTGGGAGTAAATATTTTTATCAAGAATTTTTACTGCTGAAACAAACTCAAAAAAATTAAGTAATTTAGCCAAGATCACACAGCTAGCAATTGGAATATTCAGCATGTAAATCTAGGTCTGTCTAAAGCTGGACTTAAAATTTTCCTAGAGGAAAATGTGACTTTTGTGATGATAGCTATTTTTTTAAATGTCCATATCTCTTTTCACTTATTGTATTAGAACAATTTCCTGGATGGCTGAGTTTGTCAGAAGGTTGCCAGTGTGAAAGGTATCCCATTACTGTCTGCTAGACAAAAACTGGGTTGGCTGCCCAGATCACAAGGATTCCCTTAGCCTCTGAATCCATGCTACATGTCTTGTCCCTTGGCCATTGTTATAAATTGAATTCTTCATATGTTGAAGTCTCCCTGAGCACCTCAGAACGTGACTGCCTTTGGAGACAGGGTCTTTAAAGAGGTGACCAAAATTAGGCCATTAGGCCCTCATCCAGCTGATTGGTATCCTTATAAGAAGAGAAAATTTGGACACACAGAGAGATACCAGAGGTGGAAACCCACAGAGGAAAGACAGTGCCGGAAGAGTGAGAAGGTAGACATCTGCAAGGCAAGGAGAGAGACCTCAGAAGGAAACAATCCTATTGACACCTTGATCTTGGACTTCTAGACTCCAGAACTGTGAGGAATAAATTTCTCCTGTTTAAGCTTCCCAGTCTGTTGCAGTTTCTTATGGCAGCCCCAGCAAACTAAGCTAGTCATGAATGGTGTATGTAATGATAGAGACACTTGTTACAACCCATGGTGGAACAAGCAGGTCCCACTCATAGGAATTTGAAAATGTTCTTAGAGTTACGTTGAAAGAACAAGCAGTTGGAGGTGACTTGTTTGGTAGGGAGGCTGAGCAAAAAAGTCCATCATGTTGTTCTCCTGAGAGGTCTGAGCCTCTCGGATTTCTGCCCTTGCCCTGGGTTAATTTTTCAGCTACTCTGTGAATGCCATCCGTATCTTTCCACTAAAAGCCCATTGCTCACTGGTGAGTCAGAATCAGTTTCTTCCAACTGAAGAAATATGCCGAATGTACCTAAGGGAAATTTATTTAAGGTGATATGAATGGGGAAATGTTTTGTTAAATAACTCTTCTTTTTTTTTAAAGTTGTGGGTTTGTTTTTCTTTTTGGTTTTAATGCACAGGTTTTATTTAGTTAGTTTTGGCTGCATTGAGTCTCCGTTGCGGCTTGCAGGCTTTCTCTAGTTGCGGCGAGCTGGGGCTACTCTTCTTTGCGGTGCGTGGGCTTCTCATTGCGGTGGCTTCTCTTGTTGCGGAGCACGGGCTCTAGGCGCACAGGCTTCAGTAGTTGTGGCTCGCGGGCTCTAGAGCGCAGGCTCAGGACCTAATCGCTCCGCAGCATGGGGGATCTTCCCCAACCAGGGTTCAAACCCTTGTCCCCTGCATTGGCAGGCGGATTCTTAACCACTGCGCCACCAGGGAAGTCCTAAATAACTCTTCTTGAAATGGACTTGAATTAGAAAATTTTCAAGTAGGAATGGTTAATAACAAGCATGTCACCAAAGTCCTTCCTCTTTGTAAACAAGAAATAATTTCTGGCTATGTGGGTTTTCATTTGAATCCTCTTTAGCAGGGCTTTCTTCGTGAGTCAGTAGAGTATGCCTTACATGGCATGATAGCCACTAGGGATTCAGTAGGTAGCTTCTTTTTTGGAGAGTGTAGCGAAAGATGTTAGTCCATGGGCAGGGTGATGTGTTTAGTTGTCTTCTGTGATCCCTGTGAGTCCTCCGCTTTTCCTTACTCCCTCCGTCCTCCCTTTCCCTCTTTGGAATATTGATAAGTACTTGAACCAAGCCTAGGCATCATAAGTTCACATGCTTCTGCAGTGAGGAGAGACCTAGGTGAGGAGTTAGACTAAGGGCTGCGATATTGTTTTAACTCACTTGAAACAGAACCCTTTCACGGCCTACGTATATCTCGTATCTTTCAGATAAAAGCCCGCGCTTTCTCCAAGAACCATAATTTTTTTTGTTGACTTATGTGGACACTTAGATGGATATTTCTAGGCTGAGTCATTTTTACTTATAATATTAGGCATCACTTATAAACCTGAAACAAAAACTAAATATTACTTCTTGGTTGCTCTTACATTTTCTTCCTTTACAAGACCTATAGTTAATTATCAAATTTCTTTAAAAAGTGATCTATGTAAATATTATTTTAGAATTAGATTTTTTTCCCAATAAGGTTCATGGAGGAAATTTTAACAAACACTAAAGTTTTCTTTTTAAATAAATATGTACACCTTGACTAAGATGTATTTTTTAAATTGTCCTTTGCTATCAGCTGATCAAGATGGCCTTAATGCTCCCTTCATTTGACAACATTTTAGACAAGTTTCTTCTTGACTATAGGCACCCGCCCTCTCTTTTCTTAGAGCATTTTTTGTTTTGGCTGCACTGCATAGCTTGCAGGATCTCAATTCCCTGACCAGGGTTTAAACCCAGCCACAGCAGTGAAAGTGTCGAATCCTAACCACGAGACCACCAGGGAACTCCCTAGAGCATTTATTTAGGAAAGATGTAGTCATAAATTCTTTCTCTGCTCCATTTGAAATGAATAAATCTTAAACATTTCTTGCCAGGGAATGTTTTTCTCAAGGAGCTGGGAACAATTACTTTGAAATGTAATCTTGCCATGCTCCTAGTTGGAAAACCATGGGGATAGGAGAAAGTTTACTTTTCCTCTGTTGCCTGGTTCTCTCATCTTCTCTCCAGTCATCTTATCCTTCACTTGAACTTCCATTCCCATAGTCATACCTTGGATCCTGTCGTCATGAGGAATTGCTCCACTTTCAAAATCACTAATTCAATCAGTTTGTCTCTTGACCACAGCCTCTCTCTCTCTCTCTCCATCTTGCTTGCCCAAACAACCCCATTATAATAATCCTCTACTCTCTTTGAGCCATCAGGCCACTGACCTATTTCCTCCCAATTCCTCTGCTACCTACTTTCTTCATTTCTCCCCTGATCTAATTAGAAACCCTAAATGCCTAGTCCTTCTGTCTTCTTTCTCCCTCAATCCCGGATGAACTTAGCTCTTCTGTCTTCTTTCTCCCTCAATCCCGGATGAACTTAGCTCTTCTGTCTTCTTTCTCCCTCAATCCCGGATGAACTTAGCTCTTCTGTCTTCTTTCTCCCTCAATCCCGGATGAACTTAGCTCTTCATTTACTTCTGTGCCTGGGCATAGTTGTCATTTTCTGAGTGCTTCTGGAGAAAGTTCCAATATATTCAGGTCCCAGTGATTTCTAATAGGCTTTTCACTCTCTTGACAATACAGCTAAATTACTATTTAATGCATTCTCCAATTTGACTCCAAGATGACTATTTCAAACTTTCTTTCCTCTCTTGAACATTCCAAACTCCATAATCCATCCTACTCCATATTCTTAGCAGTCTCATCTAACTCTACGTTTCAGAGAAAATAGAAGGCATCAAATAGAAACCCCTTTATTCTCCATATCAAATATACATACCTACGTACACCTGCATTCACCCTCTCATTCCCTTCTACTACATTATGTGAGTTTAATTGTGCAAATAATACCCTTGAACATTTTTAAGCAGCTTAATTACATACAGAAAGCTTCACGTATTTTGAACAGAAAGCTTCGTGTTCAAATGTCTACAATTTGATGAGTCTGGGCATATGCGTACACCCGTGAAACGATCACCACTGTCAAGGTGATAAACATTTCTATCACCTGCAGAAGTATCCTTGTGCCATGTTTCGTGTGCGTGTGTGTGCGTGTGTGTGCTGTAGTAACACTTAACATGACACCTACCCTCCTAATCCATTTTTAAGTGCACAGTGCGGTATTGTTGGCTACAGGTACTGTAGTTTACAGCAGATCTCTAGAAATTATTCATCTTGCATAACTGAAACTGCACACCCATTGAACAACTCTGCATTTCCTCCCCCCGCCCCAGTCCCTGGCAACTACCATTCTGTTCTTTGCTTCTGAGTTTGATTATTTTAGATACTTCATATAAGTGGAATCATGCAGTATTTGTTCTGTGGCTGGCTTATTTCACTTAGCATAATGCTCTCCAGGTTCATCCATGGTGTTACACATGTCAGAATTCCCTTCTTTTTGAAAGCTGGATCATATTCCATGTACGTATTTACCACATTTTCTCTATCCATTTGTCTATCAATGGACACTTAGGTTGTTTCCATATCTTGGCTATTGTGAATAATGTTGCAGTGAACATGGGCATGCAGATTATCTCTTTGAGATCCTGATTTCAATTCCTTGGATAGATGCCCAGAAATGGATATGGGGTAATGCATATAAATAAATACCCAGAAATGGGATTGCTGGATTACATGGTAGTTCTATTTTTAATTTTTTGAGGAACCTCCGTACTGTTTCCATAGTAGATGCACGTTTTACATTCTCACTAACAGCGTAAAAGTTCTCCAGTTTCTCCATATCCTGACAACGTTTATTATCTTTGGGGTTTTTTTTGTTTGATAATGACCATCCTAACAAGTGTGAGATAATATCTCATTGTAGTTTTGTGTTTCCCTGATAATGAGTGACGTTGAGCATCTTTTCATTTACCTGTTGGCGATTTGTATGTCTTTTTTGGAGGAATGTCTATTCAAGTCCTTTGCCCATTTTGAAATTTTTTTGGCTATTGAGTTTAGGAGTTCCTTATATATTTTGGGTAATAATCTTTTATCAGATATATAGTTCGTAAACATTTTGTTTCATTCCATACGTTGCCTTTTCATTCTGTTGACTGTTTCCTTTGCTGTGCAGAGCTTTGTAGTTTGATGTCTCATTTGTGTATTTTTACTTCTGTTGTGGACCCTTTACAATTAACATAAACTGATTGGCATCCTGGAAAGTTGGAAACCAAGAAGACTGACTCTGTCCCTTCACCTTCCCTCTGCTACCACTGAGTGTTTGTTGTGGCCTTTGGCAACATTAAGTACAGGCTTCCAGGAATTGGATTTGCCTGGAATTTTAAGGGGGTGGGATCAAGCTGTGGTAGTCTTAAGTGGACTATTGACACTTTGAACTCCTTAAAAGTGAGGTTTACGAGAGACTTAATATTGAACTAGTACCACTAAGACCTGAAGAAACCCATTTCATGGAGGGACAATTTAGGACATAACTGCTCACAGAACCGCCCCCCTCCCACACATATGGGCTGCAAAAATCCCCTCTGTTGAGATTGAACAGGGTAAGAAATTAAGGAAGATACTCATTTCTTTAGATTTTTAACTCACACAGGCAAGATAATTTAAGCTCAGGCTTTATATTTGGGGGATTTATATATCTTTGGACTTTAACTTGCAAACAGATTTCATCTTCAGATCTTATTTTTTCCATGGAAATTTGATAGAATGGGTTTCATAGCAAAATTTGGAACATCTTGAGTTTACTATCTTTTATTATATGAGATATCTTTATATTAGCATTTTATCTCATTGCAGTCATTCTAATGAGTATTGGGCAGTGTGGCTATAAATATAATTTAGGATGATAAATAGAACAGACTTGGGAAGGAACCACCTGAACTGATTTAACTGATAGATCCTTCAGAGCATTGGAGCAGGGGTTGGTCTAGGGAGCGTAGCCTCATCCAGGTGGGGCCGGGACTGCTCTGATAGGCTCCGGACCTTCTCGTCCAGTAAGATGACCCATATTGTTGCTTAATCGTAGGTTTAATGGTTAAACTCAATGCATTAAGTGAACCAAAAGCCAGGTGGGGTGAGGAGGAATATATTCTTCCCTTCTCTTGATTCCAAGTGGAGGGGTCATTGCCACAGCACCTTTCTGGCTTTTCTCAACTCCTCATGTACTCCTCTCCAGAGGAAAAGGAGTGAATTATATCATTGGAACAAGGAATCTGGCTTAGCCCTTTTCTGCCTTCCCCTTACCATCTGTCTGCTAGAGGAGAGCATGTGTTTTGGTCTGCCCTTGCCTACCCTGCAGCCTTAGTTTAGAACACTGTGGTTGACCAGTGTTCCCTGTGACTGGACGGGTAGACATGGGATTCGGTACCAGGAAACTCACTATTGTCCTCACTGTCTCCAGCTGAGTTTTAACCAACAACAATGCTGATGGTTTGACCTCCATGTTCCTGACTCCCTGGGTTAATCCCAACTGGTTAATTGTCTCTCGTCTGAGTTATTGCTGCTTCCCGTCTTATCTCCACTGCATGTTCTCAACACAACATCATGAGCAATGCTTCTAACAGAAGTCAGATCAAGTCCCTACCCTGCTCCACGCTCGGATGGCTACAGACCTCGCATAGAGTAAAAGCCAAAGTCCATAGCACGGCCTATCAGGACTGCACAGGCTGCACAACTACTGCCTCTGTGACTTAACCTCCTAAGCCTATTTCCACAACCATTTTCCTTCTCACCCTCTCTGTCCAGCTTTGCTGCCTGCTTCCTGTTTCTTGAACACACACCAGGCATGCTTGTAACTTAGAGCCTCTGCATTCTCTGATCCATCTTCCTGGAACATTCTTCCTCTCAGCTGTTCACACGGTCAGCTGCCTCACCTCCTTGGGGTCTGAGATCACACAGTACTTCAGAGAAGCCTTCTCTAACTGTCTTATTTAAAATTGCACCCCCTTCCATATCACACTTCCTATCCTCCTACTTCACTTTACTTTCCTTATAGCCTCTGTCACTCTCTGGCAAACTACATATTTTAACAATTTACTTATTTACTGTTAATCTTTTTAAAGTAGAAAGTAAACCCAGTGAAGTCAGGGGGTATTTCTGTCCACTGCTGTATCTCTGGCACATAAAGTGGGCTCGGCAAGAGTACAGCCATTAAGTGAATAAACCACTCCTGCTAGTTTCTTCTTATGTGAGGAAATGAAATCAAGAGAGTCAGGTTACTGAGAAGGAAGTGAGTCAACTCAGATATCAAATATAAACACTCCTCACTCAGAAATGATGCTTTAGCCAACAATTTATTCAAATCTAAGCTGGCTTATAGAGAACCTATAACTTGTAGATAACTTAATGATCTAGCCAAAGAACTTATTAACTCATAGATAGCCCAAAATTTTCAGCGCTGTACAATCATGCTGTCCCTCAAAGCAGCCCTGAGGCACTGAGTGATTCTGAAGATTTTTATGAGTATTTCAAATGATAAAAGGAAATGGTCAAGAAACGCTTAGGGGCTAAATGCCGTTTCAGCGGAGCCTAATTTCTTGAAAACTGGCAATCCACATAGGGTTTGTAATATAAATCTTAATGAGTCGGGAAATTCAGTCCACCGGAACACTTTATGCATGCGTTCAAAATGATTCACCAGGTGTCTACTAAGTGACAAACTCTTAGGTAAGACATTGTGATACAGAATTGGGGGGACACGGCCCCTGCCTGTGAGGGGTGAGAAGTCTGGAAATGAGAAAGTTTACTGCATTTTTCTTCTTATCTCATCCTCTGTGTTGGAGACTGGTATTCTTGTGTGCCTGTCAAACAGACTCTTGCATTTGGCAAAAGCATGTGTTAACTTAATTCTCTTTCTCAAAAGCATCACTTCCTAGTAGAGAATATTCTCAATTAAAAGATGACTATTTCTAAATATGCAGTATCTTCTGTGTATTTACATGTGGCCTCTGCAACTACGACTTTTTCTTTAATATCCACTTCCTATATCCAACACAATTTCCTCTTTTTAAAAAATATAGCAAAAAAAAAAATATATATATATATATAGCAGTATTCCTTTGCCGTGGAACAGTGGCCCCAGTTGGTGTAGGTCATGTTGCTTAGAGCATGAAACTGGTGTGCTGATGAGAAAATTGATCTGACAAGTTTCTTCCCAGTTTGGGGTTTATCATATCATCATAATTACATTCATTTCCTGTGTTAAATCAATTTCAGTTTACATTTTCCCTTCTTTATTATCAACCTCTGGAGATATTGATTTCACCTGTGATACAATATAACTGAAAAAATCGTGGCTAACATTCTTGCCTTGGCCAAAGGCAATGTTTTTAAATGTGTGGTTTCTTCTACGTGTAACTAATAAAGCATGTCAAACACTACTGAGTTTGGAATATAAAAAAAATATTTGTTGGATACCAACAGATTAATTCTTCCAGATTGTATGTCTGTCCCCAATCTCTGCTTATCTCCCAGAATTATTTACATTGTTTGAAGTGACAGGTGAACACTATCAAAGACAGGCTTGATTTCTTAAGAAGTATAATTAATTCAACTCATAATATGAGTGATCTGATTAGTTATTAGGGATCTTTTATGCAGGGGACCCTATAAACCTGGGGATTATTATAGACACAAGAGAGGCATTTTGAGATAGTAGCAAGAGCTCTGGCTTAGGAGTTGGGAGATAAAAACCAATAAGAGGTTTTGTAGTCTTGAGCCAATCTTTTAATCTCTATTACTCAGTTTCCTCTTTTGAAAAATGGGGATGTCTCTTGCCCAATGTATCTTGTAAAGATTTTGAGAGAATATAACAAGGGAGACCTTTGAACATTATAAGAACCATATATACAAATGCTTGAAAAATTGTTAAAAGTAATATTTGTGCAAATATAAGTTATCATACTTACGTTTTCATTACTTTTAGGCAAATGTTAGCATTAGAAGAGTCTTTAAAATTTTTCAGATTAATAAAAAGACAAGATTTGATGCAATCAAATGAGTCAAACAGGATATTTGTAGTTAAATATTCTATAAATGGTGCTTGATAATGATGGATTTTTATAGAGTTAAAATATGCTAGCTCATTACTGATTGCAAATTAGGAATTGAAAATAATTGTTCATGCTTTCATTTCTCAAGTAGAAATACCTCTTTCTGGCCATGCATCTGTGAAGACTTAGAGCACTTTTTTCTTCTAACCTATTCAGGAAGTCCCCAGCTTATAAACAGATTAGGTTCCAAAAGTACATTTTAAGTAAGATTTTTGGAACAGAGACAACGCTTTTCTTCTTCCAATTAAAAGGAAAAAACACTACATGCTTGGGGATGTTCCACCTTCTTGCCTTTGCTCATAATTTCCTGCCTGCCTAGAACAAGTTTGAATTCTACTCATTCATCAAAACCCCAAACTGTGAGTCCTTTGAGAGCAGAGAATATACCATATTCGTTTGTGGGAACTGAAGTGTCCCCAGTTTTCCAGTTCATTGGAGCCATCCTTTCCTTGAATGTGCAAATGTAAAAGCAGGACTCCCCCCTACCCCCGACCCCAGCAAGACCGTGAGGTCCAGCCTCATCTCTGTTACTCAGAGCATCCCGGGGAAGCGCCTTTGGTCCAGCTCGCTGCTTGTTCTCTGGTCTGCCACTCCAGGTCGCTGTGTAAGTTTCCCCTAAACACTGGCCCAGCACCACCAGTTACCCAACAAGAGACCATAGAGACTGAGCAAATGTCAGTGACCATAACACTGCAGAAAAGGAATATTTAAATTGGGTGTCAGATAACGTGTTCCTAGAGGCCACTTGCTATGCCTGTCACGGGGTGTTCACTGCAACCTCTTCACGTCCATCTTCCATTGCTTTTGCGTCTCTGTGACCCACTTTTCTTTTCCTGTTGGGAATCCCCATCAATCCTGCCCTTGGTTCGTGAAGCCCAAGCCCAATCTCCATTCATCCTTTTTCAGGCACATTGATAAACAAATAAACCAACAAGAAAAAAAACAGTTGACATAATCTCTCAGAAATCTGCTGCCATCTGTATCCCCACTAATTGACGCACTGAAGAGAAACTTTACAGAAGAGTTAGCATATCTCTCTGAAGCTTTGGATTATTTTACCAGTGTTTAGGGCTGCCTTAAAACTGCAGAAAGAGGGGACCCATGGTTGCAAAACTACAAGTGCTTTCTAGAGTGGTTCCTGAGAGCAAAGAGGAAATGGGCTTTTCTGACCCGAGAAGTCACAAGAAATAAATTGCTTTTTAGCCATTTAGAAAAAGTAATTTTGTCTTTTTTAATAATCAAGTGTTCAGAAAAATTTGCTAGATTTTATCTCCAGCATATACTCAGCTGATACTATGCACTGGGTACATTTTGTTTGTTGATGAATAATGGAGTGAATAATTGAGTGAATCAACGATACGTGGTATTCATCAAGTGTTTCCTAATTGTCCTTGTTGAAAGTAGCTTCACTCTAACATTAACATTTTATATTTATCACTTTCTAATTTATTTTATCACTTGCTAACTTGTATTATGATTATTTGTGTCCATTTCATGTTCTCTAAGTGCATTGAAAAGAGGAAACATGCTTTCATTACTGTAGATTTCATCCATATTCTATAACTTTCCATATATCCTATAATATGTTTCAGTGATTATGTTCCCAGGTAGACCTGTTTGTCCATCCTTCTGTCCATCCATCCATTTCCTAATTAGAACGGCAATAATAAGAGGGGCATTCTGGCATGTTGCTTCAGGGTGCAAGCATTGGAACGCCAGTTGCCCCATATATAAAATGAAAGTAATGAATGTACCTATATCATAAGGTTCTAGTGCAGAACTGAATGAGTGGATGCATGCAGAATGCTTAGCACAGAGCTGGATCCATAGTCAGCCCTAAGAGAACGTTAGTTATGATGGTTGTTGTTATTAATTAAAGGGGAAAAAAAGGAAAGTGTCTACTTGTCAGGACCTATTGGGTGTTGAGGACAGAAAAGGGTTCATCTTTGGCCTACAGCTGTGCACAGTCTAGTGGGAGAGACAGACAGGTATAGAGAAATACATTAAGGGTGAAGAACCCTTCTGCTCGTGTATAGAGTGAACTACGAGAGCGCAGAGGTGGGGCTTTTAACCTAGCCCAGGGAGACGAGGCTGGGGTCAGAAAGTTTTCTTGGATTCCTGAGTTATATGGTCAAATTAAAGCTGAAATGTAGTTAGTTACCTATAATAATCAGTGGGAAAGTACTTATTCTATAACGAGTGATTGAGCAAAACAGGAAAATAATGCTGAAATTGAATAAACAGTCATCTTTCAATGTAGATTTAAAGTTGGCAATTGAGGTAATAATTATATAGAGCATCTTGGTGTTTTATGTCATTTGGCAGAAAAATTGGGGTTCCAGGGAAATGCAGAGCCCCAGGTGTGGCACAACCCAGAGGAAGCACCTGATATTAATAAGGTGCAAAGTCGGGTTTGGTCAGAATCCACACCCATAATGTTCATTCATAGCCAGACCCCCTTCAGCTTCATGGAGCAGGGACTGAAAACCAATTACTTGAAGCCAGCCTACAGGGGGGAGAGCTCAGCGTGGAAGCTCTGGCCTTCTGTGCATCTGGCCACCTCAGTTTAGGGCGTAGACAGACTCCAGGTAGGAAAAGAACCCTTTATAAATGGACAAGCCCTGGGTATCTTGGTTGAGACACTGTATAGGTCTGGCAGAGCCCAGCCTGCCGGTGATAAGATTTTATAACTGAGAGAGGGACAAACAAGAATAGACAAATGTGGTTAACAATTCCTGATTCACCTGATATGCAAAGAATAAAAGGTAAAGAAAGATGCCTCCATAAATACTCCATACTTAACATATACAGTATTAAATTCATTTTCTTCCTTTTCTTTTCCTTAATCAGCCCTTCTTCTTGCTGTCTTTCGTTTGGATATGTCATTGCTATCTATACATTTGTGGTCTGTGCAATATCTATCTAGGCATTCTTTGTCATCATTGATTCAGCTCTTTCCCTCATTTTTTGACCAATCCATCAAGAAGTCGTGATGACTGTGGTACTTAGAAGTTTCTCAGGTGCGTGCTTCCTCCAGCCCACCCTGCCACTTGCCCTGGTACAGGCTCCAGTTCCCATAAACATCGCAATAGCTTTCTTACAACGTTTTTCCTGATTTCAGTTTCTTCTCTGCTCCACATCATCTTTTATATGGGGCCAGATGGTAAACACCTTAGGCTTTGTGGCCCTATAGGCTCTGTCATAACTACTCAACCCTGCCATTGTACCATGAGAGCAGAAATAGACAATGTGTGAAGAAATGGGCATGGCTGTGTTCCACTAAGCCTTTCATTACAGGCATTGAAGTTAAATTTCATGTGACAAAATCTTCTTCTTCTTTCCATTTTTAAAATCCCTTTAAAGTCATATAAACTATTCTTAGCACACAGGTTGCAGAGAAACAGGTGGTGGGCCAGACTGGACCTGCAGACTGTGGTTTTCTATCTGTTTTGTACTGTCATGAATGATCTTTCCAACAACTGCAGAATCAAGATCGAATTGCTCATCAGAGAACACTAGTCTCTTCATTGAATAAGTGCCTACAACCTATATTTCTATTCTCATCTCCAACCTTTTGCCCTGACTCGGATACTCCCTGTGTTTCCGTCACACTACGTTGTCATTTATGATTCTAAAAATACTTCAAGGATTTTAACACCTTTTTATGCCCTTCCCCACGTTATTCTATCTGGCAGTAAAACTCTTCTCCATAATTTGTCTAATCAGCAGACATTGTAGAACACACATCAGATGTCATATCTTCATTATTGTTTTCTCTGAATCTTCAACTCAGAATTCATCTCTCTTTTATTTGTATTCCCATTGCACTTCATACACATCTTTTTCTCCATAGAGATTATCACATTGTTAAAGTTTCTATTTAAAAAAATTACTTAGTTTTACTCGTCCTGGTCATGAGCTGCTTCTTTTTGATTGTTTGTTTTCTTTTTTTTCATCTTAAATTCGCCTTTTATTTTTTTAAGGGTGATTTGTTTGATTTTTAAAATTTTATTGGAATATAGTTATTTACAATGTTGTGTTAGTTTCAGGTATACAGCCAAGTGATTCAGTTGTATATACGTACATATATACAGCTCATGAGCTTCTTAGCATAGGAAAGTGTCCAGTAAGTCTTTGTTGAACAAGTGGATGACTTATCCGTATTATCCACTGTTCCTAAGTCGACATTACCACCATTATTTTATTTCTCAGATAACGCATGAAGAAAACAATGATTTGCATAATCACAAGATGTGTCAATAACCAAATTACAACAAAGAACTCAAAAATTATTCTGTGTCTTCTTTTCTAATTCAGTAACCTTTAATATAGCTCTTTTTTTTTCTGAGGATTTACTCTTATTCTTGCCTCACCTTTCTTGGAAAATATTCCTCTAGCTCAAGTATATGGTATGTATATCGACCTTACGCAGAAAATGATGAATGCTCTGAAATTGTGATTTGAGGGCTCCTGGAGATATTCCCCCAATTTCTCTTTTATCTGCTGGTTGGTGTCTTACATTTCACATTGGTATATTCATTATTTTAACTAGAGGTTTGTTTGTTTTTTTTCCAAAATTGGTCTAGCAAAAGGGAAGATATATCTGAGAGAAGTAACACATTTGAATTCTATTAGTCATGCACACTTTAGTATGAACTAGAGAGGGAAAAAAATAAGTTTCATGGAGGGTTTCGAACACATAAAAATCCTAAATTCTTCTGTGGTTGGTTACAGACCATTTTCTTGAAGACAAACTCTGTCATATGATGTTGAGAACATCTCTATAGGGTAATAAATTATAATGGTGCTCTATCTCTTCAACAGGCAGCATCCCTGAATACTAAAAGTCTCAAGAGTAAATTTGTATATAATGTTTCTTCATATAACAGAATGTTGCAACTGTCATATAAGACGAACCTTATAATAATGCCTTTTATGTAAAGAGTTCCTCTGTCAATTTCCCTAGTCACTTTGGAAATGATCGTCAATTATCCTAGTAGCTGCTACACGTGGTATTAGTCTCTTTGTTACCTATATTCATGGCATGTTTGACCTGAAGAAATGAATAGCAATATACCTGCTTTCAAAAGTAAGAGTTTGAGGGGCAAAAGTAAGAAAGCATTGTTTACCTCTTTGACACTTTACAGTTTTATAGCTGATATTTCTAGGCTACTAGATCCAGTAATGTGTTTCTCAATTACTTGGGTATGAACACATGATAATATTTTAGTTATTAGTTATTTAAAGCAGATACATTTTTTAAAAACTTTTTTGTATCTTTACTACTGCGAAGAGTTCTTAAAAATGCTCTTTGGTGTTCCATATCCCTTGATTCTTTCAAGATGCGTTATATCTTACTGTTATATTTGCAGTCTCTGGAGTGAGACTGCCTGGGCTACCAGCTCTGGCACTTCCTAGTTTTGTAATCATGGCAGGGATGCCTAAGCTTTCTCTGCCTCATCTTATTCATCCATAAAATAGGATATAGTATGTCATAGCGTTGTTGCAAGGACTAGGTAAATAAAAGTACTTAAAAGAGTATGTGGTAATAGGAAAAGCTCAATAAATACTTATTATTATTATTATTGATTTGGGCTTGTTATTTTCTCCTTAACAAGTTTTTTCAGGGAGTTACTATATATAACATCCAATCAGCTGGTCAAAAGTGTGAAAAATATGTAAAGATGTTTATCTGATATTGTAGAAATAACAATCTCGTATTTGTTTTATTGCAATTCTAAATTTTCAACTTGTTTTTCCGAGCCATAGGTATGCTATTTCTACTTCTGCCTTGGTTTTTCTGTTTGTTTTAGGTTTTTTTTCTTGTACTTCCAAATCCATTTAAGTTTCTATAATATATTATTGTCTATCAGTAGACTTCTACTTTCTTACTTGCATGTATTCCATAAGCATTACTTTCTCATTTGCATCTATTCCATAAGCATAGCTCATCTTGAATCAATGAGGCTTAGGCAGGAGAAAGAACACCATGGAAATATTATGTCTGAGACAGGGTGAGGTTAACTTCAAAAGAAACAAACGAAATTAGAATAATCTAGTTAAATCAGTTATTTGTCATATAAGGGAAAAGAGTTTACAGAACCAAACTGAGGAAGTTTTCAGATGTTATTTCTTTGAATATCTTTCAGCCAAATCTTCTTTTTCCCCACTTTCTGTATTTCCAATGACGTGAATGTTAAATGTTTTCTTAGAGTCCATCAAGTCCCTGAAGCTCTGTTCATTAATTTTTTCTCAGTATGTTTTCTCTCTGTTGTTCAGATTGGATATATCCTTCTGTCCTTCATGTTCACTAATTCTTTCGTCCTCTCCATTCTACTCTTGAGCCCATCCAATGTGTTTTTTAAATCTCAGTTATATTTTTCACTTCTCAAATGTCCCATTTGGTTCTTCTTTATGTTCCCTATTTCTTTGCTGAGACTATTTTTTCCCTTGTTTCAAGTGTGTTGGTAATTGCTTTTTGAAGCACTTTTATTCAATATAATAATTGCTTTGCAATTTTTGTCAGGAAATTCTGGTATCTCCCTCATCTTGGTGTTGGCATTTGTTGACTGTCTCTTGCTGGTTTAAGTTGTGATTTTCATGGTTCTCCGTAAGGGTATTATGGCATGAACTCTGGATCTTATTTACATCTTCTGTCTTATCTGGCTTCCTTTGACAGCCCTCCAGCAGGGAATGGGGGGGCGCCGTGCGGCAAGGGCTTACTGCCCGTGAGGGTAGAGGTCCAGATTCTCCACTTGGCCTCCGTGGCATGAGGGCTTTGGAGTGGGATGGGAAGATGATGTCTTCATTACTGCTGGACAGGGCTGGGAATTCTGGCTCCTCAATAGGCCTCAGCTGATACCACCCCAGCTGGAAGTGGGCAGGGGTACTTTTTTTTTTTTTTAACTAGGGGGGAGGGGGAGGGGGGTTGGAGAGGACTGGCCTTGTTAGTGTTGGACGGTGGTGCAAGTCTTGGCTCTCCATTAGGCTTTCTTGACAACATCCAGCAGCAGGGAGGAGGAGGGTTCTTTATTACTCATTATAGCTGCTGCTGTGGAGGTGGGAAGAGTGATTGTCTAGAAGTTTTCCTTCTCACTAGGCAGCCGCTTTCCTGGTACATTGGCTTGAGAGAAACTTTTTTTTTTTCTTGGCCAGCTGTGCTGCATGTGGGATCTTAGTTCCCCAACCAGGGATCGAACCCATGCCCCCTACAGTGGAAGCGTGGAGTCTTAACCACTGGACCACCAGGGAAGTCCCTTGCTGGGGCTTTTTAAATGTCTAATTTCATCCATGTTTCTGAGTTGCTTCTTCAGCTCCAAATCTAGGATACGTGAGACCAAAATCCCAGGAAGCTCACCACTGTGTCATTTCTTGGGACCCAAGATCACTAGCTGGTCTGACTTCTCTCCACCTCTCAAAGTCTTCTTATTCTTGTTATATATATAAGATGTCCAGAGTTTTTAGTTGCTCTTAGTGGGAATAGGGAAAGGCACTTCTACTCCATCTTTTAAAAGTAGAAGTCAGGCAACCCAGAATTCTAACTGATGTGAAACACTTCTGAATCTTCGAGGTAGTGCACACGTCCAGAAAAGTTAGACCAAATTGCTCAAACAAATTTAGTAAAACTCTTGTTCTTCCAACCTGTCCATTATATGAGGGAGGTAAGAAAACAGCTTCCAAATTTCTCATGTAGCAAGCTGACGCTATCTTTTTTTTTTTTTTTAACATCTTTATTGGGGTATAATTGCTTTACAATGGTGTGTTAGTTTCTGCTTTATAACAAAGTGAATCAGTTATACATATACATATGTTCCCATATGTCTTCCCTCTTGCGTCTCCCTCCCTCCCACCCTCCCTATCCCACCCCTCCAGGCTGTCACAAAGCACCGAGCTAATATCCCTGTGCCATACGGCTGCTTCCCACTAGCTATCTACCTTACTATGTTTGTTACTGTGTATATGTCCATGACTCTCTCTCCCCCTGTCAAAGTTCACCCTTCCCCCTCCCCATACCCTCAAGTCCGTTCTCCAGTAGCTCTGCGTCTTTATTCCTGTCTTACCCCTAGGTTCTTCATGACATTTTTTTCCCTTAAATTCCATATATATGTGTTAGCATACAGTATTTGTCTTTTTCTTTCTGACTTACTTCACTCTGTATGACAGACTCTAGGTCTATCCATCTCATTACAAATAGCTCAATTTTGTTTCCTTTTAAGGCTGAGTAATATTCCATTGTATATATGTGCCACATCTTCTTTACCCATTCATCCGATGATGGGCGCTTAGGTTGTTTCCCTCTCTGGGCTATTGTAAATAGAGCTGCAATGAACATTTTGGTACATGACTCTTTTTGAATTTTGGTTTTCTCAGGGTATATGCCCAGTAGTGGGATTGCTGGGTCATATGGTAATTCTATTTGTAGTTTTTTAAGGAACCTCCATACTGTTCTCCATAGTGGCTGAACCAATTCACATTCCCACCAGCAGTGCAAGAGTGTTCCCTTTTCTCCACACCCTCTCCAGCATTCATTGTTTCTAGATTTTTTGATGATGGCCATTCTGACTGGTGTGAGATGATATCTCATTGTAGTTTTGATTTGCATTTCTCTAATGAGTAATAATGTTGAGCATTCTTTCATGTGTTTGTTGGCACTCTGTATATCTTCTTTGGAGAAATGTCTATTTAGGTCTTCTGCCCATTTTTGGATTGGGTTGTTTTTTTGTTATTGAGCTGCATGAGCTGCTTGTAAATCTTGGAGAATAATCCTTTGTCAGTTGCTTCATTTGCAAATATTTTCTCCCATTCTGAGGGTTGTCTTTCGGTCTTGTTTATGGTTTCCTTTGCTGTGCAAAAGCTTTGAAGTTTCATTAGGTCCCATTTGTTTATTTTTGTTTTTATTTCCATTACTCTAGGAGGTGGGTCAGAAAGGATCTTGCTGTGATTTATGTCATAGAGTGTTCTGCCTATGTTTTCCTCTAAGAGTTTGATAGTTTCTGGCCTTTAGGTCTTTAATCCATTTTGAGCTTATTTTTGTGTATGGTGTTAGGGAGTGATCTAATCTCATACTTTTACATGTACCTGTCCAGTTTTCCCAGCACCATTTATTGAAGAGGCTGTCCTTTCTCCACTGTACATTCCTGACACCTTTATCAAAGATAAGGTGTCCATATGTGCGTGGGTTTATCTCTGGGCTTTCTATCCTGTTCCATTGATCTATATTTCTGTTTTTGTGCCAGTACCATACTGTCTTGATTACTGTAGCTTTGTAGTATAGTCTGAAGTCAGGAAGCCTGATTCCTCCAGCTCCGTTTTTCATTCTCAAGATTGCTTTGGCTATTCGGGGTCTTTTGTGTTTCCATACAAATTGCAAAATTTTTTGTTCTAGTTCTGTGAAAAATGCCAGTGGTAGTTTGATAGGGATTGCATTGAATCTGTCGATTGCTTTGGGTAGTAGAGTCATTTTCACAATGTTGATTCTTCCCATCCAAGAACATGGTATATCTCTCCATCTATTTGTATCATCTTTAATTTCTTTCATCAGTGTCTTATAATTTTCTGCATACAGGTCTTTGGTCTCCTTAGGTAGGTTTACTCCAAGATATTTTATTCTTTTTGTTGCAATGGTAAATGGGAGTGTTCTCTTGATTTCACTTTCAGATTTTTCATCATTAGTATATAGGAATGCCAGAGATTTCTGTGCATTAATTTTGTATCCTGCTACTTTACCAAATTCATTGATTAGCTCTAGTAGTTTTCTGGTAGCATCTTTAGGATTCTCTAAGTATAGTATCATGTCATCTGCAAACAGTGACAGCTTTACTTCTTCTTTTCTGATTTGGATTCCTTTTATTTCCTTTTCTTCTCTGATTGCTGTGGCTAAAACTTCCAAAACTATGTTGAATAAGAGTGGTGAGAGTGGGCAACCTTGTCTTGTTCCTGATCTTAGTGGAAATGCTTTCAATTTTTCGCCATTGAGGATGATGTTTGCTGTGGACTTGTCATATATGGCCTTTATTATGTTGAGGAAAGTTCCCTCTATACCTACTTTCTGCAGGGTTTTTATCATAAATGGGTGTTGAATTTTGTCGAAAGCTTTCTCTGCATTTATTGAGATGATCATATGGTTTTTCTCCTTCAATTTGTTAATATGGTTTATCACATTGATAGATTTGCATATATTGAAGAATCCTTGCATTCCTGGAATAAACCCCACTTGATCATGGTGTATGATCCTTTTAATGTGCTGTTGGATTCTGTTTGCTAGTATTTTGTTGAGGATTTTTGCATCTATGTTCATCAGTGATATTGGCCTGTAGTTTTCTTTCTTTGTGACATCCTTGTCTGGTTTTGGTATCAAGGTCATGGTGGCCTCATAGAATGAATTTGGGAGTGTTCCTCCCTCTGCTATATTTTGGAAGAGTTTGAGAAGGACAGGTGTTAGCTCTTCTCTAAACGTTTGATAGAATTCGCCTGTGAAGCCATCTGGTCTTGGGCTTTTGTTTGTTGGAAGATTTTTAATCAGTTTCAATTTCAGTGCTTGTGATTGGTCTGTTTATATTTTCTATTTCTTCCTTGTTCAGTCTTGGCAGGTTGTGCATTTCTAAGAATTTGTCCATTTCTTCCAGATTGTCCATTTTATTGGCATAGAGTTCCTTGTAGTAATCTCTCATGATTTTTTTTATTTCTGCAGTGTCAGTTGTTACTTCTCCTTTTTCATTTCTAATTCTATTGATTTGAGTCTTCTCCCTTTTTTTCTTGATGAGTCTGGCTAGTGGTTTATCTATTTTGTTTATCTTCTCAAAGAACCAGCTTTTAGTTTTATTGATCTTTGCTATCGTTTCCTTCATTTCTTTTTCATTTATTTCTGATCTGATTTTTATGATTTCTTTCCTTCTGCTAGCTTTGGGGTTTTTTTGTTCTTCTTTCTCTAATTGCTTGAGGTGCAAGGTTAGGTTGTTTATTCGAGATGTTTCCTGCTTCTTAAGGTGGGCTTGTATTGCTATAAACTTCCCCCTTAGAACTGCTTTTGCTGCATCCCATAGGTTTTGGGTCGTTGTGTCTCCACTGTCATTTGTTTCTAGGTATTTTTTTATTTCCTCTTTGATTTCTTCAGTGATCACTTCATTATTAAGTAGTGTATTGTTTAGCCTCCATGTGTTTGTATTTTTTACAGATCTTTTCCTGTAATTGATATCTAGTCTCATGGCGTTGTGGTCAGAAAAGATACTTGATACGATTTCAATTTTCTTAAATTTACCAGGGCTTGATTTATGACCCAAGATATGATCTATCCTGGAGAATGTTCCATGAGCACTTGAGAAAAATGTGTATTCTGTTGTTTTTGGATGGAGTGTCCTATAAATATCAATTAAGTCCATCTTGTTTAATGTATCATTTAAAGCTTGTGTTTCCTTATTTATTTTCATTTTGGATGATCTGTCCATGGGTGAGAGTGGGGTGTTAAAGTCCCCTACTATGAATGTGTTACTGTCGATCGCCCCTTTTATGGCTGTTAGTATTTGCCTTATGTATTGAGGTGCTCCTATGTTGGGTGCATAAATATTTACAATTGTTATATCTTCTTCTTGGATCGATCCCTTGATCATTATGTAGTGTCCTTCTTTGTCTCTTTTAATAGTCCTTATTTTAACGTCTATTTTGTCTGATATGAGAATTGCTACTCCAGCTTTCTTTTGGTTTCCATTTGCATGGACTATCTTTTTCCATCCCCTTACTTTCAGTCTGTATGTGTCTCTAGGTCTGAAGTGGGTCTCTTGTAGACAGCATATATAAGGGTCTTGTTTTTCTATCCATTCAGCCAATCTGTGTCTTTTGGTGGGAGCATTTAGTCCATTTACATTTAAGGTAATTATCAGTATGTATGCTGCTATTCCCATTTTCTAAATTGTTTTGGGTTCGTTATTATAGGTCTTTTCCTTTTCTTGTGTTTCTTGTCTAGAGAAGTTCCTTTAGCATTTGTTGTAAAGCTGGTTTGGTGGTGCTGAACTCTCTCAGCTTTTGCTTGTCTGTAAAGGTTTTAATTTCTCCATCAAATCTGAATGAGATCCTTGCTGGGTAGAGTAGTCTTGGTTGCAGGTTTTTCTCCTTCATCACTTTCAGTATGTCCTGCTACTCCCTTCTGGCTTGTAGGGTTTCTGCTGAGAGATCAGCTGTTAACCTTATGGGGATTCCCTTGTGTGTTATTTGTTGTTTTTCCCTTGCTGCTTCTAATATGCTTTCTTTGTATTTAATTTTTGACAGTTTGATTAATATGTGTCTTGGTGTATTTCTCCTTGTATTTATCCTGTATGGGACTCTCTGTGCTTCCTGGACTTGATTAACTATTTCCTTTCCCATATTAGGGAAGTTTTCAACTATAATCTCTTCAAATATTTTCTCAGTCCCTTTCTTTTTCTCTTCTTCTTCTGGAACCCCTATAATTCGAATGTTGGTGCGTTTAATGTTGTCCCAGAGGTCTCTGAGACTGTCCTCAGTTCTTTTCATTCTTTTTTCTTTATTCTGCTCTGCAGTAGTTATTTCCACTACTTTATTTTCCAGGTCACTTATCCATTCTTCTGCCTCAGTTATTCTGCTATTGATCCCTTCTAGAGTATTTTTAATTTCATTTATTGTGTTGTTCATCGTTGCTTGTTTCATCTTTATTTCTTCTAGGTCCTTGTTAACTGTTTCTCTCATTTTGTCTATTCTATTTCCAAGATTTCGGATCATCCTTACTATCATTATTCTGAATTCTTTTTCAGGTAGACTGCCTATTTCCTCTTCATTTGTTAGGTCTGGTGCGTTTTTATCTTGCTCCTTCATCTGCTGTGTGTTTTTCTGTCTTCTCATTTTGCTTATCTTACTGTGTTTGGGGTCTCCTTTTTGCAGGCTGCACGTTCGTAGTTCCCGTTGTTTTTGATGTCTGTCTCCAGTGGCTAAGGTTGTTTCAGTGGGTTGTGTAGGCTTCCTGGTGGAGGGGACTAGTGCCTGTGTTGTGGTGGATGAGGCTGGATCTTGTCTCTCTAGTGGGCAGGTTCACGTCTGGTGGTGTGTTTTAGGGTGTCTGTGGCCTTATTATGATTTTAGGCTGCCTCTCTGCTAATGGGTGGGGTTGTGTTCCTGTTTTGCTAGTTGTTTGGCATAGGTTGTCCAGCACTGTGGCTTGCTGGTCGTTGAGTGAAGCTGGGTGCTGGTGTTAAGATGGAGGTCTCTGTGAGATTTCCGCCGTTTAATGTTATGTGGAGCTGGGAGGTCTCTTGTTGACCAGTAACCTGAAGTTGGCTCTCCTACCTCAGAGGCAGAGCCCTGACTCCTGGCTGGAGCACCAAGAGCCTTTCATCCACACGGCTCAGAATAAAAGGGAGAAAAAGTAGAGAGAATTAGTAGAAGTATGAGTAAAGAAAGAAGAAAAGGAGGAAAGGAAGGAAGGAAGAAAGAAGCAAAGAAGGAAAGAAAGGAGGGAGGGAGGGAGGAAGGAAGGAGGGAGGGAAAGAAGGAAAAAAGACAGAAAGAAAGAAGATACAGTAAAAATAAAATAAAGTATAATATAGTTATTGAATTAAAAAATATTTAGAAAAAAAAGGGATGGATAGAACCTTAGGACAGATGTTGGAAGCAAAGCTATAACAGAGAAAATCTTACACAGAAGCATACACATACACCCTCACAAAAAGAGGTAAAGGGGGAAAAATCATAAATCTTGCTCTCAGAGACCACCTCCTCAATTTGGGGTGATTCATTGTCTAAAGGAGGGAAGGAAGGAAGGAAAGAAAGAAAGAAAGAACGAAGGTAAAGTATAATAAAGTTATTACAATTAAAATTAATTATTAAGAAAAAGAATTTTTTAAAAAAAAATCATGGACAGATAGAGCCCTAGGACAAATGGTGGAAGCAAGAGTATACAGACAAGATCTCACACAGAAGCATACACGTACTCATTCACAAAAAGAGGAAAAGGGAAAAAAATCACAGATCTCGCTCCTAAAGTCCACCTCTTCAATTTGGGATCCTTCCTTGTCTATTCAGGTATTCCACAGATGCAGGGTACATCAAGTTGATAGTGGAGCTTTAATCCGTTGCTTCTGAGGCTGCTGGGAGAGATTTCCCTTTCTCGTCTTTGTTCTCACAGCTCACAGGAGCTCAGCTTTGGATTTGGCCCTGCCTCTGCGTGTAGGTCACTGGAGGGCGTCTGTTTTTTGCTCAGACAGGAGGGGGTTAAAGGCGCCGCTGATTCAGGAGCTCCGGCTCACTCAGGCCAGGGGTGGGGGTGGGGAGGGAGGGGCACTGCGTGCGGGGCGGGCCTGCGGCGGCAGAGGCCGGCGTGACATTGCTCCAGCCTGAGGCCCACCGTGCGTTCCCCCGGGGAAGTTGTCCCTGGATCCCGGGAACCTGGCAGTGGCGGGCTGCACAGGCTCCGCGGAGGGGTGTGGAGAGTGACCTGTGCTAGCACACGGGCCCCTTGGTGGCGGCAGCAGCAGCCTTAGCGTCTCCCGCCCGTCTCTGGGGCTAAAAGCGCGAACCCCAGAGACACTATCTTAAGAAGAATGATTTTTATTATTTTATCATCACATCTTATAAAATACTTTTAATGTTTTATATCCCAGCTGGATATAAAGTATACCTTGGAGATAGTCTACATATCAGTGGGTTGACTCAGTTATATTAACAGTGAACTTAAATTTAGGTGTCTACATTTCTTTAACCAGATGGACCCTTTTGCCCTTCCACCAGTAGCCCGAGAACAAACTAAGACAAAATTTCTATAAGAATTAATCAGCGAACCCAACACAACATATAAACTACAATGAAGACAGGGCATGACAAGTTTTCTGCATATTTCATATCAATAGTATTCCCTTCAAATCTTAAGTTCAAATATATGCACCAGTAGTTACTAAATATTTATCAAGCAACCACAAATTACCTACAACTCTATTGGAAATTGTACAATACCAGGTAAGCATTTGTCATATCTATTATATGCCTTTAGGTCATCCTTTCAATGTGTCTGTGGCATGTAGGGGTTTGGGAAGCTGTCTGTAGCTATGGAATAATATTTTGAGTTAGAGAGCTGTATGATCCAGTCTCCCATGTGGATGGAGTGTCAAAACATCACTGTATGAAACTAAGGCAGATTGTTTTATATATCAGGTCTTGAGCGGTCAAGCAAGTGTGCCTTTGGGAGGTTTTGATGATATGAGTAGTTGTACCAAATTGCTGTCGGCCACAGGTCTCTTGGGCACTCCAGTGAGAATGTTAGAAATTAATGCTGTGGCTAAAATTCAGTGGATCAAACTGAATTGCTGATTTTAAGTCTCAGAATGTAAAAGAAAAACAACTAAGAAAGAAAAAGAGAATAAATTCCTGGTTAAATTCCCTGAGAGCCTTGTCAACAAGGTGTTGAATTTTTTTTTTAACTAGTCCCTTATCAGCTCTATAGATGTGGCCCATGAGTTTTGGTGGACGTGTTTTCATGCCTTCTTTTTTTTTTTTTTTTTTTTTTTTTTGCGGTACGCGGGCCTCTCACTGTTGTGGCCTCTCCCGTTGCGGAGCACAGGCTCTGGACGCGCAGGCTCAGCAGCCATGGCTCACGGGTCCAGCTGCTCCACGGCACGTGGGATCCTCCGGGACCGGGGCACGAACCCGTGTCCTGTGCTTCGGCAGGCGGACTCTCAACCACTGCGCCACCAGGGAAGCCCTCATGCCTTCTTTTAAAAGCAAAATAAAGTTAGTCCCTTCTGGCCACTGTTAACTTCCACTGAGAGGCTATAAAAGTGCTAGCAACTACAGATACTTTTTTAATGTGCACTGACTGAAATCCCAAAGAATAGCAAGTCCTTATTTTATGAGGCTTTCACTGATGCTGTGTGTCCCCACACCAGATGCACACTTTATGTTATGAATAAGAAGATCCTTTGCCTGGTGAGGATTCATTGCTAATCTATGCTAGCAAAAACAAGATACCACTGGAAAATGCATTGAGGAAGTCAGCTGAGAATAATATACTCATGGTTTTTCTTTTCGGTACTACTCAGTATACTGAAGCATATTCATGTTGAGGACGAGTAGATTGGTAAAGGGAATGAATTAAAAGACATTTATAGGGCTTCCCTGGTGGCGCAGTGGTTGAGCGTCCGCCTGCCGATGCAGGGGACACAGGTAAGACATTTATAGGGCTTCCCTGGTGGCGCAGTGGTTGAGCGTCCGCCTGCCAATGCAGGGGACACAGGTTCGTGCCCCGGTCCGGGAAGATCCCACATGCCGCGGAATGGCTGGGCCCGTGAGCCATGGCCGCTGAGCCTGCGCATCCGGAGCCTGTGTGCCGCAACAGTGAGAGGCCCACATACCGCAAAAAAAAAAAAAAAAGACATTTATAGGTCTCATATTTTATCACTGGTAAATTATCTCTGTTTAAAATCATATGCTTTGTGGCCACCTTGAGGGTGGGGTAGGGAGGGTGGGAGGGAGGGAGATGCAAGAGGGAGGAGATATGGGGATATATGTATATGTATAGCTGACTCACTTTGTTATACAGCAGAAACTGACATACCATTGTAAAGCAATTATACTCCAACAGAGATGTTAAAAAAAAATCACATGATTTCGTGAAACAGATTGCTTTTTTTGGTCTCCTTTTTTAAGTTTTATTTTTTATTTGAGATATAATTGACATAACATTGTATTTCTTTTAGGTGTACAACTTAATGATTTGATATATATATTGCAAAATGATTACCATAATAAGTTTCATTTACATCAATCACCACACAATAAGTTACAATTTTTTTTCTTGTGATGAGAACTTTTAAGATGTACTCTTTTAGCAGCAACTCTGCTTTTAAACAAATGTATCAAATTAGTATCGTTTCCTATGAAAAGAGAGTGCTTGAAAATGCTGCCATTACAGAAACACTTGGGAACTTCCTGGTTCTGAATTGCTTTTATAATAAATGTAAATTAAAATAAACATTCTCCTCTGTAGCAAATCTTCAGGTTTTGAAGGTGGGTTGCTAAGTCACCTGAAACAAAGTCTTTTGAATTAAAATAGACACAGTATTGGAAAATCAAATAGTGTAAATTCTAGGAGCTGGAATACCGTCGTATGGTGGAAGGCAACCATTAAGCCAGTGTCCTACTTTTGTGTTGCATTATGTAAAAGTTATTCAATTTTCTACATGATAAAATTGACGCTTTGATTTTTTGTGATGAGTGAAGCATCAGCCATTCCACTGAAGGTGTGTAGAATGTCCTTTAGAATTCCTTCTCTTTAGAATTCCTTTAGAATTAGATTTGGAAACAGTTGCTCCCTTGGTCTTGGGCAAATTGTAATTTCTACTGCTGATGAGAACTCACATCCCCTGTAAACACGATACTATCTCAACACTACTCACTGCCTTCCTCAAGAATACACTCTTTTATGCCTTTTTCTTTTCTTTTTGTTTTAGTTTTTAAGCAATCAAAAATTCAATCCCAGTCTTTATGGAAAATGTTCTAGAGTTTGTCATCTTTGAGTATGTCTTGAGCCATTATTTTAAAGCAGTAATTGTGTACTTGAAAGTACCAAATCTCTGACCTTTTCAAGTTTCCCTCTGTCTTCTGAGTAAGATTGTGATCATGTATCTCCTAACTCTTTTTCTTTTTTGCCAAGCACTCTGGTCCCTGACATTATGTTTTTGTAATCTTATTTCTGTTATTCTAAATACACTGCTTGTGTATTTTACAAGTTTCCCCTGTAAATAATAGTGAATTTTGTATCACTATGCAGCAAAGAACTTGATGATATTGTTTCAGATGTTGCAATAATTTTCATTTCTCTTCATTCAAATAAAATAATTTGATGCACGCACAAATGCCAGAGTAGAAATGAGAATTTTATAAAGAGAGAAACAAGAGTCAATATCTCTGTACTCGTGATATTAAGAAGCCACATGAATAACTTTAACATGATTTAGGGAAAGCAGTAAAAGCAAAATGAACAGTGCAATGGAGGCCAAAAGAGGGAATGTGTCACCCTGCCTGCTGGGATTGGGAAAAGTGTCACAGAGACAGTGCCATTTAAACTAACTTTCCCAACAGTGAGAAAATGGGGAGAAAGAGACATTCTAAGAAAAAGGAGTAGCAGGTGCAAAATCAGAGCAGATTAAAAGTAAATAATTTTTTGGATAATGAAAAATTTTGTCATAAAAGGGAGCAAGCCATGGGTGTGCGTGTGTGCGTGCACGCATGTGTGTCTGTGTTTGTTGTGGAACTGGCATATAGCTCATGGCTGTGGATCTTAGGGTGACAGGAAATACAGAGAACAGAAGCTGGTGATCTACGTTTTTTCCACTGAAAAATTTGGCATTATAGCAAATTAAATGGAATCACCTGCATAGAGTTTAAATCAGAATGGACACTACCACACCCTAGAAATCCCCTATCTGCTCTCCCTGACTGCATTTTCCTTCCTCTATCCCAGAGTTAACCAGATGCTAAATATGGTGTTCATCTCCCAAGTGCATAACCCTAAATTTCTGTGTTGCTTTTGCCTGCTTTTGAAGTTCTATAAATGGAATTATGTTATGTGGAGTCTTTTGTGACTTGCTTTAATTGATAAATAATATGTTTTTGAAATTCCCTTGTAAGGATATACTCTAAGGAGTAGATTTCTCTTGTAAGGATATAGTTTTATTAGTTTCATAATTTTACAGTTGATGTGCATTTGGGTTATTTCAATTTCTATGAACAATTCATGATCTTCTTACGTATGTACAAGGTCAATTTTCCTAGGAAATTGTTTTTTCTAAGTGGTTAAATCAATTTATACTCCCACCAGCAGAGGTGAGGATATATGTTGTTTCTTATGCAAATGTACTTGGCACTAATTAGCCTAAATTGTTTGCTAATATGGTAAATGTGAAATGGAATCACTGTGGTTTGTCTCCCTGACTACCCATGAGAATGAATGTCTTTTCCTATGATTATTGGTCATTGGTGGTCCTCTCTGAAATTGCTGGCCAATTCTTTTTACTATTTCCTATGAAGCTACTTTTTTCCTGTGGATATGCAGTTCTCTATGTTTTCTGAATACTAATCTTTTGCCCATTTTATGTGTCGCAAAAATTTTCTCACAGGTTATAGTTCATTTGTTTCACCTTCTATATGGTGATGTTTTGTTTATTTTTTTTGTTTGTTTGACTGTTTTTGCTTTGTAATGGTTGATGTAGGTTGGTTTTATATTTCAAGGTCCTTTTTACAATTTAGACTTTATTCTGATTCTAGATATGGAGTCATCAGGAGAAATTGAACCCAGAGAGGAGAGACCAGTTTAAAAGCAATTGCAAAAATACAGATTAGGAAGGCTTGAAAGTAAACAGTTGCAGTAGAGTTTAATCTCTTAATGGGAGGAAGCAAGCTGGAGTACTATTTTGGAGGTGGAATTGACAGCCACAGATACATGCAGATGGGAGTGAGTGTAGAATTTAGGGGACTGCTTCCTTTGTTAATAGTGCCATTAACTATAGGCGTTATTAGGGTAGATGCTAAAAATATGTTAATTCTGAGACAAGTGAATTAGAGGATTTTCCAAGCACGTAAAAGTATGGGTCTAGCTCTCAATAGTGGTTTGTGCAAGACCTGATATGTTAATCTAGGAATTAGGGATTAATTATTAATTCATAGGAAGTAACTAAAGCTATGGGAAATCACTTAGGAAGTGTGCCGAGTCTTAGAAGTTGTCATATCCCCAAGAATTGGGACAGTGTATGTCTTATTCTGCTTTGTTGCCAGTATCCGGGAAAATACATGATACATTGTAGGTGCTTAATAAATACATGTTGAACTAACGGATACCTTGAGCCATTATTTAAGAGCATGAGAAATAGGGAGTAGATAGCCGAGGAGCAAACTAAGAGCTCAGGAGAACCAAAAGAAAATGGTGTGGAGACGTGAATGAAGCAAACCTTCAACAGCATTAAGTGACACAGGGGGAGGGTAGTTTCAGTTGCCCACTTGGTTGGATTTCAGTGAGGAATGAGGAAGTAGATATTGAAATGCCCGCGGTCGCGAGACCCCTCCACAAGACCACCAGAGACGAGAGTCAAAGCCAAACGGCAAGGGTCATTTATTGCAGGTTCGAACCTGGACCTCCGCACACTCGTTGCCGGTGACGCTAAGAGGTCCCGATGGAGGTTAGTACAGCTCTTTTATAGACAGGTACAAACAAGCTCGGGACCTTCTGCGGGGCCTTCCAGGGGTGGGGAGTACTGATTGGCTAACTTTTAAACAAAGACACTAGTCACCGTCTGATTGGTTGGATGGTTGCAAAAGGGGGTTCAGCAAGCATAGTTACAGAAGCGAGAGCGGCTGGTTAAGTTTCGGTTTCCTGAGGTTTTGTTTCTCAATTAGAAATACTTAAGATGGGGCCATAGTTACAAACAGTACAAACAGGAAGATCGATGCAATCCTAGCAGCGCTGCGGCCTAACGGCAGGGCATCAATTCAGTCCTATTTCTACCAAAGTAGAACATAGCCCTTCATTCCCCCTTCTTTCATGAACCAGAGGAGCCAATCTTGGGTCCTCAAGGCTCAGTTTCTTCATTTTCTAAGTCCTCGTATGGCTGATATTGTGATCTTAATACCATCAGCTGAACTGTGTTTATTCTTTTTCGGACGAAATCCATGATTTTGTTGAATATACAGGGGCCTATAGTGAGGAGGAAAAGGAGGCATAGTAGAGGGCCCAGGAAGGGGAGGAGGAAGGGAAGCATCCCATGAAATCCTGACCAAAGGGGATTGTCCGCTAATTCTTTCCGGCGGCGGGCTAAGTCTTCCTGGAGCTGGTGAATTTTGTTTCTTACAATGCCTGATTTATTTGCATAAAAACATTTTTTTTTTTAGGGCGAGGCATATCCCACCCTGTTCAGCTGTCAGCAAGTCTAAGCCCCTCCTATTTTGTAGGACCACCTCGGCCAGCGAATCTAATTGGTCCTGTAAGTCCTGAATGGTTCCAGAGAGGGCTTCTACATCTTCTATTAATTGTCTAGACAGCTGATTACAGGAGTTGAGACCCCAAGACCTGTACTCCCTGTGGCCACAGCTCCTGTAATTCCTAGTCCTACCAGGAGGGGTATGGCTGTAATGGCTTGTTTGGTTCTTCCTGCCCAAAGGTCAAAGCTGGGAATGGGCAATGGAGTGTCTCCCGAGATCAGGTCTACATTAGGGAGGAGGGTGGCTAGGTTGCAGACCCCTGTCCAGTTCTGGGGTAAATAGGTGTATGCTAGGTTATTTCCACAAACAAAGACAGTGGTGTTAGGACTACAGAGGGAGGAGTTTACGGGGATATACTGACTACATCCAGTAGATGAAAGGATTCCCAAGTCAATATTGGCGTTAGAGAGGGAATCGTTCTTGACAAAGTATGAGGTATTAAAGGTAGTTGAAAACTTTGAAAATTGTATGGGAAACGGCTCGGGGAGTGAAGTTGGGTTACATTGTTTGCTGATGTTTAAATTGGCGAAAATGGGGATGGCTATAGGGCAGGGCAGTCCTTGAGGAAGGCAGAGCCAGTAATCTTGTGCTAAGTTGGGGTTGGTGGTATTTAAAAGCGCAAAAGTAGCTTCTAGTATAGTCGTGGTTTGGGGGTCCAGTTCAGAGGGATTGACCTTAGGGCGAATTAGGGGGTGGTAGCTGAGCTGTGGGTACAGATTCTGTAGGCCTTTTCTATTTGTCTTCGGGTTTCTATCTGGCGCACTTCGTCTTGGGGCCCTCCACCGTCTGACATATGTATGGGGGCCCTGGTATTCCAGCACACCGGGGTCCCGGGAGTGCCAATGTATCCAGCCTGAAGGTATTTATTATTATCACTAATGGTGGGACTTTTATTATTCTGTAGTGTGGCTGTGAAATAAGTCTTGTTATTGGTCCCTATACATTGCTTGTAAGAGGAATAGCACGTGCTATGCATTGATTCCTGAATAGAACGGGGCAAATAGCTCGGGGGGGTGGGGGGGGGAGTGGTTTAGGCTTATGGTAGCATTGCCAGCTGGTTTTGACCCCGGTGCCTCCATATACCTGAACAAGGTATGCAGTTATTCCCCCGCAATCCTGCATGAGAGTATACCTTCGGGGAACAACAGGAGTCTCACTAGTACCTCCCCTGCACTCGCACGGTGCACCATATAGTTGTTGCATTAAAGCATTCTTATTGGGGGGGGGGGGTTGAATCCTCCCCTCGTGGCCCGAGGGTTGAGGGTTAGGACTATCATTAGAGCTATCAGCAGTACCTTGGTCCTCATGGGGGAGGGTATGGCGTAAGGTCAGTTTGAGGGGATTGTCCTTACTCCGATCAACCGTCCAGGTGACGTCAGCTTTAGTGGACTTGATGAGGTCAGAAAGTGGGTCCACCGGCTTGACGTGGGTGTAATGGATCCAGGCAGCTATGCTGTCCACCTTGATGGCTGTCGGCGTTGTCAGGATGATCTGGTAAGGTCCTTTCCACCTGGGTTCTAGGGTCTCTTGTCGATGGCGTTTGACAAGGACCCAGTCACCTGGTCGGAGCTGGTGTGGAGTAGGCGGGGGTCCTGTTGTATATAGCTCTTTTAGTTTGGGCCAGATTGTCTCGTGTATCCGCTGTAAGGCTTGGAGGGAAGACAGGAGATTATTTTCTGGGTCCGATTGGATAAGGTTAGTCTTTAGGTTAGGGATAATAGGAGGAGGCCTACCATGTATTATTTCGTAGGGGGTAAATCCTAGCTTATAGGGGGAATTTCGCACCCTAAACAGAGCGTAGGGGAGTAGGACTACCCAGTTAGCGCCAGTCTCCATGGTTAATTTAGTCAAGGTCTCTTTTAGAGTTCTATTCATTCTTTCTACCTGTCCTGAACTCTGGGGGCGGTATGCACAATGTAATTTCCAATCAGCCCCAAGTATGGAAGCCAGATCCTGACTTACCTTAGAAACGAAGGCCAGCCCGTTGTCTGACCCTATCATAACTGGAAAGCCATACCTGGGCAGGATTTCTTCTAGTAGCTTTTTAGCTACTATTTGTGCTATCTCATTCTTGGTCGGGAATGCCTTGGTCCAACCTGAAAAGGTGTCTATAAACACCAGTAAATATCTATATCCATATTTGCCAGGCTTTACCTCCGTGAAGTCCACTTCCCAGTAGGCTCCGGGCTGGTTTCCTCTTTCCCGGATGCCAGCGGTTGGTGGGTGGGTGCTAGCATTATGGAGTTGGCAGACTGCACAGCCAGCAACCAGTCGTTCAGTTTTTTCGGAGACATTTTTAATTTTAAGTCCAGCCTGTCTGATGAGATCCTGTAGCCGTCGGGCGCCCAAGTGGGTGCTACGATGGATCCGTTCAAGGACCAAGGTTCCTAGTTTTTCTGGAAGGAGGATATTGTTCTTAGCGTCCCGCCACCATCCGTCTTTAACCTGGGTTAGAGGGAGTTTGTTTATCCATCTAATGTCATCTTCCGAGTAGTCGGGTTGGGGCGGTAATTCCCGGGGCCCTGGATCCGGCAGTTGTAGGGGAAGTAATGGTATTGGAGTGTATGCCGCCTTTCGAGCCATCTGGTCTGCCAAATTGTTGCCCTGGGCGACTGGATTTGTGGGTTTTTGATGCCCCGGGCAATGTACAATGGCTAACTTTTTGGGTTCCCATATGGCCGCTAGCAAGGCCAGGATTTCCTCTTTGTTCTTGATGTCTTTGCCCTCTGCTGTGAGTAGTCCCCGCTCTTGGTATATTGCCCCATGTATGTGTGCGGTAGCGAAAGCATACCGGCTGTCTGTATATATGGTGGCTTTTTGGTCTTTGCTCATCTTGAGAGCTTGGGTCAGGGCAATTAATTCAGCTTTTTGGGCTGAGGTCCCTGGGGGGAGAGTCTTTGCCCATATCACCTCAGTTTCCGATGTTACCACTGCCCCTGCATACCTCTGACCTTGCTGGACAAAACTGCTGCCGTCAGTGAACCATGTGACTTGTGCATCTAATAGGGGCTGGTCACGTAGGTCTTCCCGAACCCCATGGATCTGAGCCAGTACCTCTGCACAATCATGGAGTGGGGAGTCTAAGTCTGGGTCAGGTAATAGAGAGGCAGGGTTTAAAGCCCGTGGTGGAGTGTAGCTGATTTTGAGAGGATTTAACAGTAGACCCTGGTAGTGGACCAATCGAGCATTGCTCATCCATCGGTCGGGAGGCTGTTTGAGAACCCCGTTGATGGCGTGGGGGGTGGTGACATGTAATTCCTGTCCCATAGTTAGTTTGTTGGCATCCTTTACCATTAGGGCTGTGGCGGCGATCACCCGGAGGCGAGGAGGCCAGCCTGCAGCCATGGGGTCCAATTTCTTTGATGGGTAAGCGATAGGCCTGGTCCAAGGACCGAGGGGTTGGGTCAACACGGCCTTAGCTATGCCTTTGTTTTCATCCACAAAGAGGTGGAAGGGTTTGGAGACATCAGGGAGACCCAGGGCGGGTGTGGATAGCAAGGCAGTTTCGATCTGCTGAAACAATTGCTCAGCCTCCTCTGTCCATTCAAAGGGCGTCTGTTCTTTGGTGGCTTAGTGGTTTGGCCATTTCAGCAAATTTGGGTATCCATAAACGGCAGAACCCAGCTGACCCCCAAAATTCTCCCACCTGTTGAGGCGTGGTAGGTCTGGGGATGCGGAGGACAGTGTCTTTCCGTGCATCTGTGAGCCATCGTTGCCCCCCTTTCAGTAGGTATCCCAGGGAAGTTACCTCAGGCCTGCAGATCTGCACCTTTTTGGCAGAGGCCCGGTATCCCAGGGTGCTGAGAGTCTGTATAGGAGGTTTCTGGTTCCCTGCAGACAGGCTTCAGCGGTCCCAGCAGCTATTAAGAGATCATCAACATACTGCAGGAGGGTTATATTGGGGTTTTGTCTCCGGTACTCACTGAGATCCTCGTGTAGGGCCTCATCAAACAAGGTAGGTGAGTTCTTGAATCCTTGGGGAAGTCTGGTCCAGGTGAGTTGTCCGTTTATGCCTCTCTCGGGATCCGACCATTCGAAGGCAAAGAGTTCTTGACTTTTGGGTGCTAAGGGTAAACTAAAAAAGGCATCTTTGAGATCCAGCACAGCATACCATTGTTTTTCTGGACTAAGGGCGCTCAAAAGAGTATATGGATTGGGTACAGTAGGATGGATGTCTATGACTCGTCTGTTAACTTCCCTCAGGTCCTGTACTGGGCGGTAGTCTTTACTGTTAGGTTTGCGGACTGGCAGCAGGGGTGTGTTCCAGGCCGACTGGCAGGGATGCAGTATACCTAGGTCAAGAAGCCGGCGAATATGTGGAGTGATACCAGTTTTGGCCTCTATGGGCATGGGATATTGTCGGACACGTGCAGGATCTGCCCCTGGTTTGATTTCTATGAATAGGGCTGGGCGATGTTTGGCTAGTCCCATCCCACCTGTTTCTGCCCATGCTTCGGGGAACTGCTGAAGCCATGACTTTATATCTTGATTTTGGGAGGGTGGTTCCTGGTGAAGTCGGTACTCATCTTCCAAGTTCAGGGTGAGCACAGATATGGGTTGGTTGTGAGGGTCTGTTATGATCGGCCCCTCTGACCGAAAATGAATTTGTGCTCCCATTTTAGTAAGTAAGTCTCTCCCCAGTAAGGGGCAAGGGCTCTCGGGAATGACCAGAAAGGAGTGGGTTACTTTTCCCGTGCCCAAGTCCACAGTTCTCTGAGTGGTCCAGGGGTAACGTTTAACTCCCGTAGCTCCCTGGACCCAGGAGGTTTTGTCAGAAATTTTCCCGTGGGGCTTAACCAAGACCGAATGCTGTGCCCCTGTATCCACCAGGAATTGGACTGGTTTCCCCTCCACTTGTAGGGTTACCCTGGGTTCGGGGAGGGGGTCCGAACCCCGTCCCCCCTACTCTGCATCATGTGTAAACAGGACTGGGGTGGTGGCCTTCGGTTGCCATTGCCCCTGGTTGGGGCGCGGCTGCCTTTTTTTGGGGCATTCCCGAGCCCAGTGGCCTTTTTCCTTGCAATAGGCACATTGATCTCTGTCCAATGGTCGCCTGGGAGGTCGAGTGGCTGGGGGGCCCCCTTGATCTTTCTGAACAATGGCGGCCAGAACCTTAGTCATTTTCTCAGTGGCTTTAAGTTGTTTATCCTCTGGGGCGTCTCGGTTATTAAAGACGCGCTGAGCAATACGGAGTAGGTCCTGTATCTGTTTGCCCTCCAGATCTTCTAACTTCTGGAGTTTCTTTTTAATATCAGGGGCTGCCTGGTTAACGAAGGACATTACAACGGCAGCCTGATTTTCGGGGGCCTCTGGATCCATAGGGGTATATTGCCTCAAGGCTTCCATTAATCTTTCTAAGTAAGAGGAGGGACTTTCTGTTTTACCTTGTACAATTGAATATACCTTGGCCAAATTAGTGGGCTTGCGCGCGGCAGCCCGGAGACCCACCATTAGAGTCTGGCGATAAATGAGCAGTCGTCCCCTACCTTCTCCGGTGTTATAGTCCCAATCATCCTGCGGGGGGCGAGTTAAGGGAAAGGCTGCATTAATAAGATCGGGTTAGCGGTGGGTTGACCATCATCTCCAGGAACCAGTTTTCTTGCCTCCAGCTGGATTCGTTCTCGTTCCTCGGTAGTGAACAGGATCCGGAGAAGCTGTTGGCAGTCATCCCAGGTGGGCTGATGAGTAAACATAACACTATCTAGAAGAGCTATCAAGTCTAGGATTATCAGAAAAACGAGCATTCTGGGTTTTCCAATTATATAAGTCACTGGTAGAGAATGGCCAATATTGGAGTCGGGGGTTCCCTGTCTCATCGGGAGGGCTTATTTCTCGCAGGGGTAGGGCTGTGGTGGAATCTGGATGGCGGAACCCTGGGTGGCGCTGAGTGCGTCCACGGGTGCGTCCAGCCGGCCCAGGGGAGTTATTTTCATTGGGCAGGAGGGCCGGCAGTGCCTCTGCCTCTCGGTCCTCCGGTTCTGACCTGGGTGGCCCCTCGGGAGGGGCCACAGGAGGTTCTTCCAAGGGGAGAGGAGCAGGGTCAGGAGCAGGAAGGGGGACCGGTTGTGGGGCCAAAGGAGGATGTTGATATGGGGGGGGGGTTCTATGAGAAGGAGGTCTTGGCTGTCAGAAAGTATGGGTGCCGTTGAGGTCTGAGGCTTGGGAGGTTTAGTTGGTCGGGCCGTAAGGATCTTATATGTCCCTGATGACAAAAAGGGGGCCATCCAGGGAGGTGGGTTTTCTACCAGGTCCTGCCATACCAAGATGTAGGGGATTTGGTCCGGATGGCCTTCTTTCCCTGGTAAGAAAACTCTAGATTTAATTTTTAGGACTATAGGAAGACAAAAGGTACCCTCGGTGGGCCAACCAACCCCGAAAGTTGGCCATTCAGAGCGGCAGAAGGTAATAAGTTTTCTTTTCCGGATGTCCAGACTGAGGTCGTGTCCTCGGGATTTCACATCCCCAAAATTAGTGAGAAGGAGGGAGAGAGGGGTACTCTGTGTTTGGCCCATGTTTAGGTCCTGGAAGAGATTGGTTAGAAAAGGTTATTCTGAAAACGAAAGTGATTAAGAGCAGTCCCAATAGCGGAGCCTGTAAAAGGAGGAAGGGAGGTTATCGCGTGCGCGCTTCAGATGGGCTATCAACCCCCAGATGGGTCGCGGTGGACGTCTCCAACCACGCCCGACTAGGTGTCCTACAGCGCGTCCGCCAGGACTGTCCTAGTCCCCAAAACAGAAGGTACCTTGAGCCAGCTTACTTACCGATCGGTTGTCAGCGATGACCCGTTGACCTGATGTCTGGTGGGCTTGGGGGCATCCCGGACGAGCCCCCAAATGAAATGCCCGCGGTCGCGAGACCCCTCCACAAGACCACCAGAGACGAGAGTCAAAGCCAAACGGCAAGGGTCATTTATTGCAGGTTCGAACCTGGACCTCCGCACACTCGTTGCCGGTGACGCTAAGAGGTCCCGATGGAGGTTAGTACAGCTCTTTTATAGACAGGTACAAACAAGCTCGGGACCTTCTGCGGGGCCTTCCAGGGGTGGGGAGTACTGATTGGCTAACTTTTAAACAAAGACACTAGTCACTGATCGGTTAACTTTTAAACAAAGACACTAGTCACCGTCTGATTGGTTGGATGGTTGCAAAAGGGGGTTCAGCAAGCATAGTTACAGAAGCGAGAGCGGCTGGTTAAGTTTCGGTTTCCTGAGGTTTTGTTTCTCAATTAGAAATACTTAAGATGGGGCCATAGTTACAAACAGGAAGATCGATGCAATCCTAGCAGCGCTGCGGCCTAACGGCAGGGCATCAATTCAGTTCTATTTCTATCAAAGTAGAACATAGCCCTTCAATATCATAAGGACAGTTTATGTGACATGGTGATACAAGAGGGAATATAGTGGTACCAGGTTCCCTCTGGTGAAGGCATATTGGTATATTAGTTCAGTTCTGCCTGAGTTAGTACCCATTAAAAAGAGTAATTGTGGCTTCCCTGGTGGCGCAGTAGTTGAGAGTCCGCCTGCCGATGCAAGAGACACAGGTTCGTGCCCCGGTCCGGGAAGATCCCACATGCCGCGGAGTGACTGGGCCCGTGAGCCATGGCTGCTGAGCCTGCGCGTCTGGAGCCTGTGCTCCGCAACGGGAGAGGCCACAACAGCGAGAGGCCCAAGTACCGCAAAAAAAAAAAAAAAGAGTAATTGCTAAGCATAGACATTGTCCAAAAGAACGGATTAGAGAATGACTGGAAAAATATTAACAGAATGGAAGGGGTCTGGATACTAAAAAAGTAGGAAACCAAGCAATGAAAATGTTACCGAGTCCAAGCTCTCTCTGCTTGCCGCACGACAGGCCAGTAAATTGGAGACAAGGTGTTGAGGTAAGGAATACGACTTTATTTGGAAAGCCAGCACACCAATGTCTCTAAATAACCATCTTATCAGGGTTTGGATGCCGGTTTCTTTTATAGCACAGAGAGGGAGAGGAGATGAGGAAGTAAAGTAAAAAGGCCATAAGTTTTGCAAATATCCTCTGGAATGGCCAGCCTCGGGGAAGGGATGTGTTAATTTCTTCTTTCTTGTAGCCAGCCACAGCTGGACAGGGTCCGGATGTTTCCCTGAACAAAGGCGCTTTGGTTTAACATTCAGGCAGAGGGGCAGGGTTCCCGGAGGCAGGCCATTAATGGACAGTATCCTTTCAGTGAACAGAAGCAAAGATTAAAGTAAAAGAAACAGATCCAACACGTAGTCAGATTTGGTTCTTCCCTGCTACAAGAAGCATTCCATGAGTTGGACTGGGGAAGGCTTTTCTGTAACAGAAACTGGAGACAGTTATTTGTATGTGTGACGAGGAAAGTTCTAGTGAACAGTTTGCTAGCAGATGCATGTTATTTTAAGGGGCCACTGAAAAACTTCTGTATGCATGCTTAAAGTATTTCTATGATCCCTGAACTCTGTTTGCTTAAGGTAGATGTTGGCTCAGGGGAAGGCTGTTTCTAAGTTAGAAGACATTCAAGTTGTGGGGCCTTTAGGGACTTTCCACCCCCTCACTTGTTCCCGTAAACCAACCTCTTGCGCCACTCCTTCTCCCTATCGAAACCAATTCTTCTCCCTATCGTGCGCCACTCCTTCTCCCTATCGAAACCAATTCTTCTCCCTATCGAAACCAATTCTTGAAGTTTTTCAGTTGACGGGGACTTTCCAGCCAGCGGGTAATTTTCCAGTTGCCCGTAACAGGTATACGCCCTAACCGCCACAATGAACGAACAACTGTAACGGCCAGAAGGTGGGGCAAAAGTTCCTAAGCCAATGAATTCAAAAGTCACCACATTTACCCAATCATTGTGAGAATATACCCGCCCTATGAGTAAATAAACCTATAAAAAGTATGTGATTCCGCTTTTAGGGGTTCCCCATCGGCCTCCTGCGTGAGGTTCAGGGAACCCCGGTGCATCGGCTCCTAATAAACCTCTTGCGTGTTGCAGCGGCTCTCGACTCTTGGCGGTTCTTGGGCGAGTTGGAATCCCTCGTAGACCGTTTGGGTCTAACAAAGTATAATAACTGTCCAAGATGAATGATTTTGGTAAGGATTAAGATGTACCATTTAGAACTAGTTTAACATTTTTCAAAGAAAAAAAACTTTCCAGTAGCATCTGCTGAATTTAACTCAGCGAAGGATGGGTTAGCAGGGCTCAGGGAGAGTCCTAGGGCTCAGAAAATTTCAATGAGTTACTCCAGGCCTCTGACGCTGGGGAAAAAAAGTCACCCACAGGTCAGTGGAGATTTGCACTGCCACTTACATAAGACTTAGCAGGTAAATGCTACCAAATTGACCTTAATAATTAGCCTGAACAATTAAGCGAGAGCTAACTTTTATAATTCATTGTGTAAAGAATTTTTTAAAATGAGATTGCAGAAAACTTTCTACAGTTATTTCCTGAACAAGTTCTTTTCCGTTTTCTTAACTGTAAATGCTGCCTCATTCTCTGTCCTGTCTTTGTTGTTTAGCTTTTTGTGATCTTTCTGAACCTAGAGTTAGAGAAACAGGACTCACAGTTGTTCAAATACTGCAAAGAAAAATTATCTCAGATCTTGTCAATCATCTGTCAATATCTGGGATGAGCATCTGCTCTTTTTAGATGCTGTCCTGGTTTCTCATTCTTACTGGAGTCTCAGAATATTTGGCAATAGGGCTGTTGCAAACGTAACTAGGTAAGCTCACACTCGAGTAGGGGGAACCCTTAGTCCAGTGTGACTGGTGTCCTTGGAAGAAGAGAAAAGACACAGAGAGAGACGTCCAGCTACATGGTGATGGAGGCAGAAATGAGTTATGTGTCTACAAGTGAAGGAACGTCAAAGGTTGCCAGCAGTGCTGGAAGCTAGGAGAGAGGCATAGACAGATTCTCCCCTAGAGTTTTCAGAAAGAGCATAGACCTGCTGATACACTTCACAAGGCTGGAAGCCTGAAGTCAAGGTAAGAGAACAGATTTCTGTTGTTTTAAGCCACCCAGTTTGTGGTACTCTGTTACAGCAGCCCTAGAACACTACTACATATGCCACTGGCTTCTTCAAACAATTCAGAACCAAATGCTCTTTGATCCACTGCAAATATCTCTAGACATTTGAGAGTTAGGTAAAAATAGCATTGGGAAGGGTGGTGTCTGAGATCAAGGAAATATAATCAAAATCTGCTTAAATTAATATGGTCATTTTAGACTGCTACCCCCAAAATCAGAAAGTTAAATAAATCAGGGTCTTCGCCTGTTCTTCAAGATTTGTTGACTGTGGGAGGTGGACTCCAGAAAGTTGACGTGATCTAGCAAAATGCAGCCATTTGTATCTTGCTGTGGGATTATCTGGACTTGGAAGCTCTGCCCAGGTAAGTCATCAAGGCCGAGTATGAACTGAGACAGAGCTTGGCTGACCAGTTGGATCTGGTGCAAGAGTTAGCAATTCATGAATAGGGTACTGTATTAGTTTTTCAGGGCTGCCATAACAAAATACCAGAGCCTGGGTGGCTAAAACAACAGAAATATATTTTACCACAAATAGAAGAAGGTGATCAAGGAGATTAGAAGTTAGAGATTAAGGTATTGGCAGGGTTGGTTTCCTCTGAGGTATCTCTCCTTGCCTCCCAGAGAGCCAACCTCTTGCTGCCTATTCACGTGGTCTTCCTTCTATGCACACCAGCCCCTGGTGTCTCTCTGTGTGTCTGAATTTCCTCTACTTACAAGGATACCAGTCAGAATGGATTTGGGCCCACCCTAGTGGCCTCATCTCAACTTAATCACCTCTTTAAAGGTCTTACCTCTAAATATAATCATATTCTGTGGTACTGGTGGTTAGGACTTCAACACATGAATTTGGGGGAGGGGGAGATAATTCAGCCCATAACAAGTATCTAGGAAGGGTAAGTGATCAAGATAGTTGAGAAGTATTTCTGGGAATCATGGAAATTTGAAGAGGAATACTATCACAGAAGAATGAAAAACATATACAATTAATTACTGAGGATGTCAACTGCACACGTTCCATGGTTAAAAGAGTGTGCCTGAGTTCACACTCAAAATAGAAAAACCTACCATTGGATTATCCACAGGTAATTCTGTCAGACATTTCCCCATAAATGAAACAGCAGAACAGTAACTGAAGGTTTGAAATGAGATCAGAGCCACTGACATTTACTTCAGAAAGAATTTAGTTTCTTTCTTTCGTTTAGCTTTCTTATCAGAATTGTTTTGTTCATCTGTACAAATGCTCAGTAAGAACAATGCAGGGACGTTATGTTTCTCACCCCTACCAGGAAATATAAAAGCAGTACACAGCGTCTGCCCATAAGGAACAAATACTAATAAAGACTCTGAGAGGCAGAATAATTTAAAGTGCCAGCCTGAGGATTGTGAAATGTGGATTCTACTGTTTTCTTCATTAAAGGCATGTGGTAAAACTGATCCCTGACCCTTTTATTCCCATTGCTGGAAAACAGAAAGACCATGTTCTAAATAAGATTTTAGTGTGATAGTAAATATATTCCCTTTTTGACCCATCAAGATTAGGCCATAATAGAATAAATGTCACCCCAGGGCAGCAGCAGCAAAGTGGCAGAGATGATGGGGGTGGAGAGGAAGTATCAAGACTCCAGCTAGGTAAGAGATGTCTGAAAGATATTATGGGTCTAGAAAATAGGAGACCTTTTCCAGAAGAGTGATACTAGCTCATTTTTATGGAGTGTGCCAGACATTGTTTTAAGTTCTTTACAAGTATGGACCTTGTAAGATGTATTCCTCTTATTTGTACTGATAGAAAGTAATAATAAGGAAATGGAATCAGTGAAGAGTCAAGTAAATTGCTCAAATCACACACCTAGTAAATGATAAAGCTGGAATTTGAACACAGGCAATCCAAGTCTGCATTCATAACCACCATGCAATACTGCCTCTCATAAAAGCAAGGCTAAAAGTCTCTTGTTGCCACTGTAAAATAGATCAAGGGAGCATCAAGTCCAAAGAAAAGGAAAGAAGAATCAAGAGGTCTCAAGTTGTTTGGCCACGCCACATGGCTTTCAGGATCTTAGTTCCCTAACTAGGGATCGAACCCCCGACCTCAGCAGTGAAAGGGTGGAGTCCTAACCACTGGACCACCAGGGAATTCCCAAGAGGTCTCAAGTTTAGAATGATACACTGAGTTTGAAATCTGGGTGGTCTACAATAATGTATAATTAACTTCTTCAAAGAATCTAGTCAACAGGTGCCGGAAGCTCTCCCTGGGAAGGAGGCTTGGAAATGAGTCTCCTCCTGGCTTCTCATCAGTGATAGAACATATTCCCTGTTTGTGGAAGAGCTGAAACCCGAATATTATTCAATCTACCTATTCAAATGCTAATTTCATCCAGAAACACCCTCATAAACACACCCAGGATAGTATTTGATTAAACGTCTAGGCACCCCACGAGGCAGTTGTAGCTGACACAGAAAATTAACCATCATCCCTATGTTCATAGCAGCACTATTCACAATAGTCAAGATACAGAAACAGCCTAAATGTCCATCAACAGATGAATGGATAAAAAAGATGGGATACATCTATACAATGGATTACTACTCAGCCATGAAAAGAATGAAATGCCATTTGCAGCAACATGGATGGACCTAGAGATTATCATACTAAGTGAAGTAAGTCAGAGAAAGACAAATACCATATGATATCATTTATATGTGGAATCTAAAATATGACACAAATTAACTTATCTACGAAACAAACAGACTCAGAGAGAACAGCCCTGTGGTTGCCAAGCAGGAGGGAAGTGGGAGTTTGGGGTTAGCATATGCAAACTATTGTATACAGAATGGATAAACAGCAAGGTCCTACTGTATAGCAGAGGGCACTATATTCAGTATCCTATGATAAACCATAATGGAAAAGAATATTAAAAAGAATGTATAAATGTGTATAACTGAATCGATTTGCTGTGCAACAGAAATTAACATATTGTAAATCAACTATAATTCAATAAAAAATGATTATGAAATTTTAAAAAATTAGTCACAAGGGAGAAGACTCAAAATTAGAAATGAAAAAGAAGTTACAGTGGGCACCACAGAAATACAAAGGATCATAAGAGACTACTACAAGCAACTATACACCAATAAAATGGACAACCGAGAAGAAATGAACAAATTCTTAGAAAGGTACAACCTTCTAAGACTGAACCAGAAAGAAACAGAAAATATGAACAGATCAATCACAAGTACTGAAATTGAAACTGTGATTTAAAAACTTCCAACAAACAAAAGTCCAGGACCAGATGGCTTCACAGGCAAATTCTATCAAACATTTGGAGAAGAGTTAACACATATCCTGCTACAACTCTTCCAAAAAATTGCAGAAGACAGAACACTCGCAAGCTCATTCCACAAGGCCACTGTCACCCTGATACTAAAAACCAAAAATATTACCAAAAAAAGAAAATTACAGGCCAATATCACTAATGAACACAGACACAAAAATCCTCAACAAAATACTAACAAACCGAATCCAACAACACATTAGGAGGATCATACACCATGATCAAGTCAGATTTATCCCAGGGATGCAAGGTTTCTTCAAGATATGACAATCAATAATGTGATATACCACATTAACAAACTGAAGAATAGAAACCATATGATCATTTCAATAGATGCAGAAAATCTTTTGACAAAATTCAACACCTATTTATGATATAAACTCTCCAGAAACTGGGCATAGAGGAAATTTATCTCAACATAATAAAGGCCATATATGACAAACACACAGCAAACATCATTCTCAATGGTGAAAGCTGAAAGCATTTCCTCTATGATCAGGAAAAAGACAAGGATGTCCACTCTCACCACTCTTATTCAACATAGTTTTGGAAGTCCTAGCCCCCAGCAATCAGAAAAGAAAAAGAAATAAAAGGAATCCAAATTGGAAAAGAAGTTAAACCATCACTATCTGCAGATGACATGATAACTATATACATAGAAAATCCTAAAGATGCTACCAGAAAACTACTAGAGCTCATTAATGAATTTGGTAAAGTTGCAGGATACAAAATTGATACACAGAAATCTTTTGCATTCCTATATACTAACAATGAAAGATCAAAAAGAGAAATTGAGGAAACAATCTAATTTACCATTGCATCAAAAAGAATAAAATACCTAGGAATAAACCTACCCAAGGAGGCAAAAGACCTGTACTCAGAAAAGTATAAGACACTGATGAAAAAAATCAAAGATGACACAAACAGATGGATACCATGTTCTTGGATTGGAAGAATCAATATTGTGAAAATGACTATACTACCCAAAGCAATCTACAGATTCAATGCAATCCCTATCAAATTACCAATGGCATTTTTCACAGAATTAGAACAAAAAATTTTACAATTTGTATGGAAACACAAAAGACCCCGAATAGCCAAAGCAATCTTAAGATAAACAGAGCTGGAGGAATCAGGCTCCCTGACTGCAGTCTATACTACAAAGCTACAGTAAGCAAAACAGTATGATACTGGCACAAAAACAGAAAGATAGATCAATGAAACAGGATAGAAAGCCCAGAGATAAACCCAAGCACCTATGGTCACCCAATCTATGACAAAGGAGGCAAGAATATACAACGGAGAAAAGACAGTCTCTTCAATAAGTGATGCTGAGAAAACTGGACAGCTACATGTAAAAGAATGAAATTAGAACATTTCCTAACACCATACACAAAAATAAACTCAAAATGATTAAAGACCTAAATGTAAGGCCAGATACTATAAAACTCTTAGAGGAAAACATAGACAGAACACTCTCTGACATAAATTGTAGCAAGAGATTTTGTGATCCACCTCATAGAGTAATGAAAATAAAAACAAAAATAAATAGGACCTAATGAAACTTAAAAGCTTTTGCACAGCAAAGGAAACCATAAACAAAATTAAAAGACAACCCTCAGAATGGGAGAAAATATTTGCAAATGAAGCAACTGACAAGGGATTAATCTCCAAAATATACAAACAGCTGATGCAGCTCAATATGAAAAAACAACCCAATCCAAAAATGGGCAGAAGACCTAAATAGACATTTCTCCAAAGAAGACATACAGATGGCCAAAAAGCATATGAAAATATACTCAACATCACTAATTATTAGAGAAATGTAAATCAAATCTACAATGAGGTATCACCTCACACGGGTTAGAAGAAGTCTACAAACAGTACATGCTGGAGAGTGTGGAGAAAAGGGGACCCTCTTGCACTGTTGGTGGGAATGTAAATTGATACAGCCACGATGGAGAACAGTATGGTGGTTCCTTAAAAAACTAAACCTAGAACTACTATATGACCCTGCAATCCCACTCCTGGGCATATACTCAGAGAAAACCATAATTCAAAATTATACACGCACCTCAATGTTCATTGCAGCACTATTTACAATAGCCAGGACATGGAAGCAACCTAAGTGTTCATTGACAGATATATATGTATCTATATACAACAGAATATTACTCAGCCATCAAAAAATGAATGAAGTAATGCCATTTGCAGCAACATAGATGGACCTAGAGATGGTCATACTGAGTGAAGTAAGTCAGAGATATACAAATATCATATGATATCACTTATATGTGGAATCTAAAAACATGGTACAAATGAACTTATTTACAAAACAGAAATACAGTCACAGATGTAGAAAACAAACTTATGGTTAGTAGGGGGGAAAGCAAAGGCTGGGGGAGGGAGAAATTGGGAGACTGGGATTGACATATACATACTACCAGATATAAAATAGGTAACTCATAAGAACCTGCTGTATAGCACAGGGAACTCTACGCAATACTCTGTAATGACCTATATGGGAAAAGAATCTAAACAAGAGTGGATATATGTATATGTATAACTGATTCACTTTGCTGTACAGCAGAAACTAATGCAATATTGTAAACCAACTATATGCTAATAAAATTTCTTTTAAATAAAAATAATGTAATTTTCAAAAATAAAATCACAGGGACTTAAAGGGGAGTTGCCACAGTGACCCTGATTTGACTCCACAGGCCCTATCTGCAGAATAGCTTTATCAGAATTAGCTTTATCAGAATGCTTGCTATTTCCTGTTATAAAAACAGAACAAACACGAGTGAAGTTGTAGCTCGTCAATTTTCACACAGTTCCTTTCCTAATTTTAACACTAAAAAACAACGGAAGTTTCAAAGGTTAGATTTGGTAGTGACAACAAAGGACACCAGTAGACTGATGGGGGAACTCACTGTTCCTTATTTGAATCCCAAGGCAGCACCGCAGAACGTCCTTGGACTTGGGCTGGTGCACTGACTCCATGCCCAGAGAAGCAAGTTCTTCACATCAAGTCCTGTCCACCAGCTTACACTGGCGTCCTTGACAAGGACATCCCTGTGTGCAAAGCAAAAGTCATGCACGCTGAGCATCATTTGTGGCTCAATTCCAAAAAAACACAAAAACTTATTTCTATGTGTGTTCTTCTAAAGTTTAGTTTATGTAATGGGACCGAACTGTGACCAAAAAATAAAATGTATTCAGGTATGTAAACAACGATGACAAAGTAGTCAAGGCCCCATGAGCTTTATGGGCATTTTAACTTCCATGCACCATATTCACTTCATTGTAAATCTTCCCTTTTTTTTTTTAATGACTTGTGGAACTGAAAAGTATGTTACAGAAATATTTACAGATAAACCAATAAAGTGTACGTTTTAGTCAGCTTTTGTTTTCATCTCATTTTCTTGTGTTGTACTGTCTCTCTTATTAAAGAAGGGAATATAAGGGACTTCCCTGATGGCACAGTGGTTAAGAATCCGCCTGCCAATGCAGGCGACACGGGTTCGAGCCCTGGTCCGGGAAGATCCCACATGCCACCGAACAGCTAAGCCGTGCGCCACAACTACTGAGCCTGCTCTCTAGAACCCACGAGTCACAACTACTGAAGCCCGTGTGCCTAGAGCCCTTGCTCTGCAACAAAGAGAAGCCACCACAATGAGACGCCGGCACAGCGCAATGAAGTAGCCCCCGCTCTCCGCAACTAGAGAAAGCCCGTGTGCAGCAACGAAGACCCAATGCAGCCAAAAATAAATAAATAAATTTTAAAAAAATAAGAAAGGAAATATGACTGACTTCTTGCCAGATGATGGGAAGAAAATAGTTTCCTTTCAATGAAGAAATATGAATACCCAGGTATTGTCTGAAGATTTTTTAATAACTAAAATGACTGGAGACAGCCTAGGAAAATGTATTTAGCTTTTGGAAATAAACATTATCCTTGGATGTGATCTTGGGAATACAACAAAAAAAAATGAGCTTCGTTCCCCCCTTACCGGTCAGAAAGAGTAACTGCATAATGCAAGATGAAACTGCGTGTTTTGTAAAGAATCATAATAGCTATTGTTTTTTCAGAGCCTCCTTCACATGAGGTACTGTGCAAGTTTCTTTAAATAGTCATTTAATCTTCACCGTGTAAACTGTGTGCGTATTACTCTCTCTACACATAGAAAGGAAATTAAGAAAAATTAAGAAGATTTTTAGCTCATAAAGCTAGTAAGTGGCAAGGCTAGTATTTAAACCCTGGTCCATTTGCATCCAAACTAGATGTTTATATCACCCTACTACATGAATATCTAAATTATACATTTATCAAATCTTTGGGCTTCATCCTAAAATCATATCTAAAACCTCAAAAATAAAATGACAAACTTAGAGTAGAAAAATTAGATACGAAGGGAACTTTGCATTAGCAAATATTTGAAAAGAAGCTGTCACGGGTAAGGACATTTTCTCCAGACACTGTAGGGAATATAAAGAGTTATAATAGAGAGTCCTCATCTTCAAGGAGAGAATCAAGGCAAACACAGGATTTATTACAAATGGGATAAGGCGATATGAGTAATAAGTCCTACCAAACGTAAGTGGCGAAAACGTATGAGGAGAAAGGATTCATGTGGTCTGAACTGACCGAGACGGGCAGAAGGGGAACTTACACGTGACTTGAGTGCTACAATGGATGGGAGTCAATTTTAGACGGTCTTAACCCAGCAGCCATGGGAACAAAGCAAACTTCAAGGAGCATGGAAAGGCCCTGAAATTGTACGTGAATATTTCATGCATCTGAACATTTTTCTAGGAAAGAGCCCTTGGTCTTTAGCAGATTCTCAACTCTGTCCATGACTCAGAAGAGGTTAAGTACCACTGTGGTGGAAAGGGAATAACAGGGGTGGGGGAAATGTGGAGGGGAGAGATAAATTAGGAGTTTGGGATTAGCATATACACACTACTATATATAAAATAAGTAAACAACAAGGACCTACTATATAGCACAGGGAGATATACTCAATATCTTGTAATAACCTATAATGGAAAAGAATCTGAAAAAATAGATAGATGTATAACAGAATCACTTTGATGTACACTTGAAACTAACACAAAATTGTAAATGAACTATACTTCAATTTTAAAAAAGAGGAAAAAACTGTCGTGAGAAAGGAGGCTTGGAAGGGAGACTTCTAGCTGTGGCAAGATAAAGAAACAAAAGCAAAAGGTGGGCTATTGAACAGTGAGCCCACGTCCTGCCAGGGTCGGGGGGTTCCCTCCTGCAGAGAAATAAATGGAAGTAGATTGAGCCCATGTCTTAGTAAAACCCAAATTCCAGATCAAGGACGTTGGAAATGATACTTAAGTTTCTGAGGAAGTTCATTCCATGAGATCTGTGCTCAGGAACAATTCATTGTGTAGTGGTTTCTAAGAAAAGGAGAGAAGATGATTGCCAACATAATCCAATTTAACAGGGAAGGCTCCAAGCATAATTTTGTTTAAATGTTTCAAATGTTCCGAGTTTAAATAGCAAATGACATGCATGCTCATATTTCCATCAGATATTTCTCATTTGGTCACGGAAACAATCTTGTTTTACAAGTAGAGCGGATATCCTGATTTTTTGGCTGGAGGAAGTAAAAGATAATCCGATTTAAGGTGTAGTTTTGTGCTTAAAACAAAGCCAAAGAGAAAAGCTTAGCACATGAAAGATGCAGGTGAGTATAAACTGCATTAGTTTGCTGTGAAACAATGTTTAAAATAACTTTGGATCATACAATAACTGTTCTTTGGGAAAAATAGAAAATTGATATTAGTAAACAAGAATATGGAAACTACCTATAATCCTATGACCCAGAGGTAACCACTATTTGCCTTTTGACATATTCCTTTCCACACTTATAAAAGTATCTTTATATACATGTATATTTTAAAATATTATAATACATACTGTTTAGTAACTTACCTTTCCCACTCAAAGATATATCATTTCCATAACTTGAAATATCTCTACCTAATTTTAATGATTACATAGCAAACACTGTAGAGAGAAACTATCGTTCCTTTAACTAGTCTACTGTTTTGATTGTTCCTGACCTCATCAATGGTATATAAAGTGATCATTGCAAAGAGCCACCAAAAAGAAATCTTGGTAATAAAAATAGGTTGGTGCTAGAAAAAAATTGCAGCAAACTCTTGACTGTTCTCAAAATTCATATGTATTACTTTCCTAGGGCTGCCATAACAAATTACCACAAGCTGTGTGGCTTAAAACAACAGAAGTGTATTCTCTCACAGTTCTGGAGACTAGACGTCGGAGGTCAAGGTACTGGCAAGGCCGTGCTCTCTCCAGTGGCTCAAGGGAAGGATCCTTGCCTGTCTCCTCACTTCTGGCTCGGCTTGCAGCTTCATCACTCTAATCCCTGCCTCTGTCTCCACAAGGTGTTCCCCTGTGTCATTCTGTCTCTTCACATGGCATTTTTTTTTTTCTATGTGTCTCGGTGTCCAAATTTCCTTCATATAAGGAAAGCAGTCATTGGATTTAATGTCTAGCCTAATCCATTATGATCGCATGGTAACTTGATTATATCAGCAAAGACCCTATTTCCAAAAAAGGTAACATTCACAGGTACCAGGGGTTGGGACTTCAACATATTTGGACAGATGGGGACAAGGGACACAATTTAACACACAAAATATGCAAACCTTGAAATAAGGGAGTGTTCTAGTTATCACCAGGACATCGTATTCTGGACCTGTTCAGGAGCAAAGGAGATCTGAAAACCTTGCAGCAGATAAAACCTCAGAAATGCTCCTCTTAGGGTGGCTCAGAAACTGGGCCAGGGCTGCGTTCACAGGAGGCAAGATCAGTGGGCTGGACGTTAGGGGAGTGGGGACAGGGACCCAACTGCCCTGTTTATTCATCCTCTCTCCACACAAAAATCCCATAAAGTCTAGTCTATAACTCCATCACTTATAACTCATCTAACAGTATGTCTAAATTCCTGTGATACATTCCATCCAGCCTACATCATTTAAATATTTTATTACCACCTGTCTCATCAGATTTTTTAGTTGTCTTATCTCTTCAACAAGCCTGCAATGTACCTGAGATTAATCGTTGCGCCTAAGATTTCTTTGCTCTCCCATGACAGCAGTCATCACAGTGCTGGGTGTTTAGGGAAAATCTGTTGCACGTAAGATCCTTATTGAAGAAAGCAATTTTTGATTTGACCGGAGAGAGGGTGACACAGCCACAGCATGAGGAGAAGAGCAGGTGACCTGGAGCCCGATCTATAGAGTCCTCACCCCTGCACTTGGAGGAAATCCAAGTTGCCTCTCCCTTGTATCCATCTTTGACTCACTGCTACTCTTCAAATCTGCTCTCTGCATGTAACTTTTGTCTGACATTTCTTTTCCCCAAGGAGGATTTTAATCACACACCTCGAGGTTCTATATGGAAGCTAGACCCAGAAGATGCAAAGGGTTGCTGTGAGAACCAGCATCTTTGTGGTCCAAGCCCAGCCTGTGATTTTGCACTCAATTAGCATGCAGGAGGGAAAGCCCCGAGCACTTCAGGTATATCTTCCTAGCCTGCCCACATGGCCACCCTGGAAACCAGACTTCCCTGTGAATGAATAGGCCAGCTGAGATTCACTGAGTCTTGAATACAGCCTGGATTGCTAGTGGAGACCTGCCTAAACTAATTTACAGTCACTATCTGACTCCAGGCCCATGCCTTTCAGCTAACAAGGGCATTAGCTCACAGCAGTTGTAAGAACTAAATTCCTTTTTTTTTTTAACAGCAATTATGAGTGCTAACAAAAAGCCGAGGATTTGGAAAATCAAGGTACTTCTTTTACTTTGGAATCACTGTATCTGACTTTCCTCATTGAATTCTAATTTTATGCCATGAATTAAAAAATTGCTTCCTTTCAGAGCACTGAGTAAGAAAGACATGTCTTTACAAATTCTGTGCCTTCTATAAAGAAACATCACTTTCATCTTTCTATTGAATGGACATAAAGAGGGAAATAATATTTTGAATAATTAAAGGGAACAGTTTGCTAGAGGTAGCATATAAAAAAACCTATTGCTTATAAATAAGTAAACATTGAGGGGAAATCATAAAAAGGGCAAATTTGGCTATAAAATGTACATACACAATTAATAGAGAATATTTTGGAATATAAGCATGAAGTCATCTGTTTTTATTTCAACTGAAATCCTGAGCTCATACTGTCCTTGATTTGAGGTTCTGTTTGTTCAAATTACATGTGGAATAGATCTCCATTTATTATCATCTATGACTATACTACCTGTATTACCAATTAGGGTTGTTTTTGTACAATGAACAGAAGCCCCCTAGGAAAGCTGGACAGCAGCATGTAAGTCAGTGAAGTTAGAACACACCCTCATACCTTACACAAAAATAAACTCAAAATGGCTTAAAGACTTAAATATAAGACATGACACCATAAAACTCCTAGAGGAGAACATAGGCAAAACATTCTCTGACATCAATCGTACTAATGTTTTCTTAGGTCAGTCTCCCAAGGCAATAGAAATAAAAGCAAAAATAAACAAATGGGACCTAACCACACATAAGCTTTTGCACAGCAAAGGAAACCATAAACAAAATGAAAAGACAAGCTACAGACTGAGAGAAAATGTTTGCAAATGATGCAATCAACAAGGGCTTAATTTCCTAAATACACAAACAGCTCATACAACTCGATAATAAGAAAAAAAAACAATCAAAAAATGGACAGAAGACCTAAATAGACACTTCTCCAAAGAAGGCATACAGATGGGCAAAAGACACATGAAAAGATGCTCAACATCGCTAATTATTAGAGAAATGCGAATCAAAACTACAATGAGGTACCACCTTTACCAGTCAGAATGGCCATCACTAAGAAGTCTACAAATAACAAATGCTGGAGAGGGTGTGGAGAAAAGGGAGCCCTCCTACACTGTCGGTGGGAATGTAAATTGATACAGCCACTATGGAGAACAGCACGGAGGTCCCTTTAAAAACTAAAGAATTGGGCTTCCCTGGTGGCACAGTGGTTGAGAGTCCGCCTGCCGATGCAGGGGACACGGGTTCGTGCCCCGGTCCGGGAGGATCCCGCATGCCGCAGAGCGGCTGGGCCCGTGAGCCATGGCCGCTGAACCTGCGCGTCCGGAGCCTGTGCTCCGCAACGGGAGAAGCCACAGCAGTGAGAGGCCCGCGTACCACAAAAAAAAAAAAAAAAAAAAAAACACAAAAAACAAAAAACTTCAGAACACAAGTGAATAAGTCTATGCTAATAAAGCCATCAGTTAAAAAAAAAAAAAAAAAAAACTAAAGAATTGCCATATGATCCAGCAATCTTACTCCTGGGCATATATTTGGAGAAAAACTCAAATTTGAAAAGGTACACACACCCCAGTATTCATAGCAGCACTATTTACAATAGCCAAGACATGGGAGCAACCTAAATTTCCATTGACATTTATAGATAGATAGATAGACAGATAGACAGATATAATGGAATATTACTCAGCCGTAAAAAAGAATGAAATAATGCCATTTGCAGCAACATGGATGGACTTGGAGGTCATTATGCTAAGTGAAACAGGTCAGACAAAGGCAAATACTGTATGGTATCACTTATATGTGGAAACTAAAAATACAGCAAACTAGTGAATATAGCAAAAATAGAAGAAGATTCACAGATACAGAGAACAAACTAGTGGTTACCAGTGGGGAGAGGGAAGGGGGCCAAGATATGAGGAAGGGATTGAGAGGTACAAACCATCATGTACAAAGTAAGCTATACAAGAGGGAAGAGATATGGGGACATATGTATATGTATAACTGATTCACTTTGTTATAAAGGAGAAACTAACACACCATTGTAAAGCAATTATACTCCAATAAAGATGTTAAAATTTTATATATATATATATATATATAGTACAACACAGGGAATATAGCCAATATTTTATACTAATTATAAATGGAGTAAAACCTTTAAAAATGATGAATCACTATATTGTACACATGTAATTTATATATTGTGTAGCAACAATACTCCAATTTTTAAAGAAAAAAAAAGGCTAGCCTTCCTTGGTTCTGAGGATTTACCCCAGTCACACTGACAACTGTGCCTATATGAGATTTAGTCATTGGAGACCATTTACTTTTGAAAATGGATCTTACATATTTCATGACTGACTTAAGAACTGGGGCAGAGAGATAATGAGTGAGCCAGAAGCAATAAATGAATGGCCATTGATTCCAGAGGGAAATATATGGCTAATTACATTGCGATGAGGAAAAGGAAAATGATGGTATATACCACTCAACACTACAAATGAAACAAAAATTATTTTATTGAACTTTGGAATATGTCTCATAGTTGACTCATCATGTATCAATTTATGGTTTACATTCAGCCTACTCCCAAAGGAAGAGAAAGCTCGTGTGTGTGTGTGTGTGTGTGTGTGTGTGTGTGTGTGTGTATGGAAAGGTCTCCCATGGTCTCCAAATATATACTTGACAGTCTACCATGTGAGTCAAAAATAGGTGGAAATAAAATACATTTGTAGGTATTTATTTTGTATGTATGTATTTATAAAATATATACACATTTAAAATAAATCTGTATTCTTCTATAGGCATTAAAGAACTCTGGCAACACTCTCACCACTCTTATTCAACATAGTTTTGGAAGTTTTAGCCACAGCAATCAAAGAAAAGGAAATAAAAGGAATCGAAATCAGAAAAGAAGAAGTAAAGCTGTCACTGTTTGCAGATGACATGATACTATTCATAGAGAATCCTAAAGATGCTACCAGAAAACTACTAAAGCTAATCAATGAATTTGGTAAAGTAGCAGGATACAAAATTAATGCACAGAAATCTCTTGCATTCCTATACACTAATGATGAAAAATATGAAAGTGAAATCAAGAAAACACTCCCATTTACCACTGCAACAAAAAGAATAAAATATCTAGGAATAAACCTACCTAAGGAGACAAAAGACCTGTATGCAGAAAATTATAAGACACTGATGAAAGAAATTAAAGATGATACAAATAGATGGAGAGATATACCATGTTCTTGGATGGGAAGAATCAACATTGTGAAAATGACTCTACTACTCAAAGCAATCTACAGATTCAATGCAATCCCTATCAAACTACCTCTGGCATTTTTCACAGAACTAGAACAAAAAATTTCACAATTTGTATGGAAACACAGAAGACCCCGAATAGCAAAACCCGAATGGCCAAAGCAATCTTGAGAATGAAAAACGGAGCTGGAGGAATCAGGCTTCCTGACTTCAGACTATACTACAAAGCTACAGTAATCAAGACAGTATGGTACTGGCACAAAAACAGAAAGATAGATCAATGGAACAGGATAGAAAGCCCAGAGATAAACCCACACACATATGGTCACCTTATCTTTGATAAAGGAGGCAGGAATGTACAGTGGAGAAAGGACAGCCTCTTCAATAAGTGGTGCTGGGAAAACTGGACAGTTACATGTAAAAGTATGAGATTAGATCACTCCCTAACACCATACACAAAAATAAGCTCAAAATGGATTAAAGACCTAAAGGCCAGAAACTATCAAACTCTTAGAGGAAAACATAGGCAGAACACTCTATGACATAAATCACAGCAAGATCCTTTTTGACCCATCTCCTAGAGAAATGGAAATAAAAACAAAAATAAACAAGTGGGACCTAATGAAACTTCAAAGCTTTTGCACAGCAAAGGAAACCATAAACGAGACCAAGACAACCCTCAGAATGGGAGAAAATATTTGCACATGAAGCAACTGACAAAGGATTAATTTCCAAAATTTACAAGCAGCTCATGCAGCTCAATAACAAAAAAACAAACAACCCAGTCCAAAAACGGGCAGAAGACCTAAATAGACATTTCTCCAAAGAAGATATACAGAGTGCCAACAAACACATGACAGAATGCTCAACATCATTAATCATTAGAGAAATGCAAATCAAAACTACAATGAGATATCATCTCACACCAGTCAGAAGGGCCATCATCAAAAAATCTAGAAACAATAAATGCTGGAGAGGGTGTGGAGAAAAGGGAACACTCTTGCACTGCTGGTGGGAATGTGAATTGGTTCAGCCACTATGGAGAACAGTATGGAGGTTCCTTAAAAAACTACACATAGAACTACCATATGACCCAGCAATCCCACTACTGGGCATATACCCTGAGAAAACCATAATTCAAAAAGAGTCATGTACCAAAATGTTCATTGCAGCTCTATTTACAATAGCCCAGAGATGGAAACAACCTAATTGCCCATCATCGGATGAATGGATAAAGCAGATGTGGCACATATATACAATGGAATATTAGCCATAAAAAGAAATGAAATTGAGCTATTTGTAGTGAGGTGGATAGACCTAGAGTCTGTCATACAGAGTGAAGTAAGTCAGAAAGAGAAAGACAAATACCATATGCTAACACATGTATATGGAATTTAAGGGAAAAAAATGTCATGAAGAACCTAGGGGTAAGACAGGAATAAAGACACAGACCTATTGGAGAATGGACTTGAGGATATGAGGAGGGGGAAGGGTGAGCTGTGACAAAGCGAGAGAGGCATGGACATATATACACTACCAAACCTAAGGTAGATAGCTAGTGGGAAGCAGCCGCATAGCACAGGGAGATCAGCTCGGTGCTTTGTGACTACCTGGAGGGGTGGGATAGGGAGGGTGGGAGGGAGGGAGACGCAAGAGGGAAGAGATATGGGGATATATGTATATGTATAACTGATTCACTTTGTTATAAAGCAGAAACTAACACACCATTGTAAAGCAATTATACCCCAATAAAGATGTTAAAAACAAAAAAAAGACTGGCAAGAGCAATAAGAAATGGGGGAATGGAAATTCAATACGTAGAGGCAAGGATGACAGGGAGACTTCTCACTGTATATTCATTTTATAATTTTGCATATTTGAATTATGTGATTGTGTTACCTGTGTTTAAAAGTAAAGAATTTTAAAATATAAATATCTTTATATATTTAAATATGTAATAATAACAAATATACAAAGTAAAAATTTTAACATAAAGCCGTATTATTATAGAGATGAAAGTACTTTAAAAAAAAAAAAGTTACTGTTTCCTGGCACAAAATTTTACTTGAATTTCCTGGAAGTCAAAGAATGAAGAAAAACAAGATGAGCTACATAACTAGCATTATTTGTAACCAGAAGCATATTGTCCAATTTCCTCACTAGGAGAGTATGGGCCCCACAGGGCAAAGCCTGGGGATGGGTTCTGAGTACATTAAAATATACAGGTGAGAAAAAATAAAAGTTAAGTAGGATGGTACTTAGCACTTGGCTAAACTGGAGCCAAATCGCCCAGAACCCCTTCCCTATAGGATTTCTTATATTTGGTCAAAAGAAAAATTGGGATTTGGATGCTGGAAGTGAAGTAGCACCCAGACTCCCCAAAGGTCAGTGTAGATAGATGTGGGGAGAGACAAAGCAGAGGTGCTGGTGGGTTCCAGCTTCTCACCCATTCTCCTCCAATCCAAGTTCATCTCTTCTTCCCACATGCCAGCCTGCTTATCAACATCCACCCCAGAACCACCACCAGACACAGAGGTAACAGCCTTCTATTGACCGTACCAGACCCCCTCCAAGGTCCCATCCCAGCAGCTGGCCCTGCCTGGCTTCCCAGAGTCCTTTGTGAGTTCCAACTTGTCCTCCCAATGTTTCAGAAGAACTGGTTAGAAACTTTTTTTAACCCTCTAACTCCCCCTTTGGATACTTATTTCCCCACTTTTTTCCAGTAAATCTATTCCTAAAAGTCCCTTATTCCATAACCTTCATAGTGGTTCTGCTTCCCTAATTGACAGATACACTGGCCTGGGCAGGGTTAGCAGTCCTAAAGCACACATCCAGGTAAGTTTCAGTATCGTGGCCTGAGTATTCAAGTAGGTAAGAATCAGAGAAGACCCAGTGAATAGAGACAAGAAAGAACAAGGAACAGAGGATCAGGCAGACAAGCTAAAAGGCCATCCAGGAGGGAAGCAATTTTTATGGGCAAGTGGGAAACCAACGGACAAGAGAGAAAACTCCAACATATGTTGCCCCTTAGCCCGGACCCACAGTGAACACTGCTTCCAAAAGTTAGGTTGGAACATATGTATATGAAACTTTCTTCCTGCCCATTTCTTATATAAACACCTGATTTCAACCTGAAAGCATCCTATTCTATCATAGTTTGAGTACTTCAAAATCAGAGACTTCAGTAATTTAATCCAAGAATGTAGATTTCTGGTGATCTAATTTAATAGCGAGTTTGAGCTCAGAGAATCCAGGGTCATGGGTTTACTACTTTTGGTACTCACTGACCTACTTAGAATGATATTGATAACGATAATTAAGTATTTATTGGATCCTTACTCTGTGCCATGCCCTGTGCTAAGAGCTTTACATGTATCATTTTGTTTAAGCCTCACAGTACCCTATGAAAAACAAATATTATTATGCTCATTTCATAAATTTAAGGAACTGAGGCTTAGTGAAGTTAAATAATCCATCCAAAATAACACAACCAATGCCATATGATCCAGCAGTCTCACTCCTGGGCATATATCCAGACAAAACTATAATTCAAAAACATGCACCTCTGTGTTCATAGCAGCACTAGTCACAATAGACAACACACAGAAACAACCTAAATATCCAATCAACAGATGGAAAAAGAAGATGTGGTACATATATAAAATGGAATACTACTCAGCCATAAAAAAGAATGAAATAATGCCATTTGCAGCAACATGGATGGACCTAGAGATCATCATACTAAGTGAAATAAGTCAGAAAGAGAAAGACAAATACCATATGATATCACTTAGACGTGGAATCTAAAATATGACACAAATGAACTTATCTAGGAAACAGAAACAGACGCATAGACATCGAGAACAGACTTGTGGTTGCCAAGGGGGAGGGGCTGCGGGAGGGGCGGATTGGAAGTTTGGGATTAGCAGATGCAAACTATTATATATAGAATGGAAAAACAACAAGGTCCTACTGTATAGCACAGGGAACTATATTCAATATCCTGAGATAAACCATAATGGAAAAGAATATGAAAAAGTATTTTATATATATATATATATATATACACATATATATATGTGAATGACTTTGCTGTACAGCAGAAATTAACACAACATTGTAAATCAACTTCCACACTGAGAGGTAGAGTTGCTTTCACCTCCCCTGTAAAGAGGCCTCTCCTGTACCTGGGTGCTGTGACCAATGGAATGCAATGGAAGAGACCTTCTTAGTCCTGGCCTTAAGAAGATGGGCACCTTCCCACTTACATCCTCTTGGAATGTAGCTGCCATGTTCTGACAAAACCAAGTCACAAAGAGAAGCAAAGAGAAGCCACAAAGAGAAGCCACAGGGAGGAGAATCAAGGTAATCCGGTAAACAACCAGGACCAACTAGCAGTCATGTTAGTGATCCACCTTGAGATTCCAGCCCAGGAGAGCCTGATAGGACTCCAGTGCCAGGCAGCATCACGTAGAGAAGAACCACCACCTGCTGGAGCCCAGCCCACATGCAGAGTCTTGAGAAATTATTAAATGGTGGTTGTTTTAAGCTGCTAAGCCAGTAGGTATGTTTACTTTGCAAAAAAGGTAACTGAAACCAAGTTTAAAGTTTGGTCTTCCACCTTTCAGGGCTACTGATTAGGAGTAAATCCATATACATTATGTTAGCTACCAGATATCTAAGTGGCAAAGTTCATATGTAGCTATAAAACCAAATAATCTGATTTGTTGTTCTACATACAGGAAAGGCCGTTTCATCTGTGAATTAAGATGGACTGCTGGAGAAATAGAGACACAGACATAGAGAACAAACGTATGGACACCAAGGGGGGAATTGGGGGTGTGGGATGAACTGGGAGATTGGGATTGACATATAGACACTACTACATAAAAAATAGATAACTAATTAAAACCAGCTGTATAGCACAGGGAACTCTACTCAATGCTCTGTGGTGACCTAAATGGGAAGGAAAGCCAAAAAAAGAGGGGATATATGTATACATATAGCTGATTCACTTTGCTGTACAGCAGAAACTAACACAACATTGTAAAGCGACTATATTCCAATAAATATTAATCTTAAAAAAAGATGGACCACTGGAGAACATGTAACATGCTGGTTTGAATCTTTTCCAATACTCAAAATATGTACTTTAAAGAAATAAACATTTGCTGTAATATGGCGAGGAACATATATTCGATTCTTCTAAAAAACTGGCCTGAGTTTTGAAAACAAAAATTTTAAATAAGGAGCTCTAAGATGCAGCCCTGTTTATAACAGTTCTGGAATTTTATCTTCAATGCCCTATTCCTTTCACCTTGGTTGTGTGGGAATATCACAATAAAAGTTTCTTTGGAGCACATGCACTCTAGAATATAAATCAGTGTCATCAAGATTGGCACATAGGCTTTTATCTAAGCAATAAAAAAGCAATAAATTCCACGGAATTAAATATAATTCTAAATTTATTTTAATAATAAGTCTAAGGGGTCAACAATCAATAAATTCTAAAATTAATCTTAAACTCGACTTAATTAAGTGAAAGAGAGAAATTAAAAACTATAATAGCAAAATATCTGTGCCCAAAATCAGCTTGGTCCTCATCTAGGATATTAGATTGGGAGTCCCAGACCTGCCGTTTACTGAGAATAAAGCCAGACCACAGATGTGAGAGGATATGCAGAGGACTGATGGAGTCAGTAATTTAGAAGCAAGAACGTCATTTTTTCCTTTAATTTTACCTTTAGTATGCTTCTATTAAAGCATATTAAATTTCTATATTCAAAATTACTCTGTGTTCCATGACACCACAGAAATTGATAAGATATCTAAAATCAAGTTAAATGGCAGAGAAAAGCCATTTTGGAAATCAAAATTTGCCATAGTTGTTGACAATACTAAAATTTGGATAATCAACCATTCACGAGATTTCTTCACTAACACTTCATTTATTCGATCAACATACACTGAGCCACGATACAGAGTGAGGTTTCAGAAATGAATAAGACAGGTTCTCCTGAAGCAGATCTGAATTTGTCACGACCAAGTATTTATAGAGAAAGATGCCCCAGATGTGGCAAAAGAGCGGCAGTGGGCAGGTAGGGCCGGGAAGTCTTCATGGAAGACGAATAATTGTTTTAGTCTGATCTTACAGATGGTCTGGGATTTATGATGTTTCAGCTTAGGATTTTTCGACTTTACAATGGTGCGAAAGCAACATGCATCCAGTAGAAGTCATACTTCAAATTCTGAATTTTGATCTTTTCCTGCCCTCTCTCGTGACCCTCCTACTCAGCCACGCGATCACGAGGGTCAACAACTGACACACTCACAACCATTCTATACTCATACAGCCCTTCCGGTTTTTACTCTCAGTACAAAATTTAAGAAGCTACATGAGATATTCAATACTGTATTGTAAAATAGGCTCTTGCCCTACTGTAGGCTAATGGAAGTGTTCTGAGCATGTTTAAGGTAGGCAAGGCTAAGCCACGATGTGTAGGTTAGTTGTATTCAATGCATTTTCAGCTTATGATATTTTTGATCTTATGATGGGTTTATTGGGACGTAACCTCATCATAAATTGAGGAAGATCTGTATTCTTAAAGGATAAATAGTTTGGTCTTGAAAAACAAGGACATTCTGGGAAAAGAGAATGCCACATACAAGGAAAATCACCTGAAGCTGCGTGGAAGATGAAAGATGAATGCAAAAGGGAGTGGACTCAAGGTGGGGAGGGAAGAGAGAGACACAGAAAGAGAGAAACTGAGAAAGAGAGAGACTGAAAGACGGAGTAACACAGGGGGAGGTAGAGAAGGAGAGAACATGAATATATATTTTCAAAACACTAACTCATGGAATCCCTGGAAGAATGGCTCTTGATTGATGGATTATCGACCCCAGACTGTCCTTATTCCAGTTAATATTATGCTGTATATAAGATTAGAAGATTCAAACACAAGAGGTTGTCCTTAAGGTTTGTTGAGACAATACTGAACAATTTTGCTAAAAACACAAAACTTTTAACTAGACTAGTTCAGCTGCAAAAAAGAGAAAATATAAATCTGAGGAGATAGGGAAGAAATACAGGCTAAGACTTCTAATTAAATAAGGAAGGCAAATTAATGACATTTATAATGTATTCTTACAATATGGTATGAGTACCAATGCCACAGTTTTAAATCTGAGATTCTGCCACTCTGTTTCCTTTTGCAAACCCCATAAATTAAGATATTATATTAGAATACCTCCCTTAGAAGTGCTATGAGATAAACCGGAACTCTGTAGTGTTAGTGACTATATAGTTTGAAAACCACATGGCACACAAAGACGACTTTTCCTCTGGAAAGTAGACCATCTTTGTTTGTTTATTTTAATAGGCAAGAAGATCAGAAATCTGAGAATTTTCTTTCCCAGTATGTTCTAAGTGTTAGTGGATCACCTCACCACTCTGACAAGGATGACACAAAAAGTGTGGCAGTTTATAACCTTTCTTTTCATGTTTTGGAAAGTACAAGATAATTCCAATGGCATACATTAAAAAGTACTATTGAAATGGAAACATATCATAAAATACGTTCATTCACTCAAAAGACCTGACTACAGGGCTTCCCTGGTGGCGCAGTGACTGAGAGTCCGCCTGCCGATGCAGAGGACGTGGGTTCATGCCCCGGTCCGGGAAGACCCCACATGCCGCGGAGCGGCTGGGCCCGTGAGCCATGGCCGCTGAGCCTGCGCGTCCGGAGCCTGTGCTCTGCAACAGGAGAGGCCAGAACTGCAAAAAAAAAAAAAAAAAAAGGCCTGACTACAGCAGTAGCAAGAGTACATCACACTGTTTGTCAGTTGCGCTGATCTAGGAAAGAGGGGCTAGGTGAATAAGGCAGTGGGAGTGGAGGTGCAGAGTACGGCCAAACCAAGCGATGTTAAGAAGAAAGAACTGGAATGGCTAGTATGGTAGTTTGGAAACATGAGTTAAGGGAAAAGGAAGAGTCAAAAGTAATTTCCAGAATTCCACCTGGGTGACAGCCAAAGAGAACCTATTTAAACTTCAAGCCAGATCTTGTCACTTTCTCTGTTCAGCACCTTTTGCTATTGTTCCTCAAGTACTGACTCCATCTCCTAATACTGTCCCTTGCACTCACTCCGCACCAGCCACACTGGCCTTCTTACTATTCCTAACATGCTGCCTTGGGGTTTGGCACTGACTGGTCTCATTGCCTGGGCTGTTCCTTCCTCAAACGTCTGCTTGACTAACTCCCTTCCCTCCTCCAGGTCTTTACTTAAGTGTTAACTCCCTAGTAAGACCTACGTTCACTACTCTTTTTTTTTTTTTTTGGTGTATATCTTTATTTATTTATTAAAAAAAATTTTTTTTTAACATAAGTACTGGCCAATGAATTTTTTTCCTTTTTTTTTAAAGTTTATTTTTTCTTGTGTGACTTTTAAAAAAAATAATTTTGTTTATTTTTATTTTATTTATTTTTGGCTGTGTTGGGTCTTTGTTGCTGTGCATGGGCTTTCTCTAGTTGCGGCCAGCGGGGGCTACTCTTTGTCGCAGTGTGCGGGCGCGGTGGCTTCTTTTTTTTTTTTTTTTTTTTTTTCAAAAAGCTTATTCCCTATGTTTTATTTTAGGAGTTTTATGGTTTCAAGTCTTTTTTTTTTTTTTTTTAACATCTTTATTGGGGTATTGGATAAAGAAGATGTGGCACATATACACAATGGAATATTACTCAGCCTTAAAAAGAAATGAAATTGAGTTATTTGTAATGAGATGGATAGACCTAGAGTCTGTCATACAGAGTGAAGTAAGTCAGAAAGAAAAAGACAAATACCGTATGCTAACACATATATATGGAATTTAAGGAAAAAAATGTCATGAAGAACCTAGGGATAAGACAGGAATAGAGGCGCAGACCTACTGGAGAACGGGCTTGAGGATATGGGGAGGGGGAACGGTGAGTTTTGACAGGGCGAGAGAGAGTCATGGACATATACACACTAACAAATGTAGTAAGGTAGATAGCTAGGGGGAAGTAGCCACAAGGCACAGGGATATTAGCTTGGGGCTTTGGGACAGCCTGGAGGGGTGGGATGGGGAGAGTGGGAGGGAGGGAGATGCAAGAGGGAAGACACATGGGAGCATATGTAAATGTATAGCTGATTCACTTTGTTATAAAGCAGAAACTAACACACTATTGTAAAGCAATCACTACTCTTTTTAAATGTTAATTACCCCCCTTCCCCCAAATTCTCAATTACCCTTTCCCTGATTTATTTTTCATAGCCCTTATCTTATGACAATATTTCATTTATTCTGTATTATACTTCTTTTCCCTTGTCTTTCTGAGACTGAGAATAGAAGAGCAGAGAAGATTTGGAAGAGAAATAAATAGTTCATTTTTTAACAAGTTGTGGTGTCCACAGGTATCTAGATAGAAATATACAGTATGCATTTGGATGCAGTGACCTGGAACTCAGTAGAGATTTACGGAGTTATGAGTTGGAAGTCATCAACAAGTAGTAGTTTAAGCCATGGGTATAGATAAGATCACCAATAAAAGTCTGTGTTATTCCAGTAGGAGTTCTTTTTTTTTTTTTTTTTTGTGGCCATGCCACGCAGCTTGCAGGATTGTAGTTCCCCAACCAGGGATCGAACCCAGGACCCAGCAGTGCAAGCGCCAAGTCCGAACCACTGGACTGCCAAAGAATTCCTCCAGTAAGAGTTCTTGAATGTAAGCAAAAGAATTTCTAGTTAACTTAATAAGAAAAGGACCTTGCTGAACCTCTATCAAGGACTCACAAATTTCACTGGAGTTTGGAAAACCAAAATCGAAAAATGGGTGGGAACCAAGGGGACTACAGAGGCCCAAGAAAGAGGAAACAGAAGCAATGATCTTTTACCACTTCCAATCCTGCCAGACCCTAATGTCAAAACAAGACACCGCCCTTGACCCTGAATACCACTTCTAGCATCGTGGATAGATCATCACCATTCCTCCACCTTTACACCACTTACTCAAAGACCCAGAATTAAACACCAAGTTTGCTAAGTCGAGGTCACTCATCCATGTCCTGTCTATCAAGAGGGATTATCCTCTTTATCCAGATCATCCCTCATCACTCATACAAATGGGGACTTCCCCAGGCAAGGAGATTTGAAGGCTGACATGCCATTTAAGCCCCACACCTGTCCATCCTAAGGTACAGCATGAAAAGAGTAAAAAGAATGGAAGTCCAAAGATGAAAATTTGGTGCTCTCTACATTGTAAAATATGGAGAGTAGCATAAAAGCCAAGGAAGAAGTCTTAGAAAGAACAATCCAAAGAACAGAAAGTGAACAAGGAAAAGTGGTTTACAGAAAGTAAAAGAAGTAACTTCAAGAAGTAGTCAACAATTTCAAATGCCACAGTGAGTTCCAGTAAGATAAAAACTGGGATGTCATCAAGTTAGCCTTAGAAAGAAAAGCTTCAGTGGAAAAAATTCAGATGGAAATCAAAATTCAGTGGAACAGGAAATAAAAAGGATGTTTTCTCTTTCTAAAGAGAAAACAGTGAATATAGATAATCCTTTCAAGAATCACTACTTTAACATCACAATTATATGCCTTAGCGTTTCTACTTATTGAAATAGATGCAAAGTAAATAAGCATGTATTCATGCAAACAGGTAGCCACCTGAATCACGTTTTACATGCTGTTTGTATTAGTGAAAAATGTAATGTGACCTATATACACAAAGTTAGGGGATTGACTATACACACATTAAGTCGATCGAATATTATATAACCATTTAAATAATGGGTAGGAATAAACTTATTCATGCAGAAATCTGTCCATGATCCACTGTTGGGTTGACAAAACCTGAAATACTATGCTCGTTAGGATTTTGGTTTTAGAAAATATTAATTTATTAAAAGAGAGACAGACTGTGTGTTTGTGTAACATTTAATATGTTTTGGGCTATAAATAACAGAATAACAAATTCATAGAGGATTAGATAAGACCATTTCTTATCTCATCCACGTGGAGAGAGTCTTTCAATTGGGCAACATTAAGTTGTTCAATGGCTAATTCAGTTGCTCAATGATAATGTCAAAGAGATTTCTATCTCTCACCTTAATCTTGAAGCTCATTGTAGTCAATTGCCCCTTAAAGTCTACTGACCCTTCTCTCTTCAAGGGTATTTCTGAAAGAAAAAGGGTTTTGTCCACACTATGTCAAAAACACAACTCTCATCACTCTAACTCGCACAAACACAATGATTCTTTCACTTAGCTATGTGCTATGTAGACACACTTGTCAAAAAGACTAGAGTCCCCACGCTAGAGCATAAGTACCTTGTTACAGACTGAATGTTTGGGTCCTCCCAGACTTCTTCAGTTGAAGCTCTAACCACCAGCTCAATGTGATGGTACTAGCAGGTGGGGCTTTAGGAGATAATTAGGTGAGGTCATGAGAATGGATCCCCCATGATGGTATTAGTGTCCCTATGAGAAGAAGTAAAGAGACCAAGTTGTCTTTCTGTCTCTCTTCACTCCCCACCTCCACCCACCATGTTAGGACACACCAAGAACACAGCCATCTGCAAACCAAGAAGAGTGCCTTTACCAGGAACTGAATCTGCCAGCACCTTGATCGTATCCTTCCCAGTCTCCAGAACTGTGAGAAATAAATGTTTATTGTTTAAACCACCCAGTCTATGGTATTTTGTTATGGTAGCCTGAGATGACTAAGACATACCTAAATATCTAAATTAACAACTCTTTAATTATACTTTAGGATGTCACAAATTTCAGGAAATAGAGTGCATAAAAACGTACAATAATATGTATACTTCAATAATATAAAAGCTATAAATTTTTCTTTAAATTTTTACCTTCTCTACATTAAACTCTAAATTAATGATTTGTGTTTCTCATAGCACAGCTCATTTCTATAAATCAAGAATTCATTAGCAGAATTTTGCAGTAATTTAATTTCTGCTTTTATTTAACCAATAAAAATGCAAATTAATGCTCAAAATGTTCTTGGCAAACTAGAGAAACTAATTTATGTATGCCTTAAATTATAAAACAGCAGTGAATTAAAGGATCAAAAGAACTTAAAATGGTGACAACATTTTAATGCAAAAATTGAATACCCAAAGCCAAATTGGAAAAATTAAAATATTTTATACTTATTTCATTCTTATGGAATAAGCTATCATTATATAAAAATACATCCTATATACAAGAAACAAAGCAAGTACAAAGCATATGCTTGTATATTTGTTGCTTGTATCTCTCTTAACTTCCAAAAAGATTTAGAAGCTGACAGTAGAAGACAACTATAAAAGAGTAGCATTAAAATAATTTAGAAAAACAAACAAAAGCCACTGATGAAAAGGTGAAGATAATGTTACCCAAAAATTTTCATTAAGGATAGTTTCTGAGACTGAGCAATCAGTGAAGCTCTGAGCTTCAGCCGGGACACAACAGACTCGTATGAATTGTCACTATCTTTAAGGTACTAAGTGTGTGTAGCAAGATTGTGTAGAACTGTGTATTGCTTTCATGGAAAGCATTTTCTGTTTTTCACTTTCAGTACAGTATTCAATAAATTACAGGAGATCTTCAACACTTTATTATGAAATAGGTTTTCCACTAGATGATTTTGTCCAACTGCAGATTTAGGGAAGTGTTCTGAGCACGTTTAAAGTGGGCAAAGCTAAACTGTGGTGTTTGGTAGGTTAGGTTTATCAAGCGCATTTTTTTTTAATTCAAAGGTCTTTAATGCTTTGAGGGGGATTATTTTATTTTTTAATTTTTTTGGCCACCCTGAACGGCCTGTGGGACCTTAGTTCCCCGACCAGGAATTGAACCCAGGCCCTGGGCAGTGAGAGCACAGAGTCCTAACCCCTAGAATGCCAGGGAAGTCCCTAAATACATTTTTGACTTAATGGCATTTTCAACTTATTGTAGGTTTATTATAACCCATCATTAAGTCTAGGAAGATAGATATGTGAATATAATACACACTTTTTTACTAAAACTATTATTACTGAAATTTGGTTTGCTTTGGGGAGGGTGGGTGCGTATTTCTGTTTGTTTGACCAGGAAAGTCCTAAAAGGATGGAGAAGATAACGTATACATCAGAAAAAAAAAAAAAAGACCAAGATAAATATGCTCACTTCTTTGTGTAAGTAAATGAGGACTATTTTATCCTTTGTTCCCCACTCATCTCTTGGCATCCAGGGCCTCCTTCCAGGCACTCAGTTGCCAAAAGTCAGACTGAGCCACAGGGCAAAGAAGAACAGAAGCTCTGGAAGCTAGCAGGGCACATCTTCTTAATCATTTCTTTTCTAAAATATGTATGTGTTTTTGAATAATTAGAAAAACAATGTTAAAATACTTGGTTTTTTCCTCAGATATTAGATGCTCCAGAGTTGCCCTGTTGAGTAAAGATGTCCGCAAAAGGATAAGAGAGCTTATTAGCTAAGTGTCAGAGCTTCACAACCACACACGGTATTTACCATCGCACTGTGCATGGTCTCAATAGCTGACCACTTTTATTATTCTCCAGGGAGATGCCAAGAAATGAGTGGTGAGCAGCATCCCTGCACGTTTATAAATATTCACTGAGTCGTGTTTTACTGAGTGAGACACCTCCAAAAGAGTGAGCAGGTGAGTTTTGAAAACAAATTTATAAGTGAACATTTAGATATCAAGAAACTGCACATTAGCTGAGGGCTTAAGTTGAAACTCCATTTGTTTCCTAGGCAGAAAGGAAATTTTGCGAATAGGCTGCACCTAGGATGACATTTTACATTATGCTGGGTTAGGCAAACCTTTACGGAGAGAGTTGTGAGGACTGACAGGAAATGCTACCAGCTGAGATGAGACAGGAGCATTGTCCTTATTCAGCATGACTCATCAGCGCGCTCAGTCAGAGTCTGTAAACTACGGGCTGGCATTTTTTTCACTTTGGGTTATTACAGTGTTTGCCTTCCCAAAACAAGGAAAATGAGTTAAAACTTTGAAGGAAGAAAACTGCAAAACTTTTTTTTTTTAATCCCTTGGAAACATTTTACCACCCAGGCTAAACTGATATTCAATATCAAGAAAAAACAAAGATAGAAGATAATCATAGGTAATATAAAAGTTATGGAGTTTAAACCTGCCAAGACTGAATCAGGAAGAAATAGAAAATATGAACAGACCAATCAGAAGCACTGATATTGAAACTGTGATTAAAAATCTTCCAACAAACAAAAGCCCAGGCCAGATGGCTTCACAGGCAAATTCTATCAAACATTTAGAGAAGAGCTAACACCTATCCTTCTCAAACTCTTCCAAAATATAGCAGAGGGAGGAACACTCCCAAATTCATTCTATGAGGCCACCATCACCTTGATACCAAAACCAGACAAGGATGTCACAAAGAAAGAAAACTACAGGCCAATATCACTGATGAACATAGATGCAAAAATCCTCAACAAAATACTAGCAAACAGAATCCAACAGCACATTAAAAGGATCATACACCATGATCAAGTGGGGTTTATTCCAGGAATGCAAGGATTCTTCAATATACACAAATCAATCAATGTGATAAACCATATTAACAAAGTGAAGGAGAAAAACCATATGATCATCTCAATAGATGCAGAGAAAGCTTTTGACAAAATTCAACACCCATTTATGATAAAAACCCTGCAGAAAGTAGGCATAGAGGGAACTTTGCTCAACATAATAAAGGCCATATATGACAAACCCACAGCCAACATCATCCTCAATGGTGAAAAACTGAAAGCATTTCCACTAAGATCAGGAACAAAACAAGGTTGTCCACTCTCACTGCTCTTATTCAACATAGTTTTGGAAGTTTTAGCCACAGCAATCAGAGAAGAAAAGGAAATATAAGGAATCCAAATCGGAAAAGAAGAAGTAAACCTGTCACTGTTTGCAGATGACATGATATGATACATAGAGAATCCTAAAGATGCTACCAGAAAACTACTAGAGCTAATCAGTGAATTTGGTAAAGTTGCAGGATACAAATTAATGCACAGAAATCTCTTGCATTCCTATACACTAATGATGAAAAATCTGAAAGTGAAATCAAGAAAACACTCTCATTTACCATTGCAACAAAAAGAATAAAATATCTCGGAGTAAACCTACCTAAGGAGACAAAAGACCTGTATGCAGAAAATTATAAGACACTGATGAAAGAAATTAAAGATGATACAAACAGATGGAGAGATATACCATGCTCTTGGATTGGAAGAATCAACATTGTGAAAATGACTCTACTACCCAAAGCAATCAACAGATTCAATGCAATCCCTATCAAACTACCACTGGCATTTTTCACAGAACTAGAACAAAAAATTTCACAATTTGTATGGAAACATAAAAGACCCCAAATAGCCAAAGCAATCTTGAGAACGAAAAACGGAGCTGGAGGAATCAGGCTTCCTGACTTCAGACTATACTACAAAGCTACAGTAATCAAGACAGTATGGTACTGGCACAAAAACAGAAAGATCAGTGGAACAGGATAGAAAGCCCAGAGATAAACCCACACACACATGGTCACCTTATCTTTGATAAAGGAGGCAGGAATGTACAGTGTAGAAAGGACAGCCTCTTCAATAAGTGGTGCTGGGAAAACTGGACAGTTACATGTAAAAGTATGAGATTAGATCACTCCTTAACACCATACACAAAAATAAGCTCAAAATGGATTAAAGACCTAAAGGCCAGAAACTATCAAACTCTTAGAGAAAAACATAGGCAGAACACTCTATGACATAAATCACAGCAAGATCCTTTTTGACCCACCTCCTAGAGAAATGGAAATAAAAACAAAAATAAACAAATGGGACCTAATGAAACTTCAAAGCTTTTGCGCAGCAAAGGAAACCATAAACAAGACCGAAAGACAACCCTCAGAATGGGAGAAAATATTTGCAAATGAAGCAACCGACAAAGGATTAATTTACAAGCAGCTCATGCAGCTCAATAAGAAAAAAACAAACAACCCAATCCAAAAATGGGCAGAAGAACTAAATAGACATTTCTCCAAAGAAGATATACAGAGTGCCAACAAACACATGAAAGAATGCTCAACATCATTAATCATTAGAGAAATGCAAATCAAAACTACAATGAGATATCATCTCACACCAGTCAGAATGGCCATCATCAAAAAAATCTAGAAACAATGAATGCTGGAGAGGGTGTGGAGAAAAGGGAACACTCTTGCACTGCTGGTGGGAATGTGAATTGGTACAGCCACTATGGAGAACAGTGTGGAGGTTCCTTAGAAAACTACACATAGAACTACCATATGACCCAGCAATCCCACTACTGGGCATATACCCTGAGAAAACCATAATTCAAAAAGAGTCATGTACCAAAATGTTCATTGCAGCTCTATTTACAATAGCCCAGAGATGGAAACAACCTAATTGCCCATCATCGGATGAATGGATAAAGCAGATGTGGCACATATATACAATGGAATATTACTCAGCCATAAAAAGAAACGAAATTGAGCTATTTGTAATGAGTTGGATAGACCTAGAGTCAGTCATACAGAGTGAAGTAAGTCAGAAAGAGAAAGACAAATACTGTATGCTAACACATATATATAGAATTTAAGAAAAAAAAAATGTCATGAAGAACCTAGGGGTAAGACAGGAATAAAGCCACAGACCTACTAGAGAACGGACTTGAGGGTATGGGGAGGGGGAAGGGTGAGCTGTGACAAAGCGAGAGAGAGCCATGGACATATATACACTACCAAACGTAAGGTAGATAGCTAGTGGGAAGCAGCCGCATAGCACAGGGCGATCAGCTCGGTGCTTTGTGACCGCCTGGAGGGGTGGGATAGGGAGGGTGGGAGGGAGGGAGACGCAAGAGGGGAGAGATATGGGGATATATGTATATGTATAACTGATTCACTTCGTTATAAAGCAGAAACTAACACACCATTGTAAAGCAATTATACCCCAATAAAGATGTTAAAAAATAATAATAATAAACACATTATACTAAGGCATATAAGCAATATTTTTTTTAAAAAGTTATGGAGTTTAAACCAATGAAAGGAATAAAGGGAAGGTGACGTCAAATGAGAATGACAATAAGCTCTTCCAGATATCAGAGAGGAAGAAGAAGGAGAAAGCGATGGTAGACTTAGTGGGGAAAATTACTGGAGTGAAAGATTCAAGACAATTATGGTATTGCTCTTACAGAATATAATAAATATTTAAACGGGAATTTTCCATTCATGCAGCAAAGTGGAATAGTCATTTCTATAGAATTTTAACTGCAGTGCGTAATAGTGGGTTCAAGTCTCCCCTTCCTCAATTCTGTGGGGCTGACTTGTTTTCTGCCCTCTGCTCAGTCATAAATCAACATATTAAGCTCCTGTGATGAACCCAGCTCTGTTCACCCACTCACTACTTACTTCTTTATGTATATGATTGATACAAAGACATGGAAAAGAACCTCATTCCTTACATATCTTAAATCTTATTAATTAGATCAGGGAGTTAGGGAAATGGGATAAAGCATTCAAAAAAAAATTTTTAAGTGTGAAATACAATTTTATTATTCCTCTTAATCTATTTTGGCAATAAACAAAAGTTCAAAATTGATCTATTTCTCATTTTCTCCTTCATCGCCCCTATGCCCTCCTCTTAAACTTAAGAATTAGGGTACTCAGCAACTGTACTCCTAGGACTTTACACCCAAGGGACATGTATAAGAATTTCATACAAACACTATTCATAATTAGCTATATTAGCCACAATTTCCATACATTCATAATAGTACTGGAAACAACCCAAATATCCATCAACAAAAATCGTGGTATATTCATCCACTGGTATATTTAACAGCAATGAAAACAGAATGAACTACACTTATATACAACAACATAGGTGAACTTCACAATGTTGAGGGAAAGAAGTTAGAAAAGACTATATATTGTGAATTTCCATTTACATACAGTTCAAAATGGGTAAAAACTAAACTCACATTTAGGGATGCACACTTACATACTTAAAATATACAGGGCTTCCCTGGTGGTGCAGTGGTTAAGAGTCCACCTGCCAATGCAGTGGACACGGGTTTGAGCCCTGGTCTGGGAAGATCCCACATGCCATGGAGCAACTAAGCCCGTGTGCCACAACTACTGAGCCTGCTCTCTAGAGCCCGTAAGCCACAACTACTGAGCCCACATGCCACAACTAATGAAGCCCATACGCCTAGAGCCCGTGCTCCGCAACAAGAGAAGCCACCACAATGAGAAGCCCGCACCGCACACCGCAATGAAGAGTAGCCCCCGCTCGCAGCAACCAGAGAAAGCCTGTGCACAACGATGAAGACCCAGCGCAGCCAAAAATAAATAAATAAATAAATGAATAAATTTATTAAAAAATATACAGAAAAGCAAAGAAGTGATTTCCATGGAAGTCAGTGTGTTGCAGAATTACAGGTGATTATTTTCTTCATTATGCATTTCTGTAACTTCAGAATTTCATACAATGAACATATGTAATCAGTAGGGAAAAAATAGATGTTATTTTTTTGATGTTTTTTTTAATAGAGAATAAAAAGGATGAAGATAAAGTGCCACAATGAAACTGAAAAAAGAATTATCTTGTGAACAGCATTCTATAATTATGTCAAACCTACGACTTAGGTTTAGGAAAATGGGATAAAGCATTCTGAAGTCATTTTTGTTTTCTTGACTGAAGCAGCACCAGCTGAAAAAACTAATAAATGATGAGATAAGTCTAACTAGAAGAAAAGGAGAACAGCATTCTCCACTGGGATATTATGATGACGAAATTAACTTAGTCTAGAATTAACTTTCCTATGATCTGGGGACATTGAGAATAAACATAATGACTGAAAGGAGAGGTTCTGCAGGGAGATGTGGAAAACTAATAGAAATAAGGAATAGACAATATAGACTTTAGAAGCGAGAAGACTGAAATGTACCTTAAAGGCAGTATAGAGCTTTTGTATACTGTCGAGCAATAGTGAAGCTATGCCGGCAGTATTTTAGCCTAGGAAGTGTATATAGGACAGATCTGGAGGATCATGAGGAACCTTCAACAGTACCACAGCTGTGACTGGATAGTGGTCTTATTTGGAGTACTGGCAGTGAGAAGACAGAAAAGAAAGAAAAATGTTTAAGTTGCTTCAAAGTAGGAAAAGATAAAAGTTGATTACATATGAAAAATCAAGATGCGAACCCAACTGTTTCCATGTTTCTAACCTAGGATATGACCAACGTGTTAGCTACTAGTAAGTGTAGGAGGAAAAAAATGTCTTCCCATCACATACAACACGAAATCTAACTTTTTTGGCCTGGCAGTCAAAATCCAAGGTTGGCTCTTTCTCCCCATAATGGATTCTTTTAATGATTCAACTAATACAGTACGTATCTTGTTGTCACTATGTGTGCACCCTGTGCTAGGTGCGAGTTTATGGTATTAATCCAGACTTGGTTTCTGTCTCAAATGTTCTACTTCGTGGTATTTGGTGTCCCAATTTATATACCAAGAGACCATGTACATTATTGTCACCGGTGTTTACCCCACCATGTGTTCACCTTCCTCTGTCGATTCATAGCAAATCCATCAATATGATCAAATCCCACCCATATTATGAAGGATACCATAAATGCTTCAGTTCTATGTATCTCCCCTTTCTTATCTGTAGCATATCTGCTTTTCTCATCATAGCACACAAATGAATCCTTACATTGTTCCATAGTTATTTTGTGTTAATAATCTTATCCTCCCCCTTCAATTGGATTGGAAAGCCATTGAAGACAAATCTCTAGTCTATCTCTTTTGAGATAATCGGTGCTGAACAAATACTAGATATATTGATACTACTTGCTATTGATAAATATGGAAATTCATAGCCAAAAATAAATCCAAAAATTTACTTTATTAATTCTCTCACATCATGAAGAATAAAAGTGTTTGCACTATAAGTGCAAAATTAAAACAGCAAAATACCAAAACCAAAAAAATTTATTTTGGATTTTTCTAGTCTAGAAAGACAAATATAAATTGTCTCAATCCCCTTTTAGAATTTTCTTTAACTTCATTAAATCTATAAAAGAACATATCATTTAAAAAGGATAAATTTTAATTAACATTAAAGCTTCCGGGAGTGACGTCAGCAGGATGGTGAAAAGAACTGTTCCCTTTGTCCCCTTCAGCCTACAACTAGTAGAACATCCACAACTCAGGAAAGGTGCTATTGCCTAAAACAGCAAGATGCTGGAGAAATTCACACACCCGTACATCTAAAGTTGGGTGGATTGGAACACCTAAGTGAGGCAGAATCCGCAGAACAGCTGCCTGCAATTCCAGCCTTCCAGCCATGGCAGCTGAGCCCACAGCCCCAGAGAACCTGGTAGCAGCAGGGAAGGTGGTGCACGTGACCCTGGCCTCCTGGCCACAGTGGTACCCATAGCCACAGGTAGCTGGGCAGCAGTGGCAGTGGGGCCTGGGCCTCCATCCCTCCAGCTGTTGAGGTGCCCATGACTCCAGCCCCTTGTCCCCCCACCACCTGCAGTGGCAGAGCCCATGAACCTTACAACAAAGGACACAGCAGAAGCACTCATGCAAACCTGCCCACCTCCTGCAAGAAGCAGAGCCTGCAACTCAAGGGATCCTGGGTGTGACAGAAGAGCCCATCATCCTGATGCCCTAGGAGGCAACACCAACAGCACTGGCAGTAACAAGGCACCCATGGAGCACAATAAGGGATAACAAGGGCATCGGGAGACACCTCTGATGGAGGCAATGGATGGTGAAAAGTGCTAACTTTCAAATATAACCAGAGGCAGTGAGGTAAGAGAAACCAAAAGCCTGGGCTATAGCCTCACTTACTAGGAAACAAAAGAAAGTGTGTTTCATTTCTTACCTATTGAATCATTATAATCAAGTAGAAAGGTGTTGCCTACTTTAAATGCACCAGCAGAGGAACAACCCATCAAGCACCATGAAGAACCACAGTAATACAGTACCATGTAAAGAAAATGACAATCCTACAGAAACCAAACTTAAGTCACAGAACATTGTAATCTAACTGACAGAGAATTCAAAAGAGCTGTCATGAAGAAACTCAACAAGCTACAAGAAAACTCAGAAAGCTGAGCTCAGGAATAAAATTAATGAACAGAAAGAATACTTTACCAAAGAGATTGAAACTCTAGAAAAGAAGCAAACAGAAATTCTGGAGCTGAAAAACTCAATAAACCAGATGAAAAAAATGCATTAGAAAGCACTGGAAATGGAGCAAGCCATATAAAAGAATTAGTGAGATTGAAGATAGAAAACTAGAAATGATACAAGTAGAAGAAGAAAGAGACGTAAGGCACAAAAAATTGAGTAAATCCGACAAGATCTATCCAATTCTTATAGAAATTTCGAGAATATTATGGTAATGGGCATCCCAGCAGGAGAAGAGAGGGAGAAGGGAGCAGAGAGTTTATTTAAGGAGAAACTAACACAACATTTTACATCAACTATACTTCAATTAAAAAAAGAAAGGAGAGCTGAGAAATGCCTAGACTTAGGGAAGGAATTAAAAGCTAAGAGAACACCTATACCTCAATCCAAAAAGACCTTCTCCCAGACACATTGTATTAAATATGTCAGAAGTCAATGACAAAGAATTTCAAAGGCAACCAGGGGAAAAAGAATGGTGACCTACAAAAGAACCCCCATTAGGCTATCAGTAGATTTCTCAGCTGAAACTCTATAGGCCATGAGGGAGTGAAATGACATTCTCAAAATACTGAAAGATTAAAACTGTCACCCAAGAATACTCTATTCAGCAAAGTTGTCATCCAGGTATGAAGGAGAAATAAAGATTTTCCCAAACAAAAGCTGAGGGAGCTCATCAACACTAGACCTGCCTTACAAGAGATGTTTAAAAGAGCTCCGCTACCAGAAACAAAAAGGCAAAAATACACGAAACTGTGAGTAATGTGATAAACAGACACACAGAATCAGAAATTTGAAACTCTTTATCAGGATAGGTTTTTCAACACTTTCTTATGTCATAAAGGTTAAAGGGAGGGAGCAGAAAAAGAGCTACCTCCATTTAGTAAAAAACTCACAACATAGGGCTTCCCTGGTGGCACAGTGGTTGAGAGTCTGCCTGCCGATGCAGGGGACGTGGGTTCGTGCCCCGGTCTGGGAAGATCCCACATGCCGCGGAGCGGCTAGGCCCGTGAGCCATGGCCGCTGAGTCTGCGTGTCCAGAGCCTGTGCTCCGCAACAGGAGAGGCCACAACAGTGAGAGGCCCGCGTACCGCAAAAAAAAAAAAAAAAAAAAAAAAAACTCACAACATAAAAAGGGATAATTTGAGACAACAAACAAGAGGGGAAGAATGGAACCCATATAGGTAAATGAAGATAAGATGCTATCAGCAGAATAAAGGACTATTCTGTTTACAAGACGTTTTGTACAAACCTCATGGTAACCACAAAATGTAAATCTAGAGCAGAGACACAAAACATAAAAAGGAGGAAACAAAATATCAGAAAGCCACCAAACCAAAATGGCAGAGAGAAACAGAAAGAAAACACACATGAAAGGATGCTCAACATCACTAATTATTAGAGAAATGCAAATCAAAACTACAATGAGGTATAATCTCACACTGGTCAGAATGGCCATCATCAAAAAATATACAAACAATAAATGCTGGAGAGGGTGTGGAGAAAAGGGAACCCTCTTGCACTGTTGGTGGGAATGTAAATTGATACAGCCACTATGGAGAACAGTATGGAGGTTCCTTAAAAAACTAAAAGTAGAACTACCATATGGGTACATATATACAATGGAATATTACTCAGCCATAAAAAGGAACGAAACTGAGTTATCTGTAGTGAAGTGGATGGACCTAGAGTCTGTCCTACAGAATGAAGTCAGTCAGAAAGACTAAAATATCTTAAATCTCTTTGAATCCATAGGTTTCCCTCCACTTATTTTTCCCTTGCAAGTTCTATATTGAGGAAATGTGATCATCTATCCTGTAGGGTTCCCCACAATTTTTCTGATCCCATCCAATTTTATTTGTTCTTCTGTCCCCTGTATTTGCTCTAATTGGTTATTACATCTAGAGAACTGATGAGATTCAGTTTGATGTTTGACAAGAATACTCCATCAGTGGCTTTGTTTGTTTCCATAAGAAGTACATAATTTCTGTTTTTCTCTATTTTTGTGATTTAGCAGTACTTGATTATTGTTTTCTAATCCTTTAATTAATTAGAGGTTATAAAATTGTGATTCTATAATGCTATCACTCCTTCTTCATTTATTAACTGAAACTCTTATTTAAAGAAAAACTTCTCATCAACTATTTGGTTACCCTTAGGCACATTTCTCACAGGAAGGAAGAGTAAATGCTTAATTCCTACCCTTTACTGAAGAATTAGTTCGTTTCCTACCATCCTCCAAAGGCATTTAATGAGGGTTTTTTGGTTGTTGAAATATTTCATTAAAAGTATTTTAATGAGTGAAAAGAAGATCACACTAGTTGTGTGATGAATAAAATAATCCTCTGGAGAATTTTTGGAGAGGTAGAAAGGCAGAAATAAGATAGTAATTTAAGGAACTAGCAGTGTGGAGGGAAGTACTATCTTTTAGAAGAGAAAAAATAGAAATTGGTCTTGTAAAAGTTGTTTCCTTTGAATGTAATTCAAAATAGATCAAAAAAGAAATATTTATCAGTTGTATTTATTAAATGGAAAATTTGAAAAAGAATAGAAAGGCAAACCAAATATTTATTTACCGACTGACTTACAGAGTAAATGCGGCTTTACATAAATTCAAAGAAAATGTGAGAAAAAGGATAAAACAAGGATTATTATTGGAGTACCGTGTGCATGCTGAAAAGCCCTGCTTATTTGCTTGGGGTGGACCACACATCTGTTGCATGATTCGTACTATCCCTAAACTTTTTTGAAAAAAATCAGCGACTCAGGAAACACACAACCATCCCTCATAAGATGATTAGAGAAAGTTCTCCAAGGATGATAATAAATAGCACATCGTGAAATGTAATGTACTGAACACACTTAAAAGAGAATTTCACTGCCCTCCTCCTATTATCACTTCTTATGAGCTCAGAGTCTATTTTATACATCAACCTGCCAGGTGAAGGTCTGTGCCCTTTCAAGGAGGAATATGGTGTACCACTTTTCATTGCCTCATTTCCAAGTTTTGGATATACATTTTTTTAACATACATTTTTCAGAACAAAAAAGTTACATAATAAACCTAGGGGCAGGACAAGAATAAAGACAGACATAGAGAATGGACTTGAGGACACGGGGAGGGGGAAGGGTAAGCTGGGACGAAGTGAGAGAGTAGCGTTGACATACATACACTACCAAATGTAAAACAGATAGCTAGTGGGAAGCAGCCGCATAGCACAGCGAGATCAGCTCGGTGCTTTGTGACCACCTAGAGGGGTGGGAGAGGGGGGGTGGGAGAGGGAGGGTGGGAGAGGGAGGGTGGGAGAGAGGCTCAAGGGGGAGGGGACATGGGGATATATGTGTACATATAGCTGACTCACTTTGTTATACAACAGAAACTAACACATTGTAAAGCAATTATACTCCAATAAAGATGTTTTAAAAAAAAAAGTTACATAGTACAGAAAGTTTCAATGTACTTCATACTCGGTTACCCCTATTATTATCATCTGAGATTAGCATGGTAAATTTGTTACAGTTAATGAACCAATATTGATACATTATTATTAACTAAAGTCCATGCTTTATTCAGATTTCCTCCGTTTTTGCCTCCCATCCTTTTTCTCTTCCAGGCTCCCATTCAGGACACCACATTACCTTTAGTCATCATGTCTCCCGAGACTCCTCTTGGCTGTGACAAGTTCTCAGACTTTATTGATTTTTGATGACTTTGACAGTTTCGAGGAGTATGTGTCAGATATTTTGCAGAATGTTCCTCAATTGGGATCTTTACAATGGGATGTTTTTTTCTCATGCCTACACTGTAATTATGTGTTTGGGGAAAGAAGACCACAGAAATAAATATGCTGTCATCACATGTTAAGGGTATTGAACAAATTTAAAAGGGAATTTCACTGCTCTCCTCACATCCTCATCTTTCATGTGCTCAGCATCTATTTTGGACGTCAACCTACCACATAAAGGTCTGTGCCTATCAACATGACTTCTCACTGATGACGTTGACCACAATCACCTGGCTGAACAGTTGTCCAGTTTCTCCACAGTAAAGTAACTCTTTTTCCCCTCTGCTAGAGAGTGAATGTTTACTTTCCCCCCTCAGAAAAATTCATATGTTAAAAATCCAACCCCCAAGGTATTAGGAAGTGGAGCTTTTAGGAGTGATTAGGTCATGAGGGTGGAACCCTCATGAATGGGATTAGTATCCTTATAAAAGTGACCCCAGAGAGATCCCTCACCCCTTCTACCATGCAAGGCTCCTTGGCCTGAAACAAATAGACTGCCATATATTTTTTCCAACAAAGACGTGTTTATTCAGGATCGGTAGAAAATTGTTAGTCCGGGTCTGAAACCCATGTATGCACATGTGCCCACACAGGGAAGGAGAGCGCTTTTACAGAGGGGAGAGGGAAGTTGGGAGGGCTATAGCAAACAAAGAGTCCATGGCTTTTCACTGGCTGAGTCCTTGCCAGGCAAGAAGAGAGCTCTTTTTCTCCTGTTGGTTCGGCTATCCTCATTGGGTACGAGAGCTCCCCCTTCTGGCCTCCCAACTCTATTTAACTGAGGTTTCCGTTATTTTTATTATTACTATTATTTACAGATTACAGGGAAAAGACATCCAGGAAGCTCTCTCCAGACGCCAAACCTGCTGGCCCTTGATCTTGCATTTCCCATTTTCCAGGACTGTGAGAAATAAATGTTTGTTGTTTATACACCGCCCACTCTATGGTGTTCTGTTATAGCAGCCCAAAAGGCCTAAGACAGCCTCTTTCCATTCTGCACCTTTTGGAAGGAAGTTGCTATGCACATCCCACACTTATTTATCTACATAAAATCTGCACCATTTTTTTGCAAGAGATACCAATGAGAATTCAGTGTCCTCCAGGGGGGTTCCAACGTGTTTGCATTTCACTCCATTTCGATCTACTTCATGACTGATATCCTCGCTTTTTCCTCACAGTCTCCTGCATAACATGGCATCTGCTATGCAGCTGGTCTCAAGTTGTGGGTCCCAGACAGGCATCATCAATATCACTTGAGAATTTGTTCGAAATGCAAATTCTCGGTCCCCACTCCACCCTAGAATCAGAAGCTCGGGGGGAGGCCCAACAACCTGTTTTAACAAACCTTCCAGGCCATCCATGTTTGTTATGGTATTAGAAGTAAGGAGTAAGGATAACTGCTCTAACTTTTTCACACCTAGGCTTCATGCCTGATCTCACAACCAAAACCCCCACTCCTTCATCCCGTGGCTCCTAGCAAGTCTCAGCATCAATGTTGCTTTAAGTGACCACCTAGCATTGAGACCTTAACCCCAGGACTCTTCTTATTAAAGTGGCCCCACCGACATCTCTGGAAACCTGGAAAGTTCAGGTATTACATCCTCTCATTTCATTACTAACACACTCCATCTAGTAGCTTCCATCAGCTGACTGTTCTTGTTCCTATTCTCCCTGATCTAAATTCCTGGCTGAATTCCTAAGAGGAATTTACTTTGACTGACAACCTCCTGTCTCCACTCTGTCCTTCTTAAGTAATAGCAACAGACTCCCTGGGAACCCCTGCCAATGTCTTTGATTGTTCCAGGTTTCTAGCCGCTTCCTGCTATTCCCCTGTTTCCTGGGCTTCCATCTGGTACCAGGAAGCCTGTCCTGCCTCCTGCGGGACATTCTCAAGTTGCCCGGTTACTGCTTGTGCCAGGGTTCATTTACACAGCACACTAAATGACAAATGTCTTGAGACACTTTGAGCCATTCAGCAGCTGTATAGCAGTTCTTAAAAATGTAGGAACAAAACAGAGCGGTACTAGTCCCCCCATTATCCATTTTAACTTCACTCTATTATAAAACTACTGTACATCAAATTTTCTGAAGGGCTTCCCTGGTGGCGCAGTGGTTGAGAGTCCGCCTGCCGATGCAGGGGACGCGGGTTCGTGCCCCAGTCCGGGAAGATCCCACATGCCGCAGAGCGGCTGGGCCCGTGAGCCATGGCCGCTGAGCCTGTGCGTCCCGAGCCTGTGCTCCGCTGCGGGAGAGGCCACAGCAGTGAGAGGCCCGCGTACCACACACACAAAAAAAATTCTGAGCTATAAAGTATTCATTTCCTTATTCATAGGCTATTTATATGCTTTATGGGGAGGCCTATTTATATAACAATGTTTGCATGGAAACTGCTTGTAAGAGGATACCTATTGAAATATTGGATAACTATTGATAATAAATGCTACATGTTTATTATGTAATGTAGCATTATGATATTGAAATATCATAAATCCAAGCCATGAGGAGTTCACTAAACCTATGAGTCAGCCAGAACCTATTCTCTGATGTACTGACTCACTCATTTGAAAAACATTTCCTGCCCTATGCATAGTACCTAACCACTCTGTAGTGTCCTTTGCTACAACTGCATTGACACATCTTTTGTTTTTATGATGTTTTGGAATTTTATTCAATGGACATGTATTATTGTCATAAAAATGGGAGGAAAAACATTTAAAAAAAACAAAGTTCATTTGCAAGAATACTTTCTTCCAAATTCCACCACAAATTCAGTCAATAAAATGGTGAAATATAAATAGGCAATTTTTAAAACATTTTGTATAACCTATATCTTCATTTAAAAAGATGAAATGAACTGACTTCTATATTCTTTGTCCATGCTTCAGATGTAATCATTAGAATAGATTTTTAGAGTGGAATTACTGGTTTAAAGGGTATGAAAAACTTTAAGACGTGATATATATTGCCAAAATTCATTGACTTTAATGCTCAAACATATTTTTGTATTATACAAACACCTATCTATTTCTTTTGCAATTACTGAAGTAATATAAATTTCATGTCAAGTATAAAGAAAATGCAACAAGTTTTAATGACAGAAAAGGGAAAAAAAATCACTCATAATCTCAGAAATAACTACTTGATGTCTCCATTTCACTCTTTTCTCTGTTTCTCTTAGTTCCCCAACCAGGAATCAAACTCGTGGCCCCTGCATTGGAAGTGTGGAGTCTTAACCACTGGACTGCCAGGGAAGTCCCCTGTTTTGTCTTTTTTTAAATGCATAGGTTTAGAAGACAGTCATTCCATTTTCTTATTTTATGAATATTTATATTTTGAAATTCTAAACACTTTAGTTTTTTTCCCAAATCATATCAAGAAAAATTATCTACTGACTTTCATCTTATAAAATTATAAGTTAGCACATTTTTATCCCTTGCACTTCCCTTCCCACAACTTCCTACTCTCCATTTAAGTAATCTGGAGATTCTTAAATTATTTCTAATCATTTAAGAGTTAAGAGTTACTTTTTAATGGTTCTGAAGAACCTAGGGGCAGGACAGGAATAAAGACGCAGACATAGAGAATGGACTTGAGGACACGGGGAGGGGGAAGGGTAAGCTGGGATGAAGTGAGAGAGTGGCATGGACATATATACACTACCAAATGTAAAACAGATAGCTAGTGGGAAGCAGCCACATAGCACAGGGAGATCAGCTCAGTGCTTTGTGACCACCTAGAGGGGTGGGATAGGGAGGGTGGGAGGGAGACGCAAGAGGGAGGAGATATGGGGATATATGTATACGTATAGCTGATTCACTTTGTTATAAAGCAGAAACGAACACACCATTGTAAAGGAATTATACCCCAATAAAACTTTTTAAAGAGTTACGTTTTAATTGTTGCATTATTTTATAACCATAATTGCAATAATAATTTAGACCCAATTCTAACGTTGTCTAAGTTCTTACGCCATAGTCATTTTCAGAATGACTATATGTATAGCACACAGGCTAAGCCTTTGCATCTTTAAGAATAACTCTCACTTTAGTCAACTTTTTGTCTTTAAAAACTGTAGATAAAATGTCCCTGTCTTCTGGCATTTCATTTATTCAGCTTCAATGAATACATTTGAACTCATCTATATTTTTTTAAAAACCCTCCTGGATGCTTGTGTAGAAGGTATAGATAGATGGAGACAGAAATAGAGATGGTAGAGATCAAGATGATAGAGATATATAGATATATGGAAAGTTAACAGTGTAGCCAGGAAATGTCTACGTCACAGTTTCATCAAAATAAGTTCTAGGCAACACTATTACAATACATGTTGATAGTATTACCCCCTGAAAGTGTTCATATAAATTAGAGACATACTGGGTTAAAATAAATTGGACTTTTTCTGAATTTTTCTAAATTTGTTTTTTCTGATAACTTCATTTAACTAGCAAATATACAATGTGAGTCTTTCAGAAGCCATTATATTATGTAAATCTCTCACACTTTTCAGGCCATGAAACCGTTTTCCAAATGAGCATGTAAAAAACTAATAAACAGAAACCTCAGTTAAATAGAGCTGGGAGACCAGAAGGGGAAGCCCTCATACACTGCAACATTGACCAAGCCCAACAGGAACAAGAAAGACTCCTCTTCTTTCCTGGCAAGGACTCAGCCAGTGAAAAGCCATGGACTCTTTGTTTATTATAGCCCTCCCAACTTCCTTTTTCTCCCTATAAAGGGGGGTCTTCTCCCCTTCCTGTGTGGGACTCGCCTTGGTTGTAGACCCTGAATTCCAATTCTCTGCCAACCCCGAAAAAACCCATCTTTGCTGGAGAAGTATCTGTCTGTTTCAGGTCAACAAGCATCAAATAAAAATATTGTTCTGTGGAACACACTTAAAGAATCACAGTTCTAGGTGTTGGTGCATATGTATTAATTTTGTTGAACACTTGGTGACCATTTTTTCATTAGTAGATTAGTATGTGTTTCAGGTCAATTTCTCTTATTTCTATGATTATTGCTACTGATTTTTCCATCTGCTCTATTTTTCCTTCTGGGATTCTGATTATAATTTAGATTGAAATCTCTAAGTATGAGTTTTCTGTCCTCTTTCAACTTTTACTATTCTTTTCTCCTAAATCCTATTAATATTTTCCATTAGAATCCAATTTACCATTGTGATATTTTTATTTATAATAAGAAACGTATACATTTGGTCTTCAACCTTGTTTCTGCCACAGAGCTCTTAAAACCCTCAATATTTCCTGAAAGATGTCTTTCATTATTCATCATAAACCCCTTTCAAACACACCTTAGTTCATGTTAACTTTTGGAAAGCCCCTAAGGATGGAGGCTGTTTGCCAAAGAAATCAACCTTGTGATTAGAGGTTTGGAAATTTCAGCCCCACCTCTACTCCATCCCTCTCCTAACACATATCCTACCTCTGGGGAGGTTTCATTAATCACTGATGGCCAGTGACTTAATCAACCCTGGCTGTTTAATGAAGCTTCCATGAAAATTCAAAAGTATGGTTCAGAGAGCTTCCAGTTTGCTGAACAGGTGGAGATGTGAAGAAACCAGTGACCTGAAGAGGGCATGGAACCTCCATACCCATTTCCCCATCCCTTGCCTTATGCATCTCTTCCATCTGCCTGTTCTTGAGTTACATTCTTTTACAATAACCTGGTACTCTAGGGAGTAAAATGTTTTCCTGAGTTCTGTGAGTCACTCTAGCATATTAATCAAACCAGAGGAGAGGTAAAGCTATTATACCCCAATACAGATTAAAAAAATAAATCATTCACCAACCTGAAAAAAAAAGACAAAACAGAGTAGGGGGTTGTGGGAATCTTCAGTTTATAGTGGTTTTCAGAAGCACAGATGACAACCTGCACTTAAGATTGGCATCTGGGGCTTTCCTGGTGGCGCAGTGGTTGAGAGTCCGCCTGCCGATGCCGGGGACGCGGGTTCGTGCCCCGGTCCGGGAAGATCCCACATGCCGCGGAGCGGCTGGGCCCGTGAGCCATGGCCGCTGACCCTGCGCGTCCGGAGCCTGTGCTCCGCAACGGGAGAGGCCACAACAGTGAGAGACCCGCGTACCGCAAAAAAAAAAAAAAAAAAAAAAAACTGGCATCCGGAGTGGAGGAGTTGGAGGGATGGGCAGACTGTGGAACTGAGCCCTTAACCTCTGGAATCTGATGCTTTCACCAGGTAGATAGTGTCAGAATTGAGTTAAATTGCAGGGTACCCAGCTAGTGTCCCAGAACTGCTTGATGTAGGAAAGTCCACACACGTTTATTTGGAGTACAGAGGATCCTCTGAGCAGTAAGACTACAGAAAAACAGGAAAAGGGGTGATTTTTCTTTATAGCCATTCACCATCTCCATCCTGATTTTACATTTGGTGATTATATTTTCCATCATCCCACCATAGTTCCTGATCACAGATTCTTGGTCACACAGTCTTATATTATTATACAGATGCAGATATTTTTCTCTGTTGGAGTCATCCTTCCAGCAGGAGAACAAAAATTCCCCAGCAGAGGCTTGTGATCACACCTATGAAAAACCTGTGAGAACTTGCCTTAATCAAACGAGCATTGGAAACATATGTATGTAGTGCAAATACCTCACAGATTCAGCAGCCCAAGTAAACTGGGGAAGAGTCAGAACCATGAAAAGTGCCATCAGTAGATTATGATCTCTGGCCATTCTTTCTAGCAATCTCTGCAGCATCTTACACACACACACACACACACACACACACACACACACACACACACCACGACTGGAAGCTCCACCAATACAAGCTCTGGGTCCTGTTCACCACTGTTTCTCCAGTACCCACCTAGAACAGTGCCTGACTCAATAAGTTTACTTATCAGCAGTCTATTTGTTGCAAGAGACAGAAACCCAAATGAAACCAGATGTAGAATCAAGGGGAAAGTTTGGCCTAAGTAACAGGGAAATCCAGAAGTGCATCTGGTTCCAAAGATGAGTGAACCCAGGGTCAGAAATAATGCTGTCAGGGCTCAGAGTCTCTCCATCGTCTCCAAGTGACAGTCCCTTAAATCTTAGAGTTCTCATAGGTCAAGTTTACGGTCATTTTCTACCTCTAAATCAAAATCTGTATTTAGAGGGCTGGAGTAAACTTAAGGAAGAGTCTGCTACATACAACCAACTCTGTTAACAAAGTTGGGAGGAGAGAGCACCATGATACACAAGCCTAGGGAGGCAACAAGGAGGAAAGGAGGGCTTAACAGAAGAAAGGGGTGGGGTGACCTTACTAGGTAAAGGAGGAAAGGATTCTACGATTCACTACCTCTGCAAAGGAGATGCTCAAGGAATATATATTGAAGGAAAGATTAGGTTTGTCTCCCACAAACGTCACTCAGGTTTCTCTCAGTCTTCATGTTTTATTATTTCCCTTTCTGTGCTGAACTCAGTGACAATTTTAACCAGGTACAGTTGAGGGCAAGCCAAACAGGATGCTTTGTCCTGGATCCTTCCTTCTTATTTTGGGGGAAGGCTATGAATGACCTTCCCTAAAACTCTGCTACTGCGTAAAAGCTGTCTCATAAACATTATTAGTAACTGCAAAGTTTATATTCACATTTGGCTAATTCAATGATTTTAGCCACCTAAAACACTGAGGATTAGTCCCAAACTTAATATTTAATGGATTTGCTAAGTTTTCTATTAAGCCTAGCACAGCAGTCAATGTGGATTAGCTTAAGGTCAGTTGTAATGTGTAACACTTCTCATGCCGTGCACCTAATAGCAGGTGCCAGTTCAGATGAGAGAGAGGAATTAATTCCAATGATTGGCAAACTATATTCAGTTCATAGTTTCAGCAGTGACATTTTAATTTCTTTAAAAAGACATATCTTGTTAACCCTACCCATATTCTGCCAATTGTAATTCCTTCCACCAAAATAAAATGTTTATATGCTGGGCTCCAAACCTACCTATGATAAATTGTGCCAACACATAACAGAGAGGTATACGTAGTTCAACAAAGAAAAGTAATCTCAGAAGGAAGATGCACTTCCTAAAATTTCTCTGTGTGTTATGTAACAGTCATTGGAGGATCTGAGAAATCTTCCTGTGGTGGTGTTTTACTTGGAATCTGACATAGATTTCAGTCAGTTTTCCTACTATTTTGCTAAGGAATGGTTAACTTTCTAACTAAAGAGCCACTATGTTTAGGCAGTCATCATTATGCTAAACTCTTATATTTGTACAGAGTTTTAAAGCTAAAGTAGGACTTTCATTTATATGTTTGTGAGCCCTGTAACACACAATATTACTTACTCATAATATGAGACCTGAACTGTTCTAGATTAAACTGTACCTAAAGTTTGTCTCTTAAAACCAGAAGACCAGCACACTTATGGTCAATTAATCTACAACAAAGGAGGCAAGAATATACAATAAAGAAAAGACAGTCTCTTCAATAAATGGTGCTGAGAAAACTGGACAGCTACATGGAGAAGAATGAAATTAGAACATAATCTAACACCATACACAAAACTAAACTCAAAATGGATTAAAGACCTAAATGTAAGACCAGATACTATGAAACTCCTAGGGGAAAACAGGCAGAACACTCTTTGATGTAAATCACAGCAATATTTTTTTGGATCTGTCTACTAGAGTAGTGGAAACAAAAGCAAAAATAAATAAATGGGACCTAATCAAACTTATAAACTTTTGCACAGCAAAGGAAACCATAAACAAAACGAAAAGACAACCTACGGAATGGGAGAAAATATTTGCAAATGATGTGAGCGACAAGGGATTAATTTCCAAAATATACAAACTTATACAGCTCAATATCAAAGAAAAAAAAAACCCCAATCAAAAAACGGGCAGAAGACCTAAACAGACATTTCTCTGAAGAAATACAGATGGCCAACAGGCACATGAAAAGGTGCTCAACATTGTTAATTATTAGAGAAATGCAAATCAAAACCACAATGAGATATCATCTCACACAGGTCAAAATGGTCATCATGAAAATGTCTACAAATGACAAACGCTGGAGAGGGTGTGGAGAAAAAGGAACCCTCCTACACTGCTGGTGGGAATGTAAATTGGTACAGCCACTATGGAGAACAGTATGGAGGTTCCTTAAAAAACTAAAAATAAAGTTACCATGTGATCCATCAATCCCGCTCCTGGGCATATATCCAGAGAAGACAAAAACTCTAATTCAAGAAGATACATGCACCCCAGTGCTCATAGCAGCACTATTTACAACACCCAAGACATGGAAGCAACCTAAGTGTTAATCAACAGATGAATGGATAAAGGAGAGGTGATATATATATATATACCTTAAAAAAAATGAAATAATGCCATTTGCAGCAACACGGATGGACCTGGAAATTATCATACCAACTGAAGTTAAGTCAGACAGAGGCAAATATCATATGATATCACTTATATGAGAAATCTAAAAAAAAACTTATACAAATGAGCTTATTTATGAAACAGAAATAGAGTCACAGGCATAGAAAATAGACCTACGGTTACCAAAGGGGAAAGGGGTGGGGGGTAGAGGGATAAATTAGGAATTTGGGATTAACAGATACACACTATATAAAATAAGCAAGGACTTACTGTATAGCACAGGGAACTATATTCAGTATCTTATAATAACCTATAATGGAAAAGAATCTGAAAAAGAATATACATAGATGTATATAACTGAGTCACTTTGCTATACAGCAGAAATCACATTGTGATACATTTACAATTTACATTGTAAATTATACAATTTACATTGTAAATCAACTATACTTCAATAAAAACAGAAGAGCATAAGGAATTGAGAATTACCATGTGCACATAATTACAATGCAAGTATTTTTAAAGTTTTTAAAACTGCACATCACTAGTCAATTAATTGACTAATTAATTGAATTAATTTAACATCACTAAAAGTCACTTTCATGTGGGTTGATTATTCCATCACCAAATACTGCCACTGTGAAAGATCCTGCCTCAATTATTGCCATAGAATTTTATAAAATCAGTGATGACTGTTCGATCAAGTGGTCTTTTATAAAAATTCCAATGTTTGGGTGTTTGAAGTATTTAGACTCACACTTAAGTGATTTTTTTCTAATATATTTGTAACTTTGGAGAGTAACATTGGTAATGAAATACAATTTTAAAACATCTCTCATCCTCTCCTCATTTCACACACATGTTCATCCAAATGATATTTATTGACGTCTGGCTTCTGATTAGGATGTGAAAAGATGGAAAGATTGTGCTCCTTCTTTAAAAAAAAAAAAAGCTAGATAATTTGCAAAATCACAGCTGTTAAAACCCCACCAAAAAGCTGATCACCAGACTACTAACTCACCCAAATCCAAAGAAAGGCAGATATGTCCAATAAAAGACAGGACATAAGGGGCTTCCCTCGTGGCACAGTGGTTGAGAGTCCGCCTGCTGATGCAGAGGACACGACGGGTTCGTGCCCCCGTCCGGGTAAGATCCCACATGCCACGGAGCGGCTGGGCCCGTGAGCCATGGCCGCTGAGCCTGCGCGTCCGGATCCTGTGCTCCGCAACGGGAGAGGCCACAACAATGAGAGGCCCGCGTACCGCAAAAAAAAAAAAAAAAAAAAAAAAAAAAAAAGACAGGACATGAGCATTTTTGTATGTGTGGTGTATACTGGAAACCAAGCTGGTAAGAAGTGTTCAGCTGAAATTCTTAGCAAGTTACTACAGTCCCACTGTGGGATAGCAGGAGTGTACGGAAACCCTGCTAGCCACAGATGGACCAGCACCATGCTGGAGGCTTTTTCCAGGATCTCTCCCTGCCCCAGGCTTTCTCATGATCACTTAGGAAGGCCTACAAGGGGATATGAATTCTCCTGTGTCTACAGCTCCCAGGGGTTCTGTCCTCTCCTGTTGTTGGAGGGTGGTATATAGGCATATGACCAGCTATTCAACATCATTAGTCAGTAGGCAAATACAAGTTAAAACTATAGTAAGACATCATTACACACCTATTAGAATGACTACACTGACCCTACCAAGTGTTGGTGAGGACGTGAAGCAACTGGACGTCTTATACTCTGATGGTGGAATGCAAACACGGTAAAGCACTTGAATACAGTTTGATGGTTTCTTTAAAAGTTAAATGTATACCTACCTTATGACATAGCCATCCCATGCCTCTGCATTTACAAAGGAGGAGAGGGGAGCAGGAGGGAGAGGAGGGGGTGGAAGAAGAAGAAACCGTATTCCCAGTGTTCACAGCAGTATTATTCATAAGCTAAAACTGGAAACAACCCAAATGTCCATCAGCTGGTGAACAGGTAAACATCCAGACAATGGAGCACTACTCAGCACTAAAAAGAAATGAACTATTGTTGCAACATGGCTTAATCTCAAAACGGTTGTGCTGAATGGAAAAAGGCAGATAATGAAGAGTACATGCTGTATGATTCCATTTGTATAAAATCTAGAGAAAAAGAGAAAAGGCAGATGACTCGTGGTTGCCTAGAGAACGAGGGGAGGGCAGGGAAAGACAGAAAAGAGAGATTACACAGGAGCACAAAGAAATTGTGGCGATGGTTTCAAGGGTATATAAATAGGTCAAAACTTACCAAATTGTATTATTTTAATATATGCAATTTATGGTATGTCAATGATACTTCATTAAAACTCTTAAAAATGACAATTACAGCCACTCTTAAAATGTGATATAAACTATGAAGACATATGTACTCTTTTATAATCTGCTTTTGTTCTGGTAGCACACTATCTGCCCTGCCTCAACCTATCAGAAAACAATCTGATCAAAAACTAATCAATAGGACCATTTTAGTCGACATTTGATTTAACGTGATTATCTTTGTCATGTTTTTTTTCTTTTCCATTATTGGTAGTTAGGGTGTGCCAGAAGGGATGGTGCTACTACATGTATATACCCTTCAACATTAAATTTCACATACAGTGTCAAAATTTTATCTATACTTTGACCTTTTATTTCTAATTAATTTTTAGCCAATATTCTTGCTCTGCATTGTTTGTAATAGTAAAAATGTGAAACACAAGAAGTCCATTGTTAGAGGATCTACTACAGCCATTCAAAGTAGCAAAAGCAAAAAGGTTGTTTGTTGTTACTTTCCTAGGACATTTTGCTTAGCTCATTATTTATTCTTTCTTATCTAATAAAACAAAATATTTCAAATGTTAAGAATTTTTTTCTTAATACTGGCTTGTCAGAATTGGTATAATTTTATGACTGTCTTTCATATCTAAATATAATATGAATTTCAGATAATTAAATTTCTGAATAAAGTTTTCACCTAAACTTTAATCCAAAAATGATCAGATTTTAGTTAACCATTTGAGATTGTTTTTACTTACAGTTCCTTTCATATGGAAAGAGAATGATGTCTGTTTAAATTCAGTTTTGACATTTATTGAGTTTCCTCTGGGTTTAATGTATGAATGGTTCTGTAAATGTTACAGTGACATGGAAAAGGTAAAATGTTCAATATTAAATCAATTAATTATGATATTTGAATTGTGCTTATTTTTCCTCAAATTTTATTTGAAAAATTCCAAACCTATAGTAAAATAAAAAGAATACCCCATATACCCTTCACCTAAATTCACCAACTGTTAGCATTTTACCATATTTGTATATAGATAGGTACAATTGTGTATGTTTTTATGTTCTTAATGTAGAGAGATACTATTTTCACAGAATAATTTAAAAAATAAGTTTTAGATATAAAAACTTTAGCATATACCTCCTAAAAACTAGATTATATATAAACATAATTCTATTACCAAAATGAACAAATTTGATTGATTTATGTTTTCTAATACACAGTCCATATTCAAATTTCCTCAATTGTCCCAATATTGTCCTTTGTAGCTTTAATTCTACCAAATTGATAGAATAAGAGAAATTATATGCAGAAAATGCAGTTTTATCAACATTTCATGATTAAAAATAATTCTCAGCAAACGAAGTCTAGAAGGAACTATCCTAAAAAAAGTTATTTATAAAAAACTATTGCTAATATCACATGTAGTAGAAAATTATTGCAAATTTTCTTCCTGAGATCAGAAACAACACCTGGATATTCACCACAACCACTTCTAATTACATCATAGAGGAGATCCTAGCCAATGCAATAAGGCAAAAAATATATAAATGGTATAATGGAAAGAGAAAGAAGCCTGTCATTCAGATGGCATGACTGCATACCTAGAAAAGCTAAAAGAACCCAAACTATCAAAATTAAAAAGAGAATTTAGCAAAGTTGCTGGTTATAAGCTCGATATAGTGTATTTCCACATATTAACAATAAAAAAACTACTGGAGAATAAAATTAAAATCAATACCATATACAATAGCATCAGATAATATCAAATACATACAAATAAGTTATTGAACTCATATGAAGAAAACTTTAAAACATTGCTGAAAGATATCGGAGAATGACTAAATAAAAGAGGAACTGGAAGACTCAAATTGTTAAGATGTCAGTTCTCCCAAATCTATTTATATAGTCTATGTAATTCCAGCTATCCAGCAGGTATTTTGTGGACGTCGGTAAGCTGGTTCTAAATTTACGTGGAGAGGGAAAGAACCTGGAATAGTCAAAGCAAATTTGAAGGACAAAGTTGGAGATTCTATACTACCTGATAAGATTTATTACAAAGTTACAGTGTGATGTTGATGCAGTGATGAACAAACAGACACAGGAAACAGTGGTATTTTGTTATAACAGCGAAAGGAAACAGTAAACTGGGACAACTGATGCTCCGCCAGGCTAGCCGCGATGCCCATCCCCACAGGCTATGTACATTCTACCCTCTACGTCCCATATCTGCTCATACATTCCATCACTCTCTCCCCTGATGTTGTTAGATACTGTAGTTTCTTCCAATATAGACTTAAAACAAACCTGTCTTTATCTGTATCTAGTCAGCTGTTAGCTCATCTATCAAGTATTTGTTTAATTTCAGTGATTCAAGTATTCATTTCTAGGACTTTATTTTCTAATTTCTGTTATTTTTTCATCATCTTTTTTTTCATTTGAGATCTCTTTATTATTTTAAGTATATTTTTGGCCAATTTCAAATTGTTCTAGTATTTCCGATTCTTAGGGAGTTAACACTCATGTATACGGCACTGACTGTTTTCCTCCCTTGATTTATCAGTTTTCATTCGAGTTTGTCTTCAGCAGTGATAGATTATTTTATGAGAGTCTCCTATACCTTGAGTTATAAGAAAAGTTTCGTGTTTACATCTGAGAGGGAATCAGATTTTTTGCGGCTGGCTTTTCCCCCATCCCCAAATCTGGAGAAGCAGCCACTTCCCAGCTCCACACAGGAACAGTGTGTGGAGTGTTTCCAGTCCCTTAAAGCAGCTAGTTATTGCTCCAAAATTCACGCACGACACTCAGTCCTAAATCTTTCACTTCATGTGCACCTGTGTCACTATTTAACTATTAGAAATGCACTCCCCAACTACTGTGGGCTTTAGCTATTCCTTATTATTCTCATTTTTACTTCCATTTTTGTTTTGGTTGTTGAATATTTTGAATTTTTCCCCCACTCACTCTGGCTTCACTAATATTACAATAAACTTTTCAATCAGTATATAAAAGAGTTATAGTCTCTCAAAGTTAAGAAAAGCATTTTTAAACTTCTCTCAGCATATATTGTACGAATAAAAATAAGAGTGGCAGGCACCATTTAAAACGATGTAGATGCTTGACTTTATGAAGATTAAAATCTATTAGGAAAATAGTATTAAGGGAATATTTAATTAAATAATTACATGAGTAATGTTCTGTAAAGAGATATTAGGAGTAAATTTATAACACCTGGGCCCTAAGAAGGACTCCATGAATGCTGCGTTATGAGTCCAGGAAACTAACACGGGCTGAAAGTAAATCACTTACTTACTTTGAGCAGATGCAGTAATCTATACAAGCCTTATATACTCTTGGGAATTATTTTTTTAAATCCCCCAAATTTGTATATTTCAGAGAATATTACAGAGAAGAAATGTTAATAGTTTGAGGAATTTTCAGGATTTATTTTAAAATGCTTCCTCTGGACATCCACTTTGGCCATGAGGAAGACAGTCCAGAATCACCCCACACTACAAATGAAAAATTAGACAAAAATGTAAGAAACAACAATCTTCAGACATCAGACAGTAGTCAGCACCAAGCTGTGATTCCTGAGAAAAGGGAAACACACCAGGTGGGCCCTCCCATTGCCCAGGCTTCCTGCCTGGAGGGAATTCCCCCTAAAACAGCACTTACCCCACAGGCACCCGCTGCTGTAGCACTAGCCATGTTGTATTCTAAGTGTCTGTTTATTTCTTTCTCCTTAGACTATGAAGTCCTCCTGAAGAAGGTATGCCTACCCATCTCTATATTCCCAAAACATACCACAGAGAAGGATCTAAGTAAACATTTGCTAAATGAAATAAACTCTGCAAAGAACGGGGAGTGAAGGAACCAGCATTTACAGATTGAGAATGCACCCCGTAGCAGACACTTCTGTATTGTCCCACTTTGCATCCACAACAGGCTTATTGGAAACATGTTGACTCTCACATTTGGAAACTGGCTCGTTAACTGGCCAGAGCCACAGAGATGACCAACTCCAGATCATGCACTCCTTCCGCCCCATTGTGTTTCCTCCTTGAAACAGGTTGCCTTCTACAAATTCTGGTAAAAGCCCTGAGTCATAAAAGCATAACCTCTACAGCAAGGAGTTTTAAAGTGTTCTTGGGTTCTCTAAGTGGGCAAAGTCCAGCGGAAAGATGAAATAATTTTCTGAGAGAATTTTAAAATAAAGGAGAAAGCAGTGTATCCAAGAGCTACTGGTCTCTCAGAGGATGAGGATTCAAAATTCATTTATCCAAAGTGATGGTGCCTATGGCCAGCTCGCTATCTCAATTCTCCAGACTCTGCCCAGCTGACTTCACTCCCTTCCTAAAATATCTGCTTGTGTTGGTATCCGATTCCCACACGGACTGTAGTTCCTGACTTGCTGCCTGAGATTCAATGGCCAATCGGGAAACTTTCACTCATTAAATGATGTGTATAAATAGAACAATGTTAAACAGGCATGGAGTGTGAGATTATTCACTCAACTGACAGTATAGCTTCTAAAAGGAATTTAAAATATAAACGTCTGAGCACCCATTTTAAAATAGGAGGTGGGTTGAAGGAGAAATTAGTTCGGGGCAGTGAGAGACTGCTTCATAAATGATGAAGGTAACTGGTGTAGTCCTCTTTGCTGACGTCAAGATAGGGGGGTCGGGCTTCCCTGGTGGCGCAGTGGTTAAGAATCCACCTGCCAGTGCAGGGGACACGGGTTTCCTGGTCCGGGAAGATCCCACATGCGGCGGAGCAACTAAGCCCGTGAGCCACACCTACTGAAGCCCGCACGCCTAGAGCCCGTGCTCTGCAACAAGAGAAGCCAAAGCTCGCCACAACTAGAGAGAGCCCGCGCACAGCAACAAAAGACCCAACACAGCCAAAAATAAATGAAATAAAAAAAAAAAAAAAAGAGGGGTCGGGCTTCCCTGGTGGTGCAGTGGTTGAGAATCCGCCTGACGATTCAGGGGACGCGGGTTCATGCCCCGTCGGGAAAGATCCCACATGCCGCGGAGCGGCTGTGCCCGTGAGCCATGGCCGCTGAGCCTGCGCGTCCGGAGCCTGTGCTCCGCAACGGGAGAGGCCACAACGGTGAGAGGCCCGCGTACCGCAAAAAAAAAAAAAAAAAGAGGGGTCAAATATATTTAATTATTCGTGTTCTGTGTGTATCACTTTTCAACTCACTATTATTTCTTGTGGAATGGTTCTTTGGGCTATTAGCTACAAGTTTTTCCTGTAGAGCAACAAGGTGGTTCCATCAAAAATATCTGTATCATTTAAGATTGCTTTTTGCAAAAACTATCTTATTTTCAAATTTCAAGTTTTCTGTAAAATTAAAAGCGTTCTGACTGCACCAGAATCCTTTAAATGCTCTTTAGTACTTTAACAAAATCCTTATCTAGAAATAGAAAGAGAAAGAAAGAAATTCGAAAGAAAAGGAGGTTGAAAGAGAAAGAGATGGAGAGAAAGAGGAAGAAAGAAAGAGATCCTCTAAAGCAGTGTTTTCCCAGCTAGTCAAGGACATTTTCAAGATGTGTACATACCGTTCGAAGAACTTCTGTCTCACAGGCACACAGCAGATACTGCAGAGATATCTCCAGCCTGGTCTCCGCTTCTCACTCTTCAAAAGGCAGAGTGAACCTCTCCTCTCAAACAACCACCCCTTTTCATTGTTTTCATTTAAAGCAGTAGTTCTCAAAGCGCTGACCCGGACCAGCCCACATCAGCATCACCTGGGAACTTGTTATGCAAACTCTCCAGCTTACCCCAGACCCAATGAATTAGAACCTGGGGGTGGAACTCAGCAAACTAAGTTTAACAAGCCCTGCGGGTAATTGAGAAGCACTGATTGAGAGTGGCCCTTTCAAACTTAGCTGAACTTTTGGCTCCTCTGAAGAGTTTAAAACTATAGCTGTCAGGGTCCTGCCCTCAGATATTGTGATGGAATTGGTCTAGGGAATACCCTGGGCACCAGGACTCTTAAAAACTCAACAGGTAATCGTAATGCTCAGTGACATTGGAGAACCCTTGCTTTAGACCTTGTTATACTACTCCTCACCCATGAAAATAAGTCTGTCTGGAAAGAGGTGCCAGCTCAGGGGGCTGAACCCACTTATTAAGGAAACTGATTGCAGGTACCCTTCCTGGGGAGACCTTGGTCATATGTAAACACAGATGCCAGGAACCCAAGATTCCCCTAGGCCGTCTGAATCCCAGGCTTCTCCTGAGCACCCAGGTGTCCTACATTGTACCCAGAGCTCAATCCTAACCGACATCACCTGATGCAGCCACTAGGCGAAGATTGGTGGAAAATTACAAAATTAAACATGATTCTTGTATTTGATGCTACTTATGAGTTTCAGATTTGAGGGTAAACCTTTTTCTAATGAATGGAAGTTAGCACCTTGGTATCTAAATTTGTCTTAAATACAAGCACAATTTAAGCTACAAAGCATATGTTCCTTTCTGTTCTATCAAGCAGCCTTGGTTGGACCTTCCCTGAGTGCCCATAGTTGCTTTATTTTCACACATATGAGGCTGTCTTCCAGGTAATTGCTCCGTGTCTCTCGCTACTGGTAGCCTGCAAGCAGAGAATGCATTCTATGCGTCTCTGCATCTGCAGGTCCAGGGTTGAGCAGGCATCCTTTAATATTTTGAATGAGTCAGTGAACGAACCATGGGAGATACTCTCAATTTCTAGGCAAGGATTTGTATAGTCTGTCAGCAGCCACACACACAAAAAAAGGACAGATTCATGGTTTTCAGCAAGACAGAGGCTATAAAAATGGGATCGACATGCAGAGGACTGAGACTGTCTGCGTTTTCTCAATTTTCCCTTGTTCTCAACAAAGTAACTAGCTGATCTTTAGAAAACCAGAAGGTTGAAATTTTTTGAAAGAAACGTCTGACCTTTTAGGAAAAGGAGAGTGGGATGCACTTAACTCCCTTCAAAATCAATTCAATAACAGGATAATGTATTCTTCAGAGAAGCTTCCTCTGCAATATGTGTGGTTATGTGGTTTTGTCCACATAAATTACTCTGGCAAGTGTGCTGGGGCAACAGTGAGATACAAATATGGTTTGGCAAATAATCAAAGCCCTAAGGATACTTTCTTAATAGTTTGCTTAGGACCTAGATTCTAAACACATTCTCTAAAAATAGGGGGGAGGTGACCTCCTACACCATTGGTGACATATGCTTTGTAGCTTAAATTATGCATGTATTTATGACACAAATTTAGACACCATGGTGCTAACTTCCATTCATTAGAAAAAGCTTTACCCTCAAATCTGAAACTCATAAGTAGCATCAAATATAAGTTGGTGCAGCCACTATGGAAAACAGTCTGGAGATTCATTAAAAAACTAAAAATATAGTTACCATATGGTCCTGCAATCCCACTCCTGGGCATATAACCAGAAAAGATGAAAACTCTAATTGGAAAAGACACATGCACCCCAATGTTCATTGCAGCACTATTTACAATAGCCAAGACATGGAAGCAACCTAAGTGTCCATCAACAGATGAATGGATAAAGAAGATGTGGTACATATACACAACGGAATATTACTCAGCCATAAAAAGCATGAAATAATGCCATTTGCAGCAACATGGATGCACCTAGAGATTATCATACTAAGTAAGTCGGGCAGAGAAAGACAAACATTATATGATATCACTTATATATGGAATCTAAAAAAAGAATACACATCAACTCATTTACAAACAGAAGCAGACTCACAGACATAGAATACAAACTTATGGTTACCAAAGGGGAAAGAGCAGGGGGAAGGATAAATTGAGAGTTTGGGATTAACAGATACACACTACCATATATGAAATAGATAAACAACAGGGTCCTACTATATAGCACAGGGACCTATATTCAGTATCTCGTAATAACCTACAACAGAGAAGAATCTGAAGCTGTACACCTGAAAGTAACACAATATTGTAGATCAACTTTAAATGTTTTTTAAGAAGAGGTTGACACACCTTTTTTGTAAAGAGTCAAATCCTAAATATTTAAGCATTGTGAGTCACGTGGTCTGCCGTGGCAACCACTCAACTCTTATCTGTTGTAGCAAAAAAGCACCCTAGACTATACAGAAATGAATGGTGGGCTGGATTTGGTCCATTACCTTACTTTGCCCACCTCTGATCTAAATTAATACTTACATTTGGGCGTACTTCCCTTTCCTCTAAGTTACGTTTAAAGACAGTCTGGGTTTTCAGCTACCAGGTCGCTAAGGGCTCCAAAAGAAATATTTCCTTCCTGTCCTGCCCCTAGCACTCTGTAGCAACAGTCAGATTCAGAACACAAAGCCAAGCAAAACATGCCTTTTCAGCCCTTGACTCTGAATCCTCTCATTCTTCAGTTTCATTTCTCACCTTCCCTTTGCATTCATGTTGGTTATTCTTGCCTCTATAGCCCAGATTTTTTTTTAAATGTAGAGTGCAGACCACTTGCACCTGAACCACTCAGAACTGCTTATTAAACATATGGACTCCCAGTCCCTCCATCATCTTTCTGAAACTGAATCCCTGCATGCAGAGCCCAAGAATCATGTTTGAATAGCACCCAGGTAGCTGTGATCCTGCTAAAGTTTGAGAATCATTGCCACCTGCACCCTCTCTCCCAGCACCATCTCACCTTGGGCAATATCACTTCCATGGAACCAGTAGTTTGGGGAGCTTCTCACTGGGGGAGGGAAGATTTCCTAGCACCCCATTCCTTATATTCTTTTTTTTTTGATGTGTTGGGTCTTCGTTGCTGCGTGTGGGCTTTCTCTAGTTGCAGAGAGCGGGGGCTACTTTTCATTGCGGTGCACGGGCTTCTCATTGCAGTGGCTTCTCTTGTTGCGGAGCATGGGCTCTAGGTGCATGGGCTTCAGTAGTTGCAGCATGTGGGCTCAGCAGTTGTGGCACGCAGACCCTGGGACGCGTGGACTTCAGTAGTTGCAGTGCGTGGGCTCAGTAGTTGTGGCTTGCAGGTTCTAGAGCGCAGGCTCAGTAGTTGTGGCGCACGGGCTCAGTTGCTCCGCAGCATGTGGGATCTTCCCAGACCAGGGATCGAACCCATGTCCCCTGCATTGGCAGGCAGATTCTTAACCACTGCACCACCAGGGAAGTCCCCCTTATATTCTAATGTTGCTCTAATATTAATGTTTATGATGGTATCGATTGTTCTTGGCTGAGTTTAGAAAATGGTACCCCTAAAAGATGGTCTATAACAGAAAGCCCTCCAGCTTTGGAGACAAGCCTACTTGAGGCAGCTCTACCCGTGTAGGCACATTATTGAACCTCTCTGGGTCTCTCTGGGTCTCAATCTGCTCAACTTTAAAATAAGGATAGTATTAGGGACCTCCCTGGAGGTCCAGTGGTTAAGACTTCACCTTCTAGCGCATGGGGTGCGTGTTCAGTCCCTGGTTGGGGAGCTAAGATCCCACGTGCCTTGTAGCCAAAAAACCAAACAACATAAAACAGAAGTAATATTGTAACAAATTCAATAAAGTCTTAAAAAAAATGGTCCACATCAAAAAAAAATTTTTTAATAAAATAAGGATAGTATTAAATACTTGCATGTTGTTGAGAAGGTAAAGTGATATAAAATACATAAAAGCACCAAGCACCTAGAAGGCATTCAATAAAGGTTAATTATTTCAACCCCCTCTTTTCAGTCTATGAATGTGGCTCAGACATATTCCTTCCTTTCTTTCTTTCTCCCCTGTGGGCACCTTAGTTAGTTAGTTAGCCATTAGAACTCAGAACCCTCTACTTAGCCATGTCATTTATTCAGTTAGTCAACAAATATTTGTCCAACATCTGGGAGGTACTAGGCACTGTAGTATGTTCTTGGGAATCTAGAAGTGAGAAAAAGCACCTGCTTTCCTGCTCTTTGTGAATTTACAGTACAGTGAGAGAGAGAAACTATATATAAAATAACCAGTGAGTTAGAGCAGCGGTTCTCAGTGGGGACTGGGGATAGGGGTTTCCTCCAGGGGACATTTGCAATGTCTAGAGACATTTCTGGTCGTCATACCTGGGAGAAAAGTGCTTCTGGCATCTAGTGGGCAGAGGCCAGGAATGCTGCAGAACATCCTACACTGTACAGGACAGTACCCATAACAAAGACATGTCCAGCCCAACGTGTCAATGGTGCTGAGGGTTAGAAACCCTGATTTAGAGATACGACAAATGCTGGGAAGGAACAGGGATCCATGAGAGCACCTGATTAGATGAAAGACTTCAGGAAAGTGTCCTAAGGAAGCAACAGGTGAGTCCTGAAGGATAAACAGGAGTTCACCAGGTGAGGGTGGCCAGGGGACAGAGGCCTGGGGAAAGCAATTTAAAAATACTGTTGCCTGTCTGCCATACCTATCAACTAAATCAGAACCTTCCAGATTCTGTTGTTTGTAAAGCTTACCAGATTAGAACAAACCCCTAAGTTTCAAAAACAAAAAGGTTGATAATTGTTCTGAAGCATATTTTTAAAGCTGATGGCAAGATGAAGTAGAGAGAGAAATTGACGAAGCAGGACAGAGAGAAAATAACAGATGAAAGAGGTCATGAGAAGGCAAGGGAGGGGATCAAGGGGAGGTAAGGGGAGAAAAAAATAACTTTAGAATGGAGGAACCTGGAACATTCCACCTCTGTCAGATGATCAAGGTCAACATCAACAATGGTAAACATGTTGATAGTATTCACCCTTTATATGATGTGATAAAAATGGCACAACTTTACTTCCGCGGTCCTCCTACCCCAAAACGTAATCCCAGTCCAATCATGAAATAAAACAGCAGGCAAATCTCAATCGTGGGATACTCTACGAGATCTCTGACCAGTACCCTTCAGAAAGGTAAAGGTCATCAAAAACAAGGGAAGTCTAAGAAAGTATAACAGCCAAGAGCAACCAAAGGAGACATGATGGCTAAATGTAATGTACTATCCTGGATGGCACCCTGGAACAATGAAGGAACATGAGGTGAAAACTAAGGAAATCTCAACAAAGAATGGACTTCGGCTAATAATCCTGTGTCAACATTGGTTCATTAATTGTAACAATTATAACATACTAAAGTTAGATGTTAAGAGTAGGGGAAACAGGTGTGGGATATATGGGAACTCCACTGTTTTTGCAGTTACTCTGTAAATCTAAAATTGTCCTTAAAAAATAAAGTTTATTTTCAAAAGCAAACAACATGGCACATGGATGCATTCTCATACATTGCTAGTGGGAATGCAAAATGTTAAAGCCACTTTGAAAAACAATTTGACCATTTCTTATAAAATGAAACATACCGTATGACATAGCGACCCCATTCTTAGGTATTTACCCAAGAGTAAAGACTTCACATTCATGCGGAAAAACGTTACAGAAATGTTTATTCATCATTGCCCAAAACTGGAAACAATCCAAATGCTCCTCAACTGGTAAATAGGTAAACACTCTGTGGTACATCCATACCAAAAAATATTACTCAGCAATAAAAAGGAATAAACTACCGATGCACACAGCACTGAGTGAATCTCAAATGTGTTATAAGAGAAAGAAGCCTTTGTGACCACCTAGAGGGGTGGGATGGGGGGGGAGGGAGACGCGAGAGGGAGGAGATATGGGGATATATGTATAGCTGATTCACTTTGTTATACAGCAGAAACTAACACACCATTGTAAAGCAGTTATACTCCAATAAAGATGTTAAAAAATACAAAACAATAAAAGTCCAAGAAACAAGATGACTGTACAAGGCAAAAAAAAAGAGAGAAGGAAGCCTGATTCCAAAGCCTAATACTGTATGATTTCACTTACATAACATTCTGGAAAAGACAAAACTATAAGGACAGAAAAGGGGTGTTGTGAGGCTGAGCATGGATCCTAAGTCTTCCTGCAGAACACAGCCTAGGAGGTTGTGTTGATTCTGCCATTCTCCCTAAACGTACAGCCATCCAGGCATTCAAAGTCTCTTCATATTGTTCAGGCTCAAATTATGGACTCCCTAAGCTACTTTGTCAAGGTTACATTTTGTACTGTCACTAGATAAATAAAGATTTTGCTCACATTGTTCCCCATAATCGGAATAGCTCCTTCCTTAGCTCACACCTTTCAAAATCCTACTAAAAATTGAAAACCCTCAAACCATTACAGGCTAAGTAAACATCCCTGTGCAATCCTAGAACTTTGTCTGTATCCCACATTCTGGCTACCAATTATAATATTAGCTCTCATTTCAATAGATGATTTGCATGTTACCTCTTTACCCCCTTTACCTCCGTTTGGCATATGGAGGTATATATGGTTTTCTCCATTTTATAAATGAGAAAACTGAAGTTCAGACATTACTTCCCCAAGATCGTGGTTACTAAATGGAGAAGCTGGGAAGCCTAGAAATGCTGAATCCAAAGGTTGTCTTCTTCATGCTATAATTCACTATCTCTTTTATATTGTTTTATATTTGAATGTCTTCATTGCATAACTAAGTTCCTTGAGGACAGGAACTCTTTATATACTTATAAGAGTATATACATATATATATACATATATATATATATATAAAATATATACTCCTTTTGTATTCCTCAATGTGCTAAATAAAGAAGACACTTCTACAACAAATTAGCTTAAGGATTTAGAATTATGGCCTTGGAGGAGATCCACTTGTCTCTGAGGTCGTTGCCCTCATTCAATAAATATTAAATCAAGCACATTTGTAGTTAGTCTATATGAACAAGTGTTGACTTTATGGGTTTGGTGTACAAACTTTCTGAGCATGTTCTCATACAAAATAAAATAAAAATTCTGGACCCTAGAAAAAAAATTGCTCTAAGTAAGACTACCCAACCTAAGAAGAAAATAACCCCTTCATCCTTACGCAACCCAAGTCATATGTACTTGTAACATTTCAAATATTCTTTGAGGGCTTGAACTATACCCCTTTCTCTTGCGTTTTTAGTTTCCTGTTACTTGTCTTTTCTTTGATAACTTCCTATTGATTTTTCCTTCCTTTTCTTTTGCTTTCATTTTTATATTTTACGTAAACAACTTTTCAAAAATAAAAAATTCTCTCAGATATCACAGATGGACCAAACTGAATTACAAAGCTGGGATTCTGGAGATGGACATTTTATAATACAGAACAATACTTCCATAATAGCAAGATGTAAAAAATTTAGATATCACTTCATCATCAGAATGTGTAGAGTTTCAAGTTTTTTGTAAATCACTGGCTAGTTTGAATTTTATTAAACTAACATCTATTTTTGAAATTTTCCCACATTTTTCCATATGACTTATAGGATGGTCACAAAGTCTTTCCTTTCTCTATCACCAACCAAAGACGGTATGAAAAATAGTTTTCCATGCCTGCCTTTGCTTCCTGAATAAGAGGCAGCTTAAATAAGATCTGAAGGTTCAAAATATATTGAATAGACAACATAAATTTTTTTCACAAGTGCATTCTTTATTTATATATATGAAATGGGACTCAAACTCCCTTCACTCTGATAGTCCAAAGCCTGAATCCTAGTGTTCTCACTAATACAATGTTTAATTAAATGTATTTTTTAGGTTTTTTAAAGTGGGTAAATGATATAATGTACGTGAAACACCTCAGAGTGGTGTAGAATAGCTGCCTCAAATGATGGCTAATATAATCTTATATAATATAATCTTATATAGTATAATTTTCTAGGTCATCCAAAACTTGGAAGCATTCTCTGGGGTATCTGTGTTATCCCAAGGCATAATACTAAGTACTAAGATTTCTGAAACATTTCTTTAGGTATGTTTATTAAGCAATTATATCAATGAGTGATGTCACTTTTTTTTTTGGCGGGAGTGGGGTGGTGTACGCGGGCTTCTCACTGCTGTGGCCTTTCCCGTTGCGGAGCACAGGCTCTGGACGCGCAGGCTCAGTGGCCATGGCTCACGGACCCAGCCGCTCCGCGACATGTGGGATCTTCCCGGACCGGGGCACGAACCCGTGTCCCCTGCATCAGCAGGCGGACTCTCCACCACTGCGCCACCGGGAAAGCCCTGATGTCACTTTTCTTTTTTTTTAACATCTTTATTGGGGTATAATTGCTTTACAATGGTGTGCTAGTTTCTGCTTTATAACAAAGTGAATCAGTTATACATATACATATGTTCCCATATCTCTTCCCTCTTGCGTCTCCCTCCCTCCCACCATCCCTATCCCACCCCTCCAGGCGGTCACAAAGCACCGAGCTGATATCCCTGTGCTATGCGGCTGCTTCCCACTAGCTATCTACCTTACGTTTGGTAGTGTATATATGTCCATGCCACTCTCTCACTTTGTCACAGCTCACGCTTCCCCCTCCCCATATCCTCAAGTCCGTTCTCCAGTATGTCTGTGCCTTTATTCCTGTCTTACCCCTAGGTTCTTCATGACATTTTTTTCCCTTAAATTCCATATATATGTGTTAGCATACGGTATTTGTCTTTCTCTTTCTGACTTACTTCACTCTGTATGACAGACTCTAGGTCTATCCACCTCATTACAAATAGCGCAATTTCGTTTCTTTTTATGGCTGAGTAATATTCCGTTGTATATATGTGCCACATCTTCTTTATCCATTCATCCGATGATGGGCTCTTAGGTTGTTTCTATCTCCAGGATATTGTAAATAGAGCTGCAATGAACATTTTGGTACATGACTCTTTCTGGATTTTGGTTTTCTCAGGGTATATGCCCACTAGTGGAATTGCTGGGTCATATGGTAGTTCTATTTGTAGTTTTCTAAGAAACCTCCATACTGTTCTCCATAGTGGCTGTACCAATTCACATTCCCACCAGCAGTGCAAGAGTGTTCCCTTTATTCCACACCCTCTCCAGCATTTATTGTTTGTAGATTTTTTGATGATGGCCATTCTGACCATGATGTCCATTCTGACCATGATGATATGGCCATTCTGACCATGATGACCATTCTGACCGTGAGATGATATCTCATTGTAGTTTTGATTTGCATTTGTCTAATGATTAATGATGTTGAGCATTCTTTCATGTGTTTGTTGGCAGTCTGTATATCTTCTGTGGAGAAATGTCTATTTAGGTCTTCCGCCCATTTTTGGATTGGGTTGTCTGTTTTTTTGTTATTGAGCTGCATGAGTTGCTTCTAAATTTTGGAGATTAATCCTTTGTCAGTTGCTTCATTTGCAAATATTTTCTCCCATTCTGAGGGTTGTCTTTTGGTCTTGTTTATGGTTTCCTTTGCTGTGCAAAAGCTTTGAAGTTTCATTAGGTCCCATTTGTTTATTTTTGTTTTTATTTCCATTTCTCTAGGAGGTGGGTCAAAAAGGATCTTGCTGTGATTTATGTCATAGAGTGTTCTGCCTATGTTTTCCTGATGTCACTTTTAATATTTATTACATTGGTTTACTTTGCTGTGTAGAAGTCTTTAAATTTGATGTAGTCCCACATGTTTATTTTTGCTTTTGTTGCTTTTTATTTTGGTGTCAGATTCAAAAAATCATCACCAAGACCTATGTCAAGGAGAATGCCATCTATGTTTTCTTCTAGGAATTTTATGGTTTCAGACCTTACATTCAAGTATTTAATTTATCTTAATCTAATTAAAATCTAATTTTAATTTATTTTTAATAATTTTTGTTTATGGTATAAGATAGTGGTCTAGTTTCATTCTTTTGCATGTGGTTGTTCAATTTTTCCAACATACTTTATTGAAGAAACTGTCCTTTTCCTGTTGTATATCCTTAGCTACTTTGTTGTAAATTAATTGGTCATATATGCGTGGGTTTATTTCTGGGCTCTCTGTTCCACTCATCTATGTGTCCGTTTTTATGCCAATATCACAGTGTTTTAATTACTATAGCTTTGTAATATAGTTTGAAATCAGGGAGCATGATGCCTCCAGCTTTGTTCTTTCTTAAGATTGTTTTGACTATTGCAGGGTCTTTACGGTTCCATACAAATTTTAGGACTCTTTGTTCTATTTCTGTGAAAATATCATTGGAATTTTGATAGGTATTGCTTTGAATCTATATATTGCTTTGTGAAGTATGGAAATTTTCAATGTTAATTCTTCCTTTCCCATGAGCATGGATTATCTTTCCATTTATTTGTCTCTACTATTTTTGTCATTAACGTCTTGTGGTTTTCAACGTACAGGTCTTTCACCTACTTGGTTAAATTTATTCTTAGGTATTTTATTCTTTTCAATGCAATTGTAAATGGGATAATTTTCTTAATTTCTCTTTCTGATAGTTATTATTAGTGTATAGAAATGCAACAGATTTTTGCATATTGATTTTGTATCCTGCAACTTTGTTGAATTTTAAAATTTGTTCTATTGGTTTTCCGATGGAGTCTTTAGGGTTTTCTACAGATAGTATTATGTCACCTGCAAATATTACAGTTTCACTTCTTCCTTTCCAATTTGGATGCCTTTTATTTATTTTTCTTGCCTAAATGCTCCATCTAGGACTTCCAATACAATGTTAGATAACAGTTTAAATCTTAGGTGTGACCTTAAAATACATGAGAAATTGCTGCTCTTTCCATTTGTGCCTCAGATTTATATCCATAAAGGGTTTGGAAAGACATTAACATTAGGTTAAGTGTTCCACCTAGTGGCCAAATCAAGCCTAGCCTATTTTCTTGGGATTCCTGGAAATGCCTAAAAGATTAAAGCAAGTTGGCAGGAACTACCTCCCTTTCTGTAAAAAAAGAAGTGTATACAGTGGGTAATCCAACCTAGGTTTGAGTCCAGGCTCTATTTACTAGCTGTATGACCTTAGTTTGGTTAATTAACACCTGGAAACTGGGAAGCTTGAGTGCTAGTCCTGGCTCTGACACTATAGCTGTATATAATCCCATGAAATTTCTGCCAGGCTGTACCAGGCAATGAAGCTTCCTACACAGATAGTGTCTAGGCTACTGTCTAAATCAATGTATAGGACTTCCCTGGTGGTGCAGTGTTTAAGAATCCGCCTGCCAATGCAGGGGACATGGGTTTGAGCCCTGGTCCAGGAAAATCCCACGTGCCACGGAGCAAGTAAGCCCACATGCCACAACTACTGAGCCTGCGCTCTAGAGCCCACAAGCCACAACTACTGAGCCCACGTGCCACAACTACTGAAGCCCGCGTGCCCAGAGCCCGTGCTCCGCAACAAGAGAAGCCACCGCAATGAGAAGCCCGCGCACCAAAATGAAGAGCAGCCCCTGCTTGCCACAACTAGAGAAAGCCTGTGTGCAGCAACAAAGACCCAACACAGCCAAAAATAAATAAATTGATTAAAAAATAAAACAAATCAATGAATGACCTGAGGTCTAAAATTGACAATTTTGGATATAACCATGAAAGTGTTGATTTCATGAGTGTGAGAGGCGGGGAGAGCTGAAAAGGTCAAACAGCTGGGTACATCTAGCTGAAACTAATGACAATTACAGCAGCAACAATTTAGTCTCATAAAAATGGAAGGCTTCCACTTCCTCTGGAGAGTTTCATGTAGGAGCAGCAAGCCAACAGGCTATCCCAGATGCAACCATTTGGACCCTGCAGATGAAGTGCTGCCTCTCTCCTGAACAACAGAAGATGACCCAGCATCTCAGGGGAATGCAGGTTGCCAAGAGGAGCTTCTCCCTCCCTTTCCAGCCAGAGGCTTGGGTTATCTACTGCAGACCAGCAGATACAGGAGAGCATGCCCTCTGGAGAGGACATTTCTTCTCTCCCCTTTAAGCCTTGGTATCATGGGAAGCATCAAATAAATGCAAGTTTCTGTGTTTAAACTAAATAACGTGCACATATTACGTGTACCTTCACAAGCACAAAGGCCAAGTGCCGGAAATGAATTTGTAACCTAATCTGTGACCCAAGACATTTCCATCACCCTTCCTTATTTAGTGGCAAAGCACTAAGCACTTTAGGCTCCCTGAGAAATGTATAGGGGCATTGTTTAGTCAAAGACTGGCTGGTCATAGCAAAATATACAAATTTGACTGTAAACCTTCTGCAGTGTTATTTCTTTCGTAAAACAAGGGGTTCTAGGTGATCCCTAAGTTCCTTCCAAGTCTGAACTTCTGTGTGTACAGGGCTGTGCTGGAGCTAGCCCTACCACCTCTCAAGAGCCAATTGTTAAATATTTAGAAATTTTACAAGCCAGTGGTTAAACCACAGATAACATGAAATTGCTGGGTTTGGAATATTTACAGCACAGAAATTGGCAAAGGATACAACTTAGGGCTTTTTTTTTTTTTTTTGAGAGCTAACTTACCAGCATGCCTCTGAATATGAGCCATTTAACCAAATACTGTGCATGTACGGGGCACAGTTTTAGATGCTGTGAGAAGGTACTTCTCAACCAGACACATGGCCACCTTCCCAGGTGGCATTTGAAATGTGAGAATACATTTTTTTTGGTCAAAATAACAGATGGGCACTACTGGCATTTAATGAGCCGATGCTTGTTATGATAAATATCCCACAGTGTGTATGACGGTTTCTCCAACTGAAGAAATATCATGTCTAATATGTCAAGAGCAGCCCCATGGAGAGGCAATACAAACAGAACAAGTATAACACCCACTTGGGGTTGCCTTCTTTGAGCCTCTATAGGAAATCACATTTGTATGAAAATGATTGTCTATACAACTAGCAAACAAAAGTTGATGAGGCCTCACCCCATATAGGAATCTGTTGATAACTTCTTCCCCTACTTCCTAAGCTCAGTCTTGAAGTGTCATTTGTCCTTTCTTCTTGCATCTTTCTCTTTGTCTTATAGCTACCTCCACTCTAAATCATTGATGAAAAATTTCTTTAAGCCTAATTCTATTGAGACACTATAAAAAAGGGGTTGTTAATGGAACAAGAATATGGAAAGGAATATATATATGTATAACTGAGTCACTTGGCTGTACAGCCGAAATTAACACATCGTAAATCAACTACACATCAATAAAATTTTTTAAAAAGAATAAGGAAGGGGGTGTGGTAGGCTGCAAATAACAGAAAACCCAACTAGTAATAGTTTAAGCATGTGATGATTTTTTTTTTCTTATACTGATGTCATGAGGTAGACAGTTGCTGGCTTTTTTTCAGCAGCTCAAAGATAGTGGCCTCTTCCTAATGGTTTCAAGTTGCTTAGGAAGCTCTGCCAATCAAGACCATTTCCCCAGGAGGAAGATGAGGAACGAAATCAGAAAAAGGAGTCATCTGTATCCAAAAACAAAGGCTTTCCCAGAGGTCTCTAGTAGACTTCTTATCCCTCAAGGACCAGGCTCTATCACACAGCCACCCTAGTTGCAAGAGAGTGTAAAGTGGGATTTTAGCTTCCTATTCTCTATAATTAAGAAGAAAGCAAGGGAAAGTGGATCAGATTGAGTGATGAGAGAGCCAAGCCCGGTATGTGTCACGGGCAGAAACTTTCCTGCAGACCTTCAGGGAACAGCACAATTAAATATAGGAATATTGAAGGTATAGAAATAGGCTCACTCAGAATGGATTCTTACTGTAAAACAAATACAGCGTAACCACAGGCTAGTCGGCACATGTGTGGGCCTTCATCCAGGATTGCTTTTTTCCACTTTGTTTCATTCTGAAGATCCCTGTCAAAAATGTTCACCCTTTGGAGTCCATAAACAATGTATATCAAATCATCACACTATACACTTTAAATGTCTTACAATTTTTTGTCAATTATAAATCAGTTTTTAAAAGCCATGGAAGCATTAATAAAAGAAGAGATACAGAAGCAAATATGGACAGTGTGCCCACAGGTACTCACCGGGAACATTCTTCCCAATGGATTCTGAAGTCTATTTCCACTGGCTTCTATTTCTGCTGTGCAAAGATGAAGCAAGCTATGTCAACCATTAATCATTTTTTTAAGTCCCCTTGATTTACAGCAAACATTCTGGGGAAACAATTTCATCTCTCTGGAACGTCTGCCTTCAGGGAGAGAATACACGAGTCAAGGGGACTTGGAATGTGAGAGCCTCGAGGTTTAGAGCAGTGATCCTCAAACTGTAGCATTCAGTAGGAGGACCTAGTAAGTCATAGTTGATTGGGCCCTCCCCAGAGAATCTGATTCGCTAGGTTTGTGGTGAGGCCCCTGAATTTACATGTTTAACAAGTTCCCAGGTGATTCTGATCTGGGGACCATGCTTTGAGAAACAACGGTTTCACTGAAATTCTTAGCACAGTCACTAGCAGAGTCACTGCTTAATGAAAATTGTTACCATTATTACTCTGGTTATGGTGTCAGCCTTGCGCGAGTGCTCACCATTCCCTGCGGTGCCTATTTTGCACCTTTTATGCTCTCCTCATGGCTTCCCCTCTCCACTTCCATCCCTTTTCCTGATAACCTGCCTTTTCCTTCACAGGTGAAATACTAGGTGTTATCCTTCTCAGCCTCCTAGCACCTTTAAGTTGATCTTCCACATCCTTTCAATGAAACCATCGTTTCTCAAAGCATGGTCCCCAGATCAGAATCACCTGGGAACTTGTTAAACGTGTAAATTCAGGGGCCTCACCACAAACCTAGCGAATCAGATTCTCTGGGGAGGGCCCAATCAACTGTGACTTACTAGGTCCTCCTACTGAATGCAACAGTTTGAGGATCACTGCTCTAAACCTCGAGGCTCTCACATTCCAAGTCCCCTTGATGTGTGTATTCTCTCCCTGAAGGCAGACATTCTAGAGAAATGAAATCATTTCCTCAGAATGTTTGCTGTAAATCAAGGGGACTTAAAAAAATGATTAATGGTTGACATAGCTTGTACTTAGAATTTTGTGTGCATTTATCCCCCCTAAAACCCTATGCATTAGGAATTTTATAAACCCCATTTTACAGGGAGACAACAAGCTCACAGGTCTAGTAAATGGAGGATCTAGGATTTAAATTCACAAAGTTTAATTGCAGAGTTTATGGTATCAGCAACCATGCTATTCTGAGTTTAAAGCATTAAACCTCTTTATTTTTAAATGAGTCTCTTCCAAAAGGACCCACCTGACTTCTTTCTGTGGTCAAAGTTGAGAATTTCTCATGAAGCGGCCTTTAGATTTTCTCACTCTCTGCTGATGATAGTAACAAAGCAAAAGAGAGAGATGTGAGGTGAGGCAGGACAGGACACAGTAAGCTGGTTTCTCTGGAATGGCCTCACAGCTTGGAGAGTTTGCTGTAAGATAGCTGACCCTCAGCCTTTCAGGTCAGCTACTAAACTCTCGTGTCCCCAGTGGATTGAAAGCCATTTCATTCACTTACAGTAAAGAGGGAATACATCCTTTCAGTGGTAACCAGAATACTTATACTATCTCCAGAGCAAGTTCTTCCAACAAAGTACCTGGGACTCACATTAGTAATCAGAATGCCATTTGTTGAGTAAAGAGTCAGATTATTTACACGTAGTAAATTGATATCCTTATATTCAGCCCATAGACCATGGTATGGTTAGGCAGGTATTTTCAGCCAGCATGCCTTCTGATATCTACATCCTTGCTATACTGGTTATTAAATATTTTTTTTGTATTTAGAGTACCTAAGTGATAAAACACACAAAGCCATAAATCACAGCTATTCTAAAGGAATATTTAGAAACAAGCAGCAAATAATAAAATGATGGCTAACACTATAAAGTAGAACATCTCTTCAAAGGAAGACATTATAAATATTTAGTATATTTTGAAAGTACGAAGATATCTAAGAAATTTTCAAGTGATATAGATTGTTTTAATGTTTACATTAAACTGACTCAGTGACATGCTGAACTGTTAACTTGGAGTAGTTACTACATGGGTTCTATTCCATCCCCAAAGCATGGCATTTACTCAGGCACTCCCCATTCAGTTATTGCTACAAAAGGAAACAATCACCTATGAAGCAAGTTACTGTCTTGTTACTCCACCTGCACAAGACACAGAAGCTTTGCCCATGGTGAGCCCTGAATTCAGAGTTCATGGGAACAGTATTAAAAGATGAAAACTTTTTTAAAAGCTAATAAAATCAGCCTCACAGGAAACTGTACTCAATATTTTGTAATAACTTATAAGGGAAAAGAATCTGAAAAAAATAGCTATGTGTGTATAACTGAATCATTTTGCTGTACACCTGAAACTAACACAACATTGTAAATCAACTATATACCTCAATAAAAAAATTAAAATTAAAATTCTAAAAATCAGCCTCATCCACATAAATATCACAGGCAGTTTTTTACTGTTATAATTCAAAAAGCAGTTCAAACACTATAAATGCATACCTTTTCCTTTAGCATGTAAGTACCTCTAAGAGTACTTTTATTTATAGATTTCCCCCAAGTATCAAGAACCTTCAACATGCCCTCAAAAATAAATACCATCTTTCAGCATGTGGAATTTTAAAATGTAAAGCTTTGGACTATTTGAAAGTTGAGCGAAAAAAACTAAGACAATTTGTTATTCCTCACCGAAATAAGTAAGATGCTACCAAACTTATGAAATCCATTCGCCAGTTTAAACAATAGAATTTAAGGGAAACTTCCCTGGCGGTCTAGTGGTTAAGGCTCCACATTTCCACTGCAGGAGACACAGGTTCGATCCCTAGCTGGGGAACTAAGATGCCGCATGCTGCGTGGCGCAGCCAAAAAAATAAATATGTATATAATTTTCAAAGGGGCTGATTGGTAACCTGGGATCTGGCGCCATCTACTGAGCAGCCGTAGTAACTTGTCCCTACCTGTTTCAGCACATTTACATAAGAAATATGTACTCGTGTGAAAATGACGGGAAAGTAATTGGCAAATGTAAAAATAATTCCTATGTTTATAGTGGAGCTTTGTTCTTTTTGAATGGCTATATATATTTTTTAAGAAAATAGGTTGATTTAAATATTTACAAGACACAAGAAATACAGAAACTTGAAAGACATGGGCAAAATTAGAAAATGAATAGCGCCAGGATGGGGAATGAAACTCTTAAGGTCACTTCACAAGGAGGCAGGCATTGGAGATTGTCACGGATCTGGTGCTGGTGACCAAAAGTCATCTGACCAGTCAAAATTCAAGACCTACGTTTTCTCTTACTGTCTACGATTAAGGCTGGTTATCTAGCATAACATAAATCAAGTCGTCCTATGAATCAGCACTATGAGAAATTTATTCTAATAGATTTACCCCCTGGTGGTAATGGGAGGAAACTCTGAAGGCATTCTTTGAATTGTCAAAGAAAAATAAATATATGGTTTAGCTAGACTAGAAGTTCCAGGATCAACTGTGTTGAGAGCGTGAGTTTCCAGGGCTTTGCCTGGGCAATGTAAACTACAACCTCGTAGGAGGCTAGGTACTGAAAAATGCGATGTGCAGGTAACTTCCTTGGTTGTCAAGAAATAACTTCTCCTTTCCCACACGTTGTATACTGAACATCAAGGACATACTTTAGATATATTTGTACATACGTTTTCCTCCATAGATTTGATGGAAGCTGTAATTACAGGTCCCTGTGTTTGTTCATTGGTCTCACATGTGTCTGCAAGCCGACCAACATCAAACTATTCTGCTCCCCACTCTGTGCCTATTTCCCAGCACGATGTCTGATATATTGGTACACATATAGTACTCATGCAGTAGGTACACAATAAATGTTTTAATTAAGTAATTAATTAAATACTCGTGTTTTCATTGTCATTTGTCTCTAGGTATTTTTTGATTTCCTCTTTGATTTCTTCAGTGATCTCTTGGTTATTTAGTAACATAGTGTTTAGCCTCCATGTGTTTATGTTTTTTACACTTTTTTCCCTGTAATTCATTTCTAATCTCATAGCATTGTGGTCAGAAAAGATGCTCGATATGATTTCAATTCTCTTAAATTTACTGAGGCTTGATTTGTGACCCAAGATATGATCTATCCTGGAGAATGTTCCATGCACATTTGAGAAGAAAGTATAATCTGGTTTTTTTGGATGGAATGTCCTGTAAATATCAGTTAAATCTATCTGGTCTATTGTGTCATTTAAAGCTTGTGTTTCCTTATTAATTTTCTGTTTGGATCATCTGTCCATTGGTGTAAGTGAGGTGTTAAAGTCCCCCACTGTTATTGTGTCGATTTCCTCTTTTAGAGCTGTTAGCAGTTGCCTTATGTATTGGGGTGTTTATAATTGTTATATCTTCTTCTTGAATTGATCCCTTGATCATTATGTAGTGTCCTTCTTTTCTCTTGTAACATTCTTTATTTTAAAGTCTATTTTATCTGATATGAGTATTGCTACTCCAGCTGGAGTAATCTAAATGAAATCTTTTGATTTCCATTTGCATGGAATATCTTTTTCCATCCCCTCACTTTCAGTCTGTATGTGTCCCTAGGTCTGACGTGGGTCTCTTGTAGACAGCCTATAGATGGGTCTTGTTTTTGTATCCATTCAGCAAGCCTCTGTCTTTTGGTTGGAGCATTTAATACATTAATATTTAAGGTAATTATAGATATGTATGTTCCTATGACCATTTTCTTAATTGTTTTGGGTTTGTTTTTGTAGGTCCTTTTCTTCTCTTGTGTTTCCCACTTAGAGAAGTTCCTTTAGCATTTGTTGTAGAGCTGGTTTGTGGTGCTGAATTCTCTTAGCTTTTGCTTGTCTGTAAAGCTTTTGATTTCTCCATCGAATCTGAATGAGATCCTTGCCAGGTAGAGTAATCTTGGTTGTAGGTTCTTCCCTTTCATCACTTTCAGTATATCATGCCACTCCCTTCTGGCTTGTAGAGTTTCTGCTGAGAAATCAGCTGTTAACCTTATGAGAGTTCCCTTGTATGTTGTCATTTTTCCCTTGCTGCTTTCAAAAATTTTTCTTTGTCTTTAATTTTTGTGAATTTGATTACTATGTGTCTCAGCATGTTTCTCCTTGGGTTTATCCTGTATGGGACTCTCTGCTCTTCCTGGACTTGGGTGGCTATTTCCTTTCCCATGTTAGGGAAGTTTTCCACTATAATCTCTTCAAATATTTTCTCTGGTCCTTTCTCTCTCTCTTCGCCTTCTGGGACCCCTATAATGCGAATGTTGTTGCGTTTAATGTTGTCCCGGAGCTCTCTTAGGCTGTCTTCATTTCTTTTCATTCTTTTTTCTTTATTCTGTTCCACAGCAGTGAATTCCACCATTCTGTCTTCCAGGTCACTTATCCATTCTTCCGCTTCAGTTATTCTGCTATTGATTCCTTCTAGTGTAGTTTTCATTTCAGTTATTGGATTGTTCATCTCTGTTTGTTTGTTCTTTAATTCTTCTAGGTTTTTGTTAAACATTTCTTGCATCTTCTCGACCTTTGCCTCCATTCTTTTTCTGAGGTCCTGGATCATCTTCACTATCATTATTCTGAATTCTTTTTCTGGAAGGTTGCCTGTCTCCACTTCATTTAGTTGTTTTTCTGGGGTTTTATCTTGTTCCTTCATCTGGTACATAGCCCTCTGCCTTTTCATCTTGTCTATCTTTCTGTGAATGTGGTTTTTGTTCCACAGGCAGCAGGATTGTAGTTCTTCTTGCTTCTGCTGTCTGACCTCTGGGGTTGATTTATTTTTAAATGGGCCTTGAGTGAGTCCAGTTCTTCTTATTAGCTGTGTGATTTTTTTCACTTAATCTCTCTCTGGGGTAATTTGAGGAATTATGTATTCTGACTACTGAGGAATTGTTTGCTGAAAACTGAATAGATCAAACAGTCCTAGAAAATATAAAAACTGTACCAAGAACAAGAGTGATCATTCAGCACTATGGGTGACAACAATATAATTAGGTACAAAGGGGGTTTAGACTAATCCTCACAGCAGGGCATTCATAATGGTAGAAAGACCACATATTTTAATATTTTAATACTAATTCACCATTGACCAAGAGTCCACTTATTTGCATTATGTCATGACAACCCTCAGCCAGCATACTTAAGGTCATGGCTACCTCTTTAATCTTTCTATTTTTTATTATACTGCGCCAAAATCTTTCACCAAAAGAGAGAGGAAGAGGTTGACAGTGAGAAAAAGAGAAGAGAACAAAAGATCAACACCCACAGAAAATTACTGACTTTCTTCCTGCTTTGGGTGGTTAGAATAACTTTTATCATCGACAAAAAGAAAAGCTACCGCATTTGGATTTCACACATATAAATATGCAAGGAACATCCGCTATAAAAAGCTTTTTCACTGTTCTGGATCCTAAAGGGCATGTAGCTTTCACTTCTTCTTTACTCAGACATTCATTAAGACTTCCCCAGAATAAAGGACAAAATGAGTCATCCTGACACAAGCAAAGTGGAAACCAAGAAAATGGTTTTTATAAAATGTAAATGTCCTGTCTCTATGCAAAGTATTCATCATCTTCAAGTGTGTCATAGCCATTTGCTATGTCAAATTGTACAAGTGTGATTTCATTCTGGAAAAAAAAAGAAGAGCCTTTTTCACCCTCCTTTAAAAAAAAACATTTAAATTCATTACAACAGAAAATGATATATTGTACTTGAAAAGTATGATTAGGAATAACTTTATGTGATGTGTTGGTAGTCGTGAGGAAGCTGTCAATGTGCTCGCAACTGGTTAAATAAAAGAAAGAGCATCCAAATAGTTGTGACTTTTTAAGTTAAAAAACCATTTTGAAGGTTGAAATTAGTCCTCATAAAGATGAGAAAGCATTTTCATAAATTTTATTTTTACCAGCAGAGAATCAAAATGCCTTTTGCCCATGAAAGTGGGAAGAAAGAGACAATGCTTTCAAGATATTAAAATGTCGGAGGACATCTTTACCGAGGTGGCATTTAAAACAGGAACAATGTTACCCCCTTGTTGTCTATTGTTCTTTCAGGAACAACAAAACGCAAGCAAAATCTGAGTGCGGGGACAGTTTTAACTTGCATGTTATATAACGGAGGTGGGACTCTTTATGAACTTTGATAAATTCATTAAATCAACATTTGCTGAACATATGAATGAGGTATTGTTCTAAGCCCAATATAAGAACTTGCTTCTTTCTCTAGGAAAAATAAAAAATGCCGTTAGTCTCTAAAAAGAAAAAAAAAAAGGAGAGAAAGAAAACTCTTGTCTTAAGGGTATAAGCTTTCGGCATCTTTCACTAGCTCAATGAACTAAAATGAACACTTTAAGTTTCCCTCACAGCACTTTAACGTCACGCTTTGGCCTCTCTCTTCAAGTGTTGTGTTCTGAGTTTCTACCTTTAACATTGTCCTTTAGTTTTCTCTTCATCTAAGAATCCCCTTCTGAGCCTCACCTCTACTCTTTCACACACCTCACAAGCCCGCTGAATCCCACATTTCTTGTTTGGGAAATTCAGTATGAGATGTGTCAACAGAGGCTTTCTCCCCACATTGTAACTGAATGGAGGTCCATTCAGTGTGGAGATCCTGAATAGACGGGAAATGTGTAAAGGGATCTGGAATGCCTTCTTCCAGAATTTATACTCCAGCAGATGCATTAGAGGTAAAGGATATTAAAAAAAAAAAAAAAAATCAACTCAGCTCGGGCTTCCCTGGTGGCACAGTGGTTGAGAGTCCGCCTGCCGATGTAGGGGACACGGGTTCGTGCCCTGGTCCAGGAAGATCCCACATGCCGCAGAGTAGCTGGGCCCATGAGCCATGGTCGCTGAGCCTGTGCGTCCGGAGCCTGTGCTCCACAACGGGAGAGGTCACAACCGTGACAGGCCCGCGTACCACAAACAAACAAACAAACAAAAAAATCAACTCTGCTCAAAATATTTCCCAGGAGCAAGCCACCAATCAGAGACTGATTTATGGTGACAGTTCCATTTAATAATTGCAAACACACATTAGGAGGGTTAATCCCACTAGTCACTCACATTTTAGGTCAATATCCAGTTAAGCTTAAACATAGCTTTGTTTGAAAAGAGAAGACAAGGTCAACCAGGATGTCTGGGCAGGTCTGCGTGAACTTTCACACAGTGGCTAATGAGACTGGCATGCAGGAGACCTTCGATTAATATTTCTGACTTAATGAAAGAATGATTCAGAAAGGAAAAGGGAAAGAACGAAGAGAAAAATGGCCTTATTTGCAAATTCGTCTCAAGTTGGAAGCAGGGATCAGAAATTAAGGAAGCTGCCAGTTCGATAGACCATGTTCATGGTTGGGAAGCGCCACTGTAATAAAGTCAATTCTCTCCAGATGAATCTATGAACTCAATAAAATTCATCTCAAATTTTATTACGGTTTTGTGTGGAACTTGATAAGCCAATGTTAAATTTTATTTAGAAGAGCAAAGGGCAAAGACATCAAACATTTTTTATTAAAAAGACAGGAGATATCTTTGCTCTAAGAAATATCATTATAAAGTCTAATAATTAAGACCTTGAGGTTTTGACACAATAAAGACCAAAAGGCAGTTAAAACATTTTATAAAGTAAATATATATAGAAACACAAAATATCACTGAACTAACATTGCAAATCAGTGGGAAAGGATGAACCATTCAATAAATGCTTTGGGGTCAATCAGTTATCCATTTTAAAAAAGGTAACTTAGATCCCTAAGTTCACACCATACATAAAAGTCTGTATTAGGGGAATTAAAAACCTAAATGTGAAAAACAAAATTTTTTAAATTCCAGAAGAAAATGTAGGAGAATAACTTTTTTGAAGTGTGTTCAGGAAGGAAATCTTGCATTATGATACAAAAAGCATAAACAATAAAGGTGGAAAAAAATCAATGAGTTGAACTACACCAATCCCTGAAAACTCTGTATGAAAAAAGACACTATTAAAAAGTGAAAATAACTAAAACCACTATAAGGGTATGCTTTTTAAAGAGTTAGTTGTGTGATATGTAAGTTATATCTCAATAAAACTGATATTAAGAAAGAAAGCTCTATAACATTGTGCCTGTAATTAACAATACTGTATTGTGGATTTTTTAATTTGTCAAGGGAATAGACCCCATGTTAAGTTCTTACAATAAAATTGAATAAAATAGATGATAGATAGATAGATAGGGATAGTGGCAAAGAATTACAGAATGCCCTAGAAATAGGTCCTGTAAAATGAAAAATTGGTTCTCTGCATTCTTACTAAAACATGCATGTACATGTGACAAGCAGAATTCATATAACTTAATCCAATCTATTCCTCCTTATTTTTATATGGCACTCATTAATTACGTACTGATGAAATATCACTGATAGCTAATTCCTTTATCCTTTAGACAAGACCGTGCTACTTCTATGTCTTGCCTAATACATCATAATAAGGTAATAATCCCAATTACGAGCCAGTTTTTTGATTAGGCTGTCAATTTGCTTTTTTAGATAAGACCCAGTTATCAGTGTCCTGAGAACCCCCTAAACAAGGAATCGTCAGTCTAGCTGCAAGTACATCACATGCACAGGGTTTGCCCCCTTTCTCGTTATCATTTTTGGGCGACTTCAGGTATCATATCTTTCTTTCCCCTGTGAAGAGATATGACCAAATAAGAAAATGGGCAAAGAGGGGCATTGCAATTAAAGGGAGATGTCAGGCAGTGAGAGAGATTCTTGGCCACCTTCCAACCTTTATGGAAAGCCGAGTAAGAGAAGCCTATGCATAGTGTCCTGGAAAAAGGATCTAAACCCATGTTAACAAGCTGGGACTTTGGCCAAATTTTACACCGAAAACATTAAGAAGGGCAAGTATAAAAGACTTTACTTGGGTGCAAGAATCCCAGTGCCACATATACAGGCTAAGGACTAAAAGAACCAGCAGCCATGTGTTAAACTCTTTTAATTTGTATAGTCGACCAGATACTCACTGTCAGTAAACAGTGAATTATGGCTGAAAAAACAAAAACGCCAGTGCAGTTTCAGACAGAATCTGAAAGGAAGAAAGTATGTCCCAGCCAGGTCCGTGGTGTATAATATCAACATCTGGGCCATTGCATCTAATTCTGGACACCATGTTTTAAGAGTTGCTTGAGCACATTTAAAGAACAGTTGAAATGGTGAGGAGACCAATAACTATTTTATGAGCAGGAATGGAAGAAACATAAAGAAAGCTGAGCTCCTATGGATATAAACAGTGAGTGAAATCAAAGAGCAAACTAAATCCTGCTGGACACAGAAAACATCTGTGGCACATTACAGGGCCTGTTTCTGTCATGGTGGGCCCAGAGTGAAAGGATTTCTTCTACTGGTATTACAGAGAGTGACTGGCTCATCTTTCTAGAATGTAAAATAAATTTTTAAGGTGCACCTAGTGATATAGATCAAGTGCCTAAGAATAAATAAAAATATAATTTACTTTAAAAGATTGAATGTATAAAGGGGTAGCATGACAGAATTTGGGGAGGTGATGGAATTGTTCTGTATCTTTCTTTTTGTGTGTGTGCGGTATGCGGGCCTCTCACTGTTGTGGCCTCTCCCTTTGCGGAGCACAGGCTCCAGACGCGCAGGCTCAGTGGCCATGGCTCACGGGCCCAGCTGCTCTGCGGCATGTGGGATCCTCCCGGACCAGGGCACGAACCCGCATCGGCAGGTGGACTCTCAACCACTGCGCCACCACGGAAGCCCTGTTCTGTATCTTGACGGTGGAAGTAGTTACATGACCCTACACGTGTCAAAATTCATAAATCTATACACCAAAAATGAAGAACTTTTACTGTTGTAAATTGTAAAATAAACAACTAGCCAAGATATTTTAAGTTTAAAATAAAACAATGCTAATTTTATCCAAAGAGAGCTTCTTGTCTATACTACACGACATACCAATTCCAGAGTAGATAAAAGACACTCATGAGAGTCCACGCCTTTAACCTTTTTGATGCTCTTTTGGTGGTTGATACACATCCTGGAGGTATTAAGAAAGGTCCATTTAAGTCTTTCCGGGGGGCAGGTGTTGGAGAAGAGAGACGAACTTCTACTCCCCCTCCTGGCATAGGACAGATGGGAATATGCTCTATGATGCCTGGACAAGCCCGGTTGGCCCCTCGGCCTCTAAACTGTCTAAACTGAAAACTAAAAATAAACAAAAAAGAAAGAAATGCGCATTCACTCTTCCTCTTGTTTCTCCTTCCTTTAACCATAGAACTTATTTATTATTGAGTTTCTAGGATCTTAGCCTGACCTGGAAGTCTAAACGTAAGATCATTTATTTGCTTAGAAAAGAAAAATAAATCTGTGTATGCATTCACATGAGCTTAGAGTTCCATTTTCAATGTGATATAATTCTCATTTTATGTCTTTTTCTTACATTGTGTTTCATCAGATAAGAAATAATGATTAGAAAAGTAAAAGTCAACTTATGAGTTTTCTAAGTTGGTGTAGTTTAAAGACACTGAGAGGGTTCAGTTATTACACCAGCAGATGGAAAGTTTCACATTTCGCATGTGAATTCCAAGCTGTAGATATAATAATTCGTAATAATTCGTAATAATTCATAATTCCAGTGCCATACCTGACACATGAGCAGAAAAGGCTGCCTGCAATAGAAGAGGGTTTTGTAAACAGGAGCCTCAGGCTTCATTGTGTCACCAAGATGTGATGCCTAGATTCCTGCTCCAGATAAAGCCAGCCCCCGGCCAGCTGTCAACAAGTCCAGAGCCCCTTGCCTCCTAAAGAAGACATCTGGAAGGAGGCCTTGACTCTCTTCTGCTCCACCACACTCCTTGGAGACTGCAAGATAGGACAATTGCCCAGTGGCTCCCATAGAAGATATATTAAACCAGGTACCTTCCACTCAGATGATCATACAAATCCCTTAGGCTTTATGAACACTTCAGCTCAGCCATCGGCAGAAGCCCAAGCCCCATAAGTCAGCCATCATCACCAAAACAACTAGGCACCTGCACTAATGTGACCCAATTCCCCTTCCTCTCCACACTTACAAATCCGCCAGTGTGTTCTGTGGAACTCACAGTGTATCATCAGACACTCCCTTCCCATCACTGGCTTCTCTAAGCTTTCTCTTCTCCCATGCCCTGTCTCAAACGTGGTTGCTCCATTAAAATGTCTCTTCCTCTTTCCCTACTGCCCTCTGGACTGGTGGCTCTCTTTCCTCTCCCACCCCATTAACCTGGGGTCTGGAAATAAGGGTGTTGTCCTTCTATCTTCCCACTGCAGAGATAAAACTCTCAATTTTCTTCTCTAAACCTGTTTCTCCCCTAGGCTTCCTCAGCCCAGGAAATAACAGAAATATCTACCAGATTGTTCAAAACTCTAGCAGCTTTGTGTGATGAACTTCTTTAATCATACCAGCATTCGGTCCCTCAGAAAACCTATCAGTTCTATCTCCAAAACACATCCCAACTCTGTTCTATTCTCTCCACCTTCACCTTCGCCACTGTAATCCCAGCCCTGCCAACTCCCTCCTACCCTCTTTTCCTCCACTCTAACCCTCCTATGGTCCACCTCCACATAGGAGTCATCTTTCCTTTAAAGGACCATGATATCACATCTCTCTGCTTCTGAAAACTCACCAAGAGGCTAATTCCTTACCTTACCTTGCAAATCCCTGTGTGATCTGGGTCCTGCCAACCTCTCTGCTTCCTCTTGTACAACTTCCAGCCTTGTCCACTGCAGTGGGTTCACTTGTGTCCCCAGAAAAGATATCTTGAGTTCCTCGCCACCCCTCCCATACCTGTAAGTGTGAATTTATTTGGAAATAGGATCTTTGCAGCTGTTATCAATTTAGATGATATCAACACAGGATGCCCTTCTCCAATGACTGATGACCTTATAAGAAGAGGAAAAATCCAAGTAAAGACAGAGACACAGGGACAACACCACGTGAAGACAGAGGCAGAGACTGGAGTGCTGGGTCTACCAGCCAAGGAACACCACGGATTTCCAGCAAGAACCGGAAGCTAGGAAGAGGCAAGGAAGTATCCTCCCCTGGGGTCTTCAGAGGAAGTATAGCCCTGCTGACAGCTTGATTTTAGACCTCTGGCCTCCAGAATGTGAGGCAATAAATTCCTGTTATTTTAAGCTACTTAGTTTGTGGTAATTTGTCAGGAAGCCCTAGAAAACTAACACACCCACTAAACTCATCACCTTGGCTCCTTTGGGTTTCTTAACCACACCAAGCTAATCCCAGACCTAGGAACTTTGTTCTAACTTTTCTCTTTGCCCAGAATGTTCTTTCCTTCTATCTTCATGTGACCATCTCCTCTGTGTCATTCAGCTCTCAGTTCAAATGTCACCTCCTCCATCACAAGCACTCAACCTTAAAGAGCCACCAAGAGACTTTCAATTAATTACATTAGCCTAATTGGTTACCTGTGTAACTTATATCTGATATGTTACATGACTATACATCATCTGTGTACCCTTCCAACAATAACACACACTCCATAAATAGTGACTTGGTCTGTCTTATTCATTGCTACATCCTGAGTGCCCAGACAGTGCTTTATACTTAGTAGGTAGGGGACAAATTGGTCCCGGTTTATCTGGGACTGTCCTAAGTTTTAAACCTTAAGAGTCTAGTGTCCCTGGAGGCCCCTCAGTCTTGGGAGAGCAGGGATGACTTATCACCCTATTGGTAGACACTGTCAATCCAATTACCCATAACGCCAGGAACTGAATGAATGAATGAACATTTTAAAGAAATAAAGTTCTTACTGAAATCTAACATGATGTAGTTGAGCATTTCAGTCACAGGGTGGCACTAGACTACTAGATTTATTAACACACCAACTTTAAGTCAACTTGGCTATTACATTCTAAAATATTAAGGTATTCAGCTGTTTTTCATAGTAGTATTAGAGTTTTCTTAAGACTGAAGTATAGAACTATATACTTTTGAGGAACTTTTAATTCCAGTGCTTATTTCTGACAATCATTAAATTTTTCCATATAGAAAAAAGATGAACCAGTTTGCAAGGCAGAAATAGAGACACAGATGTAGAGAACAAACGTATGGACACCAAGGGGGGAAAGCGGGGTAGGGGAGGGATGAATTGGGAGATTAGGTGACATAGATACACTAATATGTATAAAATAGATAACTAATAAAAAAAGAAAAAAGGTGAGTTTATAAACACTATGACTAATTTGCATTTTTAATTTTATTTCTAAAACTCGTGTCACACTAACATGAAAAAGTCCACCGTTGGACAGATAAAACTGTAACTACTATAACATCTTGTATCCAGGGATTTAAAATATAGCAAGTATTTATGTATTCACTGTGTGACCACCTAAAGATTTTGATAGCTGCAGAAAAAAATCAACTTGCCAGAAAAATCGAATGTCAAAAATGTTCCAAAGCAAGATTTCCTCAAGTTTACAGATCTTGGGTAAGAGATAATCCCAGCCCCATTTTATCTTCTAGCAGAACCTTGTAAAGTCACCACAGCAAAACAGTTCACCTCCAGAATCCTTCTCTGTAGAAGAGATTTACTACTCTGATTATTCCAGAAATTAAAATTTGCTCCAGGGAACAGCTGGGTTTTTTGTTTGTTTGTTTTTGGTTTACTTCTCCTAGTATTAGATTTAAAAAAAATTTTTTTTAATTGAAGTATAGTTAATTTACGATGTTGTATTAGTTTCGAGCGTACAGCAAAGTGATTCAGTTATATATATATATATATATATATATATATATATTCTTTTTCAGATTCTTTTTCATTATAGGTTATTACAAGTATTACAAGATACTGAGATATTGAGTATAGTTCCCTGTGCTATACAGTATTATTGTTTACCTATTTTACACATTCCAGGGAACAGTTTCTAAAACAGAGGTCATAATTTAAGGAAATTTCATCCTCTCTTATCCCCAGAGATTAAGGTAGTTCAATCTGATCTTGGCAAGACATGATACTATGTTTGTATCATGCAAGGAATAGTATATGTTATTTATAAAGAATATAAGTTTATACCTAAAGTAAAATAATGGGCTGACAGATACCATGCCGAAATCCTCATGGTGGTGGCTTTCAGGGGGAAATTAGATCAGGGAGGAGGCCAAGGGGACTGAAGCTTAATCAGCATTATTTATTTTACAAAAGAAATGAGAAAAGTTTGATATTTTCTTGTGTGTGCTAATTTTTGTTATATTATGTTCCATTGTCTTTCTTTTTAACTTTTCCAATTAAAAGAAGAAGAAAGAAAGAAAGAAAGAAATATTGTCCTCAAGGGTCAGTTGACTTTCCTGCAACAAGTCTGGCAAGTCAAGGAAAGAACAGAACATGGGGCTTCCCTAGTGCTGCAGTGGTTCAGAATCCGCCTGCCAATGCAGGGGACATGGGTTTGAGCCCTGGTCCAGGAAGATTCCACATGCCGCGGAGCAACTAAGCCCACAAACCAGAACTACTGAGCCCCTGCCCGCGCACCATGATGAAGAGTAGCCCCTGCTCGCTGCAACTAGAGAAAGCCAGCGCAGCAACAAAGACCCAACGCAGCCAAAAAAAAAAAAAGTTAATATATTAATTATATTAATTTTTAATAATTTAATTAAAAGTAATATACATTGTTAATTATATATTTATATAAATTTATAAATAAAATAAAATTATAAATATATAATTTATATATATATAATATATATATAAATAAATATATATATTTATATATAAATTTATATATATATAAATAAAATTAATAATATATTATTCAAGATGAAGCAGCCTTGGCCTCCTCGACTGAAACTTTCATGAAGACATAGGAACCCAGGATGGGTTATTCCGATTGGAAACCGTTTTGTTTTGTTTTGTTTTGTTGGATATTTAAGTTTTTTCTTCCAGCTTTGTTGAGATGTAGTTGACACACAGCACTGTAGAAGTTTAAGGTGTACAGCATAATGATTTGACTTACATATATCATGAAATGATGATCACAGCAAGTTTAGTGAACATCTGTCTCCTAGATACAAAATAAAAGAAAAAGGAAAAATATTTCTTCCTTGTGATGAGAACTCTTAGGATTTCCTCTCTGAACAAGTTTCACATAAAACATTCAATAGTGTTCATTATATTCATCATGTTGTACATTGCATCCCTAGTACTTATTTCTCTTATAACTGGAAATGTGTATTTTTTGACTGTCTTCATCCAATTCTCCCCTCCCCCACCCCCTGCCTCTGGTTACTACAAATCTGATCTCTTTTTCTATGAGTTTGTTTTGTTTTGTTTTTTTAGTTTGGGAAGGTTTAATGGAAGAATTGGTCCTACAGGACTGTGTTAGTTCCTAGTGCCCAGCATAATGAGTCAATATTTCTAGACATTACAAAACGATCACCGTGACAAATCTAGCTACCATCTATCATCGTACAAAGATATTACATCATTATTAACTCTATTCTCCATACTGTTTATTTCATACCCATGACTCATTTATTTTGTAACTGGAAGTGTGTCCCTCACCTATTTCTCTAAATCCCACCCCCATCCCCCCCGCATTAGAAGTTTCAATGGGTCAGTGGATAGGTGGGTTTCTTTCTTTTTAAGCTTATTATTAGAAAAGAGTGTTTTGCAAAATGCAGTTCTGATGAGAGCGTTATATAGGTAATGGCCTCACACGCTAGAGAAATGGAGGAAGGATGAAAAGGGGAAGAGGTGAGAGGCTTGGAAAATGAGTCAGTGCGATTGGAAACCATTTACCACAAAACAGTTGAAGATGACAGACTCACAGGGAAATCTCTGGCATGTTTAAAATGTTCTTCTTGTGGTGACCGTTTTGCTTTACACAAATGCAGCATAATGCAGGCCCAAAACCCAAGGTTATGGGTGGGAAAAGTGTATGAAAAACTCTAGGCATCTTTCCCTGCTTTCAGTGTTTTTCAAGTAATTTTTAATGGCTTTGAAGTAGCTACTTTTTAGGGGAAAACTATTTTAAATATATCTTTATAGAGTGAGATTCTTTTTCTTTAATATCCTTCAATGTATTTATATCATTTGGTTAGGATCAGTTCAGATTCGATGAAAAAATGCTGTCTTATCATCAGTGAGGCTCTAATCCACATTCCTAATTCCCTTTCAGGAAACTAAAGCACACACACAGGTAAATAAAATACAGAAACAATGCATTGATCCAACATCTTGTGAAAGGTAAACAAATAGATGAAGCAACCATAGAATTCAAGTCTATTACAGATATACCCCATAACTTCGTATTCGAGCACTTTGAATAAAATGCTTTCTAAAATTTATTTTATACTTCACTCTTTTTTATAGTACAAAACCCAATTTAACCTTTTCTTTTCTTCACATTCAAAAATGCTAGTTGTTACTATACATAAAATAGATAATCAACAAGGACCTACTATATGGCATAGTGAACTCTACTCAATACTATTTAATTACCCATATGGAAAAGAATCTGAAAAAGAATAGATATATGTATAACTGAATCACTTTGCTGTACGTCTGAAACTACCACAACATTGTAAATCAAATATACTCCAATATAAAATACATTTTTTAAAAAATGCTAGTTGTTTTCCTGACCAATGAGTAGAAAGGCATTCTCAGGAGCTACACTAAATGCTGTTTGTTTGTTTATGTTTCGGTTTGTTTGCTAAGGATCTTATGTGCTTTGCTTGAAGGCTCTCTTATTATTTGAACAGAGGTGGGAGTAGTAATACTTGTTGATATGTTGTTCATTGAGGGATGCATTTTTATATATTTGTTTGTTCCTCAGATGTGTTTCTGAATAGTTGTGACTTAATAAGAGGCCCAAAGAAAGTGTACATTTAGGGCAGGAATCTACATAGACAGATTGGGTGGCAGGACTCTAAAAGATCCATGGAGTTCTCTACAGATCCCTGCAATTAATTAAACCCTCTCTCTTTTAGGGACAACAACAAGAAAAAAAGATACCCTTCAAAACTTCCATCTTCCAAAATATGTTGATGCAGAGTCTTGTAAGAAACTATATAGGTCCTGTTTTGACCAGAGAGGCAGCATATACAGTGGTTAGAAGCGGACTCAACAAGACTGGTGACATTTACTTGAATTCCTATGCCCCTATTTCCTTATCCATAAAATGACCATTATACTAAGAGTACCTACCTCACAGAGTTTTCAAGAAGAAAAACACGAGTGAGGATTTGCAAAGCACTTAGAACTGTGTCTGGTACAACTGCTATATAAGCCACATTATAGCAAAAAAAAAAAAAAGTTAAGGCAACATTTTTTTTGTTCATATTCCTGACTGGAATATATGTTGTTATTGTTTTCTAGGTGATTCTAAGAATAAATGTGTTATGTAACCCTGCCCAGGGCCAGCTTCACCGACGTGCCACCCACCCAGGGCCCCTATGCCCATCTCAGAAGGTCCCCGTGCTGAGTTTCATGCTCCTGTCTTGAAATTCTTCTTACCTTTTGAACAAGGGGCCCCCATTTCATTTTGCACTGGGCCCTGCAAATGACGTCCCTGATGTTGATAATGACCAGCTTAAAGTCCGTCTTCCGTTCTCCTTGGTTCTTTTAAGCCCAGAGGCCCTCAGCTGGTGGCAGCAACCTCTCTCTGCTCACAGGTGTGGGGTGGATTGCTTTGGAGGACAGGAAACAATTGAAAGCTATCAGGCACCTTGCGCTGTCTTTGCCCACAGCACCCAACAGACCGCGGCAGTGGAGGGGGAGGGGCTGAAAGCCTTGCTTTTCTCCCTTCTCCCTGCCTCAGACTTCCAAAGGGAATGCATCTATAAATATGCCTTTACAGAGAGAAGAAAAAAGAGTTTTTCCTTCTTGCACACAAACTTACACAAAACTACGCTTTATTCGGGGCTATTTCCCCTTGGGAGTTGAATGATCAAGTCCAGAGTTTCTCTTCTTCCCTTTGAGGTCTTACTTCCTTAGGAGGTGGCAGCAAAAGGCAGTAGGAGTCTTTCATTCTAGCTGTACCACCTCAGACAGGCAAATCAGCCAAGCACTTGGTCTCCCTTTCCAGTTGTTTTCAAATGAGCACAACAATAGTTGCAGATCTCTGGACCACGTGAGATCCAAAGAAGATAAGGTTAAAAAAAAAAAACATGTTATCATCTGGAAGGTGGGGGCAGTAGTCACAGCCTGAAATAATCTCCTCTGCTCTTCTTCCTGGGGGGATGTGACACCCAGTTACAAAGCAGCTGACTTCATTTTCCCAGTGGAAACTCTGAGCGCTGGGCACATTAAGTTACTCCATCAGAGTTTCATAATAAAGGTTACACAAAGGTACACACATGAAATAAATACTGATTATGTATCTTTGAGTGAGTTACAGAAGAAAACACCAAGAAGTGGAATAAGAAACATGCATTTTCCTCTACATGCAGGAGTGAGGATTGAGCGGTAAATACTTACCATGCAGGATTGTGGGCATTTTAATTAAGGAAAATGTAGACAGTGCTGAGGCATCATCTGTTCTCCCAGAGGGCCTTGGGGAAGGCTTCAAAGGGAAGGCTAGAGGGAATTCACCATTCGTTCAGGGAGGAGGTTATTCTGGTCAGAGCAGAGACCCAAAATGGGGAAGGTGCGTGGCATGAGAATCTGTCCAGGTAGGGCATCTGTGGAAAGAAATAAGGGACAAGGAGACTAAAACAGGAGGATGGGGTGAAGACTTCTTTCTGTAGGTGAACCACTGGCCAGCCTTCACAGGATTTTTTAATACGAGGTGCTATGATCAGAATTGTTTAAGAAAGTAATCCTGGGGAATTCCCTGGCGGTCCAGTGGTTGGGACTCCACGCTTCCACTGCAGGGGGCATAGGTGCCATCCCTGGTCAGGGAACTAAGATCCCGCAAGCTGCTCAGGGTGGCCAAAAAAAAAGAAAAAAGAAAGTAATCCTGGACATGGTATAGCTTATACATTGAAGTGAAGAAATAAAGAATCAAGGAGGCAAGGGAATTTAGTAATAGAGAGACTATTCCCCAAGTGTCCATCCACTGGTGAATGGCTAAACAAATGTGGTCCATCCACACAATGGAATATTATTCGGCCATAAAAAGGAACAAAGTACTGATACATATGGATGTATACGTATGGATATGGATGGACCTTGAAAACCATGCTAAGTGAAAGAAGCCAGTCATGGAAGATCATATATGGTATGATTACACTTATATGGAATGTCCAGAATACATGGATCTATAGAGAGAGAAAGTGGACTGTTGGTGGCCAGGGGCTAGGGGAAGAGAAGGATGTGGAGTGACTGCTTCTAGGTACAAAATTGTTTTTTGGGGCAATGAAAATGTTCTGGAATTAGATAGTGGTGATGCCGCACAGCTCTAAATATACTAAAAGCCACTGAATTGGACAACTTAAAATTACACAAATTAAAATTTTTAAAAAGAACTGAACAGAATTAGAACCAGAGAAAATAAAGAAATAGGATGGGCTCCAAAATATTTAGGAGATGCATTTGTAAGAAAATGCATTTAGAAAATATGGCAGTAAAAAAAAAAAAAAAGTTTTCCACCAGCCTTCCAACCAAAGGCTGGATGGGGCTGAGACACAGAACAGACAAAGGGGAGATATTCTTGCAGATACAGAGCTGCATTTCAGGTGTGGCAGGACAGGCAGTGTTACACTAGGTTACATGAAGTTACTGCAGTTTATAGAGATGGAGGTCGTTAGCAGTCAGAAAAGAACAAACCAGTTTTTGTGGACCTTTTAAGGGGCTACATTTAGCAGAAAAATGTGTTTTTAATTATTACCTACTTTTTGTTTTGTTTCAAAAGGAAATGTGAAGCCATTTATTAAAATGCATACTATACAAATGCTATAGGATAAACAGTGTGATTGAAGCAAAGGGATATTAATAATCAAAATGGTCAGAGGAAGGTGGGGGATAAGTACTGTACAGCAATGCAACTCAGAAGATCTCTTGTACTTTCTGAAAGTGGGTGCAAACTGAGTTCTGAGGATTTTTGTTTTTTTTTTTTTAACAGCAGGAACATGAAGTACAATTATTTGAGAAGCCAGATCAGTTGGTTACAAGAGTCACTGGTCAATGAGGGATTTGGATTCTCAGCTTCCTGTTAATTGAGGTTTTGCTATATAAGGCTTTCCTGTTTTGCAGATGAAACCGCCACTGCTGTCACGTCCAGGTGTGTGTGTTTTGTAGCAAGCTGTGCCTCTCACCCACCAGGCCTGCGGTAGCCCTGCTGTTGGGCTCACAGAGCTGCAAGAGCTCATCTGGTTCCAGGCACACCCTCCTCGGAAGGAAAGAGTCAAGCTTGGGAGACCAATTGCTGTTCCTTTCCAGCAGCAGCATTTAGCCACCCCAGCATTTGACCTTGGGCTCCTGTGTGTCTTCTCCAAAAAAACTGGGCCTCTGGAATATGTCAGTGAATTAATAGAAGTGCCTTGACTACCAGAGTCTGAACATAAACTCCATCAGTTCTAAGGAGATGTCTAAAGTCTCATCCTTTCCCATCCCACCCACCCTCTGCCCTAAAATACAGCAGCAGCTCAACTGCTTTAGTATCCAATTAGCTACTAAAAATAAATTAAAAATACATTGGACAGTAACACTAAATATGAAAAAAATAACAAAGGTTACCTAGGGACTCATCTTACTGCTGAAACTCAATTGCTTCAGTTTTTCACAGCCGGCACAGAACTAAGGATTATTATTACCAACTGCGGTGGAGGGGTGGTCCGGGCTTTGAGATTCTGCTTTGATTTCTCTGTAGTAGGTCCAAGGGATGGACTTACTTTTAATCAGATGACAGCACCATCTAAACAAAGGCATTGCCTTTGGGATGGGATATTTTGCTGTTAAAGGGCAGCCTGAGGAACTAGAGGACGGGGGGAGGAAGAGAGAAGAGAAGGCAAATAGGATGCAGTGAAGAAAGAAGTGCTTCTAAAAATAAACAAGCTACAGGGATATATCGTACAACACAGGGAATATAGCCAATATTTTATAATAACTATAACTGGAATATAACTCTTAAAAATTGTGAATTACCATGGTGTATACCTGAAACATATAATATTGTACATCAACTATACCTCAATAAAAATATAAATTAAAAAAACTTTTAAAAAGAAGTTCTTCTAACAATGTGGTGGCGACATTAGCAAACACCTTGAAATATCAAGTCATCTATCGCTTTCTAGAAAGGTCATGATACCTCATCTGCCAGCTTGTCCTTTTTCAACTTACTGTTTTAGGTTTTAGTATTTATAAGAGTTTTGATTTTTAAGCCATTGGATATAGAGCAGTTTCTAAGACAACACAAGCAATCTTGTAGGAAGGCACAAGGGTCTTCTGGCCTTGGGAGACTCCAGTTCTAGCTCTGGCCCTGCAATTAACCAGCCCACTGGGCATTGGGCAGAGCCTCAGAGTCCTGATTTGTAAAAAGAGGTGTTCGACCAGACTGTTCCAGTCACCCTTCCATCCTGAACTTCCTCTGATAACCTGATGCAGTGTAGTAACCAAGAATAAGGTAACTGGCATTGGATAATGCCTGCCTTGAATCACGGTTTTGCTATTTATTTTGTAACCATGCTAAGCCTCGGTTTCCTCATCTATAATACAAGTATAATGATAATGAATACATCACCTACTTCATAGAACAGTTATGGACACTAAGTAAGGATGTATATAAAGTGCCTACCCAGGCACTGGCATATACGAAACCTTAAAAAAAAAGTTATCTACTGTTATTAGGAACCACCTAGGATTTCCCTGGTGGTCCAGTGGTTAAGACTCCACACTTCCAAGGCAAGGGGCATGGGTTCGATCCCTGGTTGGGGAAGTTCTACATGTCACACAGTCTGGCCAAAAATGTAAAAAAAAAAAAAAAAAGGAATCACCTAGAAGAAATAGACAGGTTCTAATACAGAAAGCACAAGTCACTTTACATTTAACAACAAGGACGAAAATGAATCTTTTCATTAACCGTTTTTCTCATTTCAAAAGTAATATCTCATTCTAAGACGTTTAGAAAATATTTTTTAAGCATTAGTTCTTCTGAGGAAAGATACCCAGAAAGTGAGGCAGAATTTCTTCTAAAATACAACAACTTTGGAGGTAAAATGACCCAGTGATTTTAAACTGTACTATTACTGAATCCAAGTCTCTGAAACTTCAAAAGTCATCCATCCATTAAGCCACAGAATGCACAGTTCTAAAATCCTACATACAACCACTATACTTCATGTTCTATCTTTTGGGGGGCTCTGCCATTTTAAAGATTATTTCTTTTCAAGAAGGAAAGTTATGGAAACCATTAGCAAAATGTTTCTCCTCGACCCCCTGCTTGCGACGGCCCTGTTTCCGGTCAGCAAGCAGCAGCTGTTTTTGATATCCAGTTGCCATCTTCTGCACCTGCCCACTCGGCCGGGCAGAGAGAATTTGCAGCAAGCATGGCCTCAGAGCCAGGAGGCTGGCAGCCTTCCAAGGTCTTGATACATGGCTAGGAACAAGATCCTGCCTTCCCATATCAACTCACTATGGCTTATAGGTGATGCTACTGAAGCAGCTCAAGAAGTATTTATGAAGATCGATCTGCACTGGGAACTATGGGAGATAGATATGGGACTTTAAAGAGGGTGACAGAAGATGTCACCAGGGTTTTCACTCCTTGTGCCCCTGCAACTACACTATAACTGTTGCAGTAAGGTTTTATGATGTTAAAAGCCTGCCAAAAATATCATCAGCCATAAAAAGGAAATTTAGATATATGCTACAACATGGATGGACCTTGAAACCATTATGCTAAGTGAAATAAACCAGAAATAAACAGAAGAACAAATATTGTATGAGTCCATTTATACACGGTCCCTAGAAGAGGCAAATTCATGGAGCCAGAAAGTAGAATTGGGTTACCATGGGTTGAGGGGAGGGGAGGAAGGGGAATTGTTGTCTAATGGGTACCAAGTTTATGTTGGGGAGGACAATGAAGTTTTAGAAAAGATAATGGTGATGGTTACACAACACTGCGTGAATATAACGTCACTGAATTATACGCATACGTAGGCTAAAATGATAAATACTATGTTTTGTATATTTTACCACAATTGAAAGAAGCAAAGCAGTGGGGGAGGGGAAACCCTGTTAAATTCAGTTTCTCAGAGAAACAAGCAGCTTCAGATCCAAATTAAGCATTAATAATTCGAACAACTTGCTTCACTATCGCACACACCAGCTTCAAGGGAGTGGCTGTCTTTGGAAGGATGGAAAGGATAAAATGAACAGTGGAGAGTTACTTTGACTATCTCTGTAACTGTTCTTTTTTTTTTTTTTGGCTGGGCCATGCAGCATGTGGGATCCTAGTTCCCCAAACAGGGATCAAGTCTGTGCCCCCTGCAATGGAAGAGCAGAGTCTTAACCACTGGACCACCAGGGAAGTCCCTGAAACTCTTTATTTAAAAAAAATAAATCTGAACAAAGTATGGCAAAATGTTATCTGTTTGATCTGCAGTTGTTTATAAGTGTCTGTTACATCGTATTCTGTATAAATAAACTTTTCACAACTTCTATCCTCAAATCTCCCACATCCTCACTTTCTGCTGACCTTGCTTCCTACTTCCCAGAGAACATGGACACAATGCGAACTTCCTGGGCCTCCCGCCAACTCCATCCACCCACCCACCAATACCTAGAGCCACACATTTTGCTTTCCTGCCCACTACCATACAGGAACTAGCTAAATCCACTTCCTTCTTGGTCACTGGGTCCCACTGCCTGTCATCTATTCAAGGCCATCTCTGCAGTAATTCTTTATTGCCTATCTCCTTTGCCAGAACACACTCTCCATAAAGGTAGGGATCTTGGGGATTCCCCAGTGGCGCAGTGGTTAAGAGTCCTCCTGCCAATGCAAAGGACACGGGTTCGAGCCCTGGGCCGGGAAGATCCCACATGCCCGCGGAGCAACTAAGCCCGTGCGCCACAACTACTGAGCCTACGCTCTAGAGCCCGTGAGCCACAACCACTGAGCCCATGCGCCACAACTACTGAAGCCCCCATGCCTAGAGCCTGTGCTCCAAAACAAAGAGAAGCCACTGCAATGAGAAGCCTGCGCACTGCAACGAAGAGTAGCCCCCGCTCGCCACAACTAGAGAAAGCCCACGTGCAGCAACAAAGACCCAACGCGGCCAAAACTAAACTAAACTAAAATAAATAAATTAAAAAAAAAAAAGGTAGGGATCTTGTCTATGGAGTTCTCTGATGTATCCTAAGCATGGAGATCAGTTGCTGGCATGTAGTAGACTTGCAAAAGATATTTATTAAATGAATGAATATATTCTTTTTCTATATGTTTGAACAATTTCAATATTTTTTAAATGAAATATTTGAACAAATAAACATAACTTGATTGCATGAAATATTTGGAATAAATGATTCTCCCCTGTTATTCCCATAAACCATTTAAATGTCCCAGAGGATTCCTTAAAACACTAAAAATAGAGTTGCCATATGATCCAGCAATCCCACGCCTGGGCGTATATTTGGAAAAACAAAAACTCTAATTTGAAGAGATACATGCACCCCAATGTTCATAGCAGTACTATTCACAATAGCCAAGACATGGAAACAACCTAAATGTCCATCGACAGATGAATGGATAAAGAAGATGAGATATATAAACAATGGAATATATATATATATATATACACACATACACACACACACACACACACACACACACACACACATACAATGGCATACTACCCAGTCGTAAAAATAAGAATGAAATAATGCCATCTGCAGCAACATGGGTGGACGTAGAGATTATCATACTAAGAGAAGTAAATCAGACAGAGAAAGACAAATATCATATGATATCACTTACATGTGGAATTTAAAAAATGGATACAAATGAACTTATTTACAAAACAGAAAGCGACTCACAGACTTTGAAAACAAACATGGCTACCAAAGGGGAAAGGTTGAGGGAGACATAAATTAGGAGTTTGGGGTTAACAAATACACACTACTATATGTAAAACATATAAACAGCAAGGACCTACTGTATAGCACAGGGAACTATATTCAATATCTTGTAATAACCTATAGTGGAAAATAACCTGAAAAAATATATATATAATATATATATTATATATGTATGTATAACTGAATCACCTTGCTGTATGCCTGAAAGTAACACATTCAATTAAAAATTTTTTCTTTTAATTAAAAAATAATTTTTTTTAAAGAAAAAAAAAAAGAAAAAGAAATGTCCCAGAGGTACAAGTATTTCAACATCCAAGCCACATCTCTCAGAAGTCACACACAAACTACTTTGTCATCCATATGTCCCCAATATTGTTTTAGAAATAGGGCTGTCTCCCTTTCCGTGGCACAGTGTCTCTGGACCTGGGACACCAAGGAATTTGTACAGCTCACATTCAAACACTGAAGAAATGTGAAAGTCACTTTAGTACAGACAGAGTAGAAGGGGTTAAGAGCTGAATGCACTTTTTAGACAGCTATTAAGCGCCAAGGCAAGTTCTCTGGGACTAATTATAATACTAAACACCTTTAGTCTGAATTACATATGCTATGTTTCTTAAAACACTAAATGAAGTGTGGGCTTAAGAGTACAGAAGTGGTTATTCTTTACTTGGTCTCTATACTTCCTGTCATCAAAGCAGAGGATGAAGATCGTCATTAAAGAATTGTTTTCTTCTGACCTACTTGAGAACACTGTGAAATGATCAGTTGTAAAACGTTCTGGAAACTTGACAATGTTGGCCTTAACAGTGACAAAAAAAAAGATGAAAAAGTGTGTGTCTTGAGGGAGGTCTCTTTCAGAACTGTACAGATACTTTTCTGTTTAAAAATTTTTTACTCTAATAAGTAACCTGGTTCAAGTTGGAGGCTTGGGACAGCTTTTATGATCTATTCTAAATTACAATTAAGAATAGATTAAGAGCCTTTTTAGCTTGCACGTAAGCTAACGAAAATTTAAATTTACCTTTACATACTGCATATTTTATCTCTACAGCTAGTTTTTCCATTGCATCTTAAATCCAATACAGTTAGTATTGCGGGGAAGATTTTAAGATGCTTTCCCTTTGGCACATGGTACTGCGATGTAGGAGCAGCCTTGTGCACATTTTGGGAGTGGGGGGTTAAGCTTTCAAGTTAAAGAATAGGATTTCTCTTCTATGTTCCATGACTTAATTTAGGGGAAAACCAGACCAGAGGATCAGAACAGCTCATTAAGACTCAAGAATTCTAATCATTTCTCTGGGCTTGTCCTTAATCTAAAGCATTAAACGACGGCTTTCACTTCTCTGTGGCTCACTGTTTACATCTAACCTCGCGAGACAAAAATGCCACCCAGAGTTTGTTAGGGCGGGGATTCAGTTCCCCTCCGGAGCCTCTTTGGCAACTCAGCTCCACATGTACATTCAGGATTGACATGCTTAGAAGTTGAAGTCTGTCACTGTCGGTGCTACCAAATGATTTGTGTTTATAAACTTCCTTGTTCTTAGCACAAGAATAAGTAATGTTTTTCTATTTCTCTTTTATTAGAACAAGTAAATATTTACAAAGGAGATCCAGGTATGGTATTCATTACAGCCTAAAGTCGAGATACAGAGTGAAAACCATTTATGGTAAAGGATGTCAAGTCTCTTAGCAAATTTCTTTTCAAACTACCTTAAAATTTAATCAAGTGTCATTTGTATAAACCCAACTCAAATCAAGGGGTCCTAATAAGCCTTTTAAAGATTAGTTGTTTTTGTCAAGTACTATTAAAATGGAAAAAAAGTACCATGTTTTCACTGATAGAGATGAGCTTATTTTAATATACAGGTGATATCAGTGTTCTATAGACTAGCAAACGAATATTAACTGTTATACTGGAGATATATATATATCATACATATATGACTTGCCTTAATGTTTCATTATGAAGGCACTAAAAACCTTAGAATTAATTCAAGTATATTCTTTGTGTTTACAGTGACATTTCCAAAAGAATGCTTTTTCAAAATCACTCAAATACTCTTTCGAGATTAAGACCTTTATTAATTAGTGTCCCATCTTACAGAGATCATGTCTTGTTCATTTTTGCACTTCTAATAATTAACAAGATCCTGGGGATATATTTGACAATAATAAATATTTGCTGAGTAAAAATGCAGGCACACACTGACATTAGCAAGTCATATTTCAAAATCTGTCTCCCTCTTTAGGACACTAGTTTTCGACATGCACAACTGAGCACCAATTTGATCTGGAAAACTTGGCCCTTACAGTATTTCCTTTAAGACTGATTTGTAATTTATCTCACTGCTTTTGCTGAAGGTTATCAGTGGATCTGGGTTTTCTTACCTTTTCCCCCTTCCCCTCGAGTCTTCCTCAGGGACCATCCCCAAGGAGATGCCCTTCTGTCTACATTGGCTTATTTTGTCTACAGAGATATCCTGAAAGTCTTCTACAGCAATTGCACGAAGATGATCACTGATTGAGGGAAAGATGGACCCAGTCTTCTGCTAAACAGGAACTATCTTCCATCCACCAGGAGAAGGACTGATGCCCTAAGAACAAGGATGGAATCGTGGAAGCCATCTGAAACCTGGAGGAACGTGAACAACTTTTTATAGTGCATGAAGGTGCAACCCTGCAGTCAGAGAAAACGAACGTAACTTACGATGCTCATGGCCATTGCTTACAAGGAACACTGTTCAGAGTGATCATTAACAAACCCAGCCACTCATGTTGCATTACTTGGGGTTAAAGCTGATTGCTTAGCACACTTTTCTAAGCCTCTTTAGAAGTAGATGCTTTACCATTTATCACATCTCACTAATCAGAGAATAATCTAGAGGTGACTATTCTAGACACCTTTTGCTGCAAAGCAGCAATGATGTGGGAAACTTAGGCTTGGAAAAATGTCAGGTTTTTATTCACTCCTGTTTTTATTCTGATTAAAAACATAAGGCTGAGCCTAGGTCAATTTCACCAACCTCATAACTTGCTAGGAGTTCCAAAGGCAGATTTTCGTAGCTACCTTACATGCTCAAAAGGCACACCCTACCTTGGTACCACTTCTGTTTCTGAGGTTCCACCTAAGTTTGTTTTTAATGAGTATAATCTCACATACCTCTTAAGATTGCGTCTCAAATAATTCCAGAGTCCCCTCTCTCCAACCTTTGTCTGTAAAGCAAAATATACTCTATGGGATTCAGAAGAAAAGACATTTTATTCTTCCCTTGAGATACCCATCTCATGCAGAACCTGCAACTGGATCCTCCCCTTGTCTTTTATAATTTAGCCATGGCCTTGGGATCTGGGGACTCTTAGCCCCAGCTGTTTTCATTGGCTTTCCTGAAAGCATTACGTACATGAAGACACTGAGCCCAATGGCCAGGTTAGACTTCCGGTTTCAACGAAGGAAAAACAAGCTCATTAAGATAGATCTCTTTGTAAAAAGAGTACTTAAAATTAACATCCTGGGGAAACCAACAGAACTTTCTGTTATCTGAATTCTTTCCACATATGGTTCAATGCACCGCTAATGGCTTCCATTTGAAAAAGCAAATTCATTTAGAAAGAAAGATGTTTTGTAATGTATGTAAGATTTTGTGTTCTTAAGAATACACCAGTTCTTTAGAATTTGACTAATTCAATCTAAGAATTGCCAGTCATAAGTTTTAAACATAATTAACCAGTATTTTATTATACTTGAAGTTGCAAACTTCATTGGTTCACAGTTGTGGGTTTGTATACACACTGCGCAGTGAACTCTTTTACAAAGGTTAGAGGGATACGTGAGCACTGATCATTTTGTAGGATTAACATCATTTCCTAAAACATCTGCCTGAGAACCATCCTGCATGTTCCCACACATTTTCCATGTTCACATCCCCTGCCGCAATGTCTTCTTCCATTTTGCAAAGGGCCCTACCTTCTACTCTGGTGCACCGCTCCAAGTACTAAAAATCTCTGTTAAAATGATGGGTGTTAAGGAAGCCATTTAATGAGAAATTAATTTGTTATAAACCTGCCTCACTACCTATATTTCAGTTAAGACCCAAAAGTGACTTCAGCACCAAAGGTATTTTGGCTGAAATCAAGATACTCCGCGTTGAGATAGATGGTAGAGTAGAATGGTGGGAGAGACTTTTCCTTTTCCATGCTCTAGTTTCAGACAACACAGATCTCTTTTAGAAGAGAACCTTGTGAGCAAAAGCAAAGGAAGCTTCAAACTGAAAACAGCGTTCCCAGTGTATAAGAGATATACTTAAAAGTGTTATGAAATATGACTTCTGTTCATGAACTTGAAAACCTGATTTGGTAACAGTCAACATATACCCTAATCTCTCTTTGTGATTTTGAGCCAGTTTCTTTTAGGGGGGTTGGTACGTGAATAAGTAGATCATAAACCAATTTAAAGTTTGAGGTTCTACCTCTACATTGTTGGTGGGAATGTAAATTGGTGCAGCCACTATGGAAAACAGTATGGAGGTTCCTCAAAAAACTAAAAATAGAGTTGGCGTATGATCCAGCAATCCCACTCCTAGGCATATATATGGACAAAACTATAATTCAAAAAGATACATGCACCCCTATGGTCATAGCGGCACTATTCACAATAGGCAAGACATGGGAACATCCTAAATGTTTTATCCAGCGAATGGATAAAGATGTGATATATTTATATACACAATGGGATACTACTCAGCCATAAAAAAGAACGAAATAATGCCATCTGCAGCAACATGGATGGACCTAGAGATTATCAGACTAAATGAAGTAAGTCAGACAGAAAGACAAATATTATATATCACTTATATGTGGAATCTAAAATATGACACAGTTGGACTTATCTACAAAACAGAAACAGACTCACAGACATAGAGAACAGATTTGTGGTTGCCACAGGGGAGGAGAGAGGGAAGGATGGAGTGGGAGTTTGGGGTTAGCAGATGCAAATGCTTATATAGAATGGATAAGCAACAAGGTCCTACTTGTGTAGCACAGAGAACTATATTCAGTATCCTGTGATAAACCATAATGGAAAAGAATATGAAAAAGAATGTGTGTGTGTGTGTGTGTGTGTGTGTGTGTGTGTATAACTGAATCACTTTGTTGTACAGCAGAAATCAACACAGCATTGTAAATCAACTATAGTTCAATAAAATTAATTAAAAAAACAATAATAATAAAGTTTGAGGTTCTAGGAAGATAATTATGTTTCAAAAGTAACTAGGTAAGCTGTTAACAGTTCAGAAGAGCCTATTTTCATTCTATCTAATCAGGGACTCCATTTTATTTGTCTTCAAAGAGCAATACCGTCTCACATTTACATTGCAATTTATAATTTGTAAGGATTTTTGACCTATGTAACCTCATTTGATGTTTATACCAACTCCACATGGTGGTCAGAGTTTTTTTATTGAGCGGACTGGGGCTCAGGGAGGAAAGCATGGAACCCAGAGCAAACTCGGGTCTCCCAGCTCCTGGTCCAGTGCTCTTTCTGTTCTATCAAACTGACTCTCAACAGTTAGATGAAACCCTCCATTGTTTGGGGCTGTGCCTTCATCTTTACATGAAAAACTATGGTGGACTTCCCAGGCGGTCCAGTGGTTAAGGCTCCATGCTTCCACTGCAGTAGGTGCAGGTTCAACCATCCCTGGTCGGGGAACTAAGATCCCACATGCCACGTGATGCAGCCAAAAAAAAAAAGGCAATAAATAAGCAGAGTGGGGCTTCCCTGATGGTGCAGTGGTTGAGAGTCCCCCCACCAATGCAGGGGACACAGGTTCGTGCCCCGGCCCGGGAAGATCCCATATACCGCGGAGAGGCTGGGCTCGTGAGCCATGGCCGCTGAGCCTGCGCATCTGGAGCCTGTGCTCCGCAACGGGAGAGGCCACAACAGGGAGAGGCCCGCGTAACGCAACAAAACGAAAACAAAAGCAATTGCTTCTTGGCCTAAAAATTTTCCCTGCATCGGCAGGCGGACTCTCAACCACTGCGCCACCAGGTAAGCCCATGTTTTTGTTTTGTTTTGCTTTTATCCAGACTTCTTTTTTTCTTAGAGCAGTTTTAGATTAATGGCAAAATTGAAGGGAGGGTGCAGAGATTTCCCATATACTTCCTGACTCTGCACATGCATAAAGACAATAGTTTTAACCCCTTATTAAAACATAAATTTTAGTAAGTAATTTGGGAATGTAACAATTAGGCTGCTATTCGATATTCCCATTACATCGTTGTGCTCTTTGAGACTTAGAACAAGACCATGTGGTTCTAAAACAGGATTGTGGTGATGGTCATGGGACTATATAAACTTACTAAGACTCATTAAACTTAAAATGGGTAAAATTTATAGCACATAGATTATACCCCAATAAAGCTGTTAAAGCTACATACCCACTGGTATGCACTGAATTGGGTCCCCCCAAAATTCATATGTTGAAGTACTAATACCAGCACTTCAGAATCTGATGGCATTTGGATAGGGCCTTTAAAGAGGTAATTAAGTTAAAATGAGGTTGTTAAAGTGGGCCTTAATCCAACATGATCAATATCCTTTAAGAAGAGAAGATTTGGACACAGAAGAAAGACCATGAGATGACCCAGGGATAAGATGGCCACCTACAAGCCAAGGAGAGAGGCCTCAGAAGAAACCAACCCTGCCAATACCTTGATCTCAGACTCCTGCCTCCAGAACTGTGAGAAAATCCATTTCCGTTGTTAAGTCACCTAGTCTGTGACACTTTGTTTTCGCAGTCCTAGTAAACACTCCCCAAATCTACCCCCCAAAGATACACATACACATGGATGGACCTAGAGATTATCATACTGAGTGAAGTAAGTCAGACAGAGAAAGAAAAATATCATATGATATCGCTTATATGTGGAATCTAAAAAGATGATACAAATGAACTTATTTACAAAACAGAAAGAGACTCACAGACTTCGAAAACAAACATGGTTACCAAAAGGGAAAGGTTGGGAGAGGGATAAATTAGGAGTTTGGGATTAACATATATACACTACTATATATAAAATAGATAATCAACAAGGATCTACTGTATAGCACAGGGAACTCTACTCAGTGTTCTGTAATAACCTATATGGGAAAGGAATCTGAAAAAGAATGGATATATGTATATGTATAACTGAACCAATTCAAAGTACATCTGAAACTAACACAACATTGTAAATCAACTATACCCCAATATAAAATAAAAATTAAAGAGTATATATAAAAACAAATAAAATAAAATAAACAAAAAAAAGATACACACACACAAATGCTACATAACACAAACTATATGAAAACCTTGCCTGTATGAGTAGCTTTAGATTTTTACTTCTCCCCTGGGACACTATTTTACTCACCAAATTTTGTATGCTTAAGTTTCAATTATTTATATTTTGATGTTACTTATTACAGAGTTAATAACAAACTACCAAAATTCAACATATAAAAAAGCTACATAGGGGCTTCCCTGGTGGCACAGTGGTTGAGAGTCTGCGTGCTGATGCAGGGGACACGGGTTCGTGCCCCGGTCTGGGAAGATCCCACATGCCGCGGAGTGGCTGGGCCCGTGAGCCATGGCCGCTGATCCTGCGCGTCCGGAGCCTGTGCTCCGCAACAGGAGAGACCACAACAGTGAGAGGCCCGCGTACCGCAAAAAAAAAAAAGCTACATAGCTCAACTCTATAAAAATAGAAACAAGCCATGCTAGATGGTGAAGAATGACTTTCCTGAAGTTCCACAGTCACCGGTGGACACCTTGAGAATCGGGAGCCAATATCGGGGGTCTGTCTCTTTAATAAAAATATTGATAGTTGCAGTGGAGAAAGCCCAAAATGCCGGGCCAAAGAAAGAAAAGATGAAATTCTTGCTACACAAACTGTGTAGAGTTAGTATAATTAGAAAGCGTAGAAATCATACCATGAAGCAAGCACTATTTCTTACATTTCTTAACAGTAAAAATTTCCCTTGTTTCAATTCCTTTCTTAATTTTGTACCACAGTGACATGTTACAGTACAGTGAGATCCTGAAATGACAGAAAAACATTGAGGTTAAGTACTGTTTTTAGTCAGATGAGTTGTGAGTTGGGCAAAAATGAAGTTAGACATTGGCAGGCAACGGGATCTTTCTTTCATGTGCCCATCGTCACACTTTGTTGACAGGCTGGGGTGTAAAATGTGCATTGCTGGGTTCAACGTATAACGTTTGGCAGGACTTTTTTTTTTTAATCACAATTGCAAACTAAAGTTTAACTTGATATAAAGAGAGATTAAAAGTCTAAGAACCATCTTTAAAACACAATACCATCCCCAGTTCTAAGAAAATAATTTGTTCTCTATAGAAGTTAAGGAAAGAAAATTCCCCCAACAGATGGAACTTACTGCTTTATAAAAAAAATGATGGCCAGGCCAATGAAATGTTGGGTGGTGTTCTATAACCCAGAGGTCTGTACCCCTGGTATTTGTATTACTTTTTCTTTATGCCTTTATTCTGACCACTCAATTCTATTCTCTTTCATAGAGTCCACAGAATTAGTGACCCATGAGGCCATCTACCTCTCAAGACAATCACTAGTAAGTTCTGCTGTGTTTAAAGATACCATCCCACTGTAGTAGTTCCCAAAACTCGGCTCTCTTTCTTCTCATGTACTCTGGATTGACAATATTTAACAGCTACCGATTGGAACTGCCATTAAAGGAAGTACATACATGAGACCCCAAATCTCTCAAATTCTAAAATCCTGACTACGTAAATCTAACACATTTCCTGCATTCGCTGGCTGGTTTAAAATGTTATGCTTAATTTATCTCCATGAAAGCTGTCTGTATTTCCAAGAACATGGCAACCACAGGCATTCACTTCATAGGCAGAGTTTCAGATCATCTAACCCTGTTGCATATTATGTTATTCCCTCACCTCTCAAATGCTTTCTCAAACCTTGTGATCATCTGGGTAAACAAGTAACAGCTCCATGCTTACAACAAGATTAGAGCATAGGATAGAAAAATCAAATCATTAAAACAGGTCTTAGACTCAATTTCACTGTGCTTCGTGGTAAATGTCACCAAAAAACAAATATCTATGCTTGTATGATTATGTAGGTTAATGGCCAGACTTAGCCAATGGTCTTTAGTTTCCATCTTGGCTGTAAATCGGTATAAGGAACCCTGCCCTGCTATTCTGTCTTATTTCTCTATGTTGACATCAAGGGGACCCATTTTCAAAGAGAATGTTGGTTGGTCATTTCAGGGCACATACTTATGAACATGGAGCTCATTCCTGATAGGAAAGGAAAGTGAGAGTGCCAAAGGACAAGAATTTGGGCTGAGAATAGGAGGAAGAGCTGGCACTAATCCAGCTAGAAGACCTACACACAGATAGGAAAAATATAATTTAGAGCAAGTCCTTTATTCCATTAGCTCTCTGTGTAAAGGAGGCCATAACTCCCTTCTCATATGAACCCTCAGAAGAAAGTTCCTAAGACAATAAAGTATACTAGGGCAAAAGAGGAAATGGAGTCTGAAGAATGTTCCAGAGAAGAACAACTAGCAAAATGATGAAGTAAACTCCTGTTTACATTTCTATTGTGATGGATCAGCCCTTGTGAGTGTAAGTAATCTCTATGCTTTGATTTTAGCAATCAGCATATAAAAATATTGCCTAAGCCTCAAAAAACTAATCACCATAAAGGTTCATAGCCTCATAAAGTTTGGTAAATAAGCAACAGAATGGTTTGGAGTGCATTCATAGGACATAGAAAAACAGCATTTGGAACTGTTAGCTGAAAGTAAAATTAAATAAGATGTATCTGAATAAGGCTTACCTTGGAGATGAAGGAAGATGCAAAATCAAATTATGAAAAGTAATATCTCCAGGGACTGCAATGCATGTTGTTTCTAGGTAGAGTTCAATTTACTGAAGATAAAGATACCATGAAGCATAGCAAACCTGACTATATTTAAAATAGAAAATCATTTCTCTACTTGAAGGGAAGTCTATTAGCTACATTTTAGTAAACCCTGAACCAAAGAACCTGTGAACTTCACTCCTCCAGCAGGAAGTATCTTGAGTTGGTTCAGGCTGTATTACAGGCTGGTCATTACAACACTTAGAAAAAATGTTATTGTCATCTCCACATTTTACCCAACCTAAGTATGATGGTTTCCTAGGGCCATAACAAAGTACCACAAACTTGGTGGCTTAAAACAACAGAGGTTTATTCTCTCACAGTCTGAAATTAAAGTGTCAACAGGGCCATACTTTTTCTGAAGGCTCCAGGGAAGCCTCCTTCCTTGCCTCTTCCTAGCTTCTGGCAGTGGCCATCATTTCTTGGCTTGTAGACTCATCACTCCAGTATCTGCCTCTGTCCTCACGGGGAGTTTTTTGTGTATGTCTCTGTGTCTTGCTATGGCCCTTTTTTTTTTTTTTGGCCGTGCGGCTTGAGGATCTTAGTTCCCTGACCAGGGATTGAACCCGGGCCACAGCAGTGAAAGCACCAAGTCCTAACCACTGGACCACCGGGGAATTCCTAATATGGCCTTTTTATAAGGACACCAGTCACTGGATTTAGGGCCCAATCAGATCCAGTGTGATCCCGATTTAACCTAACTAGTTACATCTGCAAAACCCTGTTTCCAAATGAGGTCACATTTTGAGGTTCCAGGTGGACATGAATTTGCAGGGGACATTATCCAACCCAGTACACTAATCAATAATAAAAATATTTTTTAATAATCAAATATCTTCCGGGAGTCTACAATTTCTAAACATGTGCACTGTGTTTGGAGGCCAAATATAAGTACTCCAAATTATCCTTTTACTTTCTTTTTTTTTTTTTTTTTTTTTTGCGGTACGCGGGCCTCTCACTGTTGTGGAGCACAGGTTCCGGACGCGCAGGCTCGGCCGCTCTGCGGCATGTGGGATCTTCCCGGACCGAGGCACGAACCCGTGTCGCCTGCATCGGCAGGCGGACGCTCAACCACTGCGCCACCAGGGAAGCCCCAAATTATCCTTTTAAAAACAATGGATACGTGTACATGTATGGCTGAGTCCCTTTGCTGTGCGTCTGAAATTATCACAACATCGTTAATAGGCTAAACTCCAATATAAAATAAAAAGTTAAAAAAGAGGGTTTTTTTCTTGATCCTCAAATGACTGAAATTATATCTAAGCATTGAACAACTTCTGCTCTGTGGACGGTGCTACAGACTACTGTTGCCATTCTTTACTTTCTAAAATCATTTTTTTAAACCAAAGATAGTTCCTTGTTTAAAAAAAAATGCTTCAGACTGTCGGGGAAATCCATCACCTGTTTATCCTTTTGCAACAGGACTTTCTTCAGGAACGTATTCTCATTTTATGTAGCTACAAAATGGATTTCATTTTTTCTTATGTACTCTATCATCCTGACTTAGATAAACTCACAATGTTTCTTGGCTTCAGTAAACAAATGAATAATACTAGAGAAATAAATGACAGTCATCATTAGGATTAAAGAGCAAAGCCATGTGGTTAAAATATAAATTTGAAGTCTAGACTTACTGTTTTCCTGTAGGGAGAGTGAAACATTTCAGACATTTTATATTCCAGAAATTGAATTTACAGAGGTGCTTACACAGGGAGAAGAAACAATTGTATATTTGAGACTTTTTTTTTTAATAACCTAAGTTTGGGGCCAAGGCTTAAAGGAAAAAAAAATTATTTCCCAAGAAATGGGAATTTTGTGAATTTTTGAATTTTTAACATTGATTTTATGGACCCTTTAATCTTCCATGCTCTTGGGCTCAAATATGTTCCTTAAAGATGTTTTAGTCCCTAAAAGAGGAGGGAATAGTCTAAGTCACACACAAACCTCTGATTCTCATCTCACTCAGGTTCATGCAGGTTTAGAAAATGGGCAGAAGACCTAAATAGACACTTCTCCAAAGAAGACATACAGATGGCCAAGAAGCACATGAAAAGCTGCTCAACATCACTAATTATTAGAGAAATGCAAATCAAAACTACAATGAGGTATCACCTCACACCAGTTAGAATGGGCATCATCAGAAAATCTACAAACAACAAATGCTGGAGAGGGTGTGGAGAAAAGGGAACCCTCCTGCACTGTTGGTGGGAATGTAAATTGATACAGCCACTATGGAGAACAGTATGGAGGTTCCTTAAAAAACTAAAAATAGAACTACCATACGACCCAGCAATCCCACTACTGGGCATATACCCTGAGAAAACCATAATTCAAAAAGAGTCATGTACCAAAATGTTCATTGCAGCTCTATTTACAATAGCCCGGAGATGGAAACAACCTAAGTGTCCATCATCGGATGAATGGATAAAGAAGATGTGGCACATATATACAACGGAATATTACTCAGCCATAAAAAGAAACGAAATTGAGCTATTTGTAATGAGGTGGATAGACCTAGAGTCTGTCATACAGAGTGAAGTAAGTCAGAAAGAGAAAGACAAATACCGTATATTAACGCATATATATGGAACCTAGAAAAATGGTACAGATGAACCGGTTTGCAGGGCAGAAATAGACACACAGATATAGAGAACAAACTATGGACACCAAGGGGGGAAAGCGCTGGGGGGGGGAGGGGGGGTGGTGGGATGAACTGGGAGATTGGGATTGACATGTATACACTAATATGTATAAAATAGATAACTAATAAGAACCTGCTGTATAAAAAAATAAATAAAATAAAATTCAAAAAAAAAAGTCATAGAAAAAGAGATCAAATATATGGTTACCAGAGGTGGGGAGTGGGGGGAGGGGGACTTGGATGAAGGCAGTCAGAAGGTATGAAGTTCCAGTTATAAGATAAATAAATACTAAGGATGTAATGTACAACATGATAAATATAATTAACACTGCTATATGTTATATGTGAAAGTTAAGAGAATAAATCCTGAGTTCTTATCACAAGGAAAAAAGGTTTTTATCTTTTTCTTAATTTTGTATGAGATGATGGATGTTCACTAACTTTATCGTGCTCATCATTCCACGATGTATGTAAGTCAAATCAGGATGCTGTAACTTACACAGTGCTATATGTCCATTATATCTCAATAAAACTGGAAGAAAATAATTCACCCACAAAATAATAAAAAGAGGAGAGGACACAAGACAGAGGCAGAGATTGAGGTGATGCTGCCACAAGCCACAGAATGCCAGGAGCCACCAGAAGCTGGAAGACACAAGAAAAGGTTATCTCTTGGAGACTTCAGACGGAGCATGGCCCTGCCGACACCTCCATTTTGGACTCTGGCCTCTGGAACTGTGAGAGAATAAATTTTTGTTGTAAAGTCACCGTGTTAGCAGCCCTAGGAAAGTAACACAAACATCTCTTGCTTTTTATGACTCAGTTCTCTTTTTGCTATACCCTTTGCAAGAATGTGGTTATTAAACTCAACAAGTTAAAAAAAAAAAAAAAAAGGTGTGAACTGCACTGCAGATCTGGGTAGTAGGTCTTGATTAGATCAGCTCCCACTTCTCGCTGAGGACCAGCAGTTACATGGAGAGAAGGAAGAAGGAGGCAAAGCTATCCGCCCCACGGTGTTCACATTAAATATTCAGTAGCTAACTTCTTGTATTCTATTTGCGGCCGAGACGATGAAAGATTATTTGAAATCAGCACAGAAATATTTTTTGCATCTGATTTTAAAGCTGTGCTTAAGTACAGTGAGAAGAACACAGCAAAGTATGTATAGACAGAATCTTCTAGAGCAATCTCTTTCTGGAATTCCCCAAGACTCATGCCTGAGCAACACAGACACTACCTAATAGGTAGCTTTCTTGACTACATAAGCCAAGATAATTACATCAGTTGTTTCCACCCAGACAGGGTCCTACCTGGACAGGGTCCCTCGCTGACACCTGGTAAGGCTTCATAGGAAAAAGGAAATTTAACTAGCTTGGGCTAAAATATAAAAGTATTTCTTAATCTTTAGAGTTTAAATCATTACTAGTATTTCTAATTAGGTCCCCTAAAGTCCCCATTTCTGTGTCAGGATACCGATAATGTTATCTAATAATATAACAGAAGGTATCATTTATTAAAACCGCTGTTCTTAGTTTTCATTTGCCCATCGTTCAATTTAGATATGGGTTGTATCAGGTACGAGGTAACTTCACGAGGTTGAAGCAGGCTAGCTTTCATTTCCATCCACCCCCAAGACACAGTTTAATTTACATTGTGCTTAATTGACATCACACCTCCCGTGTGATAGAGGCCTTTTCCTTTTTATTTATATAGAACACATATACACAGAAAAGAGTTGGAAACATAATCCCCTGATAAAAAAAAGCTATGTATTTTAACATCTTTTTCTCTGTTATACAGATACACATCACTGAATTGTTTTAATAATTTAGAAACAAAATCTACTTGGTAATGATTTTTAACTGCTTCTGATTCAAATCATTTAACTTTCTAATGGCCAAGACAACAGCAGCCAAATGGGTGGTATCTGGGGAAATAAAGAAAAGATCACCTTGGCTGCACTGCCCCCCATCCTCACCTCCCTCACTCCCTTGGCTTCACGGGGCATCTTCACTCTACCCAGGGTTATTCAAACTCCAAAATTGTAAATTGAAACACACTGACTTAGTTCTTTCTGGCTGCTGTAACGGAACATCGCAGGCTGGGTGGCTTATAAACAACAGAAATTTATTTCTCACAGTTCTGGAGGCTGGAAGTCAGAGATCAGGGTGCCAGCATGGTGGGGTTCCGGTGAGGACCCCCTTGGGGGTTTCAGATGGCCATTTTCTCGTTGTATCCTAGAGGGAGAGAGGGAGAGAGAGAGAGAGAGGAAAAGAGGGGGAGAGGGAGAGGGAGAAATTGAGAAAGAAGAGAAAGGGAGAGGGAAAGGCAAGCTCCTGGGGACTCTTCTAAGGCGCTAATCCCATTCATGAGGGCTCCACACTCATAACCTAATCACCTCCCCAAGACCCCACCTGCTGATACCATTACATTGGTGGGGTAGGGTTTCAAAATATGAATTTGGTCGGGGGGAGAGGGACACAAACATTCAGTCCACAACATACACCCTTCTTGGATGGCAATCTCTACCTCTCAGCCTCACTCCCTTCCACCCACTACATCGCTTTTCAATTTCATCAGGACCTCTAGGCACCTGAGCCCTTTTCTGTTGATCAGCCACGCCCACTCCCTTCCTTTACCCGCAAAATATGTGGTGGTTCCTCACCTCCTTTCCTACCAAGCTCTTCAACTCCCTAGTTCCCTTGTCCTTCTGCCATGCTGATCCCCTAAAACCCCAACCTAGATCTAACCAACTCTCCACCTTGTCGTTGCCGTTGTGAACGGCTGGAGGAAATCTCTCCACCCCCAGATGGAACTTGACATCGATGCTGCCAATTGTAGGCGCCTGTTTTCCGGCTCAGCTGTTCCCCTCATGCTCCAGGGGCTATTTTCAACCTTCTCAGCTTTCTTCAAACCTTCGACCCCAGGATGGCAGATACAGCCAGCTGGGCAGCCAACCAATGTCCTCTTCTTCCAGGACACCCAGGAAAACTGCACTCCACAGCCCCTTGCCTCTGGTGTAGTCGTGCTGCTCACAGTAGTTCCGGGAGGCGAGCGGGGTGACGCTCTTCTCCGCCCGGGCCTGGCCCAGCCAAACCTCCCATAAATGTTCCTCTGGCTCTTCCCCCTTCTGCAGAGCGGATGCTAAGGCCTGGGGCAGACTCGGATGTAGCCAGCTAAGAATCAGAGCCTCTGTCCAAAGTGGCCCTGAATGATTTTGCGAAGCCCATCGCACGCACGCACACACGCACGCACACCCTCCTACCTGCCCTCTCCACGGTGTCACGTGAGTTTCACGTGAATGAGAAATTAATTTAGGTTAATGAACTTAGGCTAAACACCTGAGGGGGGCCTGGAGCGGACATCACGTCCAGCTGCTGGGCTGACCTAATCCCCACCCCACCCTCATACAGCACGGGGCCTTGCCTCCCGTTCTCCTGAAGAAGAAAAATGAAAACGTATTTTGTTCTCTAATAAGTGATGGAGGCCAACGAAAGGCAGCCCGAGTAATAGGCTTTAATGTTACCTGTTGTCTTCGGGGCGATGATCTTACAGAATTCATAAGGCCGCCAGCCTCTCAAACTCAGTGTGGAGGGGAGATCTGAGGCCAGGAGGCCTTCACAGGCCCTGGCTCTGAGCTCTGCCTTTCCCGTCAGAATTCTAACCTACTGTAATAGTTTTACACCCGAAAGTCTTTTATTGATCTTCCTTATGTTTCTATAACAAAAATAGGTTTATAGATTGAAACTGAAAAATTATTTCCTCTGACCACAAAGGTCTGTGTTGAAAAAATTATTTTTTCTGGATTGAAGTATCTTTACAATTATTATCAGTAAACAGTTGATCAAAGTACCTAAATATTATATATTTTAAGTAATTAAATAATAAGTAAATATAAAGTAAAGCATAAGATTAAAAAGTATAAAGCAAAATATGGAGTTCCCTGCTGGTCCCGTGGTTAGGGCTCCACGCTTCCACCGCAGGGGACACGGGGTTTGATCCTTGGTCAGGAAACTAAGATCCCACAGGCCAAGCAGCCCAAAAAACAAACAAACAAACAACAACAACAACTATATATATATATATATATATATATATAAAGCAAAATACAATAAAATGTACTGGGAATGAAGCTCTTAAGAGAGGAACGGGTCTATTTTGTCTAATGGTTTGGGGGTTTTTCAGTTATTAAATGTATCTGTGGATGATGGACTGAAATTAGCTTAACATCAATTTTATTCCTATTTTCATTTTTTGAAACAATTGAGAAAACTTTTTGCACATAAATAGAAAGTATGTGGGTATAAAATGGTACTCAATTATCTGAACAACTTCTCTGTTTTACTGATAAAATAAAATTCTTTTGAAGATATACCACTAAAAATAAGTTACATTGTTAGTTGTCTATCACTAAAAACAAATCGCTGAATTAGGTGTCTGACTAAAAGCTAACAGCCAGCTCTGTCCTCCTCTGATTGAAAACTCCCTGATCTGTCAAAGAACCCACCAGCTCCTCCCTAGTCACTGGCTTCCTCGACACCTCGCCCACATTTCCAACTGTCCTTCCCTTTCATAATCAGGGGCATTCACACCCGGGGCAGAACCTCGGTTAGATTCCTGATGAATGGGTAAGAGGTGGTTGTAAAAGGCGACCTGAAGGCAAACTCTCAGGCAGATTAAATTTTACAAAGAAACACACATGGAAGCTGAGAACCAGGAAGTTCATTCCTTAAACCTCTCCGAGTTTGGGTGCCCCTTAGAAAGCCTTTGCCCCCCCCAAATATATGCAGACCATAGACTGAACGCCATTAACCTAATGAATTGATAGGGTCCCCAGAGGAACCCCTTTTAGGGTCTGCACCCCAAAAGGCAAACGCCACTTTGTAAAGAGAGTCTCTTCCTTTCATAGCGGAGACAGTTCTCTTAAAGTCATTAAAATCTCTGAGTATAATCCAGGCCGCTGCCACTTGAGTAAGAAGCAGTAGTTAGGATTTTAGGTGCAAGTATTATGTTTGACTGACTATGGGCTGGTTATTTTTTAAAATAGGTGTGTTTTCATGCTGAGCTTTGGGGCTAGCCCTGTGACAAGTAGCCCTGTGTGGCCGCCTGTCCTGGGGCAGTTTGGATAACAAGACATCTACGCACCCCTGGAGGCTTTTGGCCCTACTGAGTTGGCCTGGTGGACTTGCTGCTTCTCTCTAATTAGATGAGGCAAGACCCAGTGTTTTCTAGGACAAGAACCTCCGGGGAAACAGTGGCTCCAGTCCCCTTCTCTGCAATGAGTGACCGCTGGCCCCTGAGCATGGTGGTAAGAAATTCCAGTCCTTGACTCACTTTTGGACAGGAACATTACTCTCCTTTACTCCCTCTGGGTCTAGGGAGGAAGAGAGGCAGCATTAAAACTTGCTTTGTTATTCATACTGGGACTGTTTTGTATGTAAAGAGAAACTGGGAACTAGAAAGTGACTGTTAAGCAAATCAACACACTAGAGATTCTGACTGGGTTAGGTGGTCTGTGGTTGAACAAAGCTCTTCACATCACATCATTTCACAGGCTGACTGTCAACTTCTGAAACAGAGCCTTGCTGGAGTCTTCCTGATTCAGTTTGAAATGGTTGGGATGAACACCAGACGTGGCTGCCTGCGACTGTCAACGCATCAGGAACAAAGTGACAGGTGATTTCCCCTGGAAGGGCTGGGAGCCCGCCGGCGCCCTTCCGTCCTCCGTCTCCTCACAGCATCAGGGGTGTCCTTCCTCCTGGTCAAAATTAACTCCTCAGGCGGGCTCAGGAAACCATTTCCCTGCCTCTTCAGGGATCCACCATCTAAATCCCACCCTTCTCCTGTAGTATCAGTAACCTCTCTGTCCGCACTTTCCCTTCCCCATTTGAAAATACTGAATATTCTCTCTAGAAAGTTGTTCTTCCAGATATAAAAACATAAAGTGCAGATACAATGATTAAAATACCTTGGAACTGCAAAAGCAATAAACAGTAGTACAGATTCCAGAAACAGACCAAAGTGCATTCCGCAATGTACTTTATAGTCAGGTTGGCATTGCAAATCCATGGCGGAAAGAGCATCATTTAATAAATGGTGTTGGGACAACGATTTTGAAGATAAACAAATCCAGATCCCAACACTGCTCCTTAAGCCAAAAGAGTTTCCAGATGAACCAAAAGTTTAAACATAAAAGAACATAAAACTATTTTTTTAATATAAATTTATTTATTTATTTTTGGCTGCGTTGGGTCTTCGTTGCTCCACACAGGCTTTCTCTAGTTGCAGCGAGCAGGGGCTACTCTTCCTTACTGTGTGCAGGCTCCTCACTGCGGTGGCTACTCTTGTTCCGGAGCACGGGCTGTAGGCGTGCGGGCTTCAGTAGTTGTGGCGCATGGGCTTAGTTGCTCCGCAGCATGTGGAATCTTCCTGGACCAGGGCCCGAACCCGTGTCCCCTGCATTGGCAGGCAGATTCTTAACCACTGTACCACCAGGGAAGCCCAGCGTAAAACTATTTTGTATAGTCTTGAGTGGGGAAAGCATTTCTAAGTAGGGTTATAAAATTCTCATATTTAAAGGAAAAGAGTATTAAATCTGTTGACATAAAAACAGGAAATATATCTACATTAAACTGTAACATTATTCAATAAATAAATAAAGGTAAAGGGCAAACAACAAAAAAGTCCAAATGGCTTACTGAATTTGGTTATTAATTCTAATATTTTTTTCTTTTCCAATATTTATACAGATTATTTAATCTTTTATGGCATTAGGTAGACCCTCCAAAGCAATGTAGAAGTAATAAGTACGTTGACATAGTAGGTATACTTGTCATATTTCTGATTTTAACTCAAATGACTTCTTTTGCACTGTAACTCTTGGTATAATGTGTGCTTTTGTGTTTTGGTAAAACTTACCATACTTAAGTAGCTTTTATTTTTTAATGGATACTGAATTATCTCATGCCTTTTGAATACCTATTAATATGTGGGGGTTTTCTTTTAATTTGTTACTGTAATGAATTTTTATTTATAGATCTTTTTCAATGTTGAACACTTCTTGCATTCCAGGATAAGACTGCTCAACCTTGGTATGTTATTCTCTGATACAATACTACATTCGACTTGTGAATAGTTTGACTGTTCCTGAGTTGGATCCTTTGGTAAGTGTAAGTTAAGTGTTCTTCTGAGTTCTGTGAGCCATTCTAGCAATTATCAAACCTGAGAAGGGGGTTGAGGGAACCCCCAATTTATAGCCAGTCAGTACAGGTGTAAGGGCAGCCTTGAGGGTCTGTGCTAACTCCAGGTAGGTAGTGTCAGAATTGAACTGAATCCAGAGAACTGGAAAATTGCTCGGTGGAAGGTCAGGGGGGCGGTGGGCGGCAGCAGCGCCCACACACTTGGTGTCAGAAGCGTCATGCGTTAATGCGGTTCAGAAGCCAGTTATCTCAGACGCCAGTAAGCTGGGGAGACAGTGCCCCCTCCACTTCCCCCGGGGCGCTTACGCAATACCAGCTGAAGTGGGGAAAGCAAGTGAACCTCCCTCTCCCCTGTCTTTCTTCCTACTCCATTAGGAAAGCCTGGATGCAGCGTTTGGTTTTTGTTTTCCTCACACCCCAGGCAACTGGCTTCCACTCACTTGGAAGAAGAAGAATTTCTTCTACCGCTGGAACTAGAAACTTTGCCTTGAATCCAACTCGTTCGGTCAATTTTACAACACCTATTTTTCAAATGAGAGCACTGAGACTTTGACACTTAAACCTAATTTTCCCAAGTTCATACAGCAATGTGGTGTCAGAGCCTAAAAGTTGTGCTCTCTGCTCAGTTAAATTCAAGACAGTTAGCTTTAAGAAGGGATCTCTGCTTTCAGGGACCACTACTCCATCACCCCCCCTCCATATAAGGCCTTCAATTATTCTCCACACACACTTACCTATCCCTAAATTCACCCACATTTGGAAAGTTCCTCTGGTTCAAAATTTCATTGGGAAGGCTGATGTTTTCAAGTGCTGTTAGAGCAGGGGAGAAGAAAGGGAACCTTCCCTTTAGCATGAAGGGAGAACTAGAAGGTTGGCAAGGACAGGGCGTGCTTAGTCTTCTGGATGTGTCCTGACAGACCCGACAAGAGCTCTTTGTGAAAAACTCAAAGAAGAGAAGGTCCCATGGTAAACAGCTGTGTCCTCCCCTCCCCCAATCTTATTCACCTACCTCCAGAAATAAGTTTTATTCTGACTCGGCCCCAGAATTTGAGTCACGGACACACCCACACATACTTGGCAAGTCTTGGCCTAGATGTTCTGCCTGCTCAGACCTCTAGCCTTCTCTAACTGCTTGGAGATTAAGCTTGGTCTTTCTCACCGATCACACGGTTCTTTCCTCTTTAAAACAACAACACTGCAGCTCAGAATAAAATTGCCGCACGCTGCTTTGTGTGGCCCGTGGGGCAGGTCTGGAGAGCTGGGCAAGATATCCAGGGCGGTGATTGGGACAATGGGTTTGCAGTGTGGGTCTTTCCTAAAGCAGGGGAATTCTGAGGCACCTGTTAGGAAGCGTACCTGGACTTGTGAGTCTCCAAGACTGGCACTCATTTTCTTGTTTCGGCCTCTTGTGCAACTGTCCTCATGTTTTAAGTTAACGTGTTAGCTTTCTTCACAATGATAGTTTCCACTCTTCCTGAAAATGTGATGCCAGTTCAGAGAGACATGGGCAGCTTTATGTCCACAGACAGTAATAATACCTTGCTAGGAATGGATAACAATAATAGCACACACTTATGTAATACCTACTATATGCCAGACACTGTTTTAAGTTCTTCCCGTGTATTAACTCGTTTCATCCACACAGCAACCCTAGAAGGTCAGTCCTGCTATTACCCCTGTTTACAGATGGGAAAACTGAACCACAGAGAGGTTAAGTACCTTGCCCAGTGTCTCACAGCTAATGAGTGATGGGTTCATAACCAGACTTGATACTCTTTGCTACCACACAATTCCTGCTTCTCAGATGATTTATTTCTGAACAGAGCTCAATAGTCTCAGGCATCAGTGGAAACCGAAACCATCATTCAGACCACAGGAGCCTCCCATTCTCTGACGGTTGTGACGGGTCCCAAATACAAACACAAAAAATGTGAGACAGGCTTTTGGTCCACTACTCGTTTCTGAACATCTTCACAGCAGTAAATTTGTGAGAAAAAAAAAATGGAGGAAATTAGTGTACACACGGATTTTGAAAACTTATTGGGAAAAATGGAATTCTGTTTAAGAAATGCAGTTGACTATTTTCTGAACTGGTTTATAGACACTCAAAACAACCTAAGTCTCCTCTATAAAAGATCTAATACCCTTCATAACAGAAAATAATAATTTGTGCATTATTTATATTTATGAAGACAGTTCTCTGAATCTCTGTTTAATTATAAATGCAAACAGAATAACCAAAAAAAACTACACAAATTTCAAACCATGAGACATTTACCTAAAAAAAAGGTAGGAAGATTGTTTTTCCCTCCCTGACTCTCTGATCTAGCATCCCTAACTTCCAGGAAAAAGGAGATAGCTAAACCTTCTATTAACTAGGTACTAATTTTGAATATGATTTTTTTCTTTTCAATTTTTTCACTGTGGTATGTACCATATATATCTAAGAGTGTTTAAAACAATTAAAAAAATAATTATAAGTGAACACTTGTGAAACCACAACTCGTGACTAGATTTTGGGCCAGGGAATATAGCTGGAAAGGTACACATCACTTCCACCATGGACAGACCTGCCCACAGAGAGCTCCCAGGGGGGATTCTCCAATCTCTCTCCCCTCATCTGTTCTCAGGAATATGATAAAGTGACTGAATTAGTTTGCTCAGGCTGGCTTAACAAATACCACAGATGGGATGGCAGAATTTTTTTTTCTCACAATTCTGGAAACTAGAAGCCCCAGATCAAGGAGTCAGCATGTTTGCTTTCTCCCAAGGCCCCTCACCTTGGTTTGTGTGGCTTTTCGCTGTGTCCTCTCGTGGTCTTTTGTCTGTGCATGTGCATCCCTAGTGTCTCTTTATGTGTCCAAATTCCCTGTCCTTATATGGACACCAGTCAGATTGGATTAGGAGTCACCCTGAGAGCCTCCTTTCAACTTAATCACCTTTTTAAAGGTCCTAGCTCCAACACAGTCACATTTTGAGGTACTAGAGGTTACCTATGAATGGGGGGGGACAATTCAGCTCATAACAGTGACCTTGAAGCCAAAAGATAGCAGAGCCTCAAGATGGAAGGATCCTGGGTCCCTGAACCACCCCTTGGAAGAGAGAAGACTAGAGGACCTCTCAACCAGGAACATCAGCATTAGACTTTATGTGACCAACAAATGAAATTTTCATTTTGCTAACTCAGACTTTGGGATTGTTTATAACAGTGAGCTTACGCTGAATAATACTCAAGTGAAAGAAGACTCATCCATCCCCTACTGAGTTTATCTCATGAAATCTGGTATTAATATACTAGCTTCAGGTGATGACAAAAGAGCGCAAACAAAGAGAACTGATTCTCAAGTTGTATCCTCCCAAATTGATTTGGTGAAATTGACCATGCACATTAGGTTCTATAATGAATTAAAACATTAATTAAAAAAAAAAAAAAAACATTAATTAACGCTAAATCATATGAATAATTCATACTAAATATTCTTTAAGTGCAACAAATAGTTCTGGTCTTTATGTGTGCCTGAAAGCATCACAGAATTAACACTTCTGAATTAGTTACTCTGTAGGTGTTTGGGAAATTGATCAAGCCTCACATTCTGATGGCTTTAGGATCTCTCCTAGGTCTGTTGAAGTGGCGACTGGAAACAGAGGGCCTGCCAACACCCGATATTCTTCTGTTCAGAGGCAGTAAATTAGAATTTTAAGAGAAGAACAAAAGGAACTAGAAAGGCACCTCCCTGACAGCTTAAATGTCCTCCGCTGCTGAAAGGAGGATTTCCCACAGTGAGCTGTAAGAAGATCCTGAGCACTGATTTGGGATACAGGCAAGTGATGCTTATGGACAGTCTCCCTGAACGAAAGGACACCTAAGGCACGTAGGAGATGAAGGATGCTCGTGAAGAAAGCCGGGAGTCTGGAGGTCCCACAGAAGCTCCCTCACAGCTCCCTGGAGCTGGAGACAGACAGTGGGACTACAGCTGACCCTGCTACTATCCACATCTGCTCCCTGGTACCCGGCCTCACTGATCTCTCCCCTCTTCAGGTCTTCTCTGTCTCGGGCAACTTTATTTCATCTTCAGTGGTGGGAGAACTGGCTCTGCTTAACCATCTCTTCCTCCAAATCTTCTTTATCTTACACCTGGTTGTTGGCTTTTGAAACCAAAACCACAGTGTTTTCTTGTTTCTCTGGTTCTGTTAAGACAGTTCTGCCTGGACGCAACAGAGCTTGGTTTCTGTCTGCCCGCCAGAAGGAAGCTCATGAAGTACCCCACGCAAAACCCAGTCAATATATCACAGCATCTCCCTGCCGTGCTATCAAAATAAAGAGCTGGAAAAATGTCGCCCTCATTTATATTCAGTTGGGGAAGAAAACAGTGAAAGAAAGCTGCAAACATTTACAGGCAAAGACAACCTGTCCTCCTGTGGGAACTCTCAGCAAGAAATCCTACAGGAGGATGGGGTCACACTGGACGTGACAGAGAAAACTGCCTGCCATCAGGTAAAATGAAACACTCCTCAGAGACAGCATGAAGTTTACAGGTCACCAGGCACTGGTGTCCTCTCGCAAAAGAAGCGTAGCCCTGTTTGGTGGCATTCCATAGGTACGTGTCATCTAGGGTGCTCAAGTCTGAGCTACAAGCCTGGAAAAAGCTTCCTGTTTAGATGACAAGGCAATATTTAGCAAGGTTTAGAAATACTACATTTGACATAGAATTAAACATTTGCCAGTCCGCGCTGGCTTTTTCCCTTCTGTTTCACAGCAGGTTGAACAAGATAAACGTCAACCTTATAGAATGTTTAAAGCATTAAAAAGTTGAAATGATATACAAGTGGTCAGGCCTCAAGACCAGAACATTCGACAAGGCTCTTATCATTGTGAGACATTTTGCATTTGAGAGTATCAGGAAGTGACAGGTGACTATCAGTATTTTGGCCGCAGCTGAGAGTATTATTTAGGGTGGGTGGAATCCTCAATTTTTTTCACCCTTTCTTTGAAGATGGAAGGCTCTGAAAAAGACCAGAGGATCTTCCTCAGATTCAGAAACAGCCAAGGATCAGCATAGACATACACAAAACAGCACTAAGAGCTGTTTCCTGACACGGCGCTTAGTCCAGGGAATCTGAGCAGGAGATGGTAAGTGTTGCTGAGGTGGATTTGGGGGGCATTTGATCTGGTTTATTGCTTCATACAGTACATAGAATAGGTGGCAAATCATAGGACAGTTAGCCAAGATCATGAATCTTTGATGGGAGTTAAGGAATTACTCATCCCCCAACCCTCCCCCTCCACCCTGACATTTTCTCCATGTGGGAACTAGCATCAGGAGAATGAGTGACTTTGCAAGTTCTCCCAGCAAGTTCATTGCAACACTTGGACAAGAACCTGGTTCTCCTATCTCTGAGCCTAAGGTTCTCCCCACTTCAAACTCATCGCCTCTGTGATGGTCGTGGGCTTTATCATAAAAGTCACCAACTGGCCATGAGCCAAGACATCTTCCTTCACCACAAGCATACCTTTTGCATGACGGCCCGGCTATCGATATAGTCTGCACAATGCAAACTCATGTGAAGGACAATACCACAACCGTGCGGAGTTCTGAGACAGGAAGCTGGATGCACCGCACATAGTGGGTGCTGGATAAGTAGTTTATCGATGAATAAATCAATACTTGAATAAGGTACGGTGTGTTGTCAGGGCATTAGACACACAAGGAGCAGCCCGTGATGTATTACGTATTTCTTAGGTCTAATATACTTCAAATACTTGGCTGACAACACTAAACTTATTAAGAATGCTAAACATAGACCCCAAATTCGGCTCACTCTTGTGTTCAAACACTTTAAGTCAAGCACCAAAATTCAATATTGTAAATCAACTATGCTTCAATTTTTTTAAAGTGTCAAAATTCAGAACATACGGGATGAAATGAGGGCTGTAATGAAAAGACTTTGTCATTAAAATACTCTTAAAATTATATTAAAACATTAAAAAATTGTTTTCAACATATTGAGTGCTTATTTTTGCAACTGCCATTATAGGTAAATTTCTCCCCCTTTTTTATACCTTTCTGCATATTCTGAATTTTTAAAAAATTTTTATTGGAGTATAGTTGATTTACAATGTTGTGTTAGTTTCAGGTGTACAGCAAAGTGAATCAATTATACATACACATATATCCACTCTTTTATAGATTCTTTTCCCATATAGGCCATTACAGAGGATTGAGTAGAGTTCCCTATGTTATACAGTAGGGCCTTATTAGTTATCTATTTTATATATAGTAATGTGTGTATGTATGTATTCTTAATTTTTTAAGATTAAAAATGTAATTTAGGGCTTCCCTGGTAGCGCAGTGGTTGAGCGTCCGCCTGCCGATGCAGCGGACGTGGGTTCGTGCCCCGGTCCCGGAAGATCCCACATGCCGCGGAGCGGCTGGGCCCGTGAGCCATGGCCGCTGAGCCTGTGCGTCCGGAGCCTGTGCTCCACAGCGGGAGAGGCCACAGCAGTGAGAGGCCCGCGTACCGCAAAAAAAAAAAAAAAAAAATGTAATTTAAGAACAGCAGACTGGTATAACAAACTAGTGAGTATAACAAGAAAGAAGCAGACTCACAGATACAGAGAACAAACTAGTGGTTACCAGTTGGGGGAGGGGAAGGGGGAGGAGCAAGATAGGGGTAAGAGATTAAGAGGTACAAACTACTATGTATAAAATAAACTACAGGGCTTACCTGGTGGCGCAGTGGTTGAGAGTCTGCCTGCCGATGCAGGGGACACGGGTTTGTGCCCCGGTCCGAGAAGATCCCACATGCCGCGGAGCGGCTGGGCCCGTGAGCCGTGGCCGCTGGGCCTGCGCGTCCGGAGCCTGTGGTCCGCAACGGGAGAGGCCGCAACAGTGAGAGACCCACGTACCTAAAAAAAAAAAAAAAAAAAAAAAGGAAAAAGCAGACAATGTTGAGAATTAACTGAAAAGGGTAAAGTATGGTAGTGGCTGTCGCCTGTCAGGTCCTAGGTCCTGGTGATACGGCAGACACAGAAGGGCCAAGGCCCCTCCCCTCAGAGGCCCTCCATTCTAGAGTGGGTATGGGAGTGTTAAAAAAATCAACAAATCTATATCAGGTGGTGAAGAAGGATAAAGCAGGGCTGGGGGCTGGCAAATGATGGCACAGGTTTTAAAAGGATGCTCACAGAAGGCTTCTCTGATAAGATGCTATTCAAGCTGGGTCTAAAGGGACAAGCGAGGGACAAAGCGGGGGACTATTTAGGGGACCCTGAAAGTGATCCAGATGAGGGATGACAGTGGCCCTGACTGCAGGAGAACAGAGAAGGGTCATCCTCAGAAGGTACAGCTGACAGAACTGCCAATGGAGCGACATAACGTGAGATGGAACGGAACAGGAAGGTGCCCTGGCGGCGTCAAGACACCTGAGTTTGGCCTGCGTGCACTTCGCTTCAGAACTAGCCAGCTAAAACCCAGGTATCTTGTGAAAGGTGAATGCAGCTGCACTTTTCTGAGCACCTGTTACTCTTCAACACACCACCCTCAGCTTTCCCTTGTCTAGATTCACAACAGTCCCGTTATCTCCATTTTAGAGAAATTATACTTGCAAGGTGCTTAATGCAGGAGCTGGCACACATCAAGCAATGGGAAAGGGTAAACTGTTTTTAAAGCAGGGACCTAGAGGCAGTATTTAATCCCTCCCCGTTCCCCGGCCAACAGTACAGTTCCTATCAAACCTGATGTAAGACCCTGTCGCTTAAAATAAAGCAACCGGGGAGGTCTCTGGTGCTCAGCTACCCTCAGCCCCACCCTGGAAGGCCCCGCAGTGTGACTGAAGAACGCGGTCTGAGTCATCCCAGCTGCCGGCAGGGCAATTTTAAGTCCCACAGGGCCCTGTGCCTGATGAGATCCACAACACCCCACACCCAGCTTTCCTGCCTGCGGAGAGATAAATGACAAAGGGGAAAACCGTGTGTGTTTCTGGGTGTCTGGACAATCAACTAGGGGACCGGGTCTTCTCTGAGCCTCTATCCAGCTTTGATTTACGTATCGATGGCAGAGAGAACCCTGGCTTCTACAATACCAGCCTGCAGAGAAAAGCAGAGAAGTGTGGCTCGTTAGATTATTTGTGTGGGTAGCTAATTAAACAATGAAAGCGATTTCCATATCTGACATAAGAAGGTGAAATCCTTTTCAATTCTGTTAACTTACCTGTTTGTTTGTTCCCCTTCACTAGCTCTTTTAAAAAAATAAAAAAGACACTTCCTGATGATTACCCTGCTGAGTCACCCAACAACTGTGGCCCGTTTTCAGGATAGGATCAACAGGTCTCTGAACAGGTTTATGTTCGATGCCCCATCCTCAACACCTTCCTAGTTGTGGGGATGGTTGCTTGGACTCCCCCCTCTCACCGCAGCCCCTTGGAAGCTATGCAGTGTCCTCCTCTTTTGTGCTCATTCTTCCTGAGTGCATAATGGTATAGGGAGAGGTGGAGAGAAGCCTCAGGAGCCAGTCCCCCTCTCTCCCCTCACACCCTGTGCAGTGGCAGAATCCACCAGTGGCTTACAGGAAATTCTTGAAATATACACCAGAAGAATCTCAAATCATAATAGTCATGGGGCTCAACAGACTCTAGTTCATCATGCATTTATTCTTGTTGTTTCCTCTGAGAGAAATAAGCTAGCTAACTTCTTGTTCTTTAAGATTCATTGTGGTGGTGGACAGACTAAAAATGGATCTCAAAAATACCCAGTTCCTGGTATTTATGCCCTAGTAATCCCTTCCCCTTGCGTGTGGGTTGAACCTAGGAACTTGTTTCTAATATCGCAAAAGTGATGGGATGTCTCTTCCATGGTTAGGTTATAAAGACTGTGACTTCCACCTTGTTCTCTCTCTCTCTCTCTCTCTCTCTCTCTCTCTCTCTCTCTCTCTCATTCTTCTCCAGTACTTGCTCTGATAAAGTAAGCTGGAGAGGCTCATGTGGCAAGACATTGAGGGTGGCCTCTAGCCAACCACCAGTTAGGAAGTGATGTCGTCAGCCCAACAACCATATGAGAGAGCTTGGAAGTAAATCCTTCCCCACTTGAGCCTTCAGATGAGACCATGGCTGTAGTCAACACCTTGACTGAAATCTTGTGAGAGACCCTGAAACAGAAGATTCAGCTACTCTGTGCCTAGACTCCTAACCACAGGTACTCTGAGATAATAAATGTGTATTGTTTAAAGCTACTAAATTTGGGGGTAATTTGTTACAGAGAAATATATAACTTATACACTCATCTCAGGCAACCTCTCTTCCACGAAGACTTCAATACCTCCTGCCAAACACACACACACACACACATACACACACTCACACACACACACACTCTTTGTGAGTTTCAGAGCTCCCTCAGCACTTTGTGTTCACCCCTTAGCACAATACTTAAAATATTAATTGTAATCTTCTGTTTTTGTCTTGGTCTCCCCCCTAGAGAGACATGTGTTCTTTATATCTGTAGTATCAAATGTAGTTCTTGGCACATATGATCAAAATTATTTTATGGATGAATAAATAAATGAATGAGTGAATGAATGCCATTTTGCTAAGTGATGCAGGGGATTGAAAAATAAATTAGATCTCTGTTCCACCTGTAGGAGCTTATAATCAAGTTGGAGAAGCAGACATAAAATTAACATAAATGTGAATGAAATCAGTGTTGTGTCATGATAAGAAAAATGTGCTATGGGAACATAAAAGATAGGCTGTCCTTTCTGATTGGGGAATCTGAAAATACTTCTTGAGGAAATGACTTTTGACATTGGCCTTGAAGGATAACAGAGCTTTGAGCAGCAAAGATGAGAAGGAAAGGAATCCAAAATTAATGAAAACTACAAACAAATCCTAGAACGTCAAGAAATCAATCTAGCTGGAGGACAGAGTCAGGCTAGTGCCCATGGGGAGAAGCCAGATGGAGATGAAAATTGGAAGTCAATTAGCTTAAAGGGGCACTTGAGGTCATTACTCTTAGAGAACATGTTGAAAGCAGAACCTTGGGAAACTGACATTTAAAAACCAAGAGGAAAGAGGAACTTGCTAAAAGTTCAGAAGACTTTACATAAGTTTGAAAGAGGAGGTGAGGCTCAGAGGTTGGACATGATGCAACATAAAAAGAGGCCTTGGGATGTGGCAGCTGGGTTGCTAGTGACCTTTAAGAAAACAGTATCTATGAAAAAGTGGAGATGGAAGACAGATTACAAAATGATAAAAATAGAGTATGCTTGAGGAAACCAACCAAGGAAGAGTAGCCTTCGGAGAAGCATCCCAGTGATAACTTGGTAGACCTCCTGTTAAGATTTTTGAGTCTCTGGTGATTTTGTGACCAGAGTTTTAGTGAAAAAACTCATCTAACAAACAACATCTTTATTTGAAATAAAAAATACCTGACCCTATCAATTTGTCTATACCTCTACTAGTAATATGCCAACATAATTACTATCAATTTATAATGTCTTGCTTTTTGGTAGTTCAAGTACTCACTTTTTATTCCAAACAGCAGTTCATTGGGATATTAATTTGCCTACTTTGGGGGCCTTGCTCTTCCATGTACATTATGATTAAAATTGCAGTGGATCTATAAAAACTTTGCAAAAGAATTAAAATTAAATTCATCATTTAATTAGATTTTCTTGAACTGTTTTCAAAAGTTTTTAAACTCCATCACAATCTTGCATTCTTTCTGGATTCTTTTCTTTACTCTTTTTTTGCCTTATAAATTATCCCTATTTTTTAATTGTGTTAAAAGTATATTTCTGGTGTACAAAATAGACTTATGCACTTTAATGCTATATCCAGCCAACTGCTTTAGTCTCATTCATTTTAATAGTTTACATTTAGATTGTCTTGTATTTTCTATGGTGACAATCATGGTACCTGCAAATAAATGGCAATTTTCTTCCTTTATAACTCTTTTATTTTTTCTAATTTTACTGCGGCGACTGGAACTCGAATAGAACCTTGAATACAAGCTCTGAAAAAAAGCCAAAACTGACCCTACCCGACATTTTTCTTTTCTCTAGTGAACAACTTCACAGCTTATAACTGTTAATTCTGGACCATTTGTAAATGTTTCATCTGGTTTTGCTCATCTGTGTCCTCGACTAAACTGTAAAGTCCCTAAGTCAGGGAGGCTGCTTTCTTCATCTCTTCACTCAGTATGTACTTAATAATTCCAGTAAACCCATGATAACATTCACTTTTCGTAAACTCTTTGTAATCCCCCAGAGTATTTTTTTCAGCAACCATTTGTTGGGAGCTTACTAGCTGCCAGGCCCTGAGCTGAGAGCTTTGCATTCAGGATCTCTTTTAATCCCCTTATGAACTTTTTGATTCCACAGGGCTGGGAGTTATGACTACCATTTTCTTACAGATGAGCCAAAAGTGGGATATAGATTACTTAGAGGGAGAGCCTCAGAGTTAAATCGACTAAAGATACACTTGTAAGCACATTACAACCACACAAGGGTGACCAACTGTCCTGGGCTCGCCCAGAACTGAGGCCATTTCCAGGACATGAGACTTGCAGTTTTAAAACCAGGCACACCAGGACCAGAGAACTTTCCATAGTTTTCAGGGATGAAACAATAAAATGTTGCAATGATAAAAGGGGCCAGGAGCTGTGTCCCTTCAGGAATATTTATTATGAAGAGAATTCCGATGTAACTGTAATATGATTGGGGTTGAAAATTATAGTGGAGTATGTTTCCAAACAGGTAGAAATATGCACTTTTTCATTTCACCAGCTTATTCTTGGAAAAGTGTGGTTGACGAGTAAGCCACACCTAGAGCCTATTACCACCCTTTTCCCTCCTTTATGTTCATTAAAATCTGGAAGAAAAGCCCAGATTTATCATCCTGGCTGGTACTTTCCCAGGGCCCCAAGGAGTCATCTGTGAAGTATTAGCCCGATTTCCTCATATTCTTCTATAACCACATTTTGAAAGTTAAATGAAAGTTTTAGTCTTGATTTGCTAATTCTCACAAATCTGTCCTTTTTGATGTGACACCAGTAAAAACTTCAAAAGGAGGAAAGGAGACTTTCTCACTTTAGTTACAGGTGCTGTATCGTGTCGCACGTCTCTTTTTTTCAAGTTGTGATGTTTTTCCTCCTCTTCTCTCGGATGAACTGATTAACGTGTACGCTGCCTGAAGACAGAGGATCTGGGAATCTCTTAATAAAACGTAACCTTCATAAAACCAGAGGATTTCATAATCCACACAACCACCCATTCCTCCCTGCCTCTCCACCGTTAGTCCGAATGGATCATGCAGAACCCAGACTGGTTAATTTCGATGTTCTCCATTGTTTGGTTTTTTTAATAATGGTGGCACAAATTTCTTCTTCCTTCCTCATTACTGCTTAGCTTTGCTGAAATCGGGCAGATACTGGAGGCAGCCGACAAAACACACAAATTGCTGTTTTGACTGGATTCTTTGAATCCTTTTCTTTCCCATTACAAATAGCTCCTGCAGGTCTGTCTCAGTAGGTGCTTGTTTGGGCGTTAGCTGGTAAAATGCGAGCCAGTGGGGAGTGTATCTTTCAGAATTCATTCCACACTTGTCCAACACCAAATCCCTCCCGGGATGCGTTGCGGCATCACCTTCCCTGCTGGCTCACCCAGGTTTCTTGGAATAATGTGAGCCAGCTTCCTGGGGTTGCATATGCTTCGCTGGAGGTTGGGGAGCAATCGGCAGCAGTGCTGAGCTAAAGGAATTCCAACTGGCGAGGCACTTATCGGTATTTTTCATTTATCAGCTGGTTTAATAATCAACCTTCAACCCTCAAAAAACTCAGGGGTAGAAAACCCTGGCTGCAGGCACTGGGCTGGAAAACAACTAGCTTTGCTCTGAAATGAGGACCCCTCCCCTAACCCATCCTGCTGGCAAGAGAGGAGAGCTTTGAGGTCAGAAAGGCACAAGTTCAAATCCTGTGTCTTCCGCTCATTTGCCAGTTAACTTTGGGGAGATTGCTGATTCGCTGAGGCAGTTCCCTTCACTGTAGAACAGGAAAGATTATCGTATTTTCCAATAGAAAGATTGCAAGCACTAACTGAAATAATAAGACTAGTGTTTCTAAAATGTCAGGCCCATCATGGGTGATCAGTAAATGGTATTTATCTTGAGGAAGTTTTGTTCACAGAAGGACAGACTCAGAGTAGCCCTATGGAAACCCTACGGGTGGACGCCACTCAGGTTCCCTATAGGCAGACTTGACCTCTGTCCTCCAAATGAACAAATTTTCAGTTTCATCTCAGAGGAGCGCCCACACTTCAGAACCCCACAGTTGAAAAGAGGCTTATCCAAATCTAGTCCAAACTAACTCTTGAGGTGATATTGTGTAAATCAGGACCGGAATTTTTATATGAATACGTGAAGGGGCTTCGGGAGATTCAATAGTATTGATGAAACCTAATACGTACGAGGGGACAATAAATGTTCCGCCATCGCTGAGAGGTTACAAATTAAAAGCAGATGGTTCCATCAAGGGAAAAGCTGCCACTTCCTCTCCGGCTCCACCACTGCCCTACCGCCTTCCTACAAAAGGTTTCATTTTAGTCTAATAATCTTAATTGGGCAAGATCTTCCATAGCTCGGTAAAGAAGCTAATATCTAACCTTCCATTTTGAAGCTAAAGTTAAGGACATTCACAGAGCGTGACTGAGCCAGACGTCAGGCACTTTCTTACCTCATTTGATTCTCAAGATGGTTTGAAATAGGTGCATTTTACACCATTTTATAAGAATCTAGAAATCAAGTAATTTATCCAGAGTTCCCCCAAGAGTAAATGGTAAAATAACTGACGGATTTGAAAGTCAGGAGCCAATGACAATCGTGGGCGGAGGAACTTTGTGGTTTTGACAATAGCTGGCTGAAGATGTGAAGCTGGAAATGAACAAATCTCAGAAGCTCCATCAGAGACCGTTGGTGAGAGAGCATGACAAAAAGGAGAGAAGACTTTTTCTAAAACACTAGAAATATCAAGGGGTTATTTTGTTTATTCTATTTTCAACCCAAACTCAAGCCCAGGCTCCACGCACTGCGCAGTTTGTAATCACAGAGAGAACTGCAGGAAGCAGTCTGGGACCCGGACTTCTAAGTAAAGGAACCCCAAATCCCGACCTATAACTCTCATCAACTTTCTGACTTTTCTGGTGTTCTAAAAAGTAGCCAACTGGGGCTTCCCTGGTGGCGCAGTGGCTGAGAGTCCACCTGCCAATGCAGGGGACACGGGTTTGTGCCCAGGTCTGGGAAGATCCCACATGCCACAGAGCGGCTGGGCCCGTGAGCCGTGGCCGCTGAGCCTGCGCGTCTGGAGCCTGTGCTCCGCAACGGGAGAGGCCACAGCAGTGAGAGGCCCGAGTACCGCAAAAAAAAAAAAAAGTAGCCAATTTGCAAGAAGACAGTAAGTGGGTGTGACCATCTGACTCTGAATTTGTTAAAGCAATTTCTGAAAGCCCATAAAAAGAGAAGCTCCAGTTAGTGCCTGGTTTGATGGACAAAGGTTTTGCTCTTGAACCATGACCTGTTACATAAGAATACTCAGGTGATTACACAGCCAGGTGTGTTCTGTCAGGTGACCCCCAACTATGTTCAGCCTCGTATAAGAAGCAGCCCTGACAGAGTGACACCACTATCAGGGCAGCCAGAGCGCATGGGGGATTCTCATTTCCCAGAAAATACAAGTCCGAGAAGTTCCTGCACTTAGAATCAATGTTGGGGAGAAGAATCTGGATGATAGTTGGTTTTTTGTTTTTGTTTTTCTGGGGTTTTGGCTTTTTACATACACTCTTTTACTTCTTTTAGCAAATCCTTCAGTTCTTTCTTAATACTGTCTGAAATGAGGGGAGCGGGTAGGGCTAGGAGTGTGATGGGAGACCTTCTTCAGAGCCCTTTGTCACCCCATTATGTGTTTCACACCACGAGGAACTCTGCAGATCTGGGTCTCTTGATTTCAGAGGAATGACTCTGGCTTAGACAGGCTATCTCACTCAGGGTCACACAGCTCAGTAATGGTTTTGCCTTGAGAGTCTGGCTCCAGCATTCCCAAGTGGGGTGTCTTTGCCTCTCATCACTCCCCATTACCATTCTCTTTTCAAGGTGTCAGTTATCTCCTGGGGCATCTTTCTGTCTGTCAAAGGTTTGAGGAGTTTGACAGGATTGTCACCATTTATGCTGTTCCTGCCATGTTGTGTATGTATGTGGGCAGAGTTATTGCAAGGGATTAAAAACCCCAAATCACAGGCCCCAGCGTCTTTAGAGAACAACTTGCTTCATTCATAGATACATGATAGATGATGGGTATATAGATGCTTTTCAAATATACAGACTTTGAGATTTTCTTTTAAATATAAGTACAAATCAAAAAGTATTTTTAATTCATAGTAGCTATTTGTCAGTCAATAGATACAATTATGTGGACATCATGTGAATTTTTTACATTAAAATAGAGTTCTCAGAAAATAATTCTCATACCTGAAGATTGTGAAGTGTGCCTTAGCCTTCCTGTGTGATGCCTTATACAGTATAAAAGAGCATCGAGGGTACTTTAGCAAAACTAACACCAGTGGCTCAATTCTGGTTATGCAAAGAGGCCTAGGGACACGGCCACGGACGAAAGTTCCTCTGCCAGTGACCCTCACATCAAATCACACATTGACCCCACCCTTTATGAAGCCAATCTCCCCTCCTGCTCCAGTTCTGTAGCTGTCATCTCCCGTTCACCTTCCTCCCTCTTCCCCTCTCTCACCATTCAAGGGAGGCAATTTACATCCCAGGACTTCAGCAGACTCAGAGGGCAGGGGCGGGTTGGTGATGTGGATTTTAGATCAAGGCTACAAATTTGGGGTATCTTTTGAGTTCTCACTCAAACAGGAAGGCCAATTGCACCACACCTACTTCTGCACATGACTAGGTTCAGATGACGCAATACTTGCTGCTCGCCCTACCGCTAATTAGATCACGACTCTCTGTAGGCTACTTTAAATAAATCACTCTCCGGGCATTAACCTAAGGTATGCAGCCGCACTCAAGACCTATGCCTGCCATTAATTTCCTATGTTTCACTACTTCCTTTCCCAATTAAAGTGTAAGTCCCCTGACAGCAGAAATCACGTCAAATTGCCCTGTATTCCCCACTCTCACCACACAACTGGAACGAAGGAGATGGTTTGGTCAGAAGGTAACTGCTGATGGAAGTCAGTTAAAATATTCTGGTTTCATAATGAACACTCAGTAGCTTACGTGATGAAAAAATAAACACACAGAAAAGAACGGTGGTAATTTTAATAGTTTACAGTATCAAATTTTATATGTATATATATATGTATAAATACAGTTACAGACCATAAATATCCCCATGGCAAAATACCTGCCACTAGGCAGACCCCCCCCCAAAAAATCTTTGCAACTAAATAAACTAACAGCTTAAGTAATACTGAAGAAAAACAGATGCTGAGGTAATTTTTCATCTAAAGTGACTACACCCTATATTGAAACATTCTTACTGTAAGAGTTCAAGTAGTTATGAAACCCTTGTCACAAAACCCCCAAATGCAACTTTAATATATAGTTTCAAACTAAACAAAAAATATTTTAATTATAAATAGGTAAAATAAATAAGATTATTCTTGCTGAAAATCAATCATGACAGTATTATTTCTTTTTTTATATATCTGGGGACTTTGTTGATAGCCTGGCCAAAAAAACAATAGAATTCATGAAAACTTTCTCAAAAACTACATATTACTCTAATGCCATATATATATATATATATATATCTTCAGATGAATATATGTATATGTATATAAATGGGATTTTCATTCTGGATGAGCAATCTGTTCCTTTAAAACAATATATATGTATCCCAAAAATGAAAACATGCTTAATTTCTCTTAAAAGATCACTGTTATACAATGCACACTGACCAGTATGAGAAGGGACATTTTACAGATTTTAGAAACTTCTTTAGAAACACATTTATTTTCTTACCAACAGTTACGTTAGAATATTTGTTTTACTAAGTTCTAATTACAGCAGTAAAAACAAAAATCCGTCACTTATTTTTCGTTATTCCCGGTTACGCAAAAATCCCCATGTTTCTTTATCTTTTAATATTCAACCTGCAAGAATTCCACTGGCACCAAGTAACACTTCAAATTTTTTCAAATCATATAATTTCCCAGTTAAGGCCCATAGGAACACATTTAATAAAAGGCCATCTGAACAGAAACCATACATTTTGAGTAAAAAGAAACTATCAAATTAGTTTATATTTTGTAGTGACCTATGAAATCAACATTCACTATGACATTCAGTGTTCTCAGAAAAAAATTTTACTTTTAACAAGATAATATATATAAACCAAAGATTATACATTGTTCTGGAGTTGTCATCCAAAAGTAGAAACAAACATTGAACACGTTCTGTTTCTTGGCCCCTGCCCATAGTCTAATCATTTGTCAACTCCTCATACACTGGGCAGCAACCTTTAGCAAAAATACTAGAACAAGTCTCTAAGCAAAACCAAAATGTATAAATAATTAATTTCCTATTTTCAAAGTTCTTCCATTCTTGTTTTAAAATAAACGGTGTTTTTTTTAATGTTCTCACATCCCAAACGATGACTTCTGGAAAACCTCCAACAACAATTCATTTTTGATGTATTCATCTTCGTTTCCAAGGACATCTGAAAGCAAGTGAGAGCTCCTTCACGTTGTTTGTCTCCATTACAAGGCAGTCTCTCCTCTAATTGATGAAGTTTGCACTTACTGGGGAATCTTCCGTTTGAAAGGAGCCTCTTCATTCTTCATTCGAAAGCTTCTAAAGTCAGGTTCCTGAGCGGAAGAGTTTGGATATCAAATTCAGAAGTTTCTGCCGGAAATTCAGTTTGTCTCCAATTCTCCTGAACTGAATGGCACACTCAACTTCAGGATCTGAAGAGGAAAGCGAAACATCAAAGTTACACTGACAACACTGCAAACTGCAACCAGCAAGAATGAATATGCCCGTCCCAGGGATGAGTTGAGTATTTATCCCATGAAGCATTATCTTAACTTTATGTATACTTGTTTTCTGAATGTGAGAAAGGCTACTTACACACACACACACGCACGCACGCACGCACGCACACACAGGCACACACGATATAAACGAACACGTGGTGACTCTAAACAACAAAAAAAAGTTAAGGCAAGAATAAAGACATTTACTTTGCAATCTTTTTTTTTTTTTTAAGCATCCTGGATGAGGCAAATGTTATCTTACTTTCAAAATACAGACATTTATGTCATACACCACAAAGAGAAAGTGAGTCTTTGCCAGCCTCAGGTGATGTCATCCTTTTCTTTCCCACGTAAGATTGGTTAGGGAAATAAAAGTCAAATTCTAAACTCTTTTATGTTATTTTCCAGTACAATTTATTTTGTAAAGGGCAATAGTTCTGATTATGCCCTCATAATAGGTAAATCTAAATGTATTCTTATTCTCATTTAAACAACTCTGAAATTTTCTCATGAAAGACTCATAAAATCTTATTCTAAAATTAAGTCCACATTTTTTAAAATAACTTAAAATTTACATCTTACTCTAAACCAAATTCTTCCCAATCTGTACCAATCCATTGCCTCTGTGGAAATGAGTGAAGCACAAAACAAACTAATGTTTAATTCACGTTTACTATTTTTTTATGATTAAGGTATTGCAATAAACTGAATATTAGGGAAAAGTAATGTTTATAATCTAATTTCTAAGTAAACTTTTAAAGTAAATGAAGTTAACACCAAAACTGTACTGATCCATAATTACAATTTCCTTGTATATTTCAAAGAGCAATTCAGCTTCTTTTTGGTACACTTCGATATCATGATTAGGATCACTGAAAATCATTATGATTACAAATTAAAATCTGATTTATTTTGTAAACAGACCCTGCAAATACCCTATTCAGGCTCAAAATAAATGAAAACCGTAAATATATACTAAAGTGGATGTTTAAACCTACATTTTAACCAATTTCTTTTTTTACAAGAGCTGGGGTAAATTTTTGTAATTCCTAAAAAAAAATTCATAATCCCTAACAAGTTCTTTTCAGTGAGTGGGATATAGTAACATACAATCCTAAAAAAACAATTATCATTCAGGCTACCATTTTAGAAGCCCTGAATTGTAAGAGAAAAAATTACACCTTTCATCCAAAAAAAAAAAAGGCAGAAAATAGCACCTAGTTGTTTCCTTCATCCTTTTTGTTACATCTATAAATGTAACCATGTGTGGTGATGGATGTTAACTTATTATGGCAATCATGTCACAATGTATACATATACCAAATCATTACGTCATACACCTAAAACTAATACAGTGTTATATGTCACTTATATCTCAACTTTTTTACATGTCTTACCATCTAATCAAGTTTAAGAGGGACATTTCTGCTGTCGCTTATTAATGGGGACTGAGTTGGATCGTGAAGGTTATGCGGTTTTTCACAACACAGCCAGAACTCTCGAACATCACGAGAGGTAGACAAAGCTTTTTCCCTCCCAAACAAGAGCTAGAGAGAGCAGCCTGGTGCCAGTTTCGCCGTGGTCACATTGGCAATGCACCACTTCCTTTGCACGCCCCATGGGCTCTATAACATTACACTAAGTTTAAAAGGGGCCTAATACCGTCTGATGTAACAGCAGTATGAACCACACAGATTTCCAGCCCACAGTCTTACTTGCCTTCTTTGCTACCGACCTGAAGTTATTCGATGGGGCTACATGTGACGGGGAAGGGCGTTGGAATGGATGGATTAAAAAACATTGCGGACAAACTCCTGTTCTTCTCCTATCCCATTTCTGTAACTAATTAGGGATTGTTAAAATGTTATACTTTTAACAAAGAAGCAAGGCTGTCTAGGCTTCTGACCTCGGTGTTCCTTGCGGGGCCTCCGTAACCCTCCAACAGTCCTTTGTGGAAAAGCTGTGATAGTACCAAGCGTCATTACCGCTTTTGTTGGTGAAACAGAGAGAGCACAGAGCAGGGCACTCACCAGAGCCTGGACTCCGGAGGAAGCGGGCCTGTCTCAGGAAGCGCCGGGAGGCCGTGGCTCGCGGAGCCTCTCTCGGCCCCGGCCCCACCTGCCGTGACAATTACTTTCTCCGCATGGCTGTAGCCCGTACTTGCATTTTCTCCCCGTGGCCCCGAGACAGGGCACGTGGGGATGGAAGGCAGGCGAAATAGAAGCGGCTTTTGGCATCCGCTCAAATGCAGCTGCATCCCGATCCCAGAGCCGGCTCCCTCCCCCGCCTTCTCCACGGTCCGGGGTTAAACCCCCGAAGAACATTCTGGAGGCGTCCCTAAAGCACGTGCAAGGGAGCAGACCCGGCCCGACTCTGAGACCCTGAGCAGACGGGCTGACCCTGGCCCGACCAAGACCTCGACCCCGGCCCCCGCCTCGGCCAGGATCCCCGCGAGACCCAGATGCTCCTTACCTGCCGGAGCCCGCGTCGTGCTCTGCTGAGCGCTCTTACGAACCCTCCTTCCAGGCATCTCTGTAAGCAGCCGCCGGGAACTGTGCTACAGAATCCGGGAACTCAGTCTTCCAACCCTGGCACCTTGGGTCTGCAGGACTCGGGCTGTGCGCGGGGCGGACGGGGGAACGGAGCCGGAGACTGCACACTGCCTGCCTCCGGGAAACTCTGAGGTATGGGCGCCCGCCGCTACCCGCGCTCCGATATGAAGGGGACTTCCCGGTGACGTAGCGAAACTTGACGCCGGGCCCGCCCCTGTCCCCGCCCCCGCGGGCCGCCGCGCCTGGAGGGAGCTGGCGTCCGGGCCAGGCCTGCGGGGGGCCCCGCGCCACGCCGCGCGACCTGCCGGGACCCGCTGGCGACCCGCGGCGGCGCCGATCGGCGGGGTGGGGACCCGGCCCGGCCCCTACACTACTTTCTTGACCAACGAGTCAGCTGCAGGCGCGGCGGGGTCTGGGAGTCGCGAGCAGGGAAAGGTTCTCCTAGCGGGAAAGTTGGGGACGGAGAGGCCTGGAGCTTCGTCCCTATCATAAACGGGCAATTAGAGACTTTCGTAAACAAACCCCGGAAAGAGTTCGGGAAAGGCCAGTTTTCAGACTCAGAGAGTGTGGGAAGTTCCAGGGAAGCGAAATGAAGAGAACACTTAATAACAATAGAAATGGTGCCAGAAGCCAAGGGAGAAAAGTACCAGATTGAAACCGAAACTGCCGGGAAGTGAACGGCAAATTGAAACCCTGCAGCTTGGGAGCAAACACTGTTTGGACTTGGGGAAGCGGGGCGGGGGGAGAGAGAAGGAGAGTGGATGGGAGAAGTGGCCAGTTCTCCGCCCGGGTAAGGACTGTGATTTTGAAAGAAGAGCATATTCCCCCTGGGTAGGTCTCATTGCTCGTTCCAGATGCTTAGTAACACAAAAAATAGTAGGTCATCATGTAGACAACTTTCAGATGCCCTCGTGGAGGGAGGAACGAGGTATTTGGGAATGTGAAGTTATTTGCCCGATGTCTGGCTGGCCCTTGAATAATTCCATTATTCTAAGGAGAAGGGGTCATTCGGGCTAGGCAACAGATACTGAGGGCTTCGTGCTGAGGGCTTCCTCAGACGTTTTCTCACTCTGTCCTCAGAACAACCCGACCAAGCGGACATTCTTACCATCGTGGCCACTTTGCAGGTGTGAAAACTGAGGTTTATAGAGATGGAGCCGCGCAAGCTCACATAGGCAGAGAGCAGTGGCAGGATCTGAACCCAGGCCGACCCATACCCAGCAAGACCTCTTACCCTCTGTGGCCTTCCCAGGAATCACAGTTTCTTAGAAAATGAGTGTTCTTTTCTCATCGGAGCTATATCATGCAGATGTTGCACATTGGTAGCTGAGAGCTGCGTGGCTTCCTGGAAGGTTTGGGTTTGGCTCACAGTATTGGTCTTGTGAAAATCTGAATTGGTTACCAACATTTAAACATTGAGAGACTGCATTGAAAGCTGGGATTTCTGGCGTTCTTTGGGAAATCATTAGCTCAAAACCCAAGATTCGTTTTCCGAAAGTGCGGAGCTGGCTAGAAGTGTGGGTGCAGCGGCTGCCCTTAGACGTCGGGTGGAGCTCTTTGGTGGGCCACACTCCCTGCTGTTTGTTTTTCTCATTTACATTATCTGGCCCCAGTAGGCATTTGAACTTGTTTATTTACCTTAAATCACCCAATCAACACAAACCCGCAGGTATTTGTGGCTTGGTCCTGCAGAAATACAGACAATGCTGTAAGCGTGGAACAAAACTACTCTTGAATTTAAACAACTTAGTTTTGAGTGTGGTAAACACATAGGGTTAAGAGTGGACAAAACTCAGGAGTTACCACCACATGTCACAGGAAGCCCAGCAGAGATTCTGCCTAGAAAGCTGTTGTCTTGAACCCAGTGTCCCAAAACCATTCTCAAGGCTCATTTTGACTGACAATACTTAAGTAACACCATTAGCTTCCTGACTGGATTAATTAGTAAATTTCTCATCAAACCATGCACCCTGAAATGCAATATATACATTCAATGAAAGAAAAACAAATCATATCATGTTTACCCACAGAGGGTGTGTCAGTCTTGACCTCGAACATTATCATTATGAAAGGTCATTAGCCACATGACCCATACTTGATGCAAACCTTAGGCAAATTGTGACTTTTAGGGAACTGCAAATTTAACTCCCTGGAAGGAAAAGGGAGGAGAGAAGATTAGAAGGTGCGCTTCAAAGATGGGTCAAATCAGCCATTTATGGAGGACTTGTTAAGATTTTGAATTTGAGATGGTCCATAAACTCTTCTTCAGATCTAACATTCTATTAAGAGAATTAGAAGCTGTGTGTGAAAAGCCTTTCTTAACTATTTGGACCCAGAGAATGACAAAATAATGATTTATCATGACGCATTAGAATCCCCTGTTATTTCATTTTTTTTTAAAGGACTGGTGAAGACAATTTTTAAAACTATTACCAGGTTTTCGTTTTCATGGACAAGTTCGAAAATGACAGTGCAAATCTGGCCACGTGTGTGTTGTCAGAGTGTTAAAAAAATTACTAAAAACAAAACAAAACAAAATAGTAGACATGATTACTAATGGAGTAGTCATTCATCTCTTTCATGCAGAAAATAAGATTTGGTAGGAAATGAGGATATGAGAGATGAATGAGGGGGAATTTGAAGGAAGCCTTTGACAAAATGTATAGGCTGTAGGCCTGAGTCTGTTTATTCTGATAAAAGGGGACTTGTTTTTTTCCTGTATGGCATGTTTGTTAACATGAAATCAGCCTCATGCATTGATCATTTCAATCTCTGTTTTAAGACAGACACTGTGCTGGGTTCTGGGGAGACAATGCTTCCTACCCCCATGGAACCTACCTTGACGAGACCAGTACCACACAAATTCAGTGTGCTTATGAATCACTTGAGTATCTCGTTCAAATACACATCTGATTGTGGAGATCTGGCTGGGCTTGAGATTCTGCATCTTAAACTCGGTGCTCCTGATGCTGCTGGTCTATAGATACCCCTTTGAGGAGCAAGTCTAGAGGACGATACAGGTAAGTACACAGGCAGGTGCAAAAAGATGTACATCAGGGCTGTGCCAGGGAAAGTATGGCAGACTGTGGGACCGCCTGGGAGGGCAATTAAGCGGGAAAGGCGTCTCCATAGAGACCCAAGGCATAAATAGGAGTTGGCCCAGCAGTGAGGCCAAAGGGAAGAAGTGTGTTCCATGCAGAGACTGAAGAGCAGTCGGGGGGGTGGGGAGGGAGAAGCCACCTGAGGAGTTTGTGCATTTTTGTGGGGACAATGGGGGCACCGCTGAAGGTTTTAAGCACGTGGGTGATACGATCAAACTCTAGAAAGTTCACTCTGGCTGCAGCGTGACTAGATTAACCAAGCTAAGACGGAAAAAGTATGACAGATCAAGATAAACATTATGGTAATTCTCATACAAGATGGTAGTGTCAGCAAAGACAGTCCCTGTTTCAACCCTGTCTTTATTAAAATTCCCATATTTCCTGACTAGGATAGGACCCAATTCTATCAGAGCAAGGCTTGATATTTGTCAGGGTAAGTGTAATTGACATTTTCACCTATGCTAGTTTCCTAAGGCTGCCATAACAAAGTCCCACAAATTGAGCGGTTTAAAACAATAGAAATGTATTCCCACACAGTTCTGGAGGTTAGAAGTTTGAAATCAAATTTGGTGTCCGCAGAGCTGTGCTCTCTCTGAAGCCTATAGGAGAGAAATCCTAGCCTCTTCTAACTACTGCTGATTGCCAGCAATCCTTGGCAATCTTTGACTTTTAGATGCATCACACCTATCTCTGCCTCCGTTTTCTATGGCCTTCTCCCCTGTGTGTCTGTGTCCAAATTTCCCTCTTCTTATACAAACATCAGTCATTGGATTAGGGCTCACCCCAATCTAGTATGACCTCATTTTACATCTGCAAAGACCCTATTTCCAAATGAAGTCACATTCACAGGTTGGAGGGCGAGGGGGAAATAGAGGATTAGGACTTCAGAATATCTTTTTGAGAGAGACACCGTTCAACCCCTGACATCTCCCTTTATCAACTGCCTTTAAAAAAAGTTCTATATATACATATTTTTCATCCTGTTTGCAATTTGCACATTTACAAATCAAAAGGACTTTAGTAAACTTGACAATGGATTTGAAGCAGCCTGAAATAAAGGTCAAAAGCAATATAGATAAGATAAGAAACAAAATGACGTCTGAGGGAATAGGTTTAGAATATCTGTCTGGCACAGAAAGCGTGTGTACCCCACCACACATTCTTTTTTTTTTTTTTGTGGTAAGTGGGCCTCTTACTTCTGTGGCCTCTCCCGTTGCGGAGCACAGGCTCCGGACACACAGGCTCAGGGGCCATGGCTCATGGGCCCAGATGCTCCGCGGCATGTGGGATCTTCCCAGACCGGGGCACGAACACGCATCACCTGCATCGGCAGGCGGACTCTCAACCACTGCGCCACCAGGGAAGCCCCCACCACACATTCTTAGTAGAAGATTGTGGTGTGACTCCTCACCCCCCATCCACCCCCCACCCCTAGGCTTCCCACTCACAAAGCCAAACAAGATTTCAAGAAATGCTTTGATGGAGCTTGAAAGTAAATATAATTTCTACTAGTGCAACTTATAAGCGCATTATAAAATATGGAAAACAGAGGAAAAACCTTTTTTAATTTCCCAAGGTTTCTGTTCTTTATTTTATTCTCCTCTGTTTACTAATTCTTTTCTGGATTTTTTTTTTTTTTTTTGGATTATCACAGATAATGATCATCAAGCATGTTTGTACTTTTTTTAACTGCAAGAAATAGACAGTGGAACAGTTCAACAAGCATCAGCGGAATGATGGAAATAAGTCAGGACTACCTATACATTTGTTATCTGAATGATTGATTTTCAAAAGTAAGTAAATCCAACTAGTTTCGAGCATTTCATTGAAGAAACTATTAGTAAATGCTATGTTAATTAGAACGCAGAATATCTAACGATAAACAAAATGATTTTTAGGTTGTCAGTGAGTAACTACTAGGAAGGTAATTCAGTCTTGTGTAAGAGTTAGAAAGCAATGATTGCCCAAGTGTAATCTGTGCAAATATAACCTCAGAATCAATTGATGAGCTTATTTAAAAGCAGACCTGCCTGACCTCAGGTTAGTGAATCACAATCTATGGGGTCCTAGCCTGGAAATGCACGTTTTAACAAACTTCTATTATAATGTTGGTACACTAACGGAGAGGATGAAAAGGCACTTGAGAAGTGATATTTGACCTCAAGTAGCTTATACTCTAGTGAAAAAAATAAAATATATATGAATTAGTAGCAAATAATTGAAAATGGATTATAATTTATTGTGCAACTATGTGACACATGAAAATATTTTTACAAAATAGCTAAGTGAACATAATTTGTGCTTTGTATACTTTCCCAGTTCAGTGTTGTAGTTCACAATTTAAACAATTCAGGTAGGGGAAGAAAAAGAAAAAGACCTCTTAATTATCATCAGGAGACAAAAGAAACCTGCACCTTCAGGATAAATAGGCTTAGGAAAAAAGGATGAAAACAATAATAATACATACACAACTGACCCAGAACTTATACCCTGTGAATGGGTCAGAGGCAGAGCTGAAATGCATGGTAATCATGATCCAGAAGAAGAGGAGGTAAAACAAAGACACAACTGGTAAGAAGAGGGAAACAGGGAATTAGAAGATGTTTTGAGCGTTACTGATGCAAGCAGAATTGTTATCCAGCTGTGTGGATAATCAATAGTTGCTTCCTCTGCAAGGGGATACAATTTCACGCTGCAAAGACTTGGAAAATGAGGGAGGCTGAATTCTTAATTCAGCCTAATCATTCGTGCCTAATCTAATCTAACTGCACCCACAAAGTGGACTGAGTATCACTGATACAAAACTGTCAGCCTTGGATTCCCGTTAGTGGGACTCCAATGCTTCTGACTGGGACTCCCCTGGCCGTCTTCCTCACACTCACAGTTTGCTTCCTGCATTTGAGCCTCTGCCCTTGCCCTTGACTCCGCCTAGAATGCTTTCTTCTGATCTTTCCTTGTCTAGATCCTTCTGGCTATTCAATTCTCAGAACAAATGCTATATTCTCAGAAAGCACCCCCTGACTGTCCTGTCTCAAATTGCCCGTCCCTACCCTCCAAAGGACTATCTACCATGAAATTGACTGTGTTTAGTTGACTGACTTGTTTATCATCTACTTCCCCTTTTGAAGTCAAACTCCATGTGAGCTCAGACCTTATAGGCTTGTTCTCTACTATCCCCAGTGCCTGGACCCATGGGGCTAGGCACAGAGCTGATGAGAACACCAAAGCTGAAGGAGGTTAAGTTGTTTGTCTAAATTCACAGTGCTAATAAGTAAACTAGTCGCCACTGTAATCCAAACCTTCTTAACCTACACCAAGTTCATCACAGTCATTGGCTGATAAGAAAGCTTGACAATAATCAGAAGAGATCACAAACACTGGGCATTTAAATTCTGCCTCTTGTTTTTCTATTAAAGTATTTCACTTTAACAGTAAACCTCCAGGGACTTCCCTGGCTGTCCAGTGGTTAGGAGCCCAGGCTTCCACTTCAGGGGACTTGGGTTCGATCCCTGGTCAGGGAACTAAGATCCTGCAAGCCATGCAGTGTGGCCAAAAACAAACAAACAAACAAAAAACAAAAAAACAATAAACCTCCATATCTAAAAGTTTAGAAGCTCAGAGGGAGAGGCTAGAATGAGCACCTTTAGGAATTAACGCTGTCTCAAGCTTCCTACTGTTCTTCTTGCTTCTCTTGGCCCTCCTGGGTCCCCTTTACTGCTCCCCTCCTGGAGCAGGCCATTGCAAGCTCACTGACTCATGCCTCTCCCCCTACACAATCTCCAGCATTCTCACAGCCCATTCTCAGAGATTTCATCCCTGCACCGCCCACATTCCAAACCTCAGTGTGGAATTTCCCCACATCCACTTACATGTTCTGAAACTTCAAATTTGTATGGTTCAAAAGTGAACTCATAGGGCTTCCCTGGAGGCGCAGTGGTTGAGAGTCCGCCTGCCGATGCAGGGGACACGGGTTCGTGCCCCGGTCCGGGAAGATCCCACGTGCCGCGGAGTGGCTGGGCCCGTGAGCCATGGCCGCTGGGCCTGCGCGTCCGGAGCCTGTGCTCCGCAACGGGAGAGGCCGCAACAGTGAGAGGCCCGCGTACCGCAAAAAAAAAAAAAAAAAAAAAGTGAACTCATAGAGCATCCACTCAACCTCCAGATTTGAAGTCTCCACGCACAGCAGCATCCCTGAGACCCCCTCCAGATGTTCAAGCAGGAGACCCGGGACCCACCCTCCGCCCCTCCCTCTATAGCACTTTCCTGGCCAATCTATATGAAGTCATCCTGAACGCCCCTGGAGGCTCTATCTTGCTCTCCACATTCTGGGCCAGTCCCTCCTGCACCTGAGCCACAGCAGGGCTCCTTCCTGGCCTTCCCCTCCATACTTGCCCCTCTTTCATCTATACTCTCTTCAGCCAGCCTGACTTTCTTTAATGAGAATTTTCCCTTGTCTCTTTTTTAAATCTTTCTATCCATTGTCCACACTGCCTCCAGAGTGGTCTGGTTTTTATTTATTTATTTATTTATATTATTTTTTTAAAAGAATCATCTTTTTTTAAAATTTATTTATTTTTGGCAGCGTCAGGTCTTCATTGCTGCACGTGGACTTTCTCTAGTTGCGGGGAGTGGGGGCTACTCTTCGTTGCGGTGCGCGGGCTTCTCATTGCAGTGGCTTCTCTTGTTATGGAGCACGGGCTCTAGGAGTGTGGACTTCAGTAGTTGTGGCACACGGGCTCAGTAGTTGTGGCTCGTGGGCTCTGGCACACAGGCTCAGTAGTTGTGGTGCACGGGCCTAGTTGCTCCGTGGCATGTGGGATCCTCCCGGACCAGGGCTCGAACCCGTGTCCCCCACATTGGCAGGCGGATTCTTAACCACTGCGCCACCAGGGAAGTCCCAGATTTTTATTTTTAAAAGATAGAATTCCTTCTCTGCTCTAGTCTTTTGGGGGGTCTCCAGATGCCCCTAGAGTCAAATCAAATATGGAAAACCACATGCCACCCTAAGTGTCCATCGACAGATGAATGGATAAAGAAGATGTGGCATATATATACAATGGAATTACTCAGCCATAAAAAGAAATGAAATTGAGTTATTTGTAGTGATGTGGATGGACCTAGAGTCTGTCATACAGAGTGAAGTAAGTCAGAAAAAGAAAAAATACCGGGGCTTCCCTGGTGGCGCAGTGGTTGAGAATCTGCCTGCTAATGCAGCGGACACGGGTTCGAGCCCTGGTCTAGGAAGATCCCACATGCCGCGGAGCAACTAGGCTCGTGAGCCACAACTACTGAGCCTGCGCATCTGGAGCCTGTGCTCCGTAACAAGAGGGACCGCGATAGTGAGAGGCCTGTGCACCACGATGAAAAGTGGCCCCCGCTCACCGCAACTAGAGAAAGCCCTTGCACAGAAACGAAGACCCAACGCAGCAAAAATAAGTAAATTAATTAATAAACTCCTACCCCCAACAACTTCTTAAAAAAAAAAAATTTAAAAAAAAAAGAAAAAATACCGTATGCTAACACATATATATGGAATCTAAAAAAAAAAAAGGTTCTGAAGAACCTAGGGGCAGGACAGGAATAAGGACGCAGACATAGAGAATGGACTTGAGGACACGGGGCGGGGGAAGGGTAAGCTGGGACGAAGTGGGAGAGTGGCATGGACATATATACACTACCAAATGTAAAACAGATATCTAGTGGGAAGCAGCCGCATAGCACAGGGAGATCAGCTCGGTGCTTTGTGACCACCTAGAGGGGTGGGATAGGGAGGGTGGGAGGGAGGTGCAAGAGGGAGGAGATATGGGGATATATGTATATGTATAGCTGATTCACTTTGTTATACAGCAGAAACTAACACACCATTGTAATGCAATTATACTCCAATAAAGATGTTAAAAAAAAAACAAAACACCATGCCAGAGCCGAAGGGAAAAAAGGGAGTGAGTGTTTATTCATTGGTTCTTATTCCCAGATAGAACAGGGGAGGGGGGAGGAAGAGGACAGATGGGAATATGTGTGTGTGTGTGTGTGTGTGTGTGTGTGTGTGTGTGAGAGAGAGAGAGAGAGAGAGAGAGAGAGAGAAAACGAGATAGAGAGGTCTTAGCAGGATAAAGAGTGAGAAAGAAGAGCCATTAGAAATCGGAAGAGATTTCAGGTTAGATACCACATCACTATTCTAAAATAGCCTTCTGATAGTCCAACAATAACTACATAGAAAGTATTATGTTTTTAAAAATACCACCCATTTCTAATACAAAAAAATATATTATAAATGCACTCCCCTAGGCATATGCAAAATCTAAATGGAGAATCATGGTTGTGTCCTGAAGGACTTGAAGGAAGAGCTACTCCTGGATGAGAGGACTCTGTCCAGTGACTGTGAATGTGACACAGTGCCAGTTAAAGTCCCAGGGAGATTTCCTGAGGAATGTAGCAAATTGAGAACTAACCCTTTCATTTATTAAAATATTCTAAAGCAGATGTAAAGACAAAAGTATGATGACCCATAGGTGAACACAGCAAACAGTTAAAGATACAGGCCTCAAAACAGGTGAGAATAAATTATATGATGGAGCTGGTATTTCAATTCAATGGAAACAAGGTAGATTACTCCATAAACAGTTGTAAGGTGATTGACTATACATCCATGAAAAAAAAAAAAAAGTCTGAATCCTATCTCATTATCTGCATCAAAACAAACTCACAGGTTTAAATATAAATATTGGACACATTAAAAAGTGCTTGAAGCGATCATGGGTGACTATTTCCATAATCTTAGAATTGGATTGACCTGTGAATACCAAGTCCCAAGGACACATTTGATTTCTTAGAAATGTAAAACTTTGGGTCAGTAAAGTAACACTATGAACAAAGTCAGTAGACAACAGAACTCCTGAAGACAAAGGCTGAGGTTGGACCAGGGTCTGATCCAGGGTCTGCAGCAGAGGTGACAGAAGCACCAAGGCACTGGCCCCTCCTCAGATCCCTCTTTTTTGAATGCGTGGAGGGACTGATCTGATTCTAGCATGCCTCTCCCCCCGCCTCCCCCTCCCTATCTCCTAGGTGTGATGCAAGGCCCAGAGAAGGCTGGAGTAAAGCCTTAGAGAAAGTTTCACGGCGCCCCTGGAAGTTAGGTATCCGTCCTTTCAAGCTCACCTTCACAGAAACCCAAGTCATAATTATTCCATCCTCCCAGAGTAGAACTCTGGAGACCACAATCAGCAGTTGACTTCTCACCTCTTCTTTATCCCCTGTATTCAAGCTGTCATCAATCCTAGTACATCTTTCTTCAAAATGACCTTTGGGTTTAACCTTCCTCCTCAAATTCCTCTGCCTACAGAGTGTGTGATTTCAGTCTGATTTTATTGCAAAAGTCTTCTACCTGGAGGCCTGTCCTTCACTGCCAGTGGGGCCCCCTCACCCTTCAGTCTGCTTATAAAACACCAATTCCTTGACAGTCATTCCTTTGCTTAAGAATTTGTAGATATTTCTCCATTGTCCATGCAAACAGGTCTGTACCCACTTTCTCTGGCTCACTGGTATCACAGGTCACTGATTGTCTTATGGGTCCCCTAAGATAGAGCTGCACATGTCCCAAAGCCAGGACTTACCCCCTTCTCCTTCATTGCTACCTTTCCTCCAAACTATCTTAGCTGCTTCTGTTACCCAGGGCCAATCTTCATCCTCAACTTCATCAAAATCCTCATCTTCATCAAAACCCTCATCTTCATCAAAACAATATCCCCCAGGGGATATTTTAAAAATCTGTCAAACTTGGGGTGGTGGTTGAAATGCTAGAATAATCAGTTTTATCTTCTTCGACAATAGTTAATGACCAGACATAATGATCTAAGTCTCATAGAATTACACTACATAGACACAAGTCAGGTTAATGGGGAAATTTTGTTCGAAGTTCTCTTATGCCTTTTTTTTTTTTTTTTTTTTTTTTGTGGTACGCGGGCCTCTCGCTGTTGTGGCCTCTCCCGTCGCGGAGCACAGGCTCCGGACGCACAGGCTCAGCGGCCATGGCTCACGGGTCCAGCCGCTCCACGGCATGTGGGATCTTCCCGGACCGGGGCACGAATCCGTGTCCCCTGCATCGGCAGGCGGACTCTCAACCACTGCGCCACCAGGGAAGCCCCTCTTATGCCTTTTTTTTTTTTTTTTAATTTGTCTGCCAGCTTCACTATTTACTTGATATGTATATTTAAACAAGTTACTTCACTTCTCTGAGCCGAGGTTTCCTATTTGGGGAAGGGAGAATAATACTGCTACCTCCCTTACAGGGCTTTTTTTTGTGTGGGGGGCGGAGCGGGAAGGAGTAAGAAATCGAATAACACAGGCAAATGGGCTACTTCAGTGGGCGTCCTATCCAGAAGACTCAGGACAATTGGGTCCTTCTGCGCCTGCCTCCCCCCACCAGCGTTCCCAGAATGAAGAGGGCAGGGCAGGAAAGTGCCAGTCTTTCCACCCCGAAGGTCCGTATTTAAGATGCCCACGTGCCTCACCCCAAACACAGAAGCCCCGCCTGGGAAAACTCAAATAGCTGCTCCAGCCTAAGGATGACAGGCCAAACTCCACCCGGCATTCGTCGATTATAAACAGGATCACTTTGCTGAGTTCTGCAGAGAAAGGAAAAAGGTAACAGGCAGAGAAAGGAAACTAAAAGAAAAAGAGGAAATGAATCACTTTCTGAGCCTTAGACCTCAACAAACACAGAGCAGGCTGAGGAGTGACGGCGAGGGGAGTCGTCGGTTCATCGTCAGGTGACTTTGTTGTTTTTTTTTTTTTTTTTTTTTGACCTGTCTCCTGGGAAATATGCGAGAGTAAATATCAAAATGTATGTGACTAAATAAAATTCTGGCGGGAAAGGAGCGTGGGATCGGAAACCAAGAGTCTCGCCGTCTCCTTTCCAGGCTCCAAGGACTCTTGGAGGTGGAGCTAAAGGAGGCCTGGGCTCAGGCCCCCGACCTTTAGAGAGCTGTGGCCAAGGGGAGGAAGAGAAGCCGTGATACAGATTTTGTCAGTTTTCACATCGCTGCTTTCAGATATTAACTTCGATTCCTGAGTGCAGGAACGATTCCAAGTTTGAGAGCCAGAAATCTGCTCTGCCACTTAAAACCTAGTATATTCTTATGCAAAGGACTTCCCTGGGGTCCGGGTAGCCCATCTGTTAAATGCTAGTCCTAACCCTGTACCTACTTCATAAGTTTGGGAGAAGATTAAATAGGTGAGACAGTATATTTAAAAATATATATGGTATAAACTGTAGAGTAAGGGACATATATGATTGGTATTGCTAGGCCAGCCGTTCATCATTTAGGATGTGGTTATAAAGTTGTAATTGTAACACTGATAAAACATGGCAGTTCCAAGAATTAAAAATAAACGGTTTTTTTTTTAAGAAATCAGTAACTGTGTGCTTCTTAGAAGGAGAATGAGTGGTTGGTGGAAAGGGATTTGAGGGGCCTGTATTCATATTAATTGCTCAGAGAATACGCAAAGACAACTGTAAAAAGGATAAGTACATTACTGTCTATTCCCACCATGGAATCCTATACGGTACCCAGAATAAATGATCTACAACCATCCAGATGACGAAACATGGATCACTACGACTACATGGAGTGAAGCAAGTCAGATACAAGAGCACAGAGTGTGTCAGATGTAGAGAACAAACGTATGGACACCCGGGGGGAAAGCAGCAGGGGGCGAGGGGGCAGGGTTGGGGTGGGATGAACTGGGAGATTGGGATTGACATGTATACACTAATATGTATAAAACAGATAACTAGGGCTTCCCTGGTGGCACAGTGGTTGAGAGTCCGCCTGCCGATGCAGGGAACATGGGTTTGTGCCCCGATCCGGGAAGATCCCACACGCCGCGGAGCTGCTAGGCCCGTGAGCCATGGCCGCTGAGCCTGCGCGTCCGGAGCCTGTGCTCCGCAGCAGGAGAGGCCACAACAGTGAGAGGCCCGCGTACCGCAAAAAAAACCCCAAAACAAACAAACAAAAAAACAGGTAACTAATAAGAACCTGCCATATAAAAAAAAAATTCAGAAAAGGTATGAGAGCACAGAGTATGTGCTCTCATCTATAAAAATCTCTAAAGGCGGCACAACTAGTCTGTGCTATTAGAAGTCCTGACAGTGATTACAGTGGGAGGAGTTAGTGACTAAAAAGTCATGGAAGGGTTTCTGAGTTGTTGATAATCTTCCATTTCTTGATCTGGGTGCTCTTTGTGTGGGTGTGCTCAGTTTGTGAAAACGCATCACACTCTTTTCTGTCTGTGTGTTATACATGCATTCAACGTATAAATAAATAAATATTGAAGAGGGGGTAGGAGCCATGCTAATGGGACTCACAGAGAAATGATACAACTATAAAAGAAATTCTGATTCAAGCTTTTTCAGTATTCACTAGGTGGTATCCTTCGATCTCTAAGTGGCGGTTTAAGAAATTCACAGAGGCTGGCATTTGTTAGCGGCAGCAGACATGAATATACAGAGCCAAATGTGATATTAAAATCCGAGTCCAGGTGAACTGGTATCTTTTTCAGTCCAACCAAGTAATAGAACAGTGAAATAAAGATCTATGTATGATTGGGAAACCTGTCAGGATCTTGAAAGGAAGAGGTGGCAATATTAAAATATTAGAACCTAGAAGTGTGAGTGTAAAAGACAACTTTATATTCCTCAGCAATGGAAAATGTCACCATATAGTGTAGGAAACAGCAGTAAGTATCCAAAGTAGAAGTCAGGTGAAATACGAGATTGGCCGTCTCATCTCAGTGGCCATCAAGATGAAGACAACAGGTCTAACCACTGTACCTTACAACCTCAATCCCGGGGCTAAATGATATAGGCACAAAGCTGGTAGACAGTGGGGTCGTGGTTTGACCCTAGATCTTTGAAGTCCGACATCCAAGCATCCTGGCCCTCTCTCTGTCTCCAGATCACATGCAGCTCTTTCTTTGCTCAGAGCTTTAGCCCTTATTTGTACTTGCCCTAGACACTGTGGAGGGTGATCTCTCTTATCCTCCAGATCCTTCCTGAAATGCCCTTGAGAACTTCTCTGCCACCTAATCTGAAATAGTTTTCCCTCTTGATAGCCATTCCTTTCTTGCTTTCTTTATAACAGGTCAGAAGCCGTAGTTGCTTAATTTCCTGGGTGGCGGTATTTGTATTTATTTATCAGCCTCCCAAACTAGACCACAAGCTCAGTGAGGAGAAGGCCACGTTCTCTGTGTCTCCCGCTCTTCTTCCTGCACCTGGCACGGAGAAGATGCTCAACAGATGACTATTTTAAATAAATCAGCCTTAACTTGTGCCGGGGGAACATGAGGTGTCCGATCCCACAGACCAAGAGCGGTAGCTGTAACCTCAGTCTGCTACGTGTTCTCGAATGAGAAGCTTCCTCTCTCTGGACCACTGTTTCCTCGTGTGTAAAATAAAGGCTTGGAGCGATTACCTGCTCTCTAAATGTTCTCCATTCTAATTCCCACTCCCTAAATTAAGCTAATTCACAACAACCTGTGAGTGGCTGGTGGCTTATTACCATTCCCAGAGAGGGCTGCATTTTAAATAGATAATGCTCCATGTTAATCTCTATTTTTAAGCTATCAAGCAGCATGATAAGTGAAAACAGTGGAACTGATTGGAGAGAGATAATTTTGGTCGGAGGGCAGCGTAGCCTGAAAGTCTGCCCCTATGAGACAGCTGCACTCAGAGTTCCTGCTTTTCTCAGCGTCAGCTTCTTCCCTTCTGATTTCAACTGAGACTTCAAAAGGACTAGGATTTTAAAAATCGTTCCTGCCCTTCCCCCCTTCCAGGACGGCAGCAGCCCCTCTGAAGTCCTTCTGTCCCAGCGGGGTTCTGATCTCTAGAAACCCCAGATTTCTACTTTCCAAGCGTGGGGTTCTATCTGGTGGGCAGACGCTGTGGTTTCGCATGTGGGGTGATAATCATCTCTTGCCAAGCCTCCAGTTATTCATCGGGTTACCCTTCCAGAACTCCAAGTGTCCTAACCAGGAAAATTAATGTCTGAGCGACAGGGACAAAGGTTGGCTCAGAAGAACAAAGAGAGGAAGCATTCGGTAGTAATAACAATATTGGTTTCTGTGGCAAAATGTAGAACTTGCCCAGGATGGCTTTGTTCACGGTCTCCTCTTGAGTTGTTTTGATCCAGTTGTTATAAAAATCTGTAGCAGTGAGGGCTCCCCTTCCCACTGCTCTCCTTACACACACACACTGTCTCTCTCTCTCTAATCTGAGTCCTCCAGAGCTCTAACCAAGGGCTCTGTGATCGGCCCAGCTGACCCTCCCTCCTGATGAAAGTGAGGGTACATTTTGTCTAGTCACAGGGACCCCACCCTTGTTTTTTCCTTTGGCTATCATTTTCCTCCTGGCAGCTGGGCTTCGAGGTGGCCCTCTTTGATGCCTGTGTCATAACTAACCCCAAGGGATGTTGCTGTCAGGCCGTACTGGACACCTGCATCTCCATCACCAGCATCGAAGTGACGATTGAATGACTGATTGAATGACTTTGGGCATTGTTGCTTCAGCCAGTGTTTTCTTTCATCTCAGCCTCAAAACTCAGCCTCCCTGCCCTAAAGGTTTATTACCAGAGGAGTTTATTTAAATAAATAGCCCCTAAGCCAAAATGTGCCGGCTCCCACCTCAGTCATAGAATCGTTTTCTTTTTTTCGTGGGTCCCATATTCCAAGAGATCTGGGCGATTTCCAGGGCCATCACCATTAATACGCTGAAAGACAAAGGTCCAAGAAAAGACGACAGAGTTTCAAATATAAGAGAGACCTGTCAGTATCAGTATGACTTGTGAAAAAGTGCACCCTCCCTCAATGTTTTTTAAGAAAGGATAATGCCACACACGGGCAGAACAAACATCTTTCTTGGCAGAGTTCGCCTTCTACGTTTTTGCCTCCGGAGCAAAACGAAACTTTCTAGTTCTAGATCAATCTACATCATGGCCACCACCCCCGCTACTCGATATGAGATCAGGGGACCAAGAACACCTGCATCTCCTGGGAACTAGAAATGCAGACTCTCAGGCCCCGTTCCAGACCTACTGAGCCAGAATCCTCATTATAACAACATCTCCAGGGGATTCGTATGTACCTTAGAGTCTGAGAAGCACCGCTAGCCTCACTCACTGTTAACTTTTTTTAAACTAGCACGGTGCAACCTGAGAGAATTTAGAGGTATTTCTGTGCCCATAACAGGCCGAGGTCAGGCATTTACAGAACAGTTGGAAACAAGAAAGTGCATTGATTTCCATGCACTTAGCAATTAAAAAAATTTAAACAAAACAAAATCTCTGTTGGAATGTGTAAAACTTGTATTTTCTCATCCTTTTCTTGTTTGATGTGTTTGGACTTATTGGTAAAAGGAAGATTTGGGTTTTATTTTTGTCATATTTTTGCAAGACAGAGGAAGCATACTTTGCTCCCAATCCTAACAAAATTCACACGTGGTAGACAACTTTTAAATGCTTTAAGAGCTTTTGTAAAATAAGTAAGTAAATAAACGGGATGTTTAATGTTAGTTATCTCTGGGAAGGAGCAGGGCTGATTAATTGGGTATTTGGGGAGGGGGCGTGGGATGCTCTGAGCCGGCTTTTTGTAGACTTTGGGGCATCAATGTACACACCTTTAAAATAACCACCATTGTATTGTCTTGTAGTGGGGACTCGAGAGGCTCCCCTTTGACTAGATCTTAAACAAGTTAACGATGCACCGTTTAGATTACTTTTGTACTTGAGGAGGAGGGAAAAGATAGGGAAAAGAAGCTTTGGAGAGTCAGCTGCTCGGGAGTCCAGTGGGGAGGGGTTGGCCTAGTAACTCCCATTTAAACTTAGGCCTAATTTTCTTAAATATTAACTACATAGAATAACATGTAGCCCCCTAAGTTTTCCACATCATAATTTCTTAAACACTAGAGTATATAGAATATTAAACATATACAATCTCCTCCCCAAATGTTAATCCTGGAGATTGGACTGTCTTAAACATTTCTATACCTAATTCAAATTCTTCTCCAGGTTGAAGGATAATACTTAAAAAAGAAACTATCTTTTCAAACTACCCAAATTTGGGGATTATCTTCCCATGTAATTTGGGGGGTTGGAATATGCATCGGATTCTCAGCAGACACCCTGAAGGAACATCCTGAACTTTATTTATAGTCTAGACAGGGACTTGAACCTACCAGCCCCAGAGCTTAGTTTGACCTTATTTCAACCTGTTCCATCTATGGTCTTCTGCAGCCCAATCTGTAGCCCATCCTGTCGGTCTCTTAATTGATTTTGTATTTCTTTGGATCGTAAGATGAGTAAATGTGTTTTCCATCTCACCAGGATTCTTTTCATAAACTTCCAATCTCAGGAGCACACAATTCTTCCCCCACCTCTCCTCAGCTTTACTGGGTTGTAGTTGAAATATAATAGTGTGTAAATTTAAGGCACACATACATTTTGATCTGATATCAATGTATCAAAATGATTATTACCCCATTGTGTTAGCTAACACGGTCCAACCCCTCACATAATTACCTTTTCTTTTCTGTGGTAAGCACATTTCCAGATCTATTCTCAGCAACTTTCAAGTATATGATACAGTATTGTTAACCACAATCACCATCTGTACATTAGATTCCCCTAAACATATTCATTTTATAACTGAAAGGACAACATAATGATAAAAGTGCTCTAATTAGATTCTGGACAGAACCCACGGCTTTACATGACAATTTGGTTACAATGCTCAAGTTCATTCTACTGACACACTCCACACACACACACACACACACACACACACACACACACACAGAGGCACAACAGCCAGGGCAAATAGAAATAACTATGAAAGGCAATGATTCCTAATTTCTGAATTAAGGAATGTACATGAGAAGAGGAAATATACAAATTGCTATGCTTTCTCAAGAGCTTAGAAATAATTTTATAGAAATCAATATATTTCTAGCCAAACACAATACATAACAATATATTTTAAAATAATATAAAGAGAGAAATGACATCTGGAAGGACTAGGAATGTTTGTGTAATCGAATGGTTTCTTACTTGGGTAAGATCTCCTACGTAAAAAGGGGAAGTCATCTATTCTTAGTTCCTTGGATATCCATCTATGTAAAAGAGGAAGAGAAAAAAGCCCCCTTTCCCCCACCCCCAGCAAAAAGTGTGATTTTACTTTAGAACAAATCAGGAAACTTAAATATGCTGTCTCTATGATTTCTCTGTTTATAGACATTTTTTTTTTACACAATGTCATAACCCGTATATATAATATGTTAAGTATTTCTAATGGAACTGAAGGACACTCTACTTCCTGAAAAGAACTTTGGGGACCGGAGCACAAAATTCTGACCAATTGGGACTGAAAAGTGGGGACTTGCATAGAAGACACTCCTTGAGATTTCTAGAGTCACCCAAGCCCTCCATCAGTTCCCATATTTTGAGAAGATTCTTTGCAACTGTGGTTTCTAATGTCACTTTCCAGTAGGAGGGGAATCTTTCTGAGAAGCTATTTTTAGCTGAGAGTTTGTTTTTGTTTTTAAGTCACAAGTTTTCAGTTCTATAATGTTATTCAGCAAATAAGTCTCCTGTTTTTGTTTTTTATACCCACAGGCTCCTAGATAACTAGGAGAAGGTAAATGGATTAGATAATATTAAATGGGTATAAATTTCATATAGTATCTTATTTAATTGCCATTGCCGCCATGTGGAATAAATGTTTCAGTTTTACAGGATTTGAAAACTGACCTTAGCTACATAGCTAGTAAAGTGGGACAGAGGTGGGGTTCAAACATGAGTTTTTAATTTTGAAATTCAGGCCAGGTGAAGGTCCTTAATGGTGGCTCACATCAGCATCTTATGAATTCCAATGAGGAAGGTTAAGTCCAGGTAATTTGACATTACCACCATCGACATGACACCATTTCTGCTTTGATTGCTTAAATGACCAAATATGCATATAGTCCACTCTGAAACCGTAAAATAAATTTATATAAGAGGATTTATTGTACTTATATTTTGGTTACTAGTTGCTTGTTGTTTATTCAGTCTTCAATTGGAGCTGTTCTGGAAAATGCCATTCCAGGTAGGCTTTGTAATAAATAGGCTGTCATACTTTTTAATGCAATCATATCCATTTAGAATTTTGTCCTAAAAGGATTTATTTCAGAGAACCGTGAAGTTATTGGAATAGGAAGCTTTCTTGTGGCCTCCTCTGCTTTCTCTAGATTGGCAGTTTTCCAGGCTTTTTCTCATTGTTTTCCAGGATTCTTTGTGGAGGACAGAATCTTGGAGCAAAATCTGGACTCTCATTCTGGCAGACTGAACATTCTATAATGCCTGGAAATAGTCACTTCTACATGCTTGTGTAAATATAAGGATAGGCCTGGTTGTTTTCAGAGCAGCATCAGTTATATTCATTTCCTGCCCTACCTATACGCTTAGAAGAATCTTGAGATTTTGTGCCTTTTTTTTTTTTTTTAAATTATGAACTATGGAGAACAGTATGGAGGTTCCTTAAAAAACTAAAAATAGAGTTACCGTATGATCCAGCAATCCCACTCCTGGGCATATATCTGGGAAAGACGACATCTCTAATTCAAAAAGATACATTCAATTCCAGCTTTCATAGCAGCACTATTTACAATAGCCAAGACATGGAGGCAACTTAAGTGTCCATCAACAGGTGAATGGATAAAGAAGATGTGGTATATATATATATATATATATATATATATATATATACACATACACACACACACACACACAATGGAATACTACTTAACCAGAAAAAAGAGTGAAATCATGCCATTTGCAGCAACATGGATGGCCCTAGAGATTATCATACTTAGTGAAGTCAGACAAAGACGAATATCAAATATCACTTATACGTGGAATCTAAAAACATGACATAAATGAACTTATTTACAAAACAGAAATAGACTCACAGACATAGAAAACAAATTTCTGGTTACCAACGGAGCAGAGGGAGGGGGATAAATTAGGAGTTTGGGATTAACAGATACACACTACTATATATAAAATAGATAAACAACAAGGACCTACTGTATAGCACAGGGAACTATAGTCAATATCTTGTAATAATGGGAAAGCATATAATATATGTAATATTCAATATATAATATAATGGAATGGAATGAAATATATATAATAGAATATATAATGGAAAAGAATCTGAAAAAGAATATATATATATACATTTTGTATATATATATATAAATCAAATCAACTATACTTCAATTTAAATTTTTTCTTTAATTTTTTAAAAAGAATTAATGTTTAAAAGAAAAAAAAGAAGAATTAATGGTGAAGGCCAAAGTTTTTATCGTGAAGGCCCAATGTTATAAGGCTTAATATTAGGATCTCCCGGCTGGACATGACTTATTTAAGTGTCTTGAACTTTTTTTTTTAAATATTTATTTATTTTGGCTGTGCCAGGTCTTAGTTGCGGCACGTGGGATCTTCGTTGCGGGATCTTTTTTCTTTTTTACTTGCAGCATGTGGGCTTCTCAGTTGTGGCATGCATGCGGGACCTAGTTCCCTGACCAGGGGCCCAGGGATCGAACCTGGGCCCCCTGCAATGGGAGTGCAGAATCTCACTCACTGGACCACCAGGGAAGTTCCCTGAACTATATTTTAATACTCACAGCAGCGTTGAAAGAAATGATAGCAAGAAGCAGCATAATTAATTACTCAAGGTCAAATTATGAATAATTCTAGGTTTTTTAAAAATGGTGTAACGTCCAGGGCTTCCCTGGTGGCGCAATGGTTGAGAGTCCGCCTGCCGATGCAGGGGACACGGGTTCGTGCCCCGGTCCGGGAGGATCCCACACGCCGCGGAGCGGCTGGGCCCGTAAGCCATGGCCGCTGAGCCTGCGCGTCCAGAGCCTGTGCTCCGCAACGGGAGAGGCCACGACAGTGAGAGGCCCGCGTACCGCAAAAAAAAAAAAAAAAAAAAAAATGGTGTAACGTCCAAAAGAAGGTCTCAAAAACACGTCAAGAGAAATAAATCTTTATATTCTTTGCAAACTTTAGAAATAGTTGCTAAAATGTATATGACTCATTAGGTTTTTAAAAGAAACAAGAAAAGAGTGAGCAGCAATACTTAAGAACACTAAATTTTAAAGAGGAATAGAATTCAGGATTAAAGTCATTACATAAAATAATGAAGGGAAACAAGTTCAGAATTGGGAGTCTACGGTTCTAAGCCTGGCTCTGTTTCTAACTCTATGTGATCTTGGGTAGGTCACCTCCTGTTTCTGGATTTCAGGGGAAATAATACTAGGACCTCACCCTTGTTTACTCTCATTAAGTATCAGATTTCTCATCTGCCTCCTCAAAAATGTTTTGAAAAGGAACTCTCAGTCTTCAGGTTATAACAAAGGCGATTTTCAAGGCAGCAAAAGTCTTCATCGAAATTTGCCCTGGGGTCCTTCTGTTGGTTTGCATATTCATTAGCTCATCCAGTCCCACATCACAAAGCAGCTCAGTAAAACAGGGATTTTTTAAATTTATTTCTACAGTAGTAAAATTCCTTTTTATTTCAACATGCTCTCTTTTACATGAAAGTGCATGTTCTGTCTTCAACAGCAATGTTGGTCTTTAAAAAAATGAAAATATATAATAAAAGATGAATAAGATAGAAATAAAAACTGTCACATGCATACAATCCCAACAGGTGACAGTGGCCTGAATTTTCTCCTCTCATTTGTGATCTTCAATTACAGTATTTTTCTTTTTTAAATGAAATTTGGGTAAAACCATTTGTTGTGTTCATAATGTTGCCATGTTGTTGGGTGCATTAAAAATAAAAAATAGAAAGAATGGGAGAAAGACATAATCCCTCTATCTTCTTTTTTTTTCTATTAAATACAAATATATTTTTCTCCTTGTATAAGTAATCTATGTTTATTTTAAAAATTTCAAAAGCTTAGAAATATTAGAATTGAGAAGCAAATCCTCTGTTATCTCATTCAACCAGAGATAATTCATTATTTTTAGTGTATGACTTTCTAGACTTGTTTATATGAATACATCAAGCATATGTGCACATATATATTTAGAACAAATCATAACACATTTCCCATTCTGTAATCTTGTCACACTTAGTGATATATCTTAACATCTTTTCCATATATCTCTCTCATTAGGCAAATGGCATAAATAATAGTACATGCCATCATCAATAACCAATGTGCTGGAAATTCCCTGGCGGTCTGGTGGTTAGGACTCCGTGCTTTCACCACCAAGGGCCTAGGTTCAATCCTTGTTTGGGGAACTAAGATCCCGCAAGCTGTGCAGTGAGGCAAATCAATCAATCAATCGATCACCAATCTATTAGTGACGGACATTTTGTTGGTTTTCAGTATTTTGCTATTATACATATGCTACGGGGAACATCCTTGGACACTGGTATCTTAGCATTCTTCTATACATATCTCTGAATAGATAAATTCTAAGTGAAATTGTGGAATCAAGGATATTTTAATATTTGAAAACTATTCTGTGGAAGTATATAATGGCATTTATATTTACATTCCCTCTAATGGCCTTTGAGAACGCATGACCTACAGTCTCACCAAGCATTTGTCACTCATACATGCTGTAGAAATTATTTTCTCCAATTTGGTGTTTGTGCTTAACTTTGTGATATATTTTTGCATATAGAGTTTTCACCTTTTTAGGTATTTAGATTTGGCTATCTTTCCCTTTACAGATCTTAGCATTGGTTCTATTCTAAGCAGGCCCTACCCCATCAATTATAAAAATATTTTCCACTGTGTACTACCAGTATTTTCTTTTACCTCATTGAAGTCATCCATATAGTTACTTCTTTTTTTTTCTCCCCAGAGGGAAACAATTTGACAAACTGCCCTCCAGAAAGGTCATACCCATCTACATTCCCACCAGCAGTGAATGAAAATATGTTTTAACAGTGTTTGACCACACTGCACATTGCCTTTCATTTTAATATTTGTCAATTTGAAAAGAAAAAAATATTTCCCTCTTATTTTACTTCACATTTCCTTTATTTTTAATGAAACCATCTTTTAAGATATGTGCATTTACAATTTTTGTTTTTTCTCCTGAAACTTAAGTTATGTCCTTTGTTATATTTTTCTGCTGGGCTTCACTTTTTTTTTTTTTTAAATCGATTCGCAAGAGTTCTTTATATTTTCTTATACATTTACAACACAATCAGAAAAGGAATGTGAAAGTTACGACCTTTTTTTTTCATTATGTATGTTGCAAATGTTTTGAATTGTATTTTAAACTGTGTGTGATAGGGATGAAGCCTCAGATTGTGCAAACAGAGCTGTTGACCAGAGGTAAATACCATAGTGCGGGCAGGGGCTGGGGAAGGGGGTAAAGAAAACTTTCCAAACAGTTTATGGTAAATGTCAGGACAAAACACGCCCCTCCCTCCCCAAAAACAAGGCCCCACAAAGTATGACTCATTCTCATGCTAACAGTCGTGTGTTGATGGTGGCTCAGGAGCTGAGTCTGGGGCTCGCCCACAAAGGGCCGTGAGGGAAATGGATGGAGGAGAAGAGCGGCCAAAAGGGAGGGGAGGGGATGCCAAGGCCTTAGGGGCTCACCGAGCCTCTTAATACTCCATAAGATGCTCTTGGGGAAGATCGTCATAGACAAAATTAGGTATTTTGTCTCTGCTTTGGTTTACCCATGTAAGGCACAGGTGAGGACAGAGAATTCGGTACATAAAATACTGTGCGACATAAGAGAAATGTGCTTTTTCTCTCTTAAGCCAGAGCTCTGGGGTCACAGGTGTTTGGGCTCCAAATTACCAAACCCCCACCCCCCCGCCCGCAACAGCTACCCCAGCAATCAGAGAGCAGTACATTTCACTTATCAACACAGAAAACAAATGATTTTTATACCTTGCCCATAATGCTCAACGCTTATGACTTTGCATCTCCCTGTTTCAAAGCTCTGGATTTGTATATGTGTCAATCCCAACCTCAATTATACTCCAATACAAATTAATTTAAGAAAGAAATAAATAAAGCATTTTACAGTGGGGAAAAAAAAAAGCTCTGGATTTGAAATCCCGGCCTTCTCACAGCCATGCCGAGCTACGTTTGACATCACCATCGCTAATTCTATGCTTCGTTAAAATCTTGGCACATAAGTGCCAAGAGCATGATGCTTCCCATTTTGCTGTACACGTTTCCATGGATATCTGCACATTATCCCCGTGTTCGGCAGCCATACCAGGAAGTAATGCCTCTTTACACTCGCTGCAAGTACAGCGTCTCAAGATATGAATGCCAGCTAAAGTCTCCCTATTCGACCTTGGTCATTATTTGCTGCACTTGTGTATGTCACAAGCCTGCCAATAACACTTTCATTTTGTGTTTCCTGATTATTCCAGGAGGATGATTGGAAATTTTCAGCCTGGCAGTCGAAGTGTGTTCATTCACCTTCAAGGTTGCTGCGTTTCAGCCCATCTCTGCTTTCAAACAAAGACAAACACCTCTACAACCAGTATCAACAAATGAACTGGAGTGCAATGGTCATAGGTGAGGACTTTTTCCTCATTCCTGAACCTGGGACTAATCGTCTACATAACATACACTGAACGGAATGAGGTAACCACAGCGCTCTGCTGCCTGCCACCGTCCTGAGAAATCTCGCGATCACTGCCTCGCAAGGGAAGCATGACCTCATCCAAATCATGTATCATTAGAAAATGCGGTCAAAACTGTCTGCCCTTATAAGGGGAGCACATACACATCTCCCCTTTGTTGTTGCTATTTCACCTACCATTTTTTTTCTTTGGCACTGAACTGTGATCCGTCTTATCTGAAGAGGAGGTTAAGTCAAGGGGAAGAAAGATAAACACGGAGGAGTGGGAGGAAAAACAGGCAGAGGTGGTCTGGCAGGGAAGCACGTCAACGCGCTGCATGGCATCAACAGGGTGTAAGCTGCTAGAAACATTCTGCAAAGTTCTAGTTCGACCCAAAGCAACTTAGGTGAGAGGCATCGTCTTTACGCCATGGGTGTGATGGAACAACATCATGGCATAGTTTGTTATGAGCCCCTCTGAGAAGGTCATCACCTCTGAGGGAGATAAGTCTGTGTAGGTAGGGAGAACACTAGCCCCACCTAAGGGCACTTGCCTGACACTCAGCTACTCAGAAGCTGGGCAGCTGGGCTGGGGGCTACTGGGGCAAGAAATTGGGACTCCAGAAGTAGTAGGGGAGGGAGCCATTGTGAACATCTGTATTGCTGAGAATTGAAAGAACTCTTTTTGACTGGCACTGTATACCCAGGGAGAGTTAATGTGTGTTAAACTTAGATAATCCCCCCAAGCAGGCTTCTCTCTACATCAAAACCCACTATCCACCCTTTATAAATTTTAATTGGGGAACTTTTGTGTCATTTAACCATTTTAGGCTATTTTCTATCGTTTCAGAATCTCCATGATGTTTAATTCTATTTTTTAGCCTGCACACCTACTCCAAACTCCTATTTCCTTTTCTAACGACAATATTAAGTCATCAGAACTGTGTTTACTAATAGTTTCTCAAGTTCCTCTTATTCATGGGCAACTCTGTAGCCACATAATCACTTTATAAATAACCCATGACCAGGGTGTTTAATCCGCCTTATCTCACTTGTATGGTTTGTAAATTGAGTGTTTTCCCTACAACTTCTTAGCAATCAAGACTTCAGTTTGGAATTTCTTCCACTTACTGACATATTTATTTTTAACTCTTGCCTTGGCCTTTGTTCAGATATGTGTCATAAAGGCAATAAGCCCTGGCTGTATACACACACCTTTCCGGGGCTGGTTCAGAAAAGCACGGAGTGAGGGAGTAATCCCATCTGTGATGCAAACTTTGTTTACCAGAGGGTCAGCCCTATGAAAAAACACTTCCCATACAACTGAAGGCGAATACAGGAGACAACAGTGCCCAAATGTCCCGGAGCCGTGGGTCATTGTCATGGTGATGACTTGCGTTAAGGATCTCTGCAGGTGCAGGAGCCTTTGGAATATGCAGAAAGTCTCCAGGCTTTGTGTAAGTCGCCTCCAGCTGGCTGGGACTTTCCACAACGAGCATCTATTCAGCGACTGTGGACAGAACCAGACCTCCATCTTAGATGCTTCCTCCTCTCCTCGAGGGGGTCTGCAACTTTCTAAAACGGAGTGCCAAATGTGGATTCTTTCCCTTTTGGTACTGGGAAGGGGACGCTTAACGGGGTGGTGCATCCTCCTGCAATGAGGGGAGGGGGCTTTTATGACTATTTCTGGAGGGGGCCAGGGTGATGGTCCACCAGCTGGGGAGACATAAACAGAATCTCTAGTAACTGCTGTGGTTACAGCCAGAGAGGCGTGGCCCCGGCGCTAATTACACGGCCCAGCTCAGGCCCAGCGTGCCCCCAGAGACCAGAGGAACTCTGGGGTCTTCTTTACTGCTTAGACCAGATGTCTGCCGGCACCCCAGAGATAACCAGCTCAGTTCCCCAGCTCTGTGTCACTAATTACGGGCTTTTTCGGATGTTGTCTCTGCATGAGGCAGACCTGGAAGTGCTGTTTACCAACCAACTTTATCTACTTAGGACAGTGAGCCATCTCTTTCTATCTTGATTTACGGCCCAGTAAACACAAGGAACATATTCTCCGCTAGAGACTTAAACTTCCTGCGGGAGGAATCCACGCCCATGTCTTTAGAGCCTCCGGGCTTAGCCCTGTGCCTGGGACACAGAAGGTATTAATATTTCTTGAATGGATAGAGTGAAATGTGATTGCAGTGAGCTGATATGGTCTCTCCAGTGACTGGATAATAACTGTGACCATCTATTGATTTCCAGCAGAGTGTCACAGTGGAGACAGAATCTCTCCAGCCAGTGCAACCACCTTGCAAGATAGACATAGAATCCCCTTTTCGCACAGGAAAAGACAGCTGCTCAGAGAAATTAGGCAACTTGCCTAAAGCCACAAAGCTGTGAGTGGCAGAGCCAGGAGGTTCATTTGTCTCCAAGGCCCTTGGGAACATCCACTACATCAAACCACCTCCCTGAAGTTGCTGGACGTGGAGAAAGTGAGATTGGAGTCACGACTGCTCAAGCCAAAGCCTGGTCTAGTGAAACAGGTGGGGCTGGAAAGGGCTGGAAAGTGGGAACCTCCTTGTCCCTGACATTGCTGCCCAGCCCTATGGGGTGAGAACAAAGGCTTTGGCTGGCTCTCTTCCCGCACGTGGGCAGCTGCGATGGCACCACATCTGAGCCTTGGCACCGTGTTGAAGGGGGAAGTGACACACGGGCTGCCGGCCTCTTGCCTAAGGGCTCTAGAAAGAGTCAGAACCATCAAGTGTCCACGTTAAGTGGGAAAAAACCTAACGTGCATGTCCTCATTGAAATTCAGTCAGTCCTTCTGAGACAGGAAAAACACATATGGAAATTGTGTGAGGCGTTCATTTCGCTCCCCTAATTCTGCCTCAGTCCCAACTTCCCCCTGAGGTCTCCAGGACAATCAGGAGGTTTGGGTCAGCCCCCGTGGCTGGCTGGGGTCCTCCCTCGGTGAAGCAGTGGGTGGGGTAGTGGTCTCCTCGCTCGGCCCCTAGAATGGTTTTTCTCTCCTTCCTGCCCTTCTCTGCCGGAGTCCAGCGATGCCCGAGGGCTCCCCTATCCTCACCCTCAAATCTCCAATCCTGGCGCGAATCACTTCTGCACCAGAGTACGTATTTTAAGGCATTTAACCTAAGGAAAGCCTCTCCTTCTAGGAAGAAGAGTTTGCTCTCCTACTCTGTGCAGTCACAGGGACTGGTGGTCCAGTGGTTAGGACTCAGCACTCTCACTGCTGGGGCCCCCGGTTCGATCCCTGGTCTGGGAACTAAGATCCCGCAAGCCGTGTAGCATGACCAAAACAATTTGAAAATTAAAAAAAAAAAAATCCTCTAATCTTGTGGGGTGGGAAAAAAATAATCTTTTGAAGTCTTATAATTTCCATTTTGGAGTTTACCCATTTCGTTAAAAGTTATCTGCTTTACCTGTAAAAAAAAACCCAAAAAACCCTCTAATCTAGTAGCTACTGTTGCCTGTTTCTTCTCATCTACAGCTGCTTAGCTGCTAGAGAAGCAAAACTGTTGGATACAAAGCAACTGAGGAACGAGGAGAGATGGGTGATGGAGCTAGTTCAGTCCCCTCGTGGTCAGGCGGGTACTTCAGCAGTTAAGAGGGTGTCCTCAGAGGCAAGGCTTCAAGTTGTGGCTCAGCCAGGACATAGCCCTGCAAACCTGCACAGTTACTTAATCCCAATTTGTCTCCAAAGTTGGGATAATAGTAGCCCCTACTCATTGGGAAGCTGTGTATTTAAGGCCATAAACATAAAGCATTTAGGACATAGTATGTGCTCAGTAGCTCCTGGGTATTATTGTTACAGGGAGTACTGTGAAAATTCTTGTCCTGTAAAGAATATGCTGGAACTTGCCCCTAACTCTTAACCCATCCACATCTTCCATCCATTTCTTTGCTGTGGCTCAGTTGAGGTAAAAGATCTCAAAACAGTTCATGCTCCGTAATTTTATACTTATTCAAATGCTTTCATATTCATTATCCCAGTGCCTCAAATGACATGTGATTAATCAATATTTATTTTTATTTTTCACAGCTATGTCAGGCTGCAGATGGGATAGATAACGATGGTAACATCTTATAAAGGAGGGGAATCTTCCATGAGCTCACACTTGGGGCTGAGCCCTATTAGTTTGCATCATAACCAAGCGCTAGAAACTGGGTGGCTTGAAATAACAGAACTTTACTGTCTCACAAGTCTGGAAGCTAGAAGTCCAAGATCAAGTTGTCACAGGGTCGGTTTCTTCGGAAGCCTAGTGAGGGAAAAATCCATGCCTCTACCCTAGCTTCTGGTGGTTTGCTGGCAAAATTTAGTGTTCCCTGGCTTCTAGAAGCATCACCCCAACCTCTGGCCTTCATCTTCACATGGTGTTCTCCCTGTGTGTGTGTGTTTCTATGTCCAAATTTCCCCTTTTTATAAGGACACGGTCATATTGGATTAGTGTCCACCTTAATGATTTCATTTTAACTTGATTACCTCTGTAAAGACCCTATTTCCAAATAAGGTCACATTCTGAAATACTAGGGGTTAAGACTCCAACATATATTTTTGGTTGGGGGACACAATTCAACCCATAATGGTAGCCAACCATGAAACCATGACTGGGGAGGAGTGAGCCAGTAGGGGAGGCAAGAGAGAGCGGGTGGGAACACCTGGGTAATTGCAAGTCATTGGTTTTATAGCTCCATTAGGCTGGAGATTGCAAAGAAGGGAAAAGGGAGAGAAAACAAGACCTAAACCTTGAAGGGCCTTGATTCTCCCAGGGAGCATGAAAGCTTTAAATCTGGGAGAAAGGAGGTCACAATACATCAGGGAGCAGTTTTGTGGAAGATGGCTGGCAGGCCAGAGGAGAGGACCAGTGAGAAATCTCCTTGTTATTATACAGGTCACAACTGATGAGGGACTGTGTTCAGATTTTTGAAGATAGTTACCTTCTCTCCACTTGGTCATTCATGCTCCTGGTTAAAGGTGCCTACTGCCTTCAGTCCCACAGAGCACAGTCTGCCCCCTGCCCACTTCTCAGGTGCCAGCCTCCGGTCCAACCCGGAGGTATCTGCAGAGCTCGGCAGAGCTAAGTGACAGCCAAAGAGGAATAATCAGGACTCAAGAGGCCAAGAGAGCAGGTGGGCAACATCCGGAGTGTGTGGCAGGTGGTAGGGTGTTAGAAGCAGGACTTCCACTCTCAGAATGGGGACTGGCACAAGCAAAGCAAAGAAATTTCAGAGGCTGATTACGGATCAGTCATCCAAGGCAGAGAGAAAGATGGAGACTCAATTGCCAATACTAAAGAAAAAAGAAGGGACCACATCTTAGGAATCAGACAGAAACTCAACTTGGGACCTGGGCACAATGAGTCTTCAGAGCCAAACCTGGTGCCCCAGTGAGGAAGGAGGAAAGGAAGGAAGGAAGGAAGGGAGGGAGGGAGGGAGGGAGGGGAGAAGGAGGGAGGGGAACAGGGAGGAAGGGAGGGATCTTTCAGGGCATGGCATCCTGAATTCCCTCCGCTTTGTAAGAACTGAACCAAATTGTCCAGTTTGGCTTTAACTAGAAAGGAAGCAGCCTGCCGTGTCCATTACTGCATCTATTGCTTTTTCACTAAATCTAGAAATAAATCTAGTTCTATGGAGCTGCAGAGACAATTTGTGGAGGGGCCAGGGAACACATGTGACTTCAGGATACAACCTGGTGACACGTGAGCACTGTAAGGAAAGCCGAGAATTGACACAGCCCAGGTGGTCAAGGGGCGAGGGACGAGAGCCTTCCTGCCTGCCCCTTCATTAGTTCTGACTGGCCCGCTAAGAATACCTCAGACCAGTAAAGCATCTGGGAGCCAATCCAAGCTACTTAACTCCAAATTACTAAGGTGCCAACAGGCGCTAGGCTTATAAATCTGTCTTTTATCATCTGGTTGGCTTAGCCAGGTCTCCAAAAGCGACAGTAAAATTTTATGATGTACTTTAACAAGCCGACCTTCAGAGTCAGGCTTTGTTCTGTATGAAATCTTTCCCCTGCAGCAATGGAGGTCAGACTAGATCACCTAACCCTGCCTTGATGCCACGAGTTGTTGGACTGAGGCTAGACAGTCACATCTCAATAGATTTCTCATTCAATATAGTGAAATACCCTGGCCTTAATGCACTCTTAGCCTTTTTGTAAGTGGTATAATTATAAAGATTTTCTGGTTGTTCAGTCTTATTTTATTATGATTATTTTTTAAACTGTTGTAGTTTTTTGTTTGTTTTGTTTTTTGCCTGCTCCTCGCGGCTTGCAGGATCTTAGTTTCCCGACCAGGGATTGAACCCAGGCCCCGGCAATGAAAGCGCCGCGTCCTAACCACTGGACCGCCAGGGAATTCCCTTTACTGTTGTAGTTTAAAATTCCACCTTAGGGTAGGTAATTTGGAAATAGCATTTTCTCATTTCTTTGAAACCATTTTTTTAAATGCCAGTTATTACTATTCAATTTCTCTTCAATTTATTTGTTTTTCCATAGAAATGCCATTTAAATACATCCAAATTGCTTAAAAGGTGAATGGAAATAATTGTTTAGAATGTCTACTGTTAAGCCCCCCAAAATAATTAATAATTTGGTTGTAAACAAATACTTAATGCTCTTTCTAAGAGTAAATAGAACTATGGTTGAGGATTATTCGTGTCAGGGTAACAATCATTTCCCCAGCTAAAATTTGATTAATGAAAGAACGATTTTTAACTTGTGGTATTTCAACTACTCGAAAGTGTCCCCGGGAATCTACAGCAGATGGTAGAAAATGACAAGAACCGATTCTCACAAAAAGGAAAAACAACTCTGTGAACCATTCAATGATAGAGTGGGGTCTGAAAACCATCACCGTGCCCTCAACAAAAATCCAAGCCAGAATTCCTTTCTTAGGTTAAAAATGTACCATCTATGCCTCAACGCCTAAGTTTTCATTTTCAGTTTGATTAATCTCAGAGTTTATCTGCCCCCAAACAAATTCCAGAATCATTTTGTCACTGGTTCAATCTATGAGGCTCTCATGAGATTGTGCTTCAAAAAAGTATTTTAACAATTATAAAGTTTAAAAGCCCAATTTTATAAGAAGCTAGACTAAAACCTTTACATCGAGTTCAGAGTAATTGTCTTCAGGGCTGTCCTCATGGTTCACTCAATGGTGTCATTGCTGAGAAAGTTCTGGAAACTTTTCAGAACCCAAGGTCAATTCTTTCAATATCCTCTGGGGTGTCAAATCTTTTTTCCTTGTTTGGAGCTTTGCTTTCCAGAAACAACTCAAAGTTTATTCTTTGAGTAAAGCAGTTGGTCCACCTAGGTAACAACGGCTCCAAAACCCATTTAGACTCATGGGATGGATTTTCTTGTGCGGCTTGTAAATCAATTCTCACAGCAACCCCAGAAGAGTTTTTGATGTGTTTTAAGCAAAGTAAAGATCATAGACAGGAAGTATAGCTTCCCAAAGTGGCTGTTTTAAAGTGACATTAATCTAGCTAGGAATCACAATGCATTTTTAAAATAAATTAGCGTGAATAGCCGTGGTTCAAACATACACAATGCTGAAGGTGAAATGCTTTAGGGAAACATAAAGAGAACTTTAAAATGTTTGACTTTTAAACCACATACTTAGGGAGAAATCATTGGACTGCCATACTCACCACACACAAAAGAGTGAGATGAGAATTATTTCATTGCCCCCAATATTGCTATTTTGCAGAGACTCACAGAGAGATGAGAACAGAAATAAGAATAACACAGGACTTGTGGTGATGAGGGAGCCTGCTAACCCAGTTTATGCTTCTGGAACAATGCCCTCCTTCCTCCCTATGATTTACACTTGCCATGCACTCGTGCTAATAACCCTAAAAATCCAGTAATTATGAGTTTAACATCATGGGTAGTTCCAACCCCGAATACCACTTATAACGGCTCGTGTTTATGTGTTGCTTTATGTATTTTACAGGACTTTCTTGCATGAGCCCCCTGAGAGGCAGGCAGAACAGGTAGCCTGCCCCTTTTAAAGATGGGAATATTGAAGCACAGAGGGTGGGGTGCTTGGCACAAAATTGCAGGGCTACTTGGCAATTGATAAGGATTTCGGACTCCAGGTCTAACTAATTCCTACACCAGGGTTCTTTCAGGGCTGAACTAAAATCAGCCCAGCACTGTGCACTCCAAAGTCTACCCTGAAGTCATGTATGAGGTCTACTTAAAACACAATTTTTTTAAACTGTTATTTTAAAACATTTTTATATTATTTTTATACAATTTTTAAAGGTTATACTGCATTTACAGTTTCTATAAAATACTGGCTCTATTCCCCATGTTGTACAATACATCATATCTTACAATAGCCTATCTTTTTTTTTTTTTTTCTTTTGCGGGCCTCTCACTGTTGTAGCTTCTCCCGTTGCGGAGCACAGGCTCCGGACGCGCAGGCTCAGCGGCCATGGCTCACGGGCCCAGCCGCTCCGCGGCATGTGGGATCTTCCCGGACCGGGGCACGAACCAGTGTCCGCTGCATCGGCAGGCGGACTCTCAACCACTGCACCACCAGGGAACCCGGGAACCCCCAACAGCCTATCTTACACTCCGTAGTTTATACCTCCCACTTTCCCACCCCTATTTGGCCCCTCCCACCTCCCTCCACTGGTAACCACTAGTTTGTTCTCTGTATCTGTGAGTCTGCTTCTTTTCTGCTATATTCACCAATTTGTTGTATTTTTTAGATTCCACATCCAAGTGATATCATACAGTATTTGTCTTTCTCTGTCTGACTTATTTCACTTAGCATAATGCCTTCCAAGTCCATCCATGTTGCTGCAAATGGCAACATTTCCTTCTTTTTCACGACTGAGTAATATTCCATTGTCTGTGTATACCACATCTTCTTTTTCCATTCATCTGTTGATGGACACTTAGGTTGCCTCCATATCTTGGCAATTGTAAATAATGCTGTACAAACACTGGGGTACATGTATCTTTTTGAATTGGTGTGTTTTTTTTTTTTTTCCAAATACTCAGGAGTGGAATTGCCGGGTCATATGGTAGTTATATTTTTATTTGTTTATTTAAATTTAAAAAAAAATTTTTTTGGCCACATCACGCAGCTTGCAGGATCTTAGTTCCCTGACCAGGTATCAAACCCGTACCTCCTGTAGTGGAAGCATGGAGTCCTAATCACTGGACCACCAGGGAATTCCTGGTAGTTCTATTTTTAGTTTTTTGAGAAACCTCTGTACTGTTTTCCACACTGACTGTACCAATTTATTAAAAAACAGTTTTTAATGAAGTGTTTTAGGCAAACTAAAAATATAGATATTGGCACAATGGATATCTGTAGCATACCATCCAGCTTAACAATTATAAACTGTTTAAGCTAGAATTGAAGCCTCCTTTGGCCCCTTTCCAGCCTCATTCATCTGCTTCCCCAGGAGTAGCCACTCTGCTGGTCGTGGTGGGCAGCGTTTGAGGTGTACTTTCTATTTGAAGACCCTTTGCTTGGGCCTCGGTAGAACGGACCTCAAGGTGTCCCGGGCCTTTTCTGACACCTAACTCCCCTGCCTCCTGGTGAACTGACTGGGTGGGGAGTGGGCTGAGGCTTGAGGTCTTGCAAAGAGCGGTTACCTGACCAGTGCACCGGGAGGTAAGGTAGCCGGCCTCAGAGCTGACCAGGTAAGAGAGCAGAGGGGAGAAGGAAGAAGAAACTTCTGCCTTCCCAAGTGCTAAATTGGAGTCTCCCTCCTCCAGCCTCAACACACAGAGTTTCACTTCTTCTCCAAAGGGCTGGGAGTAGAGTCAGGTAGGTGAAGTCTGGGAGCCCCTTCTCACTTTTCCCTTCTGGTTCCCTTGCCTTGGGTTTGCCCTCTCACTCAGGTGTCGTCGCTCCACCTTGGGTCCCAGATAGTCCCCCAGGGGACCCGAGAGCCTGAGCTGTCCACCCCTCCACCTTTGCCTACCCAGAGGAGGGTCCCTCTCCAGGAACCAGAAGGCTCTGGCTTTGTTCTGCTCCGCTGGATGTGACCAGCCCAGACTCCTTCCTGCTGTGTCTTTCAAACGGATAATTCTGTAAACCAAGCTGTGGCGAAGGAAAAGGATTAGGAGACTCCATAAAAGGGATGTGTATGCATTTGCACGGTAGGTCATTGCCTTGGCCTTCCTTGCCTTGCTGGAACTTTTTTTTTTTAAACCTCTTTATTGGAGTATAATTGCTTTACAATGGTGTGTTAGTTTCTGCTGTATAACAAAGTGAATCAGCTATACATATACATATATCCCCATATCCCCTCCCTCTTGCGTCTCCCTGCCACCCTCCCTATCCCACCCCTCTAGGTGGTCACAAGAGGCAAGATTTTAATTGAGTGAATTTCCCAGGTAGATGAGAATAGCTCCAGAGCAGGGGGCATGTTGGGGGAGATCTTTGTATGTAAATAGTGCCTCAGGATCTAGGTCTACACGGAGAGGGAAAGTGGCTTGGCCTTCATACCCCTGAAAGGCCTCAGATTTGGATCCTTGATGTTCTCTCCAAAGAACCAGCCCTAAGATAGTCTCATGGTAACAAAAGATATTCCTCATACAGCTTCAAACCTGGGTCTGTTATCAGACCACACAGCCTACCTGGGTACCACGGACCAATCGTTTTTATGGATTCTGTAATTCCTGTTTGATTCTGAAATCCTATTTTAGCATAATTATACTGTATTATATTGTATTTTTTGTTTTACAAGCATTCGCTTATTAAATGTATATGTCGAAAATACCTCATGTTTTTGAAATTTATTTTTCCAAACTTTTTATTTTGGAAATGTGACTCTCCAGAAGAGTAGAAAGATAATGCAATGAATATATCTGTCACCAAATGCTAACCTTTTGGCAATTTTATGTCTGTCCATATTTCCATATATATATGTATGTGTATATATGTATACATATATATGTATACATACACATACACAAATATTCTTTTTCTTGCTAAAGCATAAATTCAGTTGCAGAAATCATAGCGCTTCACCCCTAAATACTTCAGTATGTATCTTCTGGAAATAAGGACGTTTTCCTAATAATGACAATGCCGTTATTACAACATGGTATCACATCACAGCAAAGTTACATACTGTCAACAAATGGGGAGTGATGCTCCCTGGAAGGTGGAGTATCTACAGAAATTATCTGGAATTCTTCTGTTCAGGAGATTTCTCTCTTCTCCGCTCTTCGTTGATGGAGTGTTAAATTATTTCAGCAGGAGCCCATTAGACTGAGGTGGCTCCAGTGCCATGGCAGCCTATGTCAGCAAACCAAAAGCTAAGCCTGCCAATGCCTCAGAATTACAAAACTGAAACCTGAGGACAACCAATCCCCAACAGCCAACTAGGTTTTAAGCTGTAGCCAATCATTATTTTCCTTACTCTGTTTCCACCTTTTCTCTATAAAAGTCCTCCTAACCACTTCTGGTTTGGTACTGCTCCCTTCAAATCAATTTTAGTTCCAATAAACTCTAAAATTTTTAATATGCCTCAGGTGATCATTTAACAGCTCTTAATCATTTATTATATCAATATGGACTCATGGATATTCATTTTATACTTTGGGTTATGATCCAATACTGCTTTGTTTACTTTGTAGCTAAAATTGGACCAGCTTTGGCTTCTGGGAGCTCTTTCAGTTGCTTTCTGTGACTTTTGATACACTCCCATCCTTATGGGTTTTTTAGTTAGGTTTCTACAATTTTGTTTTGAACTCTTTCTTACTTTCTGGCACAACGAGACACTCTTGGCTCATCTGGTATATTTTCTGCCTGAGTCCTAGAGTCAGCCATTTCTCCAAGGAGCCCTTCTTCCTCTAACTGGAGAATGAGATTAGAAACCGAGATCTGGGTGCCAAGTATGCTTACTGCTAGCGGGCTATTGCTCCTTCTAGACCCTCTCAGCCAACAGAGCAAGAAAATATGTGTATGTATACTAACCTGTCCCTAGACACCCATATAAAAATATTTCTATGTGTAATCATCTGTGTCTACATTACGCTGAACATGAGTTAATACTGATGTCTCTAACTCTAATCCATTATCACATGGATCATTCTAGCCTCCTCCCCTTGCTTATCTATAACTTCCCCTCCAACAGTGAGAAATCTGGCTCCCACCACCTGCCATCTACTTAATTGTTCATTGGCTTTTTAAAAAAAATATACTAAGTGTTAGTATCCATTACTGCCATTATTTGATGCTCTAAATGTCCCAAATTCGGCCAGTGGGATCCCTTTCAGCTGCATCCTCACACACAGCCCCTTCGGTATTTGAGCATCTCACTGCTTTCGGCACAAGAAGATATTCTAGACTCACCTGTGCTTTGTCTCAGGCATAAATCAGTCATATTTTTGAGGATCCTTAATGCCTTTTAATAGAGAAGTTACTGTATTTAGAAAACAAGATCAGGGTGCCTAGTTTGCAAATTGCTACCGAGTTTTTATTACTTTTCAGCCCTTTCAGTGGACAGAGCTCATCATATCTATACAATAGCTTCAGTCTTCTGAGTGCTATAGGAAATAAGGCCCCAGCAACTGGTTTAAAAGGCTCAAGTCTACATTTCCTTATCATAACAGATCTTTCTTTCTTTCTTTCTCTCTTTCCTTTCTTCCTCCCTCCCTCCCTCCCTCCCTCCCTCCCTCCCTCCCTCTCTCTCTCTCTCTCTCTCTCTTTCTCTCTTTCTCTCTTTCTCTCTTTCTCTCTTTCTCTCTTTCTTACCACACGGCTTGTGGGACCTTAGCTCCCCAACCAGAGATTTAACCTGGGCCCTCAGCACTGAGAGTGCAGAGTCCTACCCACTGGACTGCCAGGGACTTCCCACAACAGATTTTCTTTTATACTGAATTTCTGTCTCTTAGGTTGCAAATCTGGGGTAATGAAAACGTTAACTTGGATTTGATATAAGGGCCACATGTTATATGCAATATACTTAATCTTCAAGTGAAATGAAATTTTAAAATACTGTTTCAAGCAATTGAGGTTACTAGGACAACTAAGTGTAATCAGAGTATCACAAATCTAGACACAGACACCACTGGTTAGCAATCCAAACATCTCAAAGCGAGACAGCCACACTAATGTGCTAATTACGGTATGCGGGTGCTAAAGGCCAGCCTGCATTAGGCCTGTCGGACCAGCCTAATTATTAACAGTGCCTCCTGTCGCTCTTGGAAGGTCCCAGTTTATGTTTCCGCAGCATCTGTGCCCTCTAGTGGCCAAACAGTGGTAATGGGGAAAGTGGAGAAAAGTAGGCTTCTGTGAAACACACTCGGAAATAGATTTGTACCCATTTCAGGGTGTAAAACTAGAGCTGCGAAAAAGATATCTAGGACTTCCCTGGTGGCGCAGTGGTTAAGACTCCGCCTGCCAATGCAGGGGACACGGGTTTGAGCCCTGGTCAGGGAATATCCCACATGCCACGGAGCAACTAAGCCTGTGCACCACAACTACTGAGCCTGCACTCTAGAGCCTGTGAACCACAACTACTGAGCCCCCGCACCACAACTACTGAAGCCCGCGAGCCTAGAGTCCGAGCTATGCAACAAGTGAAGCCACCGCAATGAGAAGTCTGCGCACAACGAAGAGTAGCCCCCACTCTCCCCGCGATTAGAGAAAGCCCACACACCGCAGCGAAGACCCAACGCAGCCATAAATGAATAAATAAATTAATTAAATTAAAGAAAAAGATATCTAGTCTCTTAATCATTTTGTAGAAATAATCAGAAGTTTATTCAATTAAAAGATACAAAACAAGATGGGAACCTCACACATAACGGGGGGTTTGGAGTTTTTTTTAATTTTTACTTATTGGCAAAATTTAAAATATTGCCCAACCCAGGAATGGCATATGAAAAATGAAAAGGCAAGCACTATTTCTGGGAGTAGAAGTGGGTATAACCTTTCAAGACTATACTTTGGCAATAGGTTTCAATATGTGACATGTTAATATTGTTTGACCTATCACTGGAAGTTTATGAAGGATCTATTCACACAAAAGCCAAAAGATGTATATAGGAGAATATTCATAGTTTAAAAGGAACATTTGAAAATGACCAATGTTCCAAAATAAACAGCTGATTAAATAAATATGATTGGTACATACAGTGGAATATTGTAGATGTGTATTTGACCGTCAATAAATTGTTGAGTGAAAATAGATAATAAAAATACTGCAATTCCACTTATTAAAAAACATGTCTGTGTATGTTTGTATATGTATCACACAGGAAGATGTCTGCAAGAAAGAATACTAGAATATTCACCATGGCTGTCTCTAGATGTTTGAATTGCAGATAATTTTTACCATCTTCTTTGTTTCTTGTTTTTTGTATTTTTGGTTGCGCCATGCAGCTTGTGGGATCTCAGCTCCCTGACCGGAAATGAACCCGGGGCGCAGCAGTGAAAGCCCAGAATCTTAACCACTAGGCATCAGGGAACTCCTTTCTTTGTATTTTTTGAATAAATAAATGAACAAGTATCCTTTTTATTAAAAAACAATAATGTTATATTTAAAATCAAGCAGAATAAATAAAATTGGTTACTTAAACTATAAATAAACAAAAGCACAATATTTTTTCTTAAACAAAAGCCATGCTGAAATATTACCCATCAATAAAAAGGGACGAACAGCTGATTCATGGAACAATACTTTGAGTCTCAAAAATGTCATGCTGTGTGAAACAAGCTAGGCGTGTTTCCATTTATGTGACATTATAAAAGAAGAAAGAAGTTTATATTGCTGGTATACAGATCAATGGTCACCTGGGGCCTAGGGTCTGGGATTAACTGCAAAGAGGCTTGTGAAAAAAATTTTGGAGTGACAGGAATGTTCTATGTCTTGATTGGAGGGTGGCTACACAGGTGAATATATTTTTAAAGTCCTGGAACCATACACTGGAGATGGACCCACTGAACACATTAAAGCAAAGTTGCTCATGTCTACGGTGGATCTTTGTGGCTTATGGAGACAGTGCGATTGGCTTGGAATCCCTAAACTCAAGATGGGCATAATGGGCAGGGCAGGCCCTGGGCACGCATGTAAAATTGGCAAGATTTGCACTTCCCTCTCCCTGGAACCCAATCCAGTCCCTCACCTCATTCCATCCATGACTTTACTGCCTAACAGTATTAGGCAATAATGATATTATTGCCTAATACTAACAGTATTTTTGTTATAATAATATTATAATAATATTATATAATATATAATAGTATTTTTGTTATAATAATAATAATATTGCCTAACACTAACAGTATTTTTTGTTATAATAATAATAATATAATATATATTATATATAACATATATAATATATATTATTTTTGTTATAATAATAATAATATTATTGCCTAATACTAACAGTATTAGGCAAAAAGAGTATTAGGCAATACTCTTTTGCACCCTCCCTACTAAAACATGCCCTGGAGCTTTCATTCAGAGAAATGTGAACATTATTATAACCAGCCTAATGTTTTATACTGCCCGGGGTGTGTTTCTGTCTGGATTACAATCTAAATCCGAGGCTAGAGAAAGGAAACCCAATGAAAGACACTGGAAACAAGCTTCTATGCCATAAGGGTCTCTGGAAGACCCACTCTAAGGGTAGAGCGTATCTGGCTTGAGGCCCACTACTTCTGTCCTTCGATCTTTAGAGCTGCAAGGGACCTTACAAATCCTGTGGTATATTCATTCATTGGTTTGTAACCTTAGTTACTGAATGTCCTTTGAGTTCCCCTGGGCCAGGTGCTAAAGATACAGAAGAGAATGAAACAAACAGGTCGCATCCACAGGGAGCTGACTGTCATGTCCAAGATTCCAAGATGGCAGCCAGGTGTCAGGACTCACCACCTGAATTCTCCAGCCCCTCAAGGCCAGTGTCCACAGAAGCCTTGGAGGGCAGGATCACAGGACGGGTCTGCACACTGTGCTTCAGGCGGCACCACTGGCAATCCGGGCAGGCACAAAGAAGGCTAATCAAGTCTGCCCTAGATTTTACAGCCAAGGAATCTGGAAACAGGAAAGATAAGCGATTTTCCTATTATTTTAGAGCTCGACAACTCTAAGGAATTTGTTCAGAGGTATGCTAGATAAATTAATTGCTGTAGGGGAAGATCCCATTTTCAGACAGTTACCTGTGTAACTATATTAGTTTCAAGATCCCCCTTATCCCCTTGTTTTGGACCCAAGTTAAATTTTTAAAAGAAAGAATAAATGTTCATTTCACAAGGATTTCATAGTGAGCCCAAGTTTGTAACATCTGAAATGCTATTTCCTGGAAGAGACTTGGGAGACAGAATAGAATAGAGGTAAAAAAGCATTAAAAAAAAAAAACCCTCAATACTTTTATAGAAGATAGCAAAATGACTTTACTCTAATTGGTTGTGTTTGGGTCTGTGAAATTACCACAAGTACTAATTTTTTTTTTTTCCATTTGAAGTCAGGTTTAAAATTTACACTCAGTACTTCCCTGGTGGTGCAGTGATGAAGAATCTGCCTGCCAGTGCAGGGGACATGGGTTCGATCCCTGGTTGGGGAAGATCCCACATGGCACAGAGGAACTAAGCCCGTGCACCACAGCTACCGAGCCCGCCTGCCTAGAGCCCGTGCTCTGCAACAAGAGAAGCCACCGCAATGAGAAGCCACCAGAATAAACTGGCATATATTCCCACTACCCAAAAAAAGTTTCCTCATGCCCCTTTGAAGTTCCAATATACAACATTTTGGAGGTGAACCAAAATTCCAGTTGAGGTATCTCAGTTGGGAAGCTAGGTTTTTTTCTCCTGGGAGGAGGCCATTTGCAGAAATCAGATGTGCACCAGGCAAGTAGCTTGTTTTGTTGTTTTTTTGTTGTTTTTGTTGTTTCTTCCCATCTGTAATCCCTGCTGTTCTTCCCAAGTAGCTTATTGGCATAAGTGATTTTAGCTGGGCAATATTGTTCTTTTTGCTTTGCAAATTTACTTTAGATTTAAATGAGAATTAGATTGAATTACAATGGGAGCAAAAAACAAAAACACTCATTTAACTCAGAGTCTAATTCTAAAACAACACAACGTTATTGACTAAGAAAGAAAAAAAAAAAGATGGGTGGGTACCTAAATTGTAGTCAGGCTGCCAGGGTTTACTTAATTCTTGTACGAGGAGGCGGGCGGGGTGCCTCTTCCTGGGTTGGGGGACAGGGGCACCGCAGGCAGTACCAGCTCAGGTGCCCACTGCCTTCCAGGAATTCTCCTCACCACCAGTGCCCAGAAACTCTCCAGGAACAAAATCCTATTGGAGCAAACAGAATGTGGGAGGATACAAGTGTATTTTCACAAATACTGTCACCTGGAGTAACATCTCCACCACAGTCATGTGGGTGAGGGCACAAATTCTCCTGGAATTTTCATTTCTTTAAAGATTGTTTATTTCAGAATACCTTCAACAGTCACTAGTTGCCAGGGTCCTTTGTAGCCTAAATACAATGCTCTTTTGCTTTCCTGAAAAGACTAGTTTGATCTTTCATTTGAGGATGTGCGAAGATTTGAGGTGTGCTGAGATAACTAGTCAAAACATTCCCTCCGTTTTTTCATGTTCTGTCGACTCGAAAGGCTGATGGGCCACAGACACTTGGGGGCAGGGAGGGGCTGCCTGTCTAGACCACCTGGGTCTTTTATTTAAATTAGCAGGATGCCTAGAAGTGGTTCATCCTGAGTGATCAGTGAACATCAAGACAAAGAAAGAACAGTACTACCAAGTTCTTGTAGGGACTTTTGCAAAATGCTTTTGTATCAGAGTAACTTGATAGCAAGTGTCACAACACCCACCTGAAAATGGTTTAAACTCAGGGTGGAGGGTTGTTATCTCGCATGATAAGAACCCCGTGGGTCCTTGAGTCCAAGATTGGTTAACTGGCAGCTCTGTGATGTCTTCCAGGACCAAGGCTCTTAAGCACAGACTCCCCCAGAAGCCTACTTTTCCTCCCAAATCCCTTGTCACTGTGTCTGAGTGTTCTGAAAAAAGTATAGAGGGAGCAGACTGTTGTGAAGGTAAAGCTCAACCTGGGATAGCGAGGGATCGTTTCATTTATGAGAGCAAACAATCCAAACACCTGGGTGAGAAAACTTTAAATTGTTCACCAAGGCAAGAAATAGAATCTCTGATTTTGGGATCATCGTAGTAATAGCCACAACTTTATATGGTGCTCACTCCCTACATGCCAGGCACTGTTCGAAGCTTCTCACCTATATTATCTAGTTTTTGAACAACACACTGAAGTGGGTACCGTTATCATCCCTGTTATACAGACAGAGAATGAGACGGAGAACGTAAGGTCACACAGGATATCTGTCTGCTACAGCATCTTCGCTTTTAAGGAGAATGCTTTGGGGTGAAGGCCATGGATTAAGAGATGGGCACATCTTCTCCAAAGCAAGACTCTATATATTGCAGAATGAAAACCTCAGGAGAAACCAGACCACTGTTTCCCTAGCTGGTTCACACTTACCATATCCGATTAATTCTCAGTCCCTTTCCAATTCGAAAAGCGTGTGTGTGTGTGTGTGTGTGTGTGTGTGTGTGTGTGTGTGTGTGTTTATTGGGAGTAATTGATTGGGGAGGGTTACCTGTTTTTAATACAAAAATTGTGCTCATTTATCTGTCCATAAAGATGTACCATTGACTTGGAAAAACAGGACACAGGGCCCCCAAACAACTCAAACTAATTTTTATTTGACTGTTTATGAAGTAAAATGGTTGCTTTATGGCCTAGCTCCCCTTGTATTTATTTTTATTTTTTCTCTGGAGCATTATTTATTCCCAATCTTAAAGAAACGACAAAAGGGCTTCTTTCATATCAACAAAAATATGCTTTTGAAAAATGGGAACTGCTTTTTTGTGAGTAGCATTACCTCTTTTCTTTTCTATTTCCCTGCCACTCACTGTATCTTTCCTAGTCTTTCTGGTTCTTTGGGCTCAGAAAAGTCTCAGAACAAATATCTTCACAGAATTTGTTTGCCCAGATCTTCAATCCCCTGCTAGAAATCAATTTTTCTGTATTTGGTTTGTTGCTATCTGTGGTTCACCAAAAAATGATCAGAAAGTGCTTCAAAGTTACCTGTGTGTGCCAGGGGCTAAAACGAGTATTTTTAAGTGATTATTTTGGAACACTTGTTTTCAGGTGGAAAGAAAACTGCAGGAAGGCAGATAAGGTGGTGTGAGGATGAAGAACCCTCACCTCAGTGGCTCGTGGAGCTCCTATTGGTGTCAAGCTCCAAAAGTCAACCTCAGATGGGCAAGACTGTTAATTAAAGATTTGCTCGCAGGATATCATTTACAGGTGGCACTAGCTCCTGTAACAGTGCCAGATGCTTATTACCTTGCACTCTGGAATCTCTTCCCACTTTTAGAGTCAAGGCCATTGTTAGCTGGAGGCCAAGAGATGGCGCTGTGAGCCCAGCAGAAAGAGCCACCTCCCAGCTGAGACAGAGCCACCAAAATGAACTGCCTGGGATTTTTCAGATTTGCTTTCTCATGGCCTTGGTGGCTTCTTCAAACCCCAAATGAATGCCCATGCCAGAGAGCATAAGAACCTTTTTCTCTTCAACCTCAGGAAGGGCTCGTCCCCCAGACATACATGATATAGAACTTCCTGGGAAGGCTGAGCCAGCCCCGCCTGTGAGGTTCTAGTTTTGATGAAAAGGGAATCTTGCAGGGGTTGGGAGGATGGGGGAGGTGACTTCTGAAGGCTTTTTGGAAAGCTGTTACTGTCACAGAGATAGCCTGGCATAAGTGACAAAGCTGAGTCATGCTTTGTCATTTATGCTTGTTCCCCCTTCTCTTGGGGGAAGAAGAGAAAAACAGATGAACCCAAAGCAAAAAGCAAACAAAAGTTAATTGGAGGCGTAAATAATGGGAGAGCTCTTGGGATGCTATCCACTTCTCCTTTCAGGCGATGAACACATTTTGATCCCACTTTGTCCAGCTGTGCAGAGAAAGTCCAAAATTGCTTTGATGGTGGGACATTCCATTTAAAACTCTTCTGACAAAATCAGCCTCAATTTTTGGATCTGTTTCTCTCCGTAACGTTTTCTTTTCTCACATGTAATCTGTGTATTAGGACCCAGGCGCTCCCTCACAGAAGAGAACTTTTTTGAGATAGGTTACAGAGAGCACAGTAATTACGGAGGAATGGAGCTCACTTCAGCCCTGAGAGGGTGCCAACCCTTGATTAGCTACATGTGCATCTCACATACTTTGTGAATTATGTGTGGAAGATGTTGACTCACGAGAAACTTTCCCTCTCCCCTACGCATACTTTAACTGTCATCCTCATTTCCATCTTCATCCTCTTACCCAGGACAATTGGCATGCTTATCAAAATAAACATAATTAGAAAGATAAAGCCACAGGGGAATGCATTGATTGAGCCACTGAATGCATTCAGTGATGCATTGATATAATTTAGAGCTTGAAGCATGCCTTTGCCTGAAGGTGACAGAGGGCTGGTTAAAAATAGGACCCAGGACCAGGTCTACCGAATCAGAATTTCCAGAGGCAGAGCCTGTAATCTGTACTTTAAATAAGTCCCCCAAGTGATTCTTATCATCAAGAAGCAGACTCACAGATATAGACAACAAACGTGGTTACCAGCGGGGAGAGGGAAGAGGGGAGGGGCAGAGTAGGGTAGGAGATTAAGGGGTACAAACTACTATGTACAAAACAAGCTACAAGGATATATACACGGACGGAGAATATATTCAATATTTTATAATAACTAAATGGAATATAACCTTTAAAAAATTGTGAGTCACTATACTGTACACCTATAACATATAATATTGTACATCAACTATACTTCAATTTTTAAAAAAAGCAGTAGCTTAGGAAACAGGACCTAAGAAATTGTCTAGTTCAAGAGTCATTAACTGCCAATAAAGGGCTGCATAGTAGATATCTGAGGCTTTGTGGACCATATCATCTCTGTTACAACTACTCTGTCTTACTGAGAAAGTAGTCATAGACAATATGTAAATGAAAGGGTGTGACTATGTTTCAATAAAACTTTATTTACAAAAACAGGCTGAGGGCCAAAGTTTGCTGACTACTGGACCATTTGACAGGTGAAGACATTAAGGACCAGAGGGGTGAGGCAATTTACTGAAGCTGCAGTTAATTGGTGGCCCAGCCATGCCAAGGCCACTGGGCCCCAGAACAATTCTCCCTTTATCGCTGTTACCAACCCAGCTCCTTGGACTCTTTATTTATTTTTTAACATCTTTATTGGAGCATAATTGCTTTACAGTGTTGTGTTAGTTTCTGCTGTATAATAAAGTGAATCAGCTATACATATACATATATCCCTATATCCACTCCCTCTTGCGTCTCCCTCCCACCCTCCTGATCTCACCCCTCTAGGTGGTCACAAAGCACCGAGTTGATCTCCCTGTGCTATGCGGCTGCTTCCCACTAGCTATCTATTTTACATTTGGTAGTGTATGTATGTCCATGCTACTCTCTCACTTCGTCTCATCTTACACTTCCCCCTGGACTCTTTAATCAATAGAAATTGATAAGTGGTCAGATGAGAAATTCAAGCAAGGCTTTATTGGGGCTCTTGCTGCAGCACAAGGGAGTGAAAACAAGAAACAGGTGACCTTGCTTGCTGTCCGAGGGCGGAGGGCAGGTTCCTTAGATGGGATGAGGGTGGGACGGCTTGGTGGGTCAGGCTGGAAGGGTGGCTTAGGTGGTCTGCCCACCCCCTTGGTGATGCTGTGTGCAGGGATCATGCACAGGACCCTGCTTTCGGTCCTGGCACCTCAGAAGTGGCAGTTGGTTTGGGGCCTTTTTTTTTTGGCCATACCGCGTGGCTTTCAGGATCTTAGTTCCCCGACCAAGGATTGAACCCGGGCCACAGCAGTGAAAGCGCAGAGTCCTAACCATTGGACCACCAGGGAATTCCCAGTTTGAGCCTTTTTGTATCTTATTGTCTATAATTGCCCTGGCTGCACACCAGCCCAGTTATTTTTAGTCCCTTATAGTTTCGTTGTTTTCTGTTGCTCCAGAAGATGTTTGTCCAGGTGCAAGCACTGCAGTAAAGGGTCCCAGGACCCAGCCTGTCTCAACCCCACCCCGTGCTTCCCTCTCAAGTCGAATATAGATCCACTTTGGTTGATTCACTGCTTCGGAATGAACTTCCTGCCATGCCACTTGTGGTCAGAGACAGTCATGATGAGGGAATGTTTACATCCCCTGCAGAAGATCTTGGCATCTCCTTTCTCTGGTAGGTGGGTTTTGAAAAAAAAATAATAATAAAATAGAAAAATAAAGTATCGACTGGTTAAGTTAAACAAAACTTGGAATTTTCTGGGCCAACTAAACTTTTCAAAGCTCCAATTGCTAAAAAAAAAATGTTTTTAAATTGTTCTTTTAAACTTATTTTTGAACAAGCCTTGCATCACCTTGAGAGGACATCTACTTCTCCAGACACGCCCCTCTGGTAATGTCCAACCCCTTTTTAACAACCTTCCCAGAAAGGGATGCCTTCATTATGACCAACTAATTTCCTCTTTCCCTGTTCTCGTGGCAGCAGCGAGCATCTGGTTGCCATTTTCTTTGTATATCTGAAGAACCGTCATTCAATTGCCACAGAGTTGTTCTTTTCCTGGCAAAGTGGCCAGTTCTCTCAGACCGTCCTCAGAAAACTTGTCCTGAAGTCATTTTTTTTTTTTACTTTTTGGCCCTGCCATGTGGTGTGTGGGATCTTAGTTCCCCCACCAGGGATTGAACCTGTGTCCCCTGCAAGTGGAAGCGTGGAATCTTAACCACTGGACCGCCAGGGAAGTCCCCTGAAGTCATTTTTATGGGTTGGGAGCCTTCTTTCTCCAAGCTGTCCACACTCTCTTAAACTGCATGGCTTTCAACTGGGTCTGCTGGTGAGCTCTGAGTTCTAAAGGAAGAACTTTTAGAAGAAGAGTAGCTGTGTTTTCCTCTATTTGACTGCCAGGGTCTGCAGTTACTAAATGGATGAGCCTTCCTTTTTTTTTTTTTTTTTAAATTTATTTATTTATTTATTTTTGGCTGTGTTGGGTCTTCGTTTCTGTGCGAGGGCTTTCTCTAGTTGTGGCGAGCGGGGGCCACTCTTCATTGCGGTGCGTGGGCCTCTCACTGTCGCGGCCTCTCTTGTTGCGGAGCACAGGCTCCAGACGCGCAGGCTCAGTAGTTGTGGCTCACGGGCCTAGTTGCTCCGCGGCATGTGGGATCTTCCCGGACCAAGGCTCGAACCCGTGTCTCCTGCATTGGCAGGCGGATTCTCAACCGCTGCGCCACCAGGGAAGCCCGGTGATCCTTTCTGGAGTGAGCCACATTCTGAGCTTCTGAGTTTACCTAGGGGGAAACCAGAGAGCAGGGATCCTTACTTCTTGAAGGAGAGTCGTCACTGTCACTCAACCATCAGAAGCTCCCGTACTCCTTCTCCTCCAGTGGGGCAGGGGGTATTTGTTTTTTGGTGTTTTGTGGTTTTTTTTTTTTTGGTACCCAGAAAAATTTTGCCCGGAATATGGAAACAATCTGGCGTTCTTGGAACTCTTGTAGAATTAATCGTTGTGCTGGAATTTAGGAAATTTTTAGAAATGGAAAACAATATAGCAATCACTGCTTTCAAAAAACAGAGAGCATTTGGCATTCAAATGACCTGGGTCTCCTGTCCCTTTTGACTTTATTTTAGGGTACTTTCAGTAGCGTGCCAAGGTTAATGCTCTTTTTTATACCCAACTTCTTTTTGGAAAAATTTCAAATCTACAGAAAAGTTGTAAACAAATATAATCTTCGTCTAGATTCACCAGTTGTTAACATTTGGGCACTTTTGCTTTATCGCTCTGTCTGTTCACCTTCACCGATACAAACACACACACACACACACACACACAAAACACCACTTTCTTATTATGGCTGAAATGTTTGAAAATATCCTGCTGGCATCATAACAGTTCACCTCTAAGTACTTCAGCCTGTGTCTCCTGAGAGTAAGGTAGCCTCCTACGTAAACATTAAATGAATGTCACTCCTAAGTAAATTAACATTAATTCCATAACATTATCTAAATATACAATCCATATTTAGATTTCCTCAATTGTCCCCAAAATGTCTTTCCATGGCTATCCAATTTTCTGATCCAGGATCCAATCTAGGTTCACGTTGTACTGTTTTATTTACCCTCCAGAGTCTCTTCTAATCAAGAACAGTCCTCTCACTTCTTATTTTCTTTCATGACATTGACTTTTTTGAAGGATCCAGGCCAACTGGTCTTGGAGAATGTCCCCTATTCTGAAACTGTCTGAGTGTTTTCCTATGATTAGATTTGAGTTAAACATTGTTGCCGAGAATGCCACATTGGTGATATTGTACACTTCCGCCTCATCACATCAGGGGCCCATAAAGCTGATGCCAAGTTTGATCACTTTCCTATGGTGATGTTCACCAAATCTCTTCAAGGCAAGGATGTATTTTCCTTCTGTGAAGAGCTAGCAATATATGAGTGGTACTTTGAGTCTACAGGAATCACATGTTCTCCAATAATCTTCCACCGATGGTCTTATTGTCCATTGATGATCTTTGCGTGAGTCAATACAGGGGGCTGAAAAATGGTGATTTTTCTAACTTTATTATTCCTTCCAGTTATTGGCTGGTATTGTTCTATAAAGAATAGTTTTCTCCCTTCCTCCCACTATTCTCCTCTCTCTCTCCCCCACCGCCCTTAGTTAGTGCTCTTGACTAAAAGAATTCACAAAACCCCTCTGAACCGCACCCCGCTTCCTTTACGGCAAATGGCATGGAGCGGGCGGCAGTGAAGGTGTCTCCATTCTATCGTGTTTCTCGTAATAAAGTCACAGAAATTTGGATAATGCTTCAAACTGAATTCAGTTTTTTCCTCCTGTTGGACCAGGGCTTCCTAGTTGACACTTAAAGCAGGTCACAGAAATGTACAAAGTGGTGTTTGATGGAGGGGAAGGGCAATAATCATGAACTTCACTGGGCCTTACATGTTGACCACCAGTTACGCTACCTTCCCCTTCTATTCATGCTGTCCCGCTCCTGGCAACTACATCACACCTACTCTCTCTTCAAACCTTCAACACTGCCCCAGCTCTCTTCACTCTGAGCTAACAACCTTGCTTCCTGGTTGTTGAATCGGAAGGAAGCAGTTAGGTTGCTTCCATGTCTTAGCTATTGTAAATAGTGTTGCAATGAACATTGGGGTTCATGAATCTTTTCAAATTATGGTTTTCTCCATCAACAGGGGAATGGATAAAGAAGATGCGGTACATGTACACACATACAATGGAATATTACTCAGCCATAAAAAAGAACAAAATAATGCCATTTGCGGCAACATGGATGGACCTAGAGATTATCATACGGAGTGAAGTAAGTCAGAGAAAGACAAATATACAATATCACTTATATGTGGAATCTTTAAAAAAAAGGCTACAGATGAACTTACCTACAAAACAGAAATAGAGTTGTAGATATAAAAAATAAACTATGGTTACTGGGGGATAGGAGGAGAAGAGATAAATTGGAATGTCGGGGTTGGCACATACACACTACTGTATATAAAATAGATAACTAATAAGGCCCTGCTGTATAGCACAGGGAACTCTACTCAATAATCTGTAATCGCCTATATCGGAAAAGAAGCTAAAAAAGAGTGGATATATGTATATGTATAACAGACTCACTTTGCTGTACACCTGCAACTAACACAACATTGTAAATTATACCCCAATAAAAAATTTTTTTAAAAAGTAGGTTTGTTGGGAAAAAAAAAGAAGGAAGCAATTAGAAGAGTTGTCCACGTTTGCACACACTACCACTCCCTGCAGACACCATCTGCTTCACACACTCTGCTTTCCCTCCCGTCAACACAGGTGAGCTGTCTGCGCTCCTCCCCAGACACACCCCCCAACCCCCTGCTTGGACCCCATCCCTTCTCAGCCCCTCAAGCACCTGTTCTTTTCCATCTACATTGATGCTCCTTCATTCTTTGGCACACACAGTTTGGAGTCATCTATGATTCCCTTTTTCCCTCTCACAACACATCTGATCCAAAGGTAAGTCATGTCTGCTCTACCTTTGAAATATATCCAGGATCTAAGTGCTTCTCAGGAGTTCCATTTCCACTACCTGGGCTACACCATCTTGTTCCTACATGGCCACCTAACTGGTTTCCCTGATCCCCCAGCTCTCGTCCCATCTGTCTCGGGATTTGCTGCATGCTGAATCCAAATGCTCACCACCTTCCCCATTCCTGCCTGCCCCGCTCCCACCTGCATTTCTCCCTGACCACCTTTCAGCACCTTGATCTCCTTGGTGTTTCCTGAATACGTGCCAGTCTCCCACCTTCAGGCCTTTGTCTGGCCTCTTTCATCTGCCTGGAATAGTCACTTCCTTTATGCTCACTTCCTTCTCATCTTTCTCAGTTATCACATGTTCAATGAGACCTGCTCAGACTAGTGTTTTTTTTTTTTTTTTTTTGGCTCACCGTGTAGCTTGTGGGATCTTAAGTTTCCCGACCAGGGATCAAACCCAGGCCCCGGCAGCGAAAGCACAGGGTCCTAACCACTGGACCACCAGGGAATTCCCTGACTAGTCTATTTTAAATTGCTGTCCTTCCATCCCACCTCCACTCCAGATCACCTTTACTCAGTTCTACTTTATAAAATACTACATAATTACCTAGGTTTTAAGTCACTGGTTTATTCTTTCTCCCATGAGACTAAGCTCTGCAAAGATAGGGCCTTCTTCAGTTTTGTTCACTGATGTACACATGCCACGTGACCAGAACAGTAAACTCTCCACAAATATTTGAGTTGCAAAAATGAATGAATGAAATTAGCCCCCCTTTTTTTCATTTCTTATTAAGCAGCTTTGATCACTTTTAGAGGGAGAAGTGTTGAGGGAATACTTGATAAATTGGACGAAAAACCAATCTCTTGTAAAACAAGTTATACTTTAATCCAGGAAAGCAAACTGTTGATTTAATTTATACCTAAAAAATTTGATGTACGTGCACAGCTTTAAAAGTCAAATAGTACACTGCTTAAAATGAAAACCAGCGTACCCCTTCCCCACCCTTTCCCAATCTTGATTTTTCAGTTTTTAGATAAAAGCATTTTCACCTATTTTAGCTATTTTCCTAGTATTTATCCTCATATATCTTATCTATTTATATATTCTTATACTTACTGATTCATATTGAATATTTTTTAGATATTCTCTAGTGACATCCTTATTTAGAAGATTAATATTTATTGCTCTTAAACTGTTTCCTCTCCTCCACATTTCTTTTCCCCACCCCTCTATTCCCACCACTATAAACACGTCATAGAGTTTGGTTAAATCAACATGCATACGCACAGATGAGCCACGTAATGTACTTTTTGTACAGCTTTTTATTTCCTTGCAGATAATAATTGCCTAATTTTTTTCATTTGCTTCATTTTCTTTGTATCATTAATCTATCTCCAAACTCTTTGCCAGCAGAATAAATCCCCTTTCGGTACTTTCAAACACACCTCTCAATTTCTTTCTTTTTTTGTTTTTGAGACATCCCTTCTGGAACACTTCATCCTACTACTCCAGGCCAGATTGGTTGCTCTCAAGGTCAGCTGTAAAGTTGTTATTCTAGAATCTCCCTTTACCATTATTCTTCGTCTTCTTCCTTGGTTCATACCATTTCCTGGATCCCATGTCATCTTCTTTCCTGATTCACTCACTCATTTTGATGAAATTCACACTCCAAGAGCTTCCTGAGAAATAAGTGGGAGGAAAATATGATGGGATCTTGCATATATGAAAATGTATTTTTCTATCTTCATACTTGATGTTAAGAGGGTATAAAATTCTTAATTGGAAATCATTCTTTTTCATAATTTTAAAGGAATTTCTTCATTTTCTGTTAGCTTCTGGAGTTTTGTGAAACCTGATGTAAGTTTGATTCTCTTGTGTTTTATATGAGATGTATGTGTGTGTGTTTTCCTCTCTCTGAATGGTCTTAGGATCTCATTTTTGTACCCAGTGTTCTAAAATTTCACAGTGATCTTCTTGGTGTGTTTTTATGTTATTTCATTTTAGTTTTGGCCACTCCATGCGGCTTGTGGGATCTTAGTTCCCTGGCCAGGGATCAAACCCGGGCCCTCAGCAATGAAAGCAAGGAGTCCTAACCACTGGACTGCCAGGGAATTCCCTTGAATCAGTTCTTTGTATTTTTCTCTTCTACATTTCTTTCTATTCTGTCTTTCTGGATTTCTTATGATCAGGATGTCAGACCTCTGGACTGATCTAAACTTTTCATCTTTTCTCTCCTGTTTTCCACTGCTTCAACTACACATTCCTTTTTTTTTCTGGTAGATTTTCTCAGCCTCTCTCCTGATACTTTTTTTTGGGGGGGCGGGTAGGGAGCAACTTTATTGGGGATTTACCCTTCTGTATCCAAACCCTATGCCTTGGGTAAGCTAAAGGACAGGTACCCTTGCATTCCAGAAATATGTTCGCCTCAACTCTTGCTAGGGTGCAAGGGCCCTGAGCGGTCCTGGTGGCTGTGGCTCAATCCCAGGCAATGAGCAGCTCAGCTCAGTTTCTTTCCTACCCTCTGCCGCTCTGAATATTGCTTCCGTGGGACTGAATGAACTTTGACCTCTAGATATTGGCTGATCCTGAGCCCGCCAGTTACTCCATTCAGGATGAACATGAGGTGAAGGCTGACCCTCTTTCCTGAAGCAATTAGGGCAGCCCTGGCCTGAGAGATTTCTCATGGATCCCAATTAGACTTGGCATCCTGCCAAGGGAAGTCACTCACCTGGTGCACGGAAGGGAAAGTGGTACACCAAGTGCACCTCCCGTACATCCAGCTTAAGGCTCTGCTTGGCCACTAATGGTGAAGCATAGGAGACAGATGTCATGGCACATCATGCTGGGTGTCTTTAGAAGGCAAGAACACGAAGTGGCAGAGGGAGACTCTGGGGGTAAGAAGGACGCATCATCCTTAAAAAGCAAACTGTTTCCTTGGTACGCATTTCCATATGGGATAAGCCCACACTACCTATGGATAGAGAGATGTGCAGAGAACCACAGACACCCACACGCTCTGCGCGGGGCCTGCCCGAGGATTCCCCGTCACGGCCTTGGTTCCTCTGCGTCTGAGGTGACAGTTCCCAGTGTGCCAGGGAGAGGAGAGCTGTATAAACTGGGCCCTGACTGTTTGAGGCAACTGCCTTTTCCACTTACGTCAAACTCTCCTGATACTTTTATTTCATTTTTATTTTTGCTACAATAGTTTTAATTTACAAGAGCATTTTCTTGTTATTTCAAAAGTTCTTCTTCTATCGCTTCCCATTCTTATTCATGAATGCAACGTCTTCTCTTTTGTCTTTGTGCACTTTAACGATTTACAAATTTTTTTTCTCTTTCCCTCATTGTCTTTCTTCCTCTGTGTTTTTTTATTTGCTTGGTTTGTTCCCTTTCGTTTCGTATTAGATATTTTCCTTACATATCTAGTCATCCTCACCTGTTCTTTCATAATTAGCAAGGCCCTGAGAGGGTGACTAGAAACTCTGTGAGGCGAGGGGCTTTTCAACCTACAGTTCATCTTTTTTAACCCTACAAATGATAGACTGCTGGTGTATCTGTTTGGACATCTGAGTCATCGGTAATGGGGAGGGAAAATCAATCAATAATATCCCATTTCTGAGCTTGAAACCAATTGAGAAATACACATGGAGAACAGAATAAGAGCTTTCGTTCTGATAGTGCTGATTGGAGCACGCGGCTTTGGATGTGTTCCCTAATTGGAGCAATTCACACCCCTGCTAACTAACGCAGATAGGAAATTTCAGGTCTCCGCTGAATAGGCAAAGCATGCCTGTAAATCGCACCACACAGTGGAGAGTAACCTCACCGTACGGTAAGGTTACTTTCTTGGAAGAATGTCAGAAAGACCTGTATACTGATGCTCTGCCTGTTTCCAGTGACTCCTTATGGGGCTCAAAAACTCTTTTTTGGTGAATTAATAATCCCTGTCTTAGTCTCCTTGGAATATTAGGTCAAGTTGTGCATCTGTGGTTTAAGGCAAGCTGCAGCTCTTCCCGCCAAGGCTAAAATATTATCTTCCTGCCCTTTTCAGAACAGAAGCATCAATCTCCCCATTTTATTTCAATCCACAAGGTCAGCCCTTGTGCCCGTGCCTCAGTGTCCTAGCTAAAGTGACAAGACATTGGAGTTTGGGAATGCAATAAACATCTCCACCCAAAGCTGGAACCAAATGAGAAATAAGACATAGGAGACAAAAAAAAAGAAGATCAAAATGTCAATATATGACTGATTAAGCTGATTGAAGAATGTGGATCTGAGGCCTATTGGGTTAACTGACATTGTCCCCTAGACAAATTAATCAGATTTATTCAACCTGGCACTGAAACGGAAGGGCAACCACAGGCTCCACGTGATGGCAAGCAGACCAAGGTGTGTCCTCTGTGTCAGCAGCCAGATCGGACAGAGACGCCCCCTCCCCCGCCCCCAAAGCAGAGCTGAGCATATTCAGCTCCTCCCCCACACTTCAGCAATCAGATCAGCCACTTCCCATGGGGAGTGGTACGGAAATACTCTTACCTGTGGGAGACATGAGGAGTAGAGAATAGGTATTTGTCCCTAACACATATCTTGGATTTTCCCAAATGAAATTATATATGGAAACCATATAATTCAACCTCCAAACTGGGACACGTCTGGAGAATGATTGGGAGCCCTATCAGTAATTAGTCCAGGACTATGAACATAACCTAGAACCATCCACCGGGAGGAAAGGTCACCTCACTTAAAGGGAACTGTGGGGATGCTCAGTTGATTTCTTTTACCTGGATTATTGACATTCTTCCATTTTCTCAAGTAGTCGCTAATAGATAGTCTCACTTTTTTTTTTTCTTTTTGGCCATGCTGCACGGCTTGCGGGATCTTAGGCCCCCGACCAGGGATCGAACCGTGCCCTCTGCAGTGGAAACACAGAGTCCTAACCACTGGGCGACCTGGGAATTCCCTGGGAATAGTCACACTTCTACGGCCTTTTCTCTATATATTCCTTAGTCATCTTATAAGGAGGACAGAAAGAGGGAAAAATAAAAATACGTTTCAGTCATTTCAAATACAATAGGCATTTAAAACTAAATGTTTGTTGAGTGAATAAGTATGTAAATAAATTTTTTTAATGTAATTGACAATATTCTTTTCTGTGGAGATAGAGATAGTCTCTATTAACTTAAGGGGAATAACAGAACGAAACAGAACTAACACTCACTGAGAAACTGTGACTTATTTAACTCTGTTCTAAATTTGTACGGATCCTGGTCCTGTAGCTCACAAAAAGTTGTGCTCAAGTAGCCAGGAAGTCACCAAGAACCTATTTCCGGATGTTTAAAGAGAAACCATCTCCAGAAGGTTATTGACCATTAATACACTTTACAGTTGGGGGAGATATTTATTTTCATTTTTCATTTCCTGTTTCTTATCTTATGTTCTCAAATTGAGGCCATTCCTTGGCCAGAAGAGCGTGTTTTAGCACCATCTGCCTCCTGCCATTTATCAAAACTTTCAGTTAATCAAAACCAGGAAGTAAAATTTCAGAAAAAGACAGAGCTGTGTTTTTCACATCAGGAGTAGTGACTCTGTGTGTGTGTGTGTGTGTGTGTGTGTGTGTGTGTGTGCGCGATCAGAGGTGATACTGGTGTTAAGACAGAAAGAAAAGCTTGGACTTTGGTCAGTGGTATGAGTTAAGGACTTTTTTTTTTTTTTTTTTGCGGTACGCGGGCCTCTCACTGTTGTGGCCTCTCCCGCTGCGGAGCACAGGCTCCGGACGCCCAGGCTCAGCGGCCATGGCTCACGGGCCCAGCCGCTCCGCGGCACGTGGGATCTTCCCGGACCGGGGCACGAACCCGTGTCCCCTGCATCGGCAGGCGGACTCTCAACCACTGCGCCACCAGGGAAGCCCTGAGTTAAGGACTTTTAAAGGGATGCTAATGTAGATAACAGCTTACACTCTTGAAAATATAATATGATGCGCTACACTTATGCCAGGATTGTTGACAGCAATAACAAAGTTGATCAACTTCAACCCCAAACAATTATTTTAGTATTGAACTTGTTTTGTTTTTCACTGAATATGAGGAGGTGAATTTAAGGTTTCCATTTGTGGATTCCAAAAAGAAAGCAATTTGGCAGTGACAGTTTCCCACTAAGGGCAAATGAATCATGCTATGACACGAACCTGGTTTCCTTCTTGTCAATAGTGATTATTATATGTCAGCCAGGTGCCTGATTTATCTGCAAGAGAAGTTTCATGATGAGCAGCTGTGAGCATGGTAACCACTGAAACACACTGTTATATTCTTTTGGCTTGGACCATTTGGGGAACCAATGGTCATTTTTCTATGGGAAAATAGAACACCATCTTCCTTCTGGAAAATCTTTGATGGGTAGGTGGAACAGAGGGAAAATGACAATAGCTAACTTTCATTGAACATGTATTTTCTTCCAGGCACCATTAAAAGTACTTTACATTTCATTTATTTCTCATAACTCTGCTATCTTATAGAAGAAAAAAACTGGGATTGGAGAGATTAAGATCTTTCCCAAGGTCATACAGCTGGTAATCAGTAGATGTGGGGTTCAAACTGTGGTTTGTTTGGATTTAAAGACTGAGCTCCTAACCACTTCTCCACATGGCCTTACCTCCCTACCTAGGAACTGCCGTCTATATATCACTTTCTTTCTCTCACCCCACGTGGAGTTAGTCACCAAATCCTATTAATCCCCGATTGGTCTTAAATCCACCCGTCCATTCCTATTGCCGATACACCTCCTTGTCCCACGTTGGGATCATCACATCACATTCCTACATGATCTGCTTGCCTTTGCAATCTCCCCTCTCAATCCATTTTGTACATCACAGCCGGACCAATCTCCCTTCATCGCCATTTTTAACATCCATCCTACCAATATAGAGTAAGCACCCATTTTGTGCTTAGCTTGGTTCTCTATAGACCCCATCTTTAAGGGGTCTAGTCAGATTCATAGGGTCAGTTCAATGCACTTACAGAACCATAGGTCCCATTGCCTACCCCAGTTATTCTTAACTACCCAGTTTGGTTTTCATAACCATCTGTTATACAGTCCATTCACCTTTCTGACTTTTTTTTTCCATATATAGCACCAATCCAACTAATCTCTTAACTGGGCCAAATTAGTGAGTTTCAAATTTGGCAAAAATGATCAGTTATTGAAGATCTTTTTTCATTCAGGCAACAAACATTTACCAAGTATCAAATTATTGTCAATTATTAGGTGCTACACAGTCCTAACAATTTATAAAACTTTATGACATCAAAAGGAAATGGAGGGTTTCCCCGGGGGCACGATGGTTAAGAATCTGCCAATGCAGGGGACACGGGTTCAAGCCCTGGTCCGGGAAGATCCCACATGCCGCGGAGCAACTAGGCCCGTGTGCCACAACTACTGAGCCTGCACTCTAGAGCCCACAAGCCACAACTACTGAGCCCGCATGCCACAACTACTGAAGTCCATGTGCCCAGAGCCTGTGCTCTGCAACAAGAGGAGCCACCACAATGAGAAGCCCGTGCACCACAACAAAGAGTAGTCCCCGCTCACCACAGCTAGAGAAAGCCCACGCGCAGCAACGGAGACCCAACGCAGCCAAAACTAAATGATAAAAAAAATAAATATTTTTAAAAATACATACATATATATATATATAAAGGAAATGTATAGTTTAATGGTAAAATCAAGCCACCTTCATCGTCTGAACCTCTGATCTTGTTCTCTGGCTTTCTTTGGTGACCTCTCTCCTCCATGGCAGGCCCGGCCACAGGTCTCTCTAACTCAACTAGAGAACCTTCCTTTTGACTGGTTACTCTCATAGTCTCCTTTTTCCTTTGTGGTACCTTATTGCTATTGGAATTTGTAGATATTTGAGGATACTTCTAGCCTGCAGAAACAACACAAACTTATTCTTTATCAAACATTAAAGAAACGTTTTACAGAAAATTTGAAATGAAAGAGAAAAACCCACAGTCATATCCACATTAGGACCATATCATTATTGAGGAATTCAAGTTACAGCATAAGTTTCATCCCCGTCCTGCTGCCTTCTCTCTCCTGCAGCTTCTCTGGCCTACAATGTCTTGCCCTCTTGCCCTTCTCTTGGTCACAGATTTCTGGACATTTTGCATTTTTCTGGACATTTTGCATTTTTCAAAAATTTGAACAAAATTTTTACAGGTTTTTTTTTTTTTTGCGGTACGCAGGCCTCTCACTGCTGTGGCCTCTCCCGTTGCGGAGCACAGGCTCCGGACACGCAGGCTCAGCGGCCATGGCTCCCGGGCCCAGCCGCTCCGCGGCATGTGGGATCTTCCCAGACCGGGGCACGAACCCGTGTCCCCTGCATCGGCAGGCGGACTCTCAACCACTGCGCCACCAGGGAAGCCCCATTTCAAATTTTAAAAAGGTAAAAGGGAGTACTATTTAGTAATCATATATGTATGTAAAAGGGAAATGTGAATTGTACTTTCATTCTGTATTGTGGTTAAAGAGGGAGAGGAAGGAGGAAGAAAGAACTGTTCACAAAGAGGTAGAATAAGAGCTAAATGAGATTCTAACTGAGGCAAAATATTCGCAGAAAGATGAGACCATGGGGGTTGGGCCCGTAGATTAAGAGGCAACGTGGCACAGACACAGCCCACTTTTTTGCACACCCGATTGTTGAAAACATGCCTGTGAGAATGGGGCTGGCTTCCACGGGACTGTACACCTGCACTCGGCAGATCGAGCTGCGGGCCAACATGATGGCTAACACATTTTCCCCTCGTAGGACAAAATGTTGAGAGGCAAGAGCTTCAAACGAGCGAAAGCTAGTCCAATTCGCAATCAAATGAACATGCTGTGGGTTCGGAGCCAAATAATAGTTTGAGCTGACTTTTGTCAGTGCCCCGCATTCAAGCAGCTGGAATGTTTTTACAAGTACCATCCATTCAATCCTCTGAAGTGAGGGCTTTGCCCCTTGGGAAATATGCATCTCATCATAAAAATGGAACACAATGTCCTTGGTTTTGTTATTCTCTAAAGAAGGAGACTTTATTACACTATATGCCAGGAATATAGTAAACGAGGGTAAAAGGTAATTACAGTGGATTCATTTCAGGCATGAGAGACTGGGAGACGTTTATGTTGAGAGATGGATAGATTAGGAATATAAAAACTATACGCTCTACTCCCACGGTACCAATATTCAAGAACAAACTCTCAGAAGAAAATCAATCACTATTCCTTTTTTTCTTTTTTTCATGTCCAGGAATTCATGAAGACAGGAGAAGCCAAGAGCAAAGGAGCGACTTCAGAAAAAGTGTGATAGATTCAAGGTTTTTGTCATAAAGGAATTAGGACCAGTCTAGATATGAAACAGCATTGCAAGGCTTTTTCTCAGACATATGCTTCTTTTTCTTTAACCATTGAAAAAGGTAAAGACTGACACCCATCTAGTACCACACACCTTATGCCAAAAAAAAAAAAAAAAAAAAATCTGACTGATTTGAAATTTTAATGGAAAAAATAAAACCACATAAGAACTGAAGGAAAATGTAGGGAAGATGATAAACAAAGAAAGAAAAATGAACAAAAATAAAGCAACAAAAAATATAGATGACTATTTATATAATCTTGAGGTGCAAATAGCTATTTGAAGACTAAAATTAACAGCAAAGTTTATAACGGAAATGAGACCTAGATTTGACTTTATTCAAGTTAAAAAGCTTTTTATTCAGGATTCAAGCACCATAAACAAAGGCAAATCAGAAGAATGTGTGCAAAATTCTCAAATTTCCTTTTGGTTGTAGAGAATCCACTCAAGCTGGCTCATGACAAAAGGAAAAGAACAGAAGATGAGGATACAGGGGTATCTCACAGACTCCAAGGATAGGAGCAACGCTGGACCTCAGGAAAGCCGGGACCAGGGCACAGGAAGCCACTGGGAATGAGGGAATGAAGTAGTACCCTCATAGCTGTCCTGGAACCACAGAGTCTGCTGTCACTCATTTTTCAGTCTACCCTGATGCTGCCTTCTTTTCTTTCTCAGGCTGCCTTTCCTGCCTTCCCCATTACCTAACTGCTCCTGACCTTCTAAGTCTTCATTTCTACCCACATACAGAAGCTGACTTTTCTTTCTTTTTTTATTTTTTTGCGGTACGCGGGCCTCTCACTGTTGTGGCCTCTCCCGTTGCGGAGCACAGGCTCCGGGGGCGCAGGCTCAGCGGCCATGGCTCACGGGCCCAGCTGCTCCGCGGCATGTGGGATCTTCCCGGACCGGGGCATGAACCCGTGTCCCCTGCATCGGCAGGCAGACTCTCAACCACTGCGCCACCAGGGAAGCCCTGACTTTTCATTTGGATTCCAAGTCCCCATGACAGAGTATCTTAGTGGCCCAGTGTTTCCAGCTGTAAGCTTCTAATCCAGATGGTTGTGATCAGGGCCCCATGGACACATGGAACACACAGAGCTGAGGGTACCTGTGGGTACCTGTGGGGCTACTAGAGAACAGCGGTCACAATGGGCTGAGCAGACTCCAGAAAAGCTGACTGTTATAACTGTAGCCACATGGGGATACTACTTGCTCTATATCTTTTACAAGTTAATTTTTAAAAAATCAGTTAAAGGGCTTCCCTGGTGGCGCAGTGCTTGGGAGTCCGCCTGCCAATGCAGGGGACATGGGTTCGAGCCCTGGTCCGGGAAGATCCCACATACCGTGGAGCAAATAAGCCCCTGCGCCACTACTGAGCCTGTGCGCTCTAGAGCCCATAAGCCACGACTACCGAGCTCACACTCCTAGAGCCCTTGCTCTGCAACGGGAGAGGCCACCGCAATGAGAAGCTCGCACTCGGCAACGAAGAGTAGCCCCCGCTCGCCCCAACTAGAGAAAAAGCCCGCGCGCAGCATCCAATAAATAAATAAATAAACAAACAAAAAAAAAATCAGTTAAAAAAAAATATGCAGAATAATAAATGCAAAAGGCCAATAATCTTAGAGAAATGTTCAGCTTTGCTTGCAAGCAAAACAATCACAATTCGAATTCAAAAATTCAATTTTTATATAAAATTGGTGACTATTAAAATACAATAAAATAATAATTATAATAAAATAACTATTATAACTATACACGATTATATGAATTATTATATTGTAATAAAATTATACATATAACAGCCAGGATCTGCAGGTGTGTAGAATCAGACACTTGCAAGTGCTATATATATGGCCTTTATTACATTACTGTTCGTTCCTTCTATATCTAAATTTTTGACAGTCTCTATCATGAAAGGATATTATATTTTGTTAAATGTTTTTTCTGCATCTACTGAGATAATCACATGATTTTTATCCTTCATTCTGTTAATATAGTGTATCACATTTATTGATTTGCATAACTTATTTGAACCATCCTTGTATCTCATGGATAAATCCCACTTGATGGTGTTTGATCCTTTTCATGTGCTATTGCATTTGCTCTGCTAGTATTTTGTTGAAGATTTTTGCATCTATGTTCATGAAGGCTATTGGCCTGTAATTTTCTTGTAGTGTCCTTGTCAGGCTTTGGTATCAGGGCAGTTGGTCCTGTAAAAGAAGTTTGGAAATGTTCCATTTTCTTCCATTTTTTGGGAAGAGTTTAAAAAGGATTGGCATTAATTCTTCTTTAAATGTTTGGTAGAATTCACCAGTGAAGCTCTCTGGTCTTGGGCCTTGGGAGGATTTTGGTTACTGATTCAATTTCGTTACTTGTATTGATCTGTTCAGATTTTCTATTTCTTCATGACTCAATCTTGGTAGGTTGCATGTTTCTAGGAATTTGTTCATTTCTTCTAGGTTACCTGATTTGTTGGCATATAATTATTCATAGTAGTCTCCTATGATCTTTTGTATTTCTGTGATAGCGGTTATAATGTCTCCTCTTTCATCTGCCTTTCTTTAAATTAGTATTTGGATCTAAGGTTTGACCAGATTTAGTTTCAATTTTTTTTTCTAACAAGATGACTTCATGGATGACGGTGCGTTCTTCCATCAGGAGGTACACAGACTCTTTTTGTTATGTCTGTAGCTACTGATATTCAAAGTCTAGAACCAAGATGGTGATATTCTAATTTTATCATTCTATGTTTATTTATTATCTGTAATACTTCTAAGAAGAGAAACTTCTCAACATCTAGTATTTGGTTACCTAAGGGTACAGTTCTTAGAGGAGGTTCATGATAAATACTTGATTCTCACCCTTTAATTACAGACATTTAAGTGAATGAGTTGTTGTGGGTAGGAAATCTCATGATCTACAGTCGATCAGCTAGAGACACAGGAGAGCCAATGACATAGCATCTGTCAGTGTCTGAAGGCCTCAGAACAAGAGAGCCAATGGTGTAAGTTCTACTTTGAGTTTTCAGATGAAGGCAGGAGAAGACAAATGTCCCAACTTGAAGACAATCAGGCAGAGGGAGCTGATTCCATGTTTCCAGCATTTTTTATTCCATTCTAGCCTCCGGTGGATTAGATGACCCCGTTCACCTTGGGGAAGGCAAATCTGCATGACTCAAGCTATTGATTTTAATGTTATTCTCATTGAGAAACTCTAACAGATGTACCCAGAACAATGTTTAACCAAATATCTGGGCACCCCATGTGTCAAGTTGACGCATAAAATTAACCATCACACACTGACATAAGAAAGTACCACAGGCTAGGTGGCTGAAGCAACAGAAATTTCTCTTCTACAATTCTGGAGGCTAGAGGATAAGATCAAAGTTTTGACATGGTTGGTTTCTTCTAAGAGCTCTCTCCCTGGCTTGTAGATGGCTATGGATGTCTTCCTCTGATGTCTTCACTGTCTGTGTTTGTGTCCTAAGCATCTCTTCTTAAAAGAACTCCGTCATATTGAACTAGGGCCCACGCTAATTACCTCATTTAATCTTAATTACCTCTTTAAAGCTCCTATCTCCAAATACAATCACATTCTGAGGTATCAGGGTTTTAGGACTTCAATGTAGGAATTTTGGAGAGATGCAATTCAGCCCATAACAATAGGAAAACCCGACATAGAGAGGCAAGAAAATGAAGTCTGGCTAAACCCAAGAAGCCCTGAGACCCTGTGCGAAATTAATTTAGGGGAATAGAAATCAGAATTGTGAGAGAAATGCTAATTACTTTTGTGTTTAGAAAGGAACAACAATTCTTGTTATTAATAATTTACAGCTTAATGTTTTCAGTTAAATTCTGTGTCTCAGTTTCTTCATCTGTAAAATGGGAATAATAATACCTCCTTCACAGGATTGTTATGAGAATTAAATGAGTTCATACAACTTTCAGGGGTGTAATAAGTCCTATGTAACTGTTTATTAAATAAAATAAACTGGTTAAAGCATCATGCAATCTTTAAAAAACTAGGTGACTTAGATGGGGTAGATACGGTTATTCTCATTTTATACGTAGAAGAGGTGAGACCTGATGAGGTTGTGACTTGTTCAAGTTCACAGGGACAGAGAACGGCCACGGCTCTTCGTTTAGTGCTTTTTCCACTTAGTAGTTGGCAACTTTTCATCTATATGAAAATTAAAATTAATGAGCCACGTATATGTTAAAGCTGTTACTATATAAAAACAAGTGCATATAGCCAGCGTGAAAGTCATTTGTCAAGGGCTGTCTCCAATGCTGTTTAGTCCAGTGGTTCTTTGGCCCTTCCAGTGTGCATCCAAAGTGTGTGATCATACAGCGGTGGCCACAGTCCCTTTTGTCCCTTTAAGGGTTTTGGGGTCAAATAGTCATTTGGACTCAGCCTAGGGCAGCAACATTTCCCATTGAATCCAGAAGGAAAGAAATCATTACGATAACTTTGACCATAATGATTTTTACATGTCCTTCAATACCTTGCGGGTAATTTTCAATTTAGCATTAAGTCACCAGTACTGAGTACAAAAGGCACCATGCTATGCTTTGTACCTACTTTAAATCCTTTGGAAGCCATGCAAGGAAGGAGTGAAAAATCACACAGTAAACAATGCTTTGAAATGGGATACCTCTGATGGTTTCCAGCCCTTCAAGAGTGAACTCAGTTGAAAACTGGCTTCTATGGGACTTCCCTGGGACTGTCTAATTAGATAGCACAGAGCTGCTCTGTAGACTTAACACTATTTTAAGTTGATTTTGCAGGAGGGGCACGGTCCCACTGCAAACGTTTCAGGATCTGTGGTCTGCAGTCAGTTGCTCCCAAGAGAGTGGTGATGTTGTTACTGGGCAGGGGTGGGGCGTGGGCATTTGATGGACCACCAGCTAGTCCTTTTCGAGTGAGAACACAAGTTTCTGATCTCATCATATTGTCTGATCTATCTACCCAGGAGCCCCCTTCACCCCAGAGTCTGTAATTGGTAAGAGCTCTTACACTTTCTGAAGAAACATGCCATGCCATCTCAAGGAGAACACTGTTGGTCCATTTTAAAGGGTAGGTTAAAAAGATGGGCGAATTGTGTTTCATCTTTGCTGCCGTCAGAATAAGATACAATGGCTGACGTTTGAAGAACAAGCTGTCTCCACTAGAGAGGAGAAAGGCCTTTCTCAGACCGGAAACTCGTTCTGCTCCCGGCTCCCCGCCCCCCGCCCAAGTCTGCTATCTTCCTCTCTTTAATTGAAACCTCTTGTGTTTCAATTTCAGCCCATTTGGTGTCCTTTACTAACCTCTGCAATGATGAAAACACAGGATGCTTTCACTTTTCATTGTGGCTTCAGATATTTTGAGAAATGCTGCTTCCCCACCTCTTCCTCTCATTTCTTTATAAAAAGGATATTTTCTGATAAAAATAACACATGCTTATAGTAGAAAACTTGGAAAACGCAGAAACGTAAATTATGGTATATATCTTTACAAACACATATTATACACACTGGTATGTAAACTCCCCACCCCACACTTCTCCTGTCAATATGGCTTTCCCAAGCGTCAGTCAGATTGAGGACCCCAAGGGCAGGTGCAGGGGTGGTCCTGAGGCCACAATGGATCATCAGAATCCATCTTACATACCCAGCCCCGCCAAGACACACCCACATCCTACAAGTAATATCAGTTTACCGCAAATAGAACTGGCCCTTCCCTAGGCCACGTACCCCTGAAATATCCCACAGATGGCTTAGACTTAGGCCGGTCACAGGTGTGGTTAGTGTAGGCAGATGACTACCTGACGCTTTAAGAAACCTGAAGGAGGTCTTTCTGCCCTCAAATCAATTTCTCCATAATTCTCGAGTTTCTTTACTTTTATACGACTTGACATTCTAGCAAAGGAGATCAAGCCCTTTAAATGAGCCAGAAAATGGCTTTCAAGCTCCTAGAGGGTATTCAGAAATATATGCGACAGTTTCTATTGTCACAGTGATCTCCTTATTGCCTCGATATCAACTACTGTATAATTTATGTTTAAGATTATTTCAGGGCTGCAGAAAAAATAGTACATTGCTCATTTTCTCTAGATCAGTTTCCTCATCATTTCCACCTGTGGGATCTGTCTATCAAAGATCCCTGTCTACCTGAACTTATCAAAGTACGAACATGTCCTGATGATTACTAAAGCATGGAGGAAACTTCATCTGAATTCAATATTGCCGAAATGAGAAAGGGCTACATGTTATAGACATTTACAAAACAACAGTTACACAAGGTATTTCATCTATACATTGTACTACAAAATTTAGTCCAGCCTTAACACGTGTTCTTAGGCTCAATAAACATATCTAATATGGTCTTCCTGCTATTCATTTTGAATTTCTGGATCCAAGACTATTTCTTTAGGACAAAGAGAAGAGCCCATTCCAGGAAAAATGATATTCGAAGTACAGGCATACAATGCACTAAAATAATGTAAAGTCTTAATGTAGCTTATATGATTAATACACATTTAATTGACAACGGATACTGTAGCACTGAGGCGAAATAGCAAGTAATATGCAGATTCTGTATGGATAACACACTCCCTAGTCAGACAGGTGAAAGAAATGAAGAACAATACCTATTGACATTGGCTTTGGAATCTGAATTTTAGGAATATTTTTATTTACTTAATACTATTTAAAATGGTGCTCTAATGTTTGTGGCGAAATCAATTTGCTTCTCATTTAAGTCCTTTCAAATTAAAAAAATCTATTTTATTTATTTATTTTTAATTATGCATTTTCCCTTCCAGTTTTATTGAAGTACAGTTGACATACAGCACTATATAAGCTTAAGGGGTACAGCATAATGATTTGACTTACACCATGAAATTATTACCACGAGAAGCTTAGTGAACATCTATCATCTCATATAGACATAAAAAAAAAGATAAAAGTGTTTTTCCTTGTGCTGAGAACTCAGGGTTTATGCTCTTAACAACTTTCATATATAACATGCAACAGTGTTAATTATATTAATCATCTTGTATATTACATCCCTAGTACTTACTTATCTTATAACTGGAAGTTCATACCTTTTGACCACATTCATCCAATTCCCCCTGCCCCCTCACCTCCGATCTCCTTTTCTATGAGTTTGTTTTTAAAGTATAATTCACCTACAACATTATGTTAGTTCCAGGGACATGACATAGTGATTCAATATTTCTATACATTACAAAATGATCACCACGATAAGTCTAGTTACCATCTGTCACCATACAAAGATGCTACATTATTATTGACTATATTTCCCACACTGTACATTTCATACCAGTGACTCATTTATTTTGTAACTGGAAGTTCGTACCTCTAAATTCCCCTCACAGTAGGGGAATTAATTTAAAATTCTATGATAAGCCTAGTACAAAATTCCAAAAAATTTTGAGAAGATACTCTGTATCAGAGAACAGTACCATTCTTTATGTTTTTGGCGGTAGAGAAAAAAACAAATATAAATCCATGTCAAACCGTACACATTGCCACCACGTGCTGGCATTTTGGCAAGGGAGCAATTTGGAGTCGAAGCTGGTGCTGTGACCCGCCCCTCTCTCATCTTGAAGTCAACCACACTAGCAGATACAGTCTCTCAATTATTGAACATTTTTTGAGTGCCTGCTACTAGATTTGACCTGAACATCAAAGGTAAGTAAGACAAAGTCTCAGCCATCAGTGAACGTATCATGTCACGGGGGAAGGAAACATGAACAAGTATGAGAGTGTCAGAGACACTTAGCGGCAGGACATATCAGCAAGGATGGCACGCCGCAGGGAGGGGCCTAAGAGGTGGATGGGTGAACAGGCTGGAAGGAGGACGGCGAGGATGAGTCAGAAATAATACAAGAGAAAAGGCACGAACTAGTTCCTGCTCTTAGCTGGACCTGTGGGTCAGAAGGGCATCGTGGATGAGTAAATATTCAACTGCCTGGGGCATCCGGGGAAAATGCCAGTGGAGACTCAGCTACTGCGTTTCTCCATCCTTTATCAGCGCACAGAACAAGCACAGCTGAGAAAAGAGAGCGCTGACTGAGCAGAGAATGATCCCAGCGCGAAGGCTGCGGAGCGGCAGGCACTGGGGCGAGTCGTTTAGTCCACGCGGGCCTTGGGGCCCAGACCCTTGGGGCTTTCGCTTAGCTGAGGTTGCCCGGAGCCCAGGGCCAGGTACTTGCATGGGGGGCTTAGTGACTGCTTGTCCGAGAGCAGTACACACGCCTTTATGAACGATCTCACACTTCTCCCTCCTTGTGGGTTCAGCTGCCTTTTGATCCACAAGTGGGAACAGATGAGGACTGTTTGCTTTTGGAGATGCCAGCGAAGGCACTGAAACGCTTTGTTGTGCTCCGGGTTTTCTGCCTTGTTCAGAAGCCCCCGGGGACAGATATGTTCCTCCTGTCCTGAGTTGCCGTAGTGTTCCTTAAAATGGGTGTTTTTATCGTGGTTAAAGGGCGTCCAGGCAGATTCTTCAGGACTATATTTCAGGCAGATTTATACATCACGTTTGAAGGCGGGCCTGGAATCTAACTGCCCTGATATTATTCTTCCCAGGAGGAATGGGGTTGTGAGTTTCCAGTAGTCAACTTTAAAACCCAGCCTTTAAGAGTACAACTCATGGGGCTTCCCTGGTGGCGCAGCGGTTGAGCGCCCGCCTGCCGATGCAGGGGACACGGGTTTGTGCCCCGGTCTGCGAAGATCCCACATGCCGCGTGCGGAGAGGCTGGGCCCGTGAGCCGTGGCCGCTGGGCCTGCGCGTCTGGAGCGTGTGCCCCTCAACGGGAGAGGCCACAACAGTGAGAGGCCCGTGTACCGCAAACAAAAAGAAAGAGTACAACTCATTTCTCTCCAGGGTCTCGTTTTGTTTGAGTTCAGGAGACAAGTGCAGATGGAGAAAAACAGAGCTGGACTTCGGGCAGTCATTGTGTTTACGCTGTGTGCTCTGTGCCTAGCCAGAAGCCTGGGTAGGGCAGGCACTTGGTAAAAATGTGTGGAATGAATCCATTGTAATCATTAAGAGCTAGAGAGGAAAACTTCCCAGTGGTACGTATTCATGTCTCATCTATTTTGCTATATGTGGTTCAGAATACTGTTTCTAATACTAAAGTGATTTTAATGTTTTAAGCACAGTGCTATTGTATTAAATTTTATTATGGAAAAAATAAGTACAAAAGTAAATGGCTAAGTGAGTTGAGCTTTATGAGTTAAACACACCTACAGGGAACACTTTTTTCATATTCTTTTCCATTATAGTTTACCACAGGATACGGAATATAGTTCCCTGTGCTATACAGTAGGACCTTGTTGTTTATCCATTCTATACATAATAGTCTCCCAATCCATCCCTCCCCAACCTGCCCGCCCCCCTTGGCAACCACAGTGTGTTCTCTATGTCTGTGAGACTGTTTCTGTTTCTTAGATATGTTCATTCCTGTTGTATTTTAGATGCCTCATATAAGTGATATCCTATGGTATTTGTCTTTCTCTTTCTGACTTACTTCACTTAGTATGATCATCTCTAGGTCCATCTGTGTTGCTGCAAATGGCATTATTTCATTCCTTTTTTATGGCTGAATAGTATTCCCTTGTATATAGGTACTACATCTTCTTTACCCATTCATCCACCAATAGACACTTAGGTTGCTTCCATGTCTTTTTTTTAAAGCTATTTTTTAAAATTAATTAATTAAATTTTATTTTATTTTATTTACTTTTGGCTGCATTGGGTCTTCGTTGCTACACGCAGGCTTTCTCTAGTTGTGGCGAGCGGGGGCTACTCTTCATTGCAGTGCGTGGGCTTCTCATTGTGGTGGGTTCTCTTGTTGCAGAGCATAGACTCTAGGCTTGCAGGCTTCAGTAGTTGTGGCGCACGGGCTCAGTAGTTGTGGCACACTGGCTTAGTTGCTCCATGGCACGTGGAATCTTCCTGGACCAGGGCTGGAACCTGTGTCCCCTGCATTGGCAGGCGGATTCTTAACCACTGCGCCACCAGGGGAGCCCTGCTTCCGTGTCTTGGCTATTGTAAATAGTGCTGCTGTGGATATAGGGGTGCATGCATCTTTTTGAATAAGAGCTTTCTCCGGATATATGCCCAGAAGTGGGATTGCTGGATCATATGGCAACTCTATTTTTAGTTTTTTGAGGAACGTCCATACTGTTTTCCATAGGGGCTGCACCAATTTCCATTCCCACCAACAGTGTAGGAGGGGGAACTTTTTTTTTTTTAATGGAAAGGCTACAGAGGAAGCTGCGACAGTCAATGTGTGACCCCAAGGATTATTTGCACACCAAGTACTTAGAAAACAATAAGAAGATTCTCAAATCCCGTCGTCAAATTGACAGAACAAACAGTAGACTCTCTAGACTTAAAAAAAAAAGTTAATGAACTATGACAGGGTGAACGAAACAAAGGAGATATTCACTGCATGTAGGGCAAGTGCCTATATGGCAAGAGACACATGGGTTATGTTTCGAAGGGCCAGGGCCCCAAGGTGTTACCAGTCAGTGCTGCCGCTGGTATATGTGTCTCAGGGATGAAAGCTTTTCCTGCGATGTGCTCTTTGCTCTGGTATTGACACTCCTAATGGACCAGAGGGGGTTATATCTGTGCGGTACATGGAGAATAGCATCCTCCTTTGGGAAATTAAGTGGCAGTAAAACGTGTTCAAGGCGTGTTCAGAACCTAGGATGACGCATCTAACATCTAGTTCCAGCGATAACTGCAGAAATAATTGCAAGAAGAAGGAAGGGAGAGAAGAGGGAGGGGAGGTGAGAGAAGAAGGGGAGAGAGGAGAGGAGAGAAGAAAGTGAAGTAGATGGAAGAGGTCAAATCCAAATCAGTGCTCTCATGTCTGAATCCTCATGGTTGCTAACAGTGCTGACCCACCCAGATTTTTCCTCCCCAGAAAAAATTCTGAAGTTTCCCCAGTGCTTTCTCTACCATCCAAACTTCCTCGTTCTACCTTATTTCCTGAGGTCCCGGAGTTTTCCCAACGCCCTAATAGGTGACTCGCTCACTTGACAACTTATTGAGAAGAGATGTTAATGGCTGATCCTAGCAGAGTGTCATTCCCTCCAGATCACATTTACATTTTAATTGAAACCTTAAATGCCTTAACCGACAGGAAAAGAAATGGCTAAGGTGAGAATCTCAGGCACCACGGGAGGGCCAGTGTTCTTTGGGGCGAGGGTAATGAGCTTCCGTGGCTGTTCTTTTATCAGCTCATCACAGGGTGGCTGTCATCTACTTGGGTGAGAAGCCAGCTAATGTCTATGTCTTCCAAAGTGGAGAGTTGTATATTCTTTTGAGGGTCCTCTAGGAACCCATGGTAGCTTCTGGGTTTGATTTTCTAAGATTAGCAAATCCAAATGTTTATCAAAAAAGTCTTCCTTTAAAATTTGAACTTGTTTTCTTCTGTTTATGGCTCAGTGAAGTTGGAAAACAAGTGGGCAAAACCCTTCTCATTAAGTATCCCTTTTATACATGTGAGGATGGTAATTAAGTATCATCCTCTCTGGGAAATAGAACCTCAATTTCTCTAGACTTCTCTTAATAAGAACCCACTTTGCACTGCTTTAGTACTATCATAACCTTTTCCTGGATTTGCTCCACTGTCTCACCTAATTTCTCAAATGCAAGCGTTTGTGCTTATTTGCCATTTCATTGGGAAAACCAACAGCTGGTACAGCCCAGTCCACGGTCGGCAGAGCTGCTGTTTCCCCCAGAGGCACTGTGAGTCACACCTCCTAAAATGTTTTAAATACAATAAAACTAAATCACGGTCTTTTTTTTGAGCCTCGCCAAAATCCTCTAGTATGAAGGCACAAAATCAGAGGAAGATGTCATGTTTAAATTGTCTTTATTTTGTACAGAGCACTTAACAGGCTATCTTGACCGTAATAGATGCTCATAAAAATGCTTGGTGCTGAAGAATGGCCGTTTCAGCCCAAACCATCTTTCTCACTCCGTATATTGCCCGTGTCTTCCAACATTCATCTTTAGCCAACAGACAAAATGTGGACTCTAAGCAAATGCAATCTATGTCCACTGTTTACTCAGAGCTTAATTTTTTGTCACATTTTTTTGAGTTAGCTTTTTAAAGCACAAAGATTAAATGTTAGGGATGATTTTCTTGCTTGAAAGCCAGTGTTCTTAGGGATGTCAGTTCCAGAGAAATTTGAGACTTTTATCTACTTGAGTAAAGCTTTTATCACCTCATCAGAAGGTGGCTGACATCTACTCAGATGAAAAGTGGATAGCTAAGTCCTCCCAAGAGTAGAGGGGTGTCTTCTTTTGAAGGTTCTCTAGAGATACAGAAACCACAGAAACTGTTTTGGGGATGGGGTGAAAAACTTAACAAATTTAACAATGTCGTGTCATCAAAATGAGGGTTGTAAGGATCATGATTTTAGACCTGCAGCCTCCTTGCTGAGGCCCTCATTCCCTCTGGGGGATGATTCAGGGGTCAAATTACTGCATATTTACGTACAGACTCACTTCTGAGGGTAGCAGTTTCCCCCACTCTCTAACGGTATTTATCACCCCTAAGCCTTACTCCTTTACCCCTTAATACTTCATTGTGTTCACTCTAAAAGCAAGATATTCTTGTACATATCCACAACACAAGAGCCAACTTCAGGAAATTGAATATTAATACCACAATGTTGTCCAGTCTCTAATCCACATTCCAATATTGTCCCTCGTCCCAATTAATGTCTTTTAGAGCATACAGCCCAGGATCACAGCTTGCATTTCATTGTCATTTAGTCTCTTTTGTTCTGGAACGGTTTCCCAACCTCTCTTTGTCGGTTAGGACATTGGCATTTTTAAGAACGCAGGCCACTTATTTTATAGACAATTCCTCCATTTGGTTACGTCAGGTGTTTCCTCAGAATTATATTCAAGTAGATTCTGAGGGCTCTTCCATGAAAAGTTAGAAATCATGGACTCTTCCAGTGGCTTCCCATCTCCTTTAGAGTGAAATTTATATACTTTATCAAATCCTACAAGGCCCTGCTTCTTCGCTACGGGGCCCCTGGCTCTCTCTCTGCCTCCGGCCCTTTGCCTTTGCTGTTACCACCTCCTGGTACTCTCTTCTCCTGGATCTTTGCCTGTCTTGTTCCCTCACTTCATTCAGGTACGTTTAGCCACAAACTGAGTGATAATCTCAGATTCCAGTCCACACCTTCTTTCATTGTTTGGAGCTCCCTTCCTGCCAGACTTCTGAAAGCCTTCCTCTCCCTGTCTCCTACCCCCAGAATGTAAATGTAGTACGCAACGTTGATTCATAATTTGCTCTTTGAAACTAACCCGGGGTCCCTTCAGTGCCATTTTATAGATGGAGTTTGTATTTAGAGCACTATTAATTTAGGTGAGAGTGACATCTAGTGGACCCGTGATGACAGTCTTTGAGCTAAAATCTCTTGATCAGCCCCAAAGATCCAGGGAGGGGCACAACAACAACAAAACAACAAAAAAAACCCACCCTCGTTCCTAGACAGATTCCATTGTGAGATCTGGAGAATTCAGTGAGATTCCTGTTGACCTTTGATGAGTTAAAGATTTAGGTTTCTATTATGTGTGCTTTGGAGGAAGAATAGAGGACAGGTCTAATATGAGAAAAAGAGACTTTGGTATGTGAAACAACTTAAGCTGCTATTAATTCATTTTTTAAGAGGTTGATTTATCACCCAAAAGGTATGAACATGAAATTAGTGTATTCTGTCACCAAGTGGTGGTAATGATTCACTATTTGCGAACTAGTGTTCCAGCTGCTGAATTGTCCCAACCTCATTCATTCAATAATGTACTTTTCCCCCAGTGATTTAAAATACCACTTTTACTATATACTAAATTCCTTTGTGCTTTTGAGCAGCAGCCTGTTTTCGTTATCCATCCATGTTGATATACAGAGATGGGAAGATTTTAAAAGATGTTTTGTTTCCTCTCTCCAGGATGTGGTGGCTGTAGCCCCACCTTTCCCTCCCGCTCCTGCTGACTGCTCTGGTTTGTTTTTTGTAATAAGAACCCCCCTTGACGTGTGCACTGTTTTCACTTTCTCTCCTTCCATTCCCTCCAGAGCTCTATCAATCAGGCTTTTGTGCCCAACAGGTCACCAGAACTGTCCTAGTCAAGGTCACCAGTGATGCGGGTTCTGGTTTGCCCAGGACGGTCCTGGTTCTTACCTGTTGACCTGGCATAATTATGAACTGTGCTCCCTTTCACTCTCAAAGGTGTTCTGGTTCGAATGACAAATTATCACCTTCCTACCAATAACAACGAATACGATACACTCTACCCTGATTTACCCAAGTGGTTAACATATTCCCACATTGCCTGTATTATCTGTGCTTCCTCTGTATTTCCTAAGAGCGGGTATAGTCTCTTATGTAGCCACAGCACAGCGATTACTTTCATAAATTTCCCCTGAAGCAATACTTTTACCTAATCTACTGTCCCTGCTACAGGTTTGTCTGTTGGCCTAATAATATCCCATATAGCGTCCCTTTCCCCCTACCCCTGTAAGCCCCGCCCCTGTGCCAGGTATAGGATCTAATCTAGGGCCAGGCTGTGCATTTACTTGTCATGTCTCTGGCTTCCTTTAACCTAGAACATGTCTTTGTCTTATACAGCATTGACATTTTTGAAGAGTACAGTCTTCCCCTACCTTTTTATTCCAGAACATTCCACCTTTTCTGTGAATCACACTCTTTTAATCACAGAGCTCCACTGCCTCACTGGGTGCTGAAGAGAAATTTATGGCCACATTTCCTCCTTAATTTTCCCAGAGAACTGGGTCCCAGGCTCCTGGCAGGAATCTGGGCAGTGGGGGGAGGGGGGAGGGAGGGAAGGCTGGGTTCTCCTGACACATTGGCTGTGGGCCCTGACCCTTTCCCCATCTATGCCCCATTGCTCTGTTCTAGAAAGCCCTTGGCTTGGCCACTGGCTGACCCCAAGTCTTGGTCAGAAGGTTGGATGTGGTGGGTTCTGCGGGGTGGAGGGGAGCCTCCTCCATGTCATGGGACCAGAAAAGGAATCATGGTGCCCGCTTAGCTGACCTCACCCAGTCTGATCTTCCTTCCTCCCTCCCGCCTTTCCCCAGCCACCCAAGCCCCTCCGCTCACAATTGTCAGTTTTTCTCTCTTTCACCTAAAGTCATTCCAGGTGCCTCCAGGGACATGGTTACCATCTGTTGGGAAACATGGCTCTTTGGAGCTGCTGTTCCCTCTCTTCAAGGCCTCCATAAACTGCTGCTCTCCCAAGTCAGACTCAGAGGAATCTCGGACCAAATGGCAGGATGCTATTTTCGCAACTGAACAAGAACTCCTTCATTCTCACACCAGGGCCCCCAAATATCTGTGCCTCATTCAGGTTAGAGAAAGACCTCCTCCAGGCAGCCTTCCCAGGGAGCCTGGGGGAGCTCTGATAAACGTAGCCTTTGACCCTGAGCCCATGGTGCTGTACGTGGCCTCGCTGGAAGGAACCTTGGCAGGGGTCTCCCGCCGTGAACTGGTCCTGATGTGGCTCCCACTCAGCTTTGCTTGTTAGGGGCAAGGCTTATGGGGCCTGCTTCTGCTTCTCCCTATCAGACTGTCCCAAGGGAGTCCCCACCTGTACTCCTGGGCTATCCCCCCTACCCACACTTGCCTCCCACTGATTCTTTTCTGGCTTGACCCCTGACCTCCTCGATGAGCACTTGTTGATTCCCAACTCAACTGAGCCCACGGGGACCTCTGGACATCCGACCAACTTGCTCACTTCTTTTCTAAATATTAATTTACAAGAAGTTGACGAAGCTAAAACCACTTCAACCTGGCAGGGAGAGGCCCCAGCCCTGCCCTGGCAAGTCCTTGCTCACTGGAGCCCTGACTCAGCAGAAGGTTGCACCATGGGAGATCTGGGAAGGACTGAAAGAAGATGCCAGGGTTCCCAGGAATATCCTCCCTTCTTCAGAATCCGAAGGCTCTTTGTCTTACACGGAGGCACATGCTTTAGCTGTGCCTTTGTTCTACAGAACGCTAGGCCTAGGGCTAAGGAAAACAGCACGTTTACAGATCCAGAGGGTCTGTCCATCATGAACAAATGATTTACTGCTCACCATATGAAAACATGGACTTTCTCTTCGGAGAGTTTGAGAAAAATCAAAGGAAAAGTGAAATTAAGGGATCAAAGAGATCTTGGGCAACAAACTGAACAAAGACATTCGCTTTCCAAAAGCATGTTTAAACATTTTATCTAAAAAAATCTTCCCAAAGTTTATAAATAGCACCTATCTATCAGATCCAGCTTCAACCTTGGAGAAGTACTTCCAGCTTTATGACTGAGTTTGTGGGCCTGTGGCCAAACGGGTTTGGAGTGGAAACTTTTTTTTTTTTTGTCATTTGGCTTATTGTTGTTTCTTTCTGAGGCCACACTATTTATCTGGGTCATGGGGTTACTCAATCAATCAAATATTTATTGAATAACCAAACAACCATTGGAAAAATTAGATTTAGACCATATTGTATTTCCTATCTGCCTTACAGTCTCGAGGCGGTTGAGATCACTAATGCTTCTCTTTAGTTTTGGAGCTTAGAAAAGCATCCACTTGGTTAGCAAAGGAGGAATACATACAGAAGCAAATACGTTCCTATGACATTTGACAAATAAAGTATCCACACGTTCACTTGCCCCATTCCTGTATCTGTTTATGAACGTTTCTCTCCATTTCAGCTGTTTTCTCTGTACTATGTTGACTGTGCCAATGACATCCACTTGAAACTGGGAATTAAATCTTGGTCTCCTTAATTTACTGTAGGAACAGGTCCCTAGAGACTGTAAGTCCAACATAAATAGTGTGTGTGTTGGGAGAAGAGGATATACACGCATATTTCTACTAAATGGGTGTGGAGAGAATCCCTAGGGCTATTTACCAATCTTTCTGCTTCTCTGCTTTCTGGGGACATGGAAAGATTTCACTTCTCTGCCCACTTGAAGTTAGGGTTGGCCATCTGAGTAGCCAATGAAATGTGATCAGAAATGAAAGGTCCCACTTTGGGGTGGATGCACCATTTTCCATGTTCCTTTCCGTCTTGCGTGGCAACCGGTCACGTTTCAGTTGATAGAGATTCCACCAGCATGGGTCCAAGGGTGAGGACAATATAAAGAAGTATCCCCCCACTGACCTGAGATGGACATGTAGCAAGAGAGGAAAATAAGAAGTTATTCTAGGCCACTGAAATATCGGGGTTGTTTCCATGTCGGGGAACAGAAGGTTTCCATGTGCCCCTGTGACAGGCCCCAGACTTTATGAGGACAGACACTTCTTTGGTCAGGACCTCGCCCTCTGTATATCTTCATCTAGCTATTGGTTCGTATCCTTTAATGTCCTTTTATAATAAATCGGTAATCTAGTGAGAAAATGGTTTTCCTGAGTTTTGTGAGCTGTCCTAGCAAATTAGAATCCAAGGAGGGGGTCATGGGAACCTCTGATTTGTAGCCAGTCCGTCAGAAGGCCAGGTGATAACCTGGATTTGGGGGTGGTATTTTGAGTTGGAGGGGGTAGTTGGGACCTCCAGTTTGTAGCCGGTACCTCAGAAGCATGGGTAACAGCCTACACTAGTGTCTGAAGTGGAGGGCAGTCTTGTGGAACCAAGCCCTTTCCCTGTGGAATCTGATTCTATCTTTGAGTAGATAGTGTCAGAATTGAGTTGAATTCTCTCTCAGACACCCTGTTGTCATCTGAGAATTGCTTGTTGGTGTGGGGAAGCTTTCGCACACACAGGTCTGAATGCAGTTGAGAACCCTTTTACAATATTACAAGAAAGAGGTGAGCCCAAAAAGAAATGGGCTCATTTTCAAGCAGGAAGGAACAAAATAAAGTTAAGGGATTTAAAAGGCTAAAAGAAGGCTCAGTCCTAAATAGCAAATGAAGAAAACTTAAAGCAGCAGAGGGACAAATTAAAACTCGACCTTATATCAAAGGACAAATTAAGGGTATGTATGATCGTCACACTCGTTGCTAAAACCTGTAAATGAATTAAGCCGTCTCTGAGTAAAATTCCCATTAATGGTGTGTCCAAAATATCCTTTCGCTTGTACAAAATGGCTCAAGAAAAAGAGATGAAGCTTGCGTGTGACTCTCTGTGAGGTCTGATGGCTTCAGGGAATAGAAATTAAACCGATAAAAAGAGGCATAGGAGCAAGAAAGCAAAGAAATACAATAAATATGAGACAGGTCTGAAAAGAAACTATAGCTATCGGCATATGGAGCTGACTGGAAGAAAATGAGACAGGCTGGGACCTGGGACCCTTTGCTGCAGTGCTGCAGTGCTTGCACCTGGACACAAAAGACACAGACACTATAAGGGACTAAAAATAACTAATTGCATGCCTGCGCAGTTGGGACAAATTCTGGACAATGAGATACAAAGAGACCCAAAAGCCCAACTGCCACTTCTGAAGAGCTAGGGGCAAAAGCAGGGGATGGGGAACAAAAGCAGGGTACCACCCCACCCATGCCTCCTGCACACCACCTAAGGGGTGAGCAAACCAACTAAGCTACCCCTGCAGCCCGACACCTGGACACAGCCGTACCCTCACGTCCATATAAGGAAACAGCTTGCCCCCCACCTCTGCAAGTGAGCTAGCTAGGGAACCTCTTGTTTGTCCTCACGCCCCGCTGCTGCAGCAGGGGGCCCAATAAAGCCTTGCCTGAATTTCTTGTCTGGTCTCTGATCAATTTCTATTGATTAAGGAGGCCAAGAACCCTGGTCGGTAACAAAAATATACAAGAAGCTATGTTTTTGACAAAAGAAGTATTAACCAGCCTGGGCAAAAGAGATGGGGCTTATTTATGACCTACCTGACTTTGGGATTCTACTCATCTAAGAGCAGGAAGTGGGCTGAGAAAGCCGCTCATCCCTAAGAGGAAATATTCTCATTGCCCACTTCACATGTGGCCACAGAGAATAATGAAAAAGAACTCGAAGAAATTGGAACCAGGCTTCAGGACGATGATTGGGTCAGAGCTTTTCCCAGGAAACAAGATCAGAACGTAATCAAGGGACTTTCCCTGCCCCCGGGTAGGAGCCCTCAAAATGTCTGCTATTGACAAGTATCTACCATGGGTCTCTTATGCTCTCATTTCTGAATGGGGGTACTTATTGTAGTTACCCTGTCCTTGTTCTACTATTGAAGGGTGGTTGTGTGGAGGGCAGATTATGTGACTTTTTTGTTCATAGGTCCCTGAATCAGTAGGTGCTATATCCAGACCTGACGTAAAAATGGCTGTGCATCTCCCCCAATCCTGGGTTTAGAACTAAAAGCTGTATTGAGATGAAACTTGCTGGCATATATTCCTTGGAGGAGTGTATTTGGCATGCGGAAAGGAAAGTGAACTGAATATTCAGTAGCAATAAGGTCAAACTCTAGTAGTCATTCGGGCTGTTCCCCAACAATTCCAGTTCTTCTCTTTCTAAGCATTAAAGGGATACAGCACCTTGCCACCTTGATGTTTAGCAGGCCATGTGATTTGCCTTGGGCAATGAAACAGGAATGAAAGTGACTTGTACCACTTTCAGGCAGAAGGCTTAGATGCAGTACAGTTGACCCTTGAACAACATGAGTTTGAACTGTGTGGGTCCACTTCAAGGGGGATTTTTTCCGATAAGTACATACAGTACTACAACCACCGCAGGTGCGCAACCATGGGTACCGAGGACCACCTGTGAGACTTGAACATCTACAGATTTTGCCACATGCAGGACTCTGGAACCAATCCCTCGCTGGATACCAAGGGACAACTGTACTTGATTTGCCATTTTCCCTTCCCCCTACCATGGCAATCAGCAATGTTCTAGAAAGTGGAGACTCTGGCAACCTAGGTCCCCGAGTAAGGACAATGCAGAGTAGAAAATCATGCTCAAAAAAAAAGAAAAAAAAGGAAGTCCTGCTCACCCAAGATGGACATGTAGCATCAATGAGAAATAAACTTTGTTGTTTTAAGCCTCTAGGATATTGGGGTTTTTTGTTTTGTAAACTGCAGTACAAGCTGGCTAAGGCTGACTAATGTAGGTGAAAATGTTTAAATTGAACATTAAAATCTGAAAAGGTTTTCCTCAGAGATAAAAGGCAGTGTCCCTTAACAGATAACCTTGCTTTTACTGAGCAGTTCTGCTAGTTGGTTCTCCTAAAATTCTGTTGAAATTTTAGTGAAACAAATGAGATATTGGTTTTTTTTGTTTGTTTTTGTTTTTGTTTTTCGCAGTACGCGGGCCTCTCACTGTTGTGGCCTCTCCCGTTGCAGAGCACAGGCTCCGGACGCGCAGGCTCGGCGGCCATGGCTCACGGGCCCAGCCGCTCCGCGGCATGTGGGATCTTCCTGGACCGGGGCACGAACCCGCGTCCCCTGCATCGGCAGGCGGACTCTCAACCACGGCGCCACCAGGGAAGCCCCAAGATATTGTCTTTTTTTAATTCAAAAAATTTAAAAATTTTATACAGTTTTTAAAGGTGACTTTCCATTTATAGTTATTACGAAATGTTGGTTATATTCTCCATGTTGTATAATACATCCTTGAGCCTATCTTGCACCCAATAATCACCTCATTATGGGATACCAAAAATGTCCCATGCTCTCACTGTCTGGTAACATCTTTTTCTTACCTTCCTGACACTTGTATTACACCAAAATTCAACAATATATTCAATTTTATTTGTTAAAACTCACCTGTCCTAAGATAATACACAATATTTTTAAATAGATGAAAGAAGACAAACACATTTATTTTTATATATTTATAGGAAGAGGAGAGTTGTCCTGAAGCATTTGGTGGGAATTAAATTACTGCTGTTGAACACTAAATCGGCACATGGTACACGTTATCTACAGTGTGTATGATTTTGCAAAAGATAAGAAAACATTCTTCAAATCAATGCTGTATTCCTCTTCTGCAAAGTCCAAGGACATCATATTAATTAATCTTAATTCTGTGAAAGTTAATCGGTGAGAAGTCAAGATAATCGAGTTGAGGATTGTTGATTTCTGATGATCTAATTTGCTTCAGGGGATAGGGCTTCATAAAATGTAGAGAAGTGGAGAATTAACAGATTTCCTTCAAATCCCAGATGTGTAAAGCAAACTTTTGGCAAGTGCTGAACTATAGTTAGTTCGTGATGGGATTCTTTGACAAATGCCTGAAATGTGTGCATCTTCACTGTTTACTCTTCTGTTAATATTGTCCCTTCAGCTTGGAATGTTCTCTTTTTCTCCAACCGTCAAAATACCACCTGTATTTCCAGATCCAACTACAATGCTAATCCTTCACGAAACATTTGATAGAGGCAATAATGATAATATAATAGATTATATTTTTAGTTAGAAGTAAGACAATAATATTTAGGTTCCCATGTGCCAGACACTGGGTTAATGCTTTGGGTGATTATCTCACTTAATTCTCATTGTACTCTTATGTCTTGGAATAGTTCTAATCTGCATTAGTCATTCATTGGCTCCGAATTCCATAATTACAGAAATGCTCCATCTTGTCTTTGCAGCAGCTCTACCTGGGTTTGATTCCTAACTCAAAAGCTCACTAGACTAGCTGTGTGATCTTGAACAAATTATTAAACTTTTCTAAACCTACGTGTACAAGGATTAATAGAACTAAAAAGTCATGACCATAGCTGTGGTCCTGGGATGGTCCTTCAACAACAACCCAGGATGCCCTGGGCCTCCCTTTTGTGTTAAAGCCCATGTCATCTTGGTTCTTGGCGTACTCTTTTATTTTGGTAGAACACATCCTCCAGATGCTTTTCTAGGAAGTAAACATGAGCCAGAAGGCTGTCTGTGAGACCTCACATGTCTGCAGTGTTACTGATTTGACTGCTTCTTCAAGGTGCCTGGAGCCTCCTCTTCCTGACCTCTGCCGGATTCATCTACGTTAATCGGCTTGTTTCTGGGTTTTCCCCTCTGCCAGCTTAGGTTCTGATGGTCTTTGGTTTGCCATGTCAGTTCCTATTTGTCCCTGTGCTTTTCCACCTTCTGAGACTGTATAGCTGTCCACTCTTCTCAGTCTCTTTGTTCTTGTGGGGTTATGCTTCTTTTAAAATCCCTTTATTGTAATGCAATTCTGTTGGAATTTTAGCAGGAACACAGATACCCACAATTATTCAATCCACTATATTTGATCAGAAGTAAGGACTTGTTATTGTAGCATGAAAATTTAGAAGGACAACTAGAGTTCTAGAAGGTCATACCTCTTTTACAGAAAGGTTGGAATATAGAAAGAGGAGTTGGGGAATGGAGTGAATGATTCTCATTTGGAACAAATTGATGTTGAAGTGCCTCAAGGACATTCAAAGTGCGATTTCTTGGAGACCTTTGGATAGAAGAGCCTGGAGCTTAGGAGATAATTCTGGGTTAGATAAGGATACATGCAAGCTATCAGGGAGGAGACAGTGGATAAGTGTGTGAGGAGAGCAAAGGATGGAGGACAGAATATCAGTAAAATATCAGATAAAAGAGAGCATTTTGTAAGGACTAGATTATTACCCAGGAGTTTGTTTTGTTTTGCTAAACACTCTGCAGTTTCTGGGGTTACAAAATATATTTTAAAGCAAAGCTTCAAACTCCCCTCTTTATTTTTCAAATAGACTTTATTTTTTTGGAGCAATTTTGGGTTCACAGCACAACTGAGCAAAAAAGTACAGAGGGTTCTTCCCATAATCCCCTGCCTCCACATACACACTCCCCCTCCACTATCAGCTTCCCCCACTGGAGTGCAACAGGGATTATAATCAGTGGACTACACTGACACAACCTTATCATTCATTTCCAGCCAAAGTCCATTGTTTATTTTATTCAGTGCTCACTCTTGGTGTTGTACATTCTATGGGTTTTCACAAATATATAATGACGTGTATCTGCCATTATACTATTGGACAGAATAGTTTCACTGCCCTAAAATTCCTCTGTGTTCAGTTCCTTTTAGGGAGCTGGGCAACTTACCCTGATCTCCAGTACTGCTTTCTGAGTCTTAGTCTTCATGAAACCAGAACAGTGAGATAATGGAGCGCTGCTCCAAAAACTGTGGATTACCTTAAAAAGTCCAAGTGATTTATAGCACTTCACTAAAAACTCCCCTCCTCCTTAAACACCCACAGACTGCAGACAGGCTAGAACCAGCCACCTCCCCATAGAGATGGGTCATCCTAGCCCATGATCCAATAAAAGCTGACAGGAAGCCAGACACTCTTGACTACAGTTCCCAGGCAAAGTCACACATACACGTACTACATTCAAATGTGGCATATGAAACGTCCTCTGGTGGGGCGGGGAAGCTAATCACTTAAAGTGGGAGAATTTGCCCCTGTCACAACAGTGACTCCATAAATCATTGCCCAGGATGTGGCCCCTTTGAAAGGAATTAGAGGAATATAACTCTCAACTGATGACGAGAGTTTCTCTGGCGGGGGTTGAAAGAATTCTCAGGAAAGAGCTTTGAATCTGCACAGGTGTGCGGCAGCTATTTGATTACGAGCTCAGCGTTCTGTGCCATGAAACAAGACAGAGACAAGTTTGATCTGAAAACATTCAAGGGCAAGTGTCACCGATCATTCGCCAAGATGATGAAAAGATCACTGTGGGGCCTCCTGGACTGATTCTGAGTGAAATTACCCCAAATATATCCTATTATTCTCGAGGACAATGGCTTTCCATCCTGGCTGCTCATTAGAATCACCTGGGGAACGTCTACAGCTAGTGATTCTCCAGGTGTCCTGGGTAGAGTTCTGATTTAATTGGACTGAGTGGCGCCTGGGCGTCTGTCTATCTGAGAGTTTCCTTCTGGTGATTCTACATGCAGCCAAGGTTGAGACCTAGTGTATGAGTTAGCTTTGCCTGTGCTCCCAATAGATGAAGAAGGTCCATTCAGATGTCAGCATCCAATGGGCAAAGGGACCCAGTAAGTAACAAGGCCGCAGTAACACGATTTTTGTTGCAGGAGTGTTAAGTGAACATCCTCACGTTACAGATAAGGAACCAAAGCTGAGGGAGGTGAGGGCCCTCACTCCGGGTCATGAAGCAATAACTGCAACAGCTCTAGAATCAAGTTCTCCTCTAGGGACCAGATTTTGTTCTTTTGCTTTTTTGTCACGTTGTGTTCTAGTCCACATTCCATAAATCAGCTCACCAGGCGTGTTTCAAAAAGCCCTCGTATGTTAGCACTGAGAGGGGCCTCTGTCTGCATTCTTGACTGTGTATTAGGGGTTTGTTTCATGCAGAGGTGGCTGGGGGTAGGCAGGGATGGAGGGAAGGATCAGAATGGATGAAGACTGGATGCCCTGCCCCTGTTTCCATCAGAGCAACTCACAGTATATTTTGGTCTTCCAAAGAAAAAAATTTTGAAGGCAAGTGTCCAACGCTAAGAAACAGAAAAGTTATATTAAAAGTAATAATTGAGTCCAACTAATCCTCCAGTGTTATAAAAGGGAAAACAAAGCCAAGAAGTTAAGACATTTCCAAGCCTCAAGCAGATGATGGCCCAGTCAAAAGTAGCCTCTCACTCTGTATCCTTATTTTCATAGTTATAACAACGGACCATGAAGTGACCAAAAGTTTCAGAATGATCCTAAGTAACAGTGATATTGAGCATTACCGTATTATTTCTGATTTTAGTAAATACACAGTGTTTGGGGCTTCCGTGGTGGCGCAGTCATTGAGAATCTGCCTGCCAATGCAGGGGACACGGGTTCGAGCCCTGGTCTGGGAAGATCCCGCATGCCGCGGATCAGCTGGGCCCGTGAGCCACAACTACTGAGCCTGTGCATCGGGAGCCTGTGCTCCGCAACAAGAGAGGCCGCGACAGTGAGAGGCCCGCGCACCGCGATGAAGAGTGGCCCCCACTCCCCGCAACTAGAGAAAGCCCTCGCACAGAAACGAAGACCCAACACAGCCAAATAAATTAATTAATTAAATAAAATTAAAAAAACCCACAGTGTGAAGCCTCGTTGTAGTCTAGATGGATCTGTGTAGTGATGTGAAGAAAAAAATCTGTTACAAGAAAGTTCATTAGAGTTAATGAGACCATTAAAAGCATCTGCAAAAATCACATGATTTCTCTCTTATTTCAGCGATAGGTGTGAAATATTAACAGACTTCCAAAAATCAAACCTCTTCGTGTTTCCAGGTAAATACTTCTTGGTCGTGGTGGCTTACTCTTTTAATACATTCATTTTATTTTAACTTTTCATTTTGAAATAATTATAGAGTCACAGGAAGTTGCAAAGACAGTACAAAGTGGTCCCAAATTCCTTTCACCCAGTTTCCCTCAATGGTTACAGTTTATGTTAACTATAAAACAGTATCAAAATCAGAAAAACTGACCTTGTTACAATAGGCAATGTGTAGTTTTCTCTCTCTCTTTTGTTACTTTCATAGTATTGTTTTGGTGATTTTTTTATTGTGGTAAAATATAACCTAACAAAAAATTATCCTTTTAACTGTGTTTAATTGTACAGTTCAGTGGCGTTAAGTACCTTCCTAATGTTGTATAACCATCACTACTATCCATTTCCCATACTTTTTCATCATGCCTAACAGAAGCTCTGTACCCGTTAAAGAATAACTCCCATTTCTCCTTCCCTGCTGCCCCTGGTAACCATTGTTCTACTTTCTGCCTCCGTGAATTTGCCTATTCTAGGTCTTTTAATGTGTTCTTGATTTCAATTTACAGTTTTGCATGAATGTCCCTATTTGTATAGTTTGATCATTTTGGTGCTTTACCAGCTACTCTGTGTAGCTGAGAGCGTCACAGATACACACACTGGGGAAAAGAAGATGTTGGTCAAAGCGCTACAAACTTCCAGTTATAAAGGTGAAAAACATCCTGGGAATCTAATGTACAGCATGGTGACTATAATTAACAATACCATATTATATACTTGAAAGTTGCCAAGAGAATAGATTTTAAATGCTCTCACCGCCACCACATAATGGTAATTATGTGAGGTGACGGATATGCTAATCTTATTGTGATAATCATTCACAATAGAAAAGTGTATCAAATCACCAGGTTGCACACCTTAAACTTACACAACGTCATATTGTCAATTATATTTCAATAAAGCTGGGGACAAAAAGGTAGAAGCAGTTGAAGGCCCAAACCAAGCCACTGACTTTATTTCCTCCTCCCATGGAAGATACAGACCCCTCCCTTCTCAATCAGGAAGCCCACATCACATTGATCGATATTAGACCTTTTTGAAACAGGCAAAAGGAAGAAATGTCGCGTTCCCTTTTATAGACTTGGAATCAAATGTAAGACTGCTTAACTTTACAGAGGAAGTGACTGTTCTCTTAGCCAGCCCCGGAAATGGTTTAAAGATAAGACATCACATTAAACACAAACAAATAGTATATAATAAAGGATAGTTTATTTAATTGACTCTGTTATCTTTATCAGGAATCATTAGTGCCTTGATTGTTTGGTCGATTTCATAAAATAATCTGTGCTTTTCTTTATTCTTTGCTTAGGCAATATTCTTTCTAGCCTTTTTATGACTCCTAATGAGGATAATAAGTTATAACATGAGACTAGATTTTCCAAAATGTGTTCCAATAGATGTTGTGGGGAGGAAAAAGGAAATTTTCTGTGGCCAAATACATTTGGGACAAATTGGATTAAACTAATTTAAACGAGTTTTTTTGCTACACGATTTCTCAAACCTTTAATATGCCATGTGTCGTATGAATCTCCAGGCCATGTAGCATGTAGTGTTTCCAAAACTAATTTTTCTGTAGAATTCCTTTTTCGGGGCCAACTTATAAGCAAGATGCCAACAGAACACACTTTAAGGAAATCAAAATTAAGAAGAAAAGAAGCAACAAAGGCATATTATGTAATTTGTTGAACATCAGTGGGCTTGAGTAAGTTGACAGACTTCAGCTGTAACATATGTCAATCTGGTATATTAAGGAATGTGTTAGTTTTCAAATACAGTAGATGATTAGGGCATACTGCCAACAGAGAGTTGGCAGTACTGTCAATGATTAGTAATGAAGTAAACGAGCCTGTGCATTCGTCATACGGATGCAAAACCATTTGGAGTTTTCTTAGGAGTATTATAAAGCTGCATTATTGCTTAGAACTTGTGAAAAGATTTAAAACAGAAGAAGTTGTCTTGGACCTCAGTAAAAGGACTCAAGGAGCGACATCACCAGTAAGTGAAGTAAACATTTTGTATTAAGAGAATAATTGTGCTGTCACCCAAAAAACAGTCCTTAAAGATATATATGTGTGTGTATGGATATATATCCACAGACTGTTGACCCTTGAACAACACGGGTTTGAACTGCATGAGTCCACTTACACGCAGGGCTTTTTCAATAGACCTGTGCTACAGTGCTCCACTATGGCGCAGTTAGTTGAATCTGCTGGTGCGGAACCACAGATACAGACGGCCGACCATAAAGTTATATGCAGGTTGTCGATTGCATGGAGGGTCGGCTCCCCTAATGTCTGTGTTGTTCAGGGGTCAAATGGATGTAGAGAAAGAGAGAGAGACTGATTTTTAAGGCACTGGCTCACGTAATGGTGGAGGCTGGCAAGTTCAAAATCTGCAGGACAGGCCAGCAGACCAGAGATCCAGGGAAGAGTTGATGTTGCAACTTGAGTCTGAAGGCAGAGTGTAAGGAGAATTTTCTCTTCCTGGGGGAGGTCAGTCTTTCTTCTCTTAAGGTCTTCAATGGATTGGATGAGGCCCACCTCATTGTGGAAGGTCATCTGCTTTATTCAAAGTCTGTTGATTCAAATTCTCATCTCGTCTAAAAAATACTTTGACAACAATATCTAGACTAATGTTTGACCAAATATCAGGGTATTTTGACCTACCGAGTTGACACATAAAACAACTAACCATTACAGTGACCTATGATATAAACTATCAAAATTATGTAAGCTTAAAATTATCTGTGCCAACTTCATGTTGGGTCCCTAAAATATCTTAAAACTTAATAAATCCATCAGCAAAAATATTCTGTGAATCAGCCAACTCTTCTCTTGAAGTCATTTAGACCAGGGGGTAACCAAAAATGGCCTGTGGCCTTGTTTTTGTATAGCCTGGGAACTAAGAATGGTTTTTGCATTTTTAAATCATTGGGAAAAAATCAAAAGTAGAATAATATTTCATGGCTCATGAAAATATCATGAATTTCAAATTTCAGTGTCCATCACTAAAGTCTTATTGGAACTCGGTTCCTTCACTTATGAATTGTCTATGACTGTTTTGTACTATGCTGACAAAGTTAAGTAGTCGTAACAAACACCATATGGCTCCCAAGGCCTAAAATATTTACCATGTGACCCTTTAAACAGAAAACCCTGTTAACCCCTGTTGTAAACAAACAACTAAGAGAAAGAAATTTTAATATGTTACTGGATTGAATTGGCATCCGATTACAGGCTGAAGAAGACATGTGGAAGGTGAGTAGGTATAATGGGTTATTTGCAACAGCAAAGGATGATCTACCTTCTGTAGAATAGTTAAGCCCCAAATAACGACTTTAATGATATGAATTCTATGCTTTTTCTTTGCGTAGAGCAGGAAGGACAGTTTCCCTCAGTTAGCAACTGGTATATATCCTACATTTTCGTGATCCATTCATCTGTTAATGGACACTTAGGTTCTTTCCATACCTTGGCCTTTGTGAACGCTGCTGCAGTTTTCATGGGAGTGCAGATATCTCTTTGATATCCTATTTTCATTTCCTTTGGAAATATACCCAGCCTTCCTGGCCACCTGAGATAGCAGTTTCCTCACAAGTCAAGCAAAACCCTCTCTTGGGCAGGGTCTCCTAGACTCAGAGCCACAGGTCTATCAGATTTCCAGCCACCATAGTGGCTAATCTAATCACACTAACTTAATTCTTTCTGGAGTTGGGACACAAAGGTTGTTTGCCTTTCTGGGTCTCTTAAAAGTGCCAGGTAGAATGCATTTGTTAAAATGAATTCATATTTATTTTGCTTTGAGCAATTTGGGACCACAGATAATTTGGAGTTCTAAAGTTTAGAATCCCTTTCTACAAACTTTTAAGTATTTGGATACCCCAGAAAGAATGATTCCCTTGTCATATCTCTTAGAGCTAACAATGAATAGTTTGAAAGGGCCAGAGATGAATATTCAAATAAATAAGAGCATTTTTCGAATTCCAGCCTCTATTGGTTTCACATGGCGATAGCACCCATCTGATGTGGCCATCCCGGAGGGAGCTGAGTCACAGACGGGCTGCCTCACAAACAGATGACTAACACACCGGGCACTGGTACCCACAAAAGGGGGGTGGGTAGCAGAGTTGAGAGGGAGGAAAAGAGGGGGGAGGGGCACTCAGAGCCCAAGCAGGCAACCTTAAGATTATTGCCAACTGACACGTCTAGGATCGGCCCTTTTGCCACCATTTCACTGGACCTGGAAACCAGCACGATCCCAGGCTGTTTGTTCTACCTGAGTGTTAAATGGGGTCTCTGGCCACACTTGCATGTGGTATCAGGAAATACTGACCAGGATTAAATTACAGGGCTCCTTTTTCTCTACAACAGAGAGTAGAGATTCAAGTTCAAGGTCTCGTTTATGACCTTTGATGAGTCCTTTAGTGGGTGGTCTCAGTTTTCTCATCTGTGAACTGGAAACAATAAGGAGATGGATGGCAGTCTTAGCATATTCAGCTCTTTGCATGACACCTTCAGGGACACCTGGACAAATTGAACTGTGCTGAGGAGAGCTGGCCAGGATGAGGGGGATGGAAATCCATACATTTTTGAAGAAAACGGGCATGGGCAACCTGAATACAAAAACACTTCGGAGGGCAAGATAATCGTCCTTATTCTAAGAACTCTTATGTGGAAAAGATAGTAAGTTCAAAAACTTGGGCCAAGGTGGGCCAAAGGGTGGAAGTGACAAGATTCATATCAAGGAATATTTTTTTCAGTAGTCAGAGGTATTTTTTAAATGGTGTGCTCTGCTTGTGTGATGGTGAGTTTCTTTTTACTAGAGGAATCTAAATAGAGGATGAACAACCACTTATAAGTGCCTTTGGGCTTCAAATGGCAGAAGCAATTGGAACACAGTAAAGTTGTCTTCAACTTGGAAATTCTAAATCTCTATACCTGTCCTGATTATTTTATTAAAAAATGAACTAATGGATGAGAAAAAACATTGGAAAGACTTAGATGTATGGATGTCAGAGATGTCACAGATACAGTGATGACGACAGGAGTAGCAAGAGGGCCTTTCAAAGCTTGTGTTCCTATATGGTGCCGGCATGCCGTCAAAGGTGAGTGGCTAAAAGTACACTCTGTTCAGTGAGAGGAAGAGAGCTGAAGCTTTTAACCACAAGAAGGAAATGGTTTCAACTTTTCCTTGATCTCCACCCATTTGTATTTGATGGATTTGTTGGATGAAGAAATGGAAGGTTAAGATGGGATTAGGGGAAGGAAAGAACAACTAACATTCATTCAAATCAACGACTAGTGTTAGAGCTGCCCTATAAAGAGAGAGGAACTGTGGCTCTTGTCTTTGCCCTTTTGCCCCATGGTGAGCAGTCATGGGACTCACCAATATGTCCCACAGAGGGTGACAGTGAAGGGTGTCTGCACGATGGGGAAGAAAGCTGCAGACCCACTCTGTCTGAGCAACTCACACTTAGAATTTCCTGCTCAGTGTCAATGAAATGGAGACCAAGAAGTCATCCTACAGAAGGTTCGGTGCATGACAGTGCTTAGACTATATTAACTCTTGGGTATGCAGCCTTGCACATGTTAGTTTTCAAGTAAATGTCATGCATTTTATACACAGGGTATAAAATATTAGCACACACTTTAGTTCTGGAAGTATTTTTTGTTTTATCAGATTTATTCACCGTTAAGTAAGCTATGTGTCACCAACCTTGTCCTGCAAACAGTTCCCATTTACCACAGAATGGTGAGTACACTCAGAATTACTCGGTGGGGGCATTCTTGAGGAAACTGACATCTCATTTATATTAAATCCAATTTTTCTTCTACTTTAATAGTTCAGACTGTCCCTCCTTAATGGTCAGCTGGATAACTGCACTTGTTTGGATTACCTAGAAGAGTGTATCTTTCTTGGCAAGGCGCCCAGAGTTGGTGGTGGCCTCAATTAAATCTTCAACAGGTTTTTATTTTGATGATGATTAAGGGTGTGACCTAATGAGTATGAGGCCAAACTATTAAATATGATTTCCGAGAACTCCTTAGAGGCAACGACTTTAAACAGAGTAGGAAGGAAAGGAGCCCCCGAGATATATAAAGAACTCTGTTCTGCTCAGGAAATAATGACCATCAACTGCAGAAATCCAAGAAGAAGCCTCAAGACTGAACCAGAGATGAACAAAAAGAGTTGATAATGAGGCAAAGGGTTAAAGCAGGCTTCATTAGTATTTTCCAAATGAGGCTATACATGGGCAGGAAGTGGTTTAAGACTGTTCAGGAACCCGAATCTATGAAAAATCAGAGTGAGGAAATAGGGAATATTCATTTAAAATAGAGTAAATCATGAAAAGGGAATTCTTTTTTTTATTCATAAATTTATTTTTTTATGGCTGCATTGGGTCTTCGTTGCTGTGCACAGGCTTTCTCTAGTTGTGGCGAGCGGGGGCTACTCTTCTGCGGTGCGCAGGCTTCTCATTGCTGGGGCTTCTCTTGTTGCAGAGCATGGGCTCTAGGGCACTTGGGCTTCAGCCGCTGTGGCTCGCAGGCTCAGTAGTTGTGGCACACGGGCTTAGTTGCTCTACGGCACGTGGCATCTTCCCGGACCAGGGCTCGAACCCGTGTCCCCTGCATTGGCAGGCAGATTCTCAACCACTGCGCCACCAGGGAAGCCCTGAAAAGGGAATTCTAATCCCTCTCTTCTGTGACCACTTGGAGTCCTCCTCCCTAGGAGTAGACATAAATACTACATTATCTAATAGAGTGTGTGAGGGATGGAGAGGCAGATGAGAACAGAAAAGGTACTGTAAAGTGCTTCCCAATGGCATAGAGATACACTTTATCATCCACTTGTGTGAGGCCTGAGGCTAAAGTGAGGGGTGGGCGTACAGAGTTTACACCGTCCCTAAAGCAGTCTGCCTGTGACATGGGACAGCCTTGGAAGCTTTTAGCTCCCAGTTGGTCTCCCAGTGGAAAATAGCTCCCCGAGGTCACCCAAGGAGGACTCTCCGGAAACTGCTTTAGTTCCCAGGCTAAGTCCCTTCAGGAGCAGCTCATCCTGTAGCTCACCCCCACTCCTCTTCCCCAGGAGGAAAAGAAATGCAAGCGCTCCAAGCTGAAGCTAGGACATGGTGAGTAATATAGAGACGGACTGGGAATGAGTGAAATCCCATAGAATTTTTCTCTGTCTCAAGACTTTTCTCCTCCCGTGAGCTGGCGAGGCAATTCTCTGATGTCATGACTGCAAACACCCAGCATTTGATACTCCAGAAGGGAAGCAATGGGGAAGGTGGAGCATGGAAATCAGGAGTCCAGCCAAAACATCCCAAAGTGAGAAAGACTCCCTGCCTGCCCTCAGTCACTCTGCGGAGCCAGTGGTTATCAACACCTTGGGAAGCCCTAGCAGCTTCCATCCCAGAAGTCCTGGCAATAATCTCCTTGGTAAATCCAGGGCTAGTCAACAGTTCAGAGAGTGCTTGCTCCAAGTTGCTGGGCTAGTCCATGCAGAACACACAGCTATGAAAAACGACATCTCAAGGCCATAAGTGTTAAGTAAGAAGGATGATACAGGGGTCTGTGAGTTTTCAGAGCGGGAGAAAACCAATGACAAACTCTTGAGTATCTGTCCTTCCATTTCAGGCTAAGTGGGTACTCCAGTGACCCCTAGCTTTGGCCTTGTCCCAAAGGCTTAAGGTAGGGACACAAGCCCAGTCTACATTATGGAAACCAGGATTGTGTTATGACAATGGCAGTGACTAACTAAAGGAGCGGGGAATCAGCCAAGCGAGCACATTCTATTTACTGATTCTTTTTTTTTTTTTTTTTTTGCGGTATGCGGGCCTCTCACTGCTGTGGCCTCTCCCGCTGTGGAGCACAGGCTCCGGACGCGCAGGCTCAGTGGCCATGGCTCACGGGCCCAGCCACTCCGCGGCATGTGGGATCTTCCCGGACCGGGGCACGAACCCGTGTCCCCTGCATCGGCAGGCGGACTCTCAGCCACTGCGCCACCAGGGAGGCCCTATTTACTGATTCTTAAATGGGTCACCTACCTTTTTTTTTTTTTTCTATGAATCTATTAATGTTTTCAGGACCACAGAAGCAATTGAGCAATGGAAAAGACAACTGTAATTTATTACCTAACTCTCTGCCTAAGTTCTGGGCTAGGATGGGAGAAAAGAAAATATAGATTTTGGGGGGAACTTTATGATCTAATTTGGAACTTATGATCTAGTTTGGAACATCAGATGAACGTACAAAATGACTTGATTCTTGGGGAGTGAGGTGGGGATGTGTCAGTGTCAGAGGTTGAAGAAGTGAGACGGGTTAGTGAGCCTGTAATGACACAGAGAAGAGGGGCTTGGGTTAGACATACGAGGTTGGGTTGCATTTGGGGTCTGGGTGTCTGGCAAGGGCAAAGGCAGAGAATTTTTGGGTGTGGAGCACAGAGTGATCCACCTAACAAGAATAGAAGATTTGGTAGTGAGGAGTAATCAGAAAAAGAGATGGGAAGTACAGGAGTAAGGGCATGGTTTTGAAGTCAGGTTTGAATCCCAGCTCTATTTCACTGTAGCTGTGTGACCTTGAGCAAGTTAGTTAACCTACGAATCTCAGTTTCCTCATCTGTAAGATGGAGCTGTATACTTCATCAGGTTTTAAGGATTAAAAGAGACAACTCCATACCTGGACTTATAAGGTTTAAACAAACACTAGCTCTTACACTTTTTTAGTCTCTATGAGCGTAGGGACTATCTGTCCTATCTGTCATTGTTTTCTAACACAGCGCATAGTAAACCGTCAATACGTGGTTCTGAATAAATAAATGAGTGAATGAACAGAAGACATGAAAGAGCAAAGTAGCCTAAGTGAGCATACCCATAAGGTCACCAGGAGTACCAACTTTCTATAAATCAATTGCCACATTTATTTAGATAGAATTTCCTCCTTTGGAGTATTTCCTCCTTGGGTCATGGGAAAAGCAAACACACAAAACACAGAGAACCTGATATCTCATTGATGGAATTAAAAAGAGGATTATCCAGGGCTTCCCTGGTGGCACAGTGGTTGAGAGTCCGCCTGCCGACGCAGGGGACACGGGTTCGTGTCCCGGTCCGGGAAGATCCCACATGTCGTGGAGTGGCTGGGCCTGTGAGCCACGGCCGCTGAGCCCGTGCGTCTGGAGTCTGTGCTCCGTAACGGGAGAGGCTGCAACAGTGAGAGGCCCGCGTACCACCAAAAAAAAAAAAAAAAAAAAAAAAAAAGGCTTATCCAAAGGAATAATGTATGGTAACATTATCATGTTCAAATAAATCCAATTATTTATTTGTAAAATTTCAATGAGTGTTCAGGTTTCTCTACAGCAAAGCAACAAATATCTCTGTCCATTATATAAAACCCTAGCTCATTTGTTCAGGTGCACAATAGAGAGCGCTATGGCACAATTTGAAGAACAGTATTTCTTCAACTGATAAATGATGCGTATACAATTACGAATAGCCACAATAGCCAAAAAACAAAAATCTGATATTCAATTTAGCAGGTTAGTTTATTGTAATATAAATTAATTGGAATTTTAAATCTGACTCTGCATGCACCTGGAATATTGTATGTTGTGTCTGACTGAAAGAGATAAACGGATTTGGCTGGGAGGCCAAGAGAGGAAGGTTAATAATATTACCATCACACTCATTGAGCGCTTGCTTCCGAAGTGTGATATCCCATAATCCTCACAGTTGCAGGGATTAGGGCAGGTAATCTTGGAGGTCCATTTTGGAATTCTGTCTCCCACAAGCCCTCAATATGATCCATGTGTCTTATTCATATCTCCCAATGTGCCTTCATATCTCCCAGCATCTTTCACAGAGAATCCTCTTCTAAGAGTAAGTTCATTTTGCTTGCATCGTTCAGACAACTGCTTAGCTCAGTTCTCTTCTTTATTTGGCCTGCACGCACAAAGCTAAAGTCTGTTTAACTCAAGTGAATCTTTAAAATATGTCCCAGACCCAGTGTTAAGAGAATTGAAATCCCAATAACATGGCAAATTCTCGCTATTTTACCTGATCTCATTGTTAATTACAAAATTATGCAGAATGAGTCTTCGAACTTACAATGATGTCAGCTTACATCCCGTCTACTGCTGTTCCATGGGCCCAAAACTCTTTCAATAGATACAAATTGGAATTGGAATTGGAAAAACTTTTGGCCTTTGTGTAGCCGGTTTTCCAGAGAAGTATTTTTCACTGACACGGTGGAAATCTAGACAGGCTTCTCCCTCAGGATCATCGTGAGAGTGTGGAAATATCAATCAGCCCTAAATACAGTCCAAGATTTATGTTTTCTGGTTTTTACAAACTGTCAGTTTTGATTCTCATTGAGCAACAAGCAGTTTCGTTCTTTATTGGAATAAACAGGACGAGTAACAATTCCTTCTTTCCAAGTGCTGGATCTTTCCATTCATTTAAACTAAAAAAATATTTCTGGTATGCCTATAAGAGGCAAGAATGTAGGATGTAGAGTATGCATTAGAAAGGATTTGCAATGCCTCCCTCAGGTCATTTCCCTGAGGTGACAGACTATCTGTGTTTTGTTTTCTATTTAAATCTTTGCAAACACAAATTGGATACAAATTCTCTTGTGGTGGAATTGGAAGATACCTTAAGAAATGAATAAATTAAGAATTGACATTCCTGACTAAATCTTCATTTTAAAGCAAACAAACCTAGCATCATGTCTGAGCAAAGAGCTTACATATAATGAGCCTGGATACCACCCCCGCCCTGCTCTGAAGCCTGAGGCTCTGCAATGGGGTCAAGGGACTGTGGGTAGAGGACGTCCTGTAGGTAGATGATGATGGTAGAGAATCAGTCCCTGACACTCAGGATGGGGCTGTGAGCACAGCTGAGGCCATAAGCTTAGGTCTTTTCCTCATCTGATTGAAGGGCACATCTCACTCCCTTCTGTCGAGAGCACCATGTTTTAAAGGCTCCATTGGAGGCTCCCTTGCTCTAAACTGGTGAACAATCACAAAGGAAGGGATTTTTTTTCTCTCTTTTTACACTTCAGGAGGCTTTCCTTCCAGCATATCCTAGAACCAATATCCTAGAGCCTCTGAGTAGAAATAGATTTTTTCCACCATTTTTTCTGTACATGTTATGGAAATTCTTTAGCCTGATCACAGATCTTCACATCCCAGCCAGTATATTCAATTGATGCGTTGGTGGTTTTAGAAATCAGTCCTGATCACCCATCATAATTCCCCGGGATTTCTTTCTCGTTTTATTCAGCGACTTAGTGAGATTACTAGGTGGAGTCCTCCTCTTCTCTATCTTAAAAAGAACAGTCTTCTTGCGGCATAATTTTCTTAAATCTGTTCAGTTTCCAGTGACAAATCCATGAATTTTTTTCTCCTTACTCCCTTATTGGTCTAAATCCATCTCTTGATGGGCCTCCAAGGAGAACAGAAGGATTCACTCCATTGGCTTTGAGCGTGTTTTGCTGCCTTGTGTAAAAATCTTTGCAGGCAAATTGCTTGAAGCATGAGTCAGATTTTATTATAAGAAACTCCCCAATACTGCCCAATTCCTTTGTTGTGACAAACAAACTATTACAAAGCTTAAAGAATGTTTTAGCTGAAAGGGGTCACAGACCCTATTGAGTCCAGCCTTCTCATTTTGCAGACAAGGGAACTGAGATTCAGACAGTTTTAATGAATGAGCCTAAAGGGAAATTGCATAGAGACTGAAGATCTTGTACCAGAGCTCCCCATGTTAAAGTACAGTTCAATCTCATCTGAGTTCCCCTGAAAAGAGTATAATCATGAATACAAGCTCTGTTTTGATGTTAATTTTAACCACATGTCCCAGAGTCAGGTCTAGCACTTAACTGGCTCTTGCCGACATTCCTGCTAAAGCATATAAACTGCCAGGATATTAAATTTTGCTTCATCTTTTGTCTGATAGAAATGGAATCTTTGAGTAAGGTGGTATTTGAAATTCCTCATTTATAGTTAGAATTCCACTATTCCCTGTTCATTTTTATGAAGTGTTAAGCTGGTCATGCGGCCATACCCAAAAAAACAATGCCCAGGGTATTGCTTGTCCCATCAAGCTGCCTGTTAGTGTGCGTAAAGGGGAAATTTTAGCCTGACTTTGGAGTAGGCGCAGATGGGTTCAGAAAATCTACCTGTCAGGCCATTAACACATTTTTGGTTTTGCCCCCACTTATCAGTAACAATATATTTATGATGACCATAAGAATCAGAAGTTCCAGAGTTTGGGATTGTACTTAAGATCTTACTGTATTTTTATCACTGTCTGAATTATTATTAACCTAGCCTTTAAAAAAAAAAAGGCCAATGGTTTCCGCCATTTGACTTAACCAAACTGAATCCTAATTTTCTCTAAAACAGTGGTTTTCAATTAAGGGTGATTTGGCTACCCCTAAGGACATTCAGAAAAGCCTGGAGATGTTTTGTTTTGTTTTGCGGTACGCGGGCCTCTCACTGTTGTGGCCTCTCCCGTTGCGGAGCACAGGCTCTGGACGTGCAGGCTCAGCGGCCATGGCTCACGGGCCCAGCCGCTCCGCGGCATGTGGGATCTTCCCGGACCGGGGCACGAACGGTTAGAGAAGTAATTACTAAATTAGAGAAGTAAATTAGTAATACTAAATTAGAGAAGTAATTTAGAAGTAATTTTAGAAGTAATTTTTGCCGATGTTGAGAGTTCGGAAAGTAGCAAAAAGTGTAAAAATCACTTGAAATCCCACCCCATAACAATTGTCTCTGTTAACATTTTTCTATGCACAGGATTTGTTATATTTATTTGGTATCAAATTATATTTGGATTTTTCATCCTTACTTTTCTCATCAAAATATATGTTAACTATTTCCTGTGTCATTAAACATGCTCTGCAAACAAAATGTTAATAGCAGTCAAAAATTCAAGCACAAGAAGCAAGAAGAACTACAATCCTGCAGGCTGGGGAACAAAAACCACATTCACTGAAAGACAGACAAGATGAAAAGGCAGAGGGCTATGTACCAGATGAAGGAACAAGATAAAACCCCAGAAAAACAACTAAATGAAGTGGAGATGGGCAACCTTCCAGAAAAAGAATTCAGAATAATGATAGTGAAGATGATCCAGGACCTCAGAAAAAGAATGGAGGCAAAGGTCGAGAAGATGGAAGAAATGCTTAACAAAGACCTAGAAGAATTAAAGAACAAACAAACAGAGATGAACAGTACAATAAGTGAAATGAAAAATACACTAGAAGGAATCAATAACAGAATAATGGAGGCAGAAGAATGGATAAGTGACCTGGAAGACAGAATGGTGGAATTCACTGCTGTGGAACAGAAGAAAGAAAAAAGAATGAAAAGAAATGAAGACAGCCGAAGAGACCTCTGGGACAACATTAAACGCAACAACATTCGTGTTACAGGGGTCCCAGAAGGCGAAGAGAGAGAGGAAGGACCCAAGAAAATATTTGAAGAGATTATAGTGGAAAACTTCCCTAACATTGGAAAGCAAATAGCCACCCAAGTCCAGGAAGGGCAGAGAGTCCCATACAGGATAAATCCAAGGAGAAAACACTGCGACACATAGTAATCAAACTGGCAAAAATTAAAGACAAAGAAAAATTACTGAAAGCAGCAAGGGAAAAACAACGAATAACATACAAGGGAACTCACATAAGGTTAACAGCTGATTTCTCAGCAGAAACTCTAAAAGCAAGAAGGGAGTGGCATAATATACTTAAAGTGATGAAAGGGAAGAAGATACAACCAAGATTACTCTACCCGGCAAGGATCTCATTCAGATTCGATGGAGAAATCAAAAGCTTTACAGACAAGCAAAAGCTAAGAGAATTCAGCACCACCAAACCAGCTCTACAACAAATGCTAAAGGAACTTCTCTAAGTGAGAAATGCAAGAGAAGAAAAGGACCTACAAAAACAAACCCAAAACAATTAAGAAAATGGTCATAGGAACATACATATCAATAATTACCTTAAACGTGAATGGATTAAATGCTCCAACCAAAAGACAGAGGCTTGCTGAATGGATACAAAAACAAGACCCATATATATGCTGTCTACAAGAGACCCACTTCAGACCTAGGGACACATACAAACTGAAAGTGAGGGGATGGAAAAAGATATTCCATGCAAATGGAAATCAAAAGATTTCATTTTGATTTTCATTTTGATTACTCCAGCTGGAGTAGCAATACTCATATCAGATAAAATAGACTTTAAAATAAAGAATGTTACAAGAGACAAGGAAGGACACTACATAATGATCAAGGGATCAATCCAAGAAGAAGATATAACAATTATAAACACCCCAATACATAAGGCAACTGCTAACAGCTCTAAAAGAGGAAATCGACACAATAACAGTGGGGGACTTTAACACCTCATTTACACCAATGGACAGATCATCCAAACAGAAAATTAATAAGGAAACACAAGCTTTAAATGACACAATAGACCAGATAGATTTAACTGATATTTACAGGACATTCCATCCAAAAACAGCAGATTATACTTTCTTCTCAAATGTGCACGGAACGTTCTCCAGGATAGATCATATCTTGGTCACAAATCAAGCCTCAGTAAATTTAAGAGAATTGAAATCATATCAAGCACCTTTTCTGACCACAATGCTATGAGATTAGAAATGAATTACAGGGAAAAAAACGTAAAAAACATAAACACATGGAGGCTAAACACTATGTTACTAAATAACCAAGAGATCACTGAAGAAATCAAAAAATACCTAGAGACAAATGACAATGAAAACACGACGATCCAAAACCTATGGGATGCAGCAAAAGCAGTTCTAAGAGGGAAGTTTATAGCTATACAAGCCTACCTCAAGAAACAAGAAAAATCTCAAATAAACAATCTAACCTTACACCTAAAGGAACTAGAGAAAGAAGAACAAACAAAACCCAAAGTTAGCAGAAGGAAAGAAATCATCAAGATCAGAGCAGAAATAAATGAAATAGAAACAAAGAAAACAATAGCAAAGATCAATAAAACTAAAAGCTGGTTCTTTGAGAAGATAAACAAGATTGACAAACCATTAGCCAGACTCATCAAGGAAAAGAGGGAGAGGACTCAAATCAATAAAATTAGAAATGAAAAAGGAGAAGTTACAAGAGACACCGCAGAAATACAAAGCATCCTAAGAGACTACTACAAGCAACTCTATGCTAATAAAATGGACAACCTGGAAGAAATGGACAAATTCTTAGAAAAGTATAACCTTCCAAGACCGAACCAGGAAGAAATAGAAAATGTGAACAGACCAATCACAAGTAATGAAATTGAAGCTGTGATTAAAAATCTTCCAACAAACCAAAGTCCAGGACCAGATGGCTTCACAGGTGAATTCTATCAAACATTTAGAGAAGAGCTAACACCCATCCTTCTCAAACACTTCCAAAAAACTGCAGAGGAAGGAACACCCCCAAACTCATTCTATGAGACCACCATCACCCTGATACCAAAACCAGACAAAGATACTACAGAAAAGAACATTACAGACCAATATCACTGATGAATATAGATACAAAAGTCCTCAACAAAATACTAGCAAACAGAATCCAATGACACATTAAAAGGATCATACAGAATGATCAAGTGGGATTTATGCAAGGTTTGCAAGGATTCTTCAATATACACAAATCAATCAATGTGATACACCATATGAACAAATTGAAGAATCAAAACCATATGATCATCTCAATAGATGCAGAAAAAGCTTTTGACAAAATTCAACACCCATTTATGATAAAAAGTCTCCAGAAAGTGGGCATAGAGGGAACCCACCTCAACATAATAAAGGCCATATATGACAAACCCACAGCAAACATCATTCTCAATGTTGAAAAACTGAAAGCATTTCCTCTAAGATCAGGAACAAGACAAGGATGTCCACTCTCACCACTATTATTCAATATAGTTTTGGAAGTCCTATCCACGGCAATCAGAGAAGAAAAAGAAATAAAAGGAATACAAATTGGAAAAGAAGAGGTAAAACTGTCACTGTTTGCAGATGACATGATACTATACATAGAGAATCCTATAGATGCCACCAGAAAACTATTAGAGCTAATCAATGGATTTGGTAAAGTAGCAGGATACAAAATTAATGCACAGAAATCTCTTGCATTCCTATACACTAATGATGAAAGATCTGAAAGAGAAATTAAGGAAACACTCCCATTTACCATTACAACAAAAAGAATAAAATACCTAGGAATAAACCTACCTAGGGAGACAAAAGACCTGTATGCAGAAAACTATAAGACACTGATGAAAGAAATTAAAGATGACACCAACAGATGGAGAGATATATCATGTTCTTGGATTGGAAGAATCAATATTGTGAAAATGACTATACTACCCAAACCAATCTACAGATTCAATGCAATCCCTATGAAACTACCAATGGCATTTTTTACAGAACTAGAACAGAAAATCTTTTTTTTTTTTGTTATTATTATTATTTATTTTTTTTTTAAACATCTTTATTGGGGTATAATTGCTTTACAATGGTGTGTTAGTTTCTGCTTTATAACAAAGTGAATCAGCTATACATATACATATGTTCCCATATGTCTTCCCTCTTGCGTCTCCCTCCCTCCTACTCTCCCCATCCCACCCTTCCAGGCTGTCACAAAGCACCGAGCTAATATCCCTGTGCCTTGCGGCTGCTTCCCCCCAGCTATCTACCTTACTACGTTTGTAGAACAGAAAATCTTAAAATTTGTATGGAGACAAAGAAGACCCCGAATAGCCAAAGCAGTCTGGAGGGGAAAAAAAAGGAGCTGGAGGAATCAGACTCCTTGACTTCAGACTCTACTACAAAGCTATAGTAATCAAGACAATATGGTACTGGCACAAAAACAGAAATATAGATCAATGGAACAGGATAGAAAGCCCAGAGATAAACCCACGCACATATGGTCACCTTATCTTTGATAAAGGAGGCAAGAATATACAGTGGAGAAAAGACAGCCTCTTCAATAAGTGGTGCTGGGAAAACTGAACAGCTACATGTAAAAGAATGATATTAGAACACTCTCTAACACCATACACAAAAATAAACTCAAAATGGATTAGAGAACTAAACGTAAAACCGGGCACTATAAAACTCTTAGAGGAAAACATAAGGAAGAACATTCTTTGACATAAATCACAGCATCCATCTCCTAGAGTAATGGAAATAAAAACAAATGGGACCTAATGAAACTTAAAAGCTTTTGCACAGCAAATGAAACCATAAACAAGATGAAAAGACAACCCTCAGAATGGGAGAAAATATTTGCAAACAAATCAAGGGACAAAGGATTAATCTCCAAAATATATAAACAGCTCATGCAGCTCAATATTAAAAAAACAAACCCAATCCAAAAATGTGCAGAATACCTAAATAGACATTTCTCCAAAGAAGACATACAGATGGCCAAGAGGCACATGAAAAGCTGCTCAACATCACTAATTATTAGAGAAATGCAAATCAAAACTACAACGAGGTATCACCTCACACTGGTTAGAATGGGCTCCATCAGAAAATCTACAAACAACAAATGCTAGAGAGGGTGTGGAGAAAAGGGGACCCTCTTGCACTGTTGGTGGGAATGTAAATTGATACAGCCACTATGGAGAACAGTATGGAGGTCCCTTAAAAACCTAAAAATAGAATTACCACATAACCCAGCAATCCCACTACTGGGCATATACCCAGAGAAAACCATAATTCAAAAAGACACATGCACCCCAGTGTTCATTGCAGCAGTAATTACAATAGCCAGGTCACGGAAGCAACCTAAATGCCCATCGACAGATGAATGGATAAAGAAGATGTGGTGCATGTATACAATGGAATATTACTCAGCCATAAAAAGGAACGAAATTGGGTCATTTGTAAAGACATGGATGGATCTAGAGACTGTCATACAGAGTGAAGTAAGTCAGAAAGAGAAAAACAAATATCGTATATTAACACATATATGTGGAACCTAGAAAATGGTACAGATGAACCGGTTTGCAGAGAAGAAATTGAGACACAGAAGTAGAGAAAAAACATATGGACACCGAGTGGGGAAAGCGGCAGGGTGTTGGGGGTGGTGGTGTGGTGAACTGGGCAACTGGGAATGACATGTATACACTGATGTGTATAAAATGGATTACTAATAAGAACCTGCTGTATAAAAAAATAAATAAAATAAAATTTAAAAAAATTCAAGCACATAGAGGTCCTCTATCCAATCACTTATTTATCTTATTTTTATCTTCATCTGTGGATACTCTTAAGATAGTGCTTTCTGCACTAGTTATAGAGCACATCTTTGAAAAACAAATACAAAAGGAGTGTATCCCTAATATTGTCACATTCTGGTTTTATACAACTTTCACTAGTTGACATAGTGATTGAAACAACTCAACCATTTCTTGCAAGGATAACCAGGACAGGAGCCAAACTTCACCAGTGCCAACAAGAGTGACAATAATTCTTTAAATGTTCATACCTGGCTTATTCTCCTGGAACCAATAGTAACATATGCTTTCCTGCTGATACTGTCTAGTGATTTTCTCCTAAGGACTGACAGTATGATATGTATTCCATGTGGTGATTGTGCAACTAGACAAAGACACATTAAGGCTTTAAATCACAGAATTTTGACAGTTTACAATTTGAATTACTTTTCATTAGAAGCACTTGTAGGGCTGCATGTGGAGTCCTGGGAGCCATGTGAGCCCTCTGGTTGACCACTCAGCAGTGGCAATACTTGCACATGGATGAGGCTTGAAGTGTTAGCAGATGCAAATGGTTTAAGGATTAAGTTTTTTTTTGTTTTTTTTTGCGGTACGCGGGCCTGTCACTGTTGCGGCCTCTCCCCTTGCGGAGCACAGGCTCCAGACGCGCAGGCTCAGCGGCCATGGCTCACGGGCCCAGCCGCTCCGCGGCATGTGGGATCTTCCCGGACCGGGGCACGAACCCGTGTCCCCTGCGTCGGCAGGCAGACTCTCAACCACTGCGCCACCAGGGAAGCCCAAGGATTAAGTTTTAAATGTTTACCTAACTATCCCTTTATACACTACAAATCGACATCTAATGTTAAAAGAGATGTACAGACCAGGTGTGTTCGTTTTCTAGGGCTGCCTTAACAAAGTACCACAAACTGGGTGTCTTAAAACAACAGAAATTTATTGTCTCATAGTTCTGGGGGCCAGAAGTCCAAAATCAAATTGTTGGCAGGGCCGTGTTCACTGTGAAAACCGTAGGGAAGAATACTCCTTGACTCTTCTGGCTTTTGGTGTTTTCCAGCAATCCTTGGCATTCCTTGGCTTGTAGATGCATCACTACAATTACTGCCTCTGTCATATGTCACACAGCCATCTTTTCTTGTATGGCTTTTCTCCTCTTTATAAGGACAGCAGTCATATAGGATTAAGGGCCCATCTTACTCCAGTATGACTTCATCTTAACTAATTAAATCCGCAATGACCCTATTTCCAAGTAAGGTCACATCAGAGGTACTGGGGTTAGGATTTCAACATTCTTTTTTTTTTGGCCACATTGCGTGGTATGTGGGATCTTAGTTCCGTGACCACAGATTGAACCCATGCTCCCTGCAGTGGAAGCGTGGAATCTTAACCACTGGACCGCCAGGGAAGTCCCCTCAACATACTTTTTGAAGGACACAGGAAAATGGAAAGTTGAAGCCCTGAGTAAGTGAAATACCCCATATGAATATCTGTTCCTATTGCTTAGCTGGAAACAATGAATACATAATAAAAACATGTTTCTGCAATTGTGGGATGGATTTAATGAATGGAATAACGGATTTGTAGAGACATGGATGGATCTAGAGACTGTCATACAGAGTGAAGTAAGTCAGAAAGAGAAAAACAAATATCGTATATTAACGCATATATGTGGAACCTAGAAAAGTGGTAGAGACGAACCGGTTTGCAGGCCAGAAATAGAGGCACAGACGTAGAGAACAAATGTATGGACACCAAGGGGGGAAAGTGGAGGGGTGGTGGTGGTGGTGGTGGTGTGATGAATTGGGAGATTGGGATTGACATGTATACACTAATATGTATAAAATAGATAACTAATAAGAACCTGCTGTATACATTTTTTTTGATTAAAAATCAAAAGAATAGTGGGAAGTTCCCCTTTGGGCACTTACCAACATATGTTCTGCTTAAATTCTAGACTTCAAGAGTATCATATGAGCATTCTAGAAGCATAGCATTTCTACGTATAATGGTCATAATTTTAGCAAGGAAATCTCCTGAGTTAACTACTGTTTTCTGGGAATTTCCCAGATTTCTCTGGATTTCAACATGAGTGATATGACCCAGTAACATTACTGTGTGATATAGGAGGATATGGCTGGAAAGAACAAATTTTTCTAATTCCTCACATGGTCCGCAATTTGGCTAATTGAGTCCATCTCTGTTGCAGATGAGCCAAAGTAGAAGACAGTTCCCAGAATGAGCCTTGATTAGAAAAGTCTGCCCCAGTATATTCCAGCTGCAGGCCAACTGGCAATGTCTTGAATCGCTAAGGAGAGCACTGCACTGTGGTTTTCCTCATACTTGCTCTCCTCGTCATTCTTGATAAGTCATTATTGGCCACTAGGATCTCTCAGAAAGCACTTCTATAAACCCCAAAACTCACTGATTTATTCATTGTCATGTAATAAACCAATTAGGTACAGACATTGTCTGTAACCAACATGCCTTATTCAACCAACTGTGCTTATAGAATATCCGTAGCTGGATGAAGAATTTGTAGCATGTAAAACAAGCCTGCTGGTGGAATGATTTATAGAATACTCCTAGAATAAGTTCAACTAAGATACTTACAAAGGTTAAGATAATTTTTCTTTACTTTAGAACTGATGAGGGATAGCAGAATGACATCTTGTATTGATTATATGCCACTTAGTAGAATTTAAAGCACTATCTAAATGTTACTCATTGCCCCTGTCCTTGGGGTAGGCACATCAGTTTATAGGAGGGAAATCTGAGACAGAGATAACTAAGTGACTTTCTTCTGATCCTAAGTGTTAGCTAAAATCAGTATGTTTATTTATGATTTCAATAGTCACTAAGTGCATGCTCACAGGAACGTGTACACAGTATGTGTACTGAGTACATTTTATATGCCCAGTACTCTCTCCTGTGTAGGACTTTCATGTATTATCTAACCTCCCTGTATCCTTTGTAATGAGAATTGTCATCATCTCTACTTTAAAGATGAGCAAGCTGGGGTCTAGACAGCTTAAGTAACTTGACTATGGCCCCAAGCTTGTAAGGTACAGTGTGGCTAGGAACCCATGGGGTACCTCCAAAACCTATCCTCTTCCTAAGACTGGTTTATTCCCATTCCTTTAAATAACATCCTTAAGTTGTCTCCTCTGCCTCTTTTGAAGACATCCTGTAGCTATGTTTCCAGCTGATGCCCATTCCAGAATATATCATCGATTTAAGGATGGGCTTAGTCCTGTGAGCAGTAAAGTTTAGGATCCAAGATGCAAAACGCAGTACCGCATCTGGTCAGAGCCATCATCCTTGTCATTGTCTTTGTCGGACTGCCCGTCATGTCCCTGCTCAAGGTCAGCATGCACTGCCATAGAGGCCCAGACAAGTGTGTGTGAGGGGCCGTCATTTCTTTGCCCCAGGAGGCCAAGACTCTTCTAAATTGCATGCAGGTTGGAGGTGTCAGGAGTGGCAATTGCCTCCCTTGCATTCCTTCCAACTCACGTGAGCTGTTATTCTTCCCGTGGAAAGCAACCACTGGATGGTTTAGTATGAGAATGAGGATTACGTGAGATTATAAATAACACTCCCTTCACCTCCCCCCCCCCCCCACCCCCCAGGAGCATATTCCAGGAAGACGTTTTGGGAGGCTAGAGGAAGATGGCCAACAACCTTGGCCATCTGTGACTGTGTCTAAAACATGAGTTCTGAGGTTAGAGCACTGTGATTTCAATCTGCAACCGTGTGCTGCTGAGAGGACCACCACTTCTCTCTGACTTGTTCCTAAAATGTATGATTTATGTACAGAAACACTTCCCCCCAAAGCAAAATAAACCCAGACAAAATATAACCTAACAGCTGACTCTCATGATTGAATTATATGAGGCGTCAGAAAACCGTTTGGATGGCATTCCTTGATGGGGAACACAAGCGATGGGAAAGAATAGCTTACTAACTCCATCACTGTGAAATTTCTTTTACAAGTTTTTTCCTAATGTTTCATTGGGGGAAAATGACAAAGCTGTTTCCATTCAGTCTCATTGGCTTGTTGGCCCTGGAGAATGGAGGAAGGCGCTGTTCCTTTTCGATACTTGTAAAATATTTGTCACTATCATCCTTAAATGTGAGGCCATAGCCTCACAACTGCCTGCAAGGGGGCGGCAAGGGGGTTCAGAGCGAAGCACAGAGACGCCTCCTTCCCCACCCCATCCCCACGGTGTCTACCCTCCATTGCCTCTGGCAGACCTCACCATGATTACAGTAACCTCCCAGCAGGGGCCCGGCCACCTCCAACAATCACATCTCATTAAACAGTAACTTCCAACCTCCTCTCCCTCTCGGCCTCCGAGCTGAACTGTGCCAACAGGGAAAGCTTCTGATGGAATTTTCATTCAATTTCCTTTCCCTCCTCCAGAGAGGGAAGGTCTGGTGACGTGGCTAAGCAGTGAAGAACTTCAGGAACTGTAATCTAAAGGGTCTAGAAACCCACAACCATCCGTTAATTAGACGGATAATAATTGAACAAGCCATGAGCATTGACCCAGATTCACAGAGAGGGAAATGGAATTCCAAGCCCATGTCTCATCCTTAACACCAGCTGCAGAGAGCACTTAGGACCCTCATCTCCAGATGCCTCTGCTTCAGCCCTCAGCCCACCCAGCGAGGCAGCTCAGCCCCTGCTGGGATGGGTGTCAGTTTTCTGTCTACTTTCTCTTTCTGGGGCACCTACACATTCAGTCATTCCTCTGCTACTTGTGCTTTTCCTCAGGAAAGCCAGCTACAGCTGGAAGTCCTCAGAAGCTGGGTTGATAGAAAAGAACCAGAAAATCAAATAACAGAGGGCCCAGCAAGGTTTCTGACCTACCCTGTAGCCCCCAGCCCAGCTGAGGGGCAAGTGAATGTGGTCGGGGTGAGACAGGCTGACCTGGACGCTGGACACCAGCTCTCAGGTTTGGAACCCAGAGCGGCTGATCTTCCTCACCGTGATGGTGGTGATGATGATGATAAAACTTTGCAAATGGCATCATAAGTGACACGTGAAACGAAGATACTCAAGTCCCTTCCTTCAACCATGGTGGAATCATTTAACGAATAGGAGATGTTCATCCCACGTGAAGAATGCGACGATGTGCGAAATCAATCTTTTCTTTATTCAACAGTCATTTGTTAGGAATGTATTATGCACGAGGCCGAAGTGAAATATTCGGAGATTTACACATTTCCTTGTCTTAAATCCTAAACCAGGGCTCGAGGCTCTAGCCAAATCCTAAGTGGCCCTGAATTATTTTCTTGCCAATAATGTAGCAACATGTCCTCCTTTTGTTTGCACGTCCACCCCTCAACCCCCCTCCCTGCCCCCAACCCCGGGTGCCCGAGGTTTCTCTGACTGTGATAACAGTCGCAGGCATACACTTCTGTTTGCTTGCCAAGGTCCCTCTTGACTCTTTATGAGTTTTCAGGTGGCTGCCTGGAATTACGCACAGTCTGTGGCCACGGAGCTCAGCAGAGCCGTTGGCTCACACGGGGACCGCTCCTAGAACCTTAAATAAATCACCCAACTTGGCCAACTGCTCATAAATGGCAAGAACATGCCGCAGGACACAGTGCGGAATGAACTTCAGAGTCACTTCCTCTTTCTTTAAGGGACCCCCAGGCCTTGTTTGCAGGCAAAGCCCAAGCTGTCTGGCCTGATGACTCAGGCCATTAAGGGAGATCAGTCCAGTCTGTGAAATAATGGTAACAGACCCAAATGAGGTTTCGGTGGGGAGGGCGGCCTGGATAGACGCCTCATGCAAAACAGCCTTTGTAGATAAGAGCCAGAGCCAGTCCTTAGTGGCTAAGCATGTGCTCTCCCAGACCAGACAGCCAGCGTCAGATTCCAGGTCCCACCACTTACTGATCCAGGGACCTTGGTGGCATGACTGGCCTTTCCATGCCTCAGTTTTCCTCATCTATAAATTGGGGACAATCATATCTACCTGGCAGGCTTGCTGGGGAACTGGATGACATCACCTCAGAAAATCACTTAGAACAGCTCTTGGGATATAATGAACAGTCGATAAAGGATTGTCGGGACTGTTATTGAAACAGGATGGGGCACAAGCTTAACAACCAGGGGGATGCTGGGAGGCCCGTGTTCTCACCATGAGCACATGAATTTCACAGAGCCGTGAAGAATGTGCACATAATCCCCAGTCTGGCACTGACACCCCAGCCTGGCAAGAGATAGTGATATCACAAACGGGATTATGGCCCTTTCAGGGACATCCCCACCCCCTCCACAGCCATGGGGAAAAGGCCCATCTCGTGGGAAAATATAAGGTGATAATGCTGAGGGAAGGGAGTTTCGAATTGTGTTGGTCTCAGTTGGATCTCGGGGGGAAAAAAAATGTCTTCCTTTGACACCCAGTTTTCTATACAAAAGTCCCCCCTCTCCCAGGAATGACAGCCTTTTTAGGGCTTATGCTCAATCTTACTGTTTTCCTTCAATCCCCTAAACAGCTGCTCTAAGTTTTCTTAACCTTGACCTTAGATTTCAGGGAATTCAGGGTAGAAGAAAAGTAAAGCCGGCCTCAAAAGTAGTTACGGCTGGCTGCAAATGTCTTAATGTTGTGAAGGCAGCCTATCATTGAGCTGGGGCAACTTCCACACTGTTCAGAAATGTCCTGATTTCCAGAGACAAGGCCTAATAACTCCTGACTGGTAAAGTTTCCTAATCAATGACACAACTCAGCCCGCTCTGACTTATTAATTGTATGGAGGACAACAGTTTGGCCTGAAGAGCAAGAAAACAGTTTTTGTAGGAAGCGGCTGTTAAGTGGAAGTGACTGAAACCACTTGTCTTCTGACCCTTTCCTTTGAGACTTGATTTAATGTTGATGGTGTTTTTGCAAGAAGTGAGAAATAAGTAAATACAGAGGCGCGGAGCTGTTACCCGTGGTATGGGAGCTCCTGAAAGAGTCACGGGTGTTTTGTGCGTTGGGGTCAAACGCAGGAGTCTCCAATGACGGTTCTCTTTTTCAGAATGTTGGGCTTGGGAACTGGGAGTAGGGAGGGGAAGCGATGCGGCTTGCTTGGCTTCCTGTGGCAATTCCACTAAGCTACATTAGGGTCCAAGTGGATGGCCACACTTCACAGATCACTCATCTGTAAAAGAGGGATCTTAGCTACGAGGATTGTGGGAAGGAAGCTGAGGATTGGTGGCCTCTGATTCCCATGTCCTTGCTTTGCTGTCCCCACTCCATGAAGGCTGCCCACCTCCTTTATCCACGAATTCATTCAGCATTCATTCCTGCAAACATTTAAGCAACCAGTTCTACGCTGGAGTCTTCAAAGGAAGTGAAACCCTAGCAAACCTGCTCCCAGATCCTGCAGAAGGAAAGAAGCCCTGTTGACACTGTGATTTTAGCCCAGTGAGACTGGTCTGGGACTTCTGACTTCTAGAGCTACAAGATAATAAACTTCTGTTGTTGTAAGCCACTACACTGTGGTCAGTTCTCATAACAGCCGCAGGAAACTCATACAAAGTGCTCTTTCCTTTCTGCTCTGATCACCCCTCACCTCCTGCATGCAGCACCCAGCTTAGCTGTGGCTGGGTGTCTCGCTTGCCTCCGGGTCAGAGCTGGAACTCTCCGGGGACATTTGTTCTCTTATTTATTTTAGTTGCTAACACATCCAACATTGCCTGTTGTACAGCAAATACAGCAAAATCATTTTATTTTTTGTTTGTTTTTTAATGAATGAAGGTAGGGAATGTATTTCTCCCTTCTCTTACAGCAGGAGAAGAGCGGGCACAACCACGCCATGCCACGCCAACGCAAGCAACACATAAACATCAACATCGGAAAGAAAGGACCAGAGCAACCGCTGCGGCCAGCAGCAGGTGAGCTGAGGAAAGCATGCAGGAAGGGGCGAGAGTAGTCAGCACAGACGGCTGTCTGATATACTCGAGGGAGTCTGAAACCAGAACGTTTAAGGGCTGCTTTGGGTTTGGGAAAACTGAGAAGATAAACAGAATTCTAAGAAAAATATTTTCACAGTTCCTCTCATCAGTGCAGGACAGCGGAGAGATAAGGTAACTGCTGAACTAAGATAGGAACACAAAGCCAGGAGGAGACAAAGAGTCTAAGAGGTGAGATCTGACCACGTTTAAAGGCGTAAAGGAGATTCCGCCAAGGGGATGGATGCCATGACCAGAAAGAAGCGATGAGAAGATGGGAGCTGGACCCCAGGGCAGGCTCGGAGCAGAAGAGGATGAAGCAACAGGGATTTGGAAACAGAAAATGAAAAATGAGAGTGAGAGGTGGATGAATATCTGTTCCGAGCAGTATTTCTCAACCTTGACACCGCGGACATCTCAAGCCTGACAATTCTTTGCTGTGGGATGTGGGGTGGAGGTTGCCCCGTGCACTGCAGGAGCGGCACCCCGGCCTGTGCACGCTAGATGCCAGAGCGCCCAGCCCCCCAGCTGTGACACCTGAAATGTCTCCGATGTTGTCGAATTTCCGCTGGGTGACAGAACTGCCCCCCGGGTGAGAAACAATGATTTCACAGAAGAAAAAAGATTGGGGAGGGAACGTACTTTAAACTTGTGCACTTGGGGAAGGACACACTTTAAGGAAGGGCAGAGCAGTGGAAGGAAAGCAGAAGAGACCAGGGAGTCGAGCTGGGGGACAGAAAGTGAAAGTTGGTGGGTGAAAGGACAGAATCTGACCAAAGGAAGAATTACAGCAAAATGATTGATGAAAGAGAAGAACGGACCAGAAGGAGAAGCAGAAATCAGAAACAGGAGAGAAAAAGACCCCAAAGGAAAGCAGGGATGACTGGCCAAGAAGGAAGGACACAGCCTGAGAGGGAATGGACTTCAAAGCGGGTCACTCGGGGATTTAATGACGGGTTACTGACACGAGGGGTCTGGCCCATTAGTCTTGTATCAGGACGTGAGGATTTGAGAGCCAAATACATGTCAGGCTACATACACATAACTTTTAGGCTCATTATAATTATCCCACAGATAAATGCTGGAACTGAAAGAAGACTTGACATGTCCCAACTCCCTTTTTGATGAGTTATCGAGGCGGTCATCAGCGATCAAACCACAGAAACAACACTAAAAGGTACACCTCAGGTCTAAACATCACGGATCAGGCAGAAGGAAGGTAAACAATTGCCCTGATACACCCCAAACCAAACGGGACGCATGTGGATTAAACGAACCTAAACCAAGGCCGCTCGTTTTATCTGACATTCCTTTGGGATTCTGCATTGTTGGTAAAGATTAGGATGGAAAAATGCAAACCCATGCTGATCTGAAACATCCATAAACCCACAACCTCTGAGGATTGTGTGTGTGGAGGGGGAGGGGCGGTGAGAGGGAGGGAGGGTGAGAGAGAGAGAGGGATTCAAAACTCTTCCAGCTTTCTTGAGCAAACCCTGGTTGCAACTGCTTACCCTCCACTATTCTTTCTAGATCTCAAAGAATCAGTTTCCAACCGGAAGCTGATTCCACGGGACTACGCTGGACTCTGATATTTTCAAAGCATTTTGCCTAGGTATTTCTCCGTGGTGACTACAAAAATGCGCCCCCCCCAACACCCCTGCATGCTTTCCTGATAGCCTAGTTCCGTGACAGTTCTAGGTCTGATAAAGACCTGTCTCAGGTCCAGGGCTAGAATGGAAGGATGGTTTGCAAACGTGCCAGAGCTCCAAGGGTTTGGAAACTGTATCTCAATCTTCTCATGTCAGCATTCCAACGTAACTCAGCAGACTCTCTAGCTCCACGAGGACAGGTCCCGTGGATAAAGCTCAGCACTGCTGCAAAGAGAGAAGTCAGCTAATACACAAGGGTGAGGACTTATGGGGTCAGTTGGTTGGCATAGAGCTGCCGAGGAAGGATCGTGCCTGAGCATGAACCGTGATAGAGTCTCAGTGTCACTGATTATCATGGTGGACCCTGGGCTTTCCCTGGTTCTCATTACATCCCTGGGCAAACATCCTGGATGTAGTCTGTCTCTTAGGAGAAAACTGCCCAGATTCTTACTTCTCCAAAGGGCAGTTTAGTGTAGTGTTAAGAGCATGGACCCTGGGGCTAAAAATGCCCCAATTCAAACCCAGGTCATTACTCATAACTCTGTACCTTAGGCAAGTGAATTAAAATCTCTACCTCAGTTTCCTCACCTGTAAAAAGCAGGTGATAATAGAATCAGTGACAGAGGATTATAATAAGGATTAGATGAGATAATACTTGTAGACTTTCTTTTTTTTTCTGTTTTTTTTTGGCCGTGCTGTGTGGCATGCGGGATCTTAGTTCCGAGACTAGGGACTGAACCTGTGCCCCCTGCAATGGAAGTGCAGAGTCCTAACCACTGGATAATACTTGTAAAGTGCTTTTAAAAATATCTGCATGGGGCTTCCCTGGTGGCGCAGTGGTTAAGAATCCGCCTGCCAATGCACGGGACACGGATTCAAGCTCTGGTCCGGGAAGATCCCACATGCCGCAGAGCAACTAAGCCCGTGCGCCATGGCCGCTGAGCCTGCGCTTTAGAGCCCGAGAGCCACAACTACTGAACCTGCGCACCTAGAGCCCGTGCTCTGCAACAAGAGAAGCCACCGCAACGAGAAGCCCGCGCACCACAACGAAGAGGAGCCCCCACTCGCCGCAACTAGAGAAAGCCCATGCCCAACAACGGAGACCCAACGCAGCCAAAAATAAATAAATAAATATATATCTGCATGTACCAAGTGCTCAATAAGTATTTGTTGTTATTCTTTCTGCCAAATTCTTGGAAAATTATCATCATCCATTAAAAGCATTCAGGAATGTGGCTTTCTTGGTATTTTATCGTGAATAGGTCTCATTGTGGTTAACAGATGTACTGCGTGTTCTGTCAGACTCTAACAACCTTTACCCTGAGTGCTAAGACTTTTCTGCATCATATGGACTGCCTCATTTTCTTTAAACAGAACTGCCCTACCAGAAGACTGTGGCCTCCTTAGGCAGGGCCCATTACTCTGCTGCAAATTTTCCCAGCCTGACCCAGTTAGAAACGTTCAACAGAAAATAATGCAGTCACGCGGATGCACAGGTTTGAAGAGAGTGTTCACACCACTCTAGAACTGACCACAGCTGGGTTTTAACTAGCCAGTTCCTTGAACACACTTAGATCATGATTTGGTTTAAAATATATAAAAGTCAGACAGGCACAATATTCAGAAGCACAACTATTCTCTAAGGCAAAGTATGTACATTCTAATTTCTAGCAACTGTTAATGGACTTGACTTACCCAGGGCCTTAGTCACCTGCTAACATTTAATTAAAGCACAATGGTAGGGACTTCCCTGGTGGCGCAGTGGTTAAGAATCCGCCTGCCAATTCAGGGGACATGGGTTCGATCCTTGGTTGGTGAAGATCCCACATGCCACGGAGCAACTAAGCCCGTGTGCCACAACTACTGAACCCGCATGCCACAACTACTGAAGCCCATGCTCCTAGAGCCCATGCTCCGCAACGAGAAGCCACCGCAATGAGAAGCCTGAGCGCCACAGTGAAGAGTCACCCCGGCTAGCAGCAACTAGAGAAAGCCCGTGTGCAGGAATGAAGATCCAATGCAGCCAAAAAACAAATAAAAATAATCTTAAAAAAAAAGCACAACGGTAGTGACAGCAATGTGAATGCTGCTACTTAGTTTAGTCTGTCCTGTGACAGGACATCTCTATCCTTAGCCATCCATTTCACAAGGTATCTTTTATGGAAAGTAAGTTAAATGTGACAGGGTGGATGGCCCACCATAACTGCACTCAAATTTTCAAAGATAAACAATTAAAATAATATTTGCTTTCATTTATTATCTCTGATGCAACAGCCATGTTATGTATCTCATTTACTTTTTTCAAAAATCCTGTGACTTGGAGATCGTTGTTTCTAATTACCTGTGGATAAACTGAATCCCAGGAATTTGTTCAGGGTCATAAAGGTTTTAGGTTTTGGAGCTGGATTTCAAATCTAGGTAGCTCTAATTTTTAAGTCTAATTCCTTTCTTTTCCCAGTGTTATTTCTCTAAGTCCATTTTTTAAAAGGAGGGAGGTAAAGTAAACCTCATATCCACAGGAAAAAAATATTTTTAATAAGTAATAAGTTGGTACTTTTAATAAGTAAGTACCCGTTCTCTGCTAGCATGGGCATTATATTTATTCCACCATAAAAGATACCTTGGCTCAAATAAGAAAACTTTTATTAAAGTCAACATTGTTATTACCTGTCAAATTGGCTTGATACCATATTACTGAGCTAAGTATCTCCAAGTTCTCAATAAATATTAAATAAAAACTCTTACTTCTATGGAGGTAAGGGGTATAAAGAGAGTAAGCTCTACAAAAATAAAGCAGAGAAGCTGTGGTATAGAAATGGCTGATACTCCAAGGAGTCAGCTCATAAATTCTGGGTTAATTCTAATGCCACGTTCTCTACCAGAGACCTCATAACATGGGGCTGGTGGCCATATCTCTAATGCCAGCCTCTCATCCTTCCTTTTCATGCTTGTGGGGACCACAAGAGATGGGGCCCTCCCAGCTGCACGTCCTGCCTTCCCCATTTGTCCCACAAGGAGCTGCAGAATTGAATGGAGCTAGAACGCTCTTCTAGAAACCCTGGGTTTGATCCCGCAGCTGTGACTAGTCAAGGAGACTGCCGACACCCATGGTCTCGACAAACTCCTTTTGGAACAAACCTCAGACAGGGATTCAGAGTGTGTGTGTGTGTGTATGTGTTAGAACTTTCAAGAACATGACACCCAAATCACATGAATAATTTTTCTTGATGTTTCTGAGACATTCAACCAAGTAACAAGAAGTTTCTCTTTTTTTAAAAATTTTGTACATTTTTCTTTTAGCCGCCTATATACATATAAGGTTAACTAATCTTTTAACATTACCTTTATTTCAGAGTTTGGCAAAAATTGTGTGATTCTGTCACAGACAGGAATCAGATGTTTTTTCCTGTCTTGGGAGAAAATTCCAGAGACCCACAGCTTCAATACACTTTCAGAATTTGTACAAGTTAAAATGAAGGTAGACTAAGTGCAAAGATAGTTGTATACACCCCAAAACCAGGGCTTTAAAACCTTTTTACTGTGTGAACATGTTTGAGTCTTCTTGCCTTGAGCATTTCCTCACAATGGCTTGGAGACTGGAGCATTTTAACAGTCCTCAAGGTTTACCCCTAATTCCCTAAGCAGGCCTGGCCATATGTCAATCAAAACTGAAACTGAAGGAAAGGTATCAGGGTAACCTGTTTATTCTAGGGATATACGGTATATGTGAATCACTCACAGTTCTGTAGGGGCTCTACCCATGCTTGTTGGGTCTTGTTTCTACGAAAATACCTTTAGATGACTGCTGCTATATTCCAGGGAGACCAACAGGAAAAATCTGTGATTTTTTGGGAGAAATTTATAGGCTTTTTCTTCGTGGCTACCTTGAATCTTGTAACTGATCATGCAGTTATACTAAATTGATGTCTGAGAATCTGAGAACTGATTTGTGATCTGCTTTAAACATAGCACAGGACTTATACAATCCTGCAAACTAACTTCACTTCAGCTTAATTTTATTGCCCTATCCTGATTCTTCCTTTGCTTTTTTTTTTTTTTTTGCGGTACATGGGCCTCTCACTGTTGTGGCCTCTCCTGTTGCAGAGCACAGGCTCAGGACGCGCAGGCTCGGCGGCCATGGCTCATGGGCTCAGCCGCTCCATGGCATGTGGGATCCTCCCGGGCCGGGGCACGAAGCCGTGTCCCCTGCATCGGCAGGCGGACTCTCAACCACTGCGCCACCAGGGAAGCCCCTTCCTTTGCTTTAATTGCTTTATCTAATCCTGCTCCATGCCATATATAAATAATGCATATACTATATAAAGAAATGTGTACACTGTAAAACAGTATGTATTTTTTTCAGCCACCATAAATCCCTTTCATAAGGAAAAGTTTAAGCAAACAAATAATAGAGGAATGAACTGCGCCCCCACTTGGTGGTGTTTTGCCCTTTAATATGTCTTTTTATTGATCGTTCTTTTCTAATACGATGTTGATCTTCTCCAAATAAGATGTTGGAGTTCCTCAAAAAGGAGTGGGCAAAATGGGTGAAGGTGGTCAAAAGGTACAAATTTCCAGTTCTAAAATAAATAAGTCCCGGTAATATAACGTCCAGCATGGTGACTATAGTTAATAATACTGTATTGTATATTTGAGAGTTAGGTCTAAGAGAGTAGATCTTAAACGTTCTCATCACAAGAAAAAAAAGTGGTAACTTTGTGTGGTGATGGATTAACTGGACTTGCTATGCTGATCGTTTTGCTATAGATGACATATGGAATCATTATGTTGTACACCTGAAACTAATACTTTACATGTCAATTTGCCTCAGTTAAAAAAATAAAAGCTAAAAATTAAAAAAAAAAGAGTGGTTCTTATCTCCAAGGGTACTCTCTGCCCGATGGCGTGGTTTTTTCACTTTGCTTGTGTATACTGGCCTCTATGTTCTCCAGCCCATCAACTCCCCTTCTCCCCCCAGCCCCAGACAACTCAGCAGCCCTTAACAATACCTGGCCCACCAGGGAGTTGAACCTACAGCACAGTCTGCTTTCAAAGCCCTTGGTACAGCCTCATACCCCTAGGACATGGCAAAATGTATAACTATGCACGCTCTGCTTTGTCTCAGGGCAGCTGACAGGCCTATATGGAAAACATCGCAGACAGTGCTATGCTTAAGAGAAATAATCATACAGAGCCTCCCCCGAGGAGCATTTAGGTCCGTATCATCAATCTTTGTAACACGCCTATGAAAGAGGCAGGAGGTTCGTCCTCTCAGCCAGTGTTTCTTAAGTGAGGGAATGGGGCAGATCGCTGGGGAGCTTATGCTTGGTTGGGGAGAGAGTTAGGGTCTCAGGAGAGACAACCGAAGACCCCAGAGGTCCTTGCCATACTCAGCTGCATTCCAACATCTCCCATGCAGGCTGCAGCCTGAGCCAGTGCAGGGTTCGTCTTTTACAGGAGTGTTTAACTTTTCAGGGGACTGGAATCCATACAGGCCATCCACATCTCTTTCCGCTCGGCTGTGCTTTCCAGCCCAGCTCCCAAAGCCCCACAAGAAATGTCTTGTGCGGTCAGTAGCTGCCAGTGAGTTTAAATTCCAGGCCTCCAGGCAAAGGTTTTAAAAAAGGTCTCTGCTCCAGCTCACCTCTTCCAGAAATGCCCCCTGACCACCCAGCCTCGGGGTTTCCTCCCAGGCAAACGTGGCCTGTTTGCTGGACCCCAGCACCTCCTCTGACACCTCATTCTCATCTGTGCTCAGTGGAGGGGCTGAAAATAAGGAGGCCTCAAAGTCAGCTCAGTCCCCAATCTTCCGCCACACAGCTGTGCATAACAGACATGATTTTGCTTTTATCATTTGCAGCCTGAGTTACTTTCTCCGTAAAGCTGCATGTCCCCATATATGGCTTATTAACTATTTAAGGAAGCCGAAAACAAATCTCCTATACCATTCTCTCCTACTTGTAGAACTAAGACCCATAATACAACAGTAGAAAAGCAAAATTGAGTAAAGAGGAGAAAAAAAGATAGCCAGATATCGAAATAGAGCAATAGGTAAGAAAATAAAAATAGAACCTCCTAGGGACTTCGCCTTGTGTGTGGTCCAGTCAGGGGTTAGGCCTCCAAGCTTCCACTGCAGGGAGCATGGGTTCTATCCCTGGTCTTGGTACTAAGGTTCCCACAAGCTGCATGACTTGGTCAAAAAAAGAAAAAAGAAAAAAAAAAAAGAAAAATGAAATAGAACCTTCTACAGAATGGCCTCTTCTCTGCAAGACGGAGACTTTTTTTTGGCACAATCTAAGGTGATACAATTTTTATAATCTCCACCATGGGTTTATTTTTCAAGTGCTTAGAGAGGTATCTCTTTAGGAACCCAAACAACTGTTGTGAAATAAACTATCTAGAAAGCAGAAAGCTGGAAAGTTAAAACTGAAAATCTTGTGCAACAGAATCATTTAGGTTAAAAATGGTAACAGTTAATGTCTACTGAGTGCTCGATATATGCCAGGCACTGTGAAAACATCATATGCGTTACCTCATTTATTACTCTTAAACACTCAGGGAGTTTTCTCCATTTTACAGATGAGGAAACTGAGTTTCAGAAAGGTTAGGTAACTTGCACAAGGTCACGTAACTTATGCAAGGTCACAGACCAAGGAAGCCACACAGCCTGGGTTTGAATCCAGGTTTTTTTGTTGTTTTTTTCCCTGACTGTATGATGGTCACTGGCAGGTTTGGCAAGCTTCTGAAGTGTCTCCTGAACTACCACATGAAAATTCACTTCTCTTGTGTGTAGCTCCGTATTTCAATATCAAGTGTGTTTTATGCTCTGCCATGTCTAAGTTTTGTAGGAAAGAAACCCACCTCGCTGAAGTCGGACTCCTAGTTTCAAGGGATATGGCATCAAATAAAATCGTAAATGTGAAAAACCTTTGGAAAATACAAAAGCAATCTACAGAGAAATGAGGATACCATTGCTATTTTAAAATGTCGAGATGTATGTGATATGCACGGTGATTCTCAGCTGCCCAGAATATTCTGAATCAAAACACCTGCTCACCTAACCAATTAGCACACCGGTAACTTGTGAAAAAGCTACCTTTTCACCTCCTCGGGCAACCTCCTGCTCTTGCAACTTATTTCTGGGCCACGACCACTTGCTTGCTCAGCGGGGCACGTTTATGTCACGAGCTTCTCTTTAACAGGCACAGAAACGCCTAACGTGCAACAAAGTGTGAAGATGCAGGCGTATATATATGAGTTACAATTGGGTCACCACCAGGTGAGCTGATTTACCGTACCGCCCCGCAGCCCGGGTTTTCAGAATACCCATTAACAACCCCGCGTTAACTAGCAGGGGGCAGGCGCTGATTAACGGCCCCCTTCCGTGTCTCACCTGATCTTCCAGGAGTTTCCAGCTCTCGCATGCGTGCGTGGTTTTGAAGCAGCATTAAAGCTGCTCAGGGCAAGAGGATTTAAACCCCCCGGCGCCCAGAAAGAGCTGATGAGAGCTCGTTGCTTGTTCGACCGGAGGACTAAGAAGCTTTAATGAAGACAGACCACGCTCTAGAAGTGGTGAAACCATTTCAGGTTTCAGAGAAGGCAGTTTGGGAGAGCCGCTGGAGCCTTCACCTCCTTCTTCCTCCCTTATTCTACTAAGGAGAACCGAGGTAGCGGGAAAGGACAGTGTAGGCGCTCGAGGGGAGAAGCCAAAGATTAGCCTGACCCAGGTCCTTGGAAAGCAACCGACAACAGGAAGGAAGCTTATTAACCCCTCTGCTCTCCCTCCCTTTTCCCGGGGTGAGAATCGGCTCCTCCTCCCGGGCGTGCGCCCCCGGGGTAAAATGCAAGCGGCCGCCTGCTTTCCGCACCCTGCGCGCGGCGCCCGGCGGAGGAAGAAGCAGGCGGCAAGGGCGCCGCCCCAAGCCGCGTGGAGCGAGTTCGTCTCTCCGGCGTGAACCTCCCGAGCGAGACGGCCTGGACCCCGCGACCGTCGCGCCAGCTGGGCACCGCAGGCGCCCCATTTCCCGGCCTCTCTTCGGAGCTGGCAGTCTGCACCCCCAATCCCTAGCCTAATCCCCCTCAACACCACGGCGCCACCAACTCCGGTGCCTCGCGCAGGTGGCGTAAACGCCCCCGCCCTCGGGCGCCCCCTGCCGGGAAGAGGGAAGGCGGCGGCGGGCGCGGAGGAGCCGGGCGCAGGGCGGGGAGAGAGCTTCGGCGCCGGGAAGAAGCCGGGAGCTTCCCTGATGGTGCCGCCGCCTCCGAGCCGGGGAGGAGCGGCGAGGGGGCAGCTGGGCAAGAGCCTGGGTCCGCTTCTGCTGCTCCTGGCCCTGGGACACACGTGGAGCTACCGAGAGGAGCCCGAGGACGGCGACAGGTAAGCGCTGCCAGTCCCTGCTTGGTGCGCCCCGGCTCTTGGGGTGCAGCCGGTGCCCCTTCCCCCCCACAGCGGTGAGCCTCACGCCCTCGCTTCCCCGGGCGCTCAGTTCTGGCTGACGTTAAACTCTGCTCCCGGGTGAGACCCTCCGCGCCCTTAGCCCTGGCTCCTCCGTCTGTGGGTCGGGGCACTGAGATACCCGCGCGCCGCATTCCTGCCGCCCTCTAGTACCCCCCTTCTTCACCTTTTCTCTCCCTTGGGCCTGGGCTCCCTGCGTTGGACCCTCGCCGGGTCCACCCCTGACCCTGGAGTCCGCTCCGCGCCCGCGTTGGGGGAACCAGCGCCTGGTCGCCGCGCGGGACGCGGATGCCCGACGCGCGCTGTCCTCCGCTCTCCAGCGGAGAACCAACGAAGTTCCTCCAACTTTTTCCACAGAGAAATTTGCTCGGAAAACAAAATCGTCACGACCACATACCCGTGTCTGAAGCCTTCAGGCGAGCTCACGACGTGCTTCAGGTAAGTCTCGGGGCTCCGCCGAGTCCGTCCGTGCGCGCCCGCGCTGTTTGGGGAGGCGGCGCCGCGCAGGAGGGGCTTGGAGATCCGCTCGGGGACCGGGGCCACGGTGGTGGGTGCTGGGTGAGTGCTCCTTGGTGCAAACGCTTTCTTTTCTTACGCGTGTGGTTTCTGCGCCGGACCAGCGATGGGCAACTGAGTGGCGGCGGCACCTAGAGTTCGTGCTCTTAGAACCTGAGGGGGGGTGGTTTATTGCTTCCTTGAATACTTGCGTGATGGTTGGAGAAAACGTTGAAAGTTTCGTAAAGAAAGCGGGTCGGATGGTGGGTGTGAACAGTGCGGCATAGCAAAGGTCAATGGCTGGTTTTGTGTTTGTTTTGAAAACCTAAAGGCATACAACCAGGAAATCCTTGGTCCTTGGCTATCTTTTGACTTTCTGCCAGGACAGAGTGTAACAGTGTCACGGCCTCTGTGGGCAGGAGGATGGGGAGGACTGCGGGCATGACTTGGGTTAAGTGAAAGCGAAAAGCGTCAAGATGGTTGAGCCACAAGAAGAGGATCAGTCTTGTTGAAAATTCAGCTCACAGAGCCTGGGTGCTCGTTAAAGCTAAGCATGAATAGGGCTAGGGACTCTATAAGTATTAATACTCCCAGGTGGTTCTGATTCTCAACAAGGTGAATCACTGTTTCTTGCTCGTAATCTCTGGAGGTGAGGTTTGACTTGTCACCATAGGCTTCTGTGCCAGTGCCCTCATTGGAAGGAGGCACCCACCATAAGCGCTTATGAGTTACCTGCTTTTTAAAGGTTTTGTGGGAGGTACAGGGATCACACACTCCACCAGACTCCATTTCTGTCTCTGGGAATTGTGCACTGTTTGGGGTGCCAGGCTAACTATTGGGTAGTATAAAATAACACAGCAATCCTCAAAAGTGAACTTGAAAGAGAATGAAGTTGCACTAATGATGCAGTAGCAGATGAATCCTTTGAGCTGTAAAAAAACAAAAAAAACCCCTCAAAGGTTCGGGTGTAAGTGGTTACAGGGCTGGTCAATTTAGGGTACAAAGGCACCATCAGTTACATCACGTACCATGCTGCTTAAGTGAAGCAACAGTCAAGTCTTAGCCTTGGGAAGGGCGCCTTCTCTAGGTAGTGGGTGGTGATACTGAACGAGACATGTGAGTTAGTGGGGAGGAGAGAGTATGGTTCAGTTGGCAGGTGAAGACTTGGAGAGGTTAACTGGGTAAGTAAGGTCACCCATCTGGAGAACTGACCTGGTGCTAGCCCTGTGTTTCATCCACACTATTTGTTAGGACACATTTTTTCCCCTGTCACCGCAGCATAAAACCTCTCATCTAACATGGAACGTATCCCTGAGATGGTTTGCTCATTTATTTGGTCCCTGAAGGTCAGACTGCACATAAGTTAGTGACAGTTACAGAATGCATGTCCGATTTTCAGAAACCATTGGTGTCTGATTAGTGTTCGAAGCTGATTTCATTCCTTAAGCTGTTACTTGTTACGCTGTTACTTTTTTTTTTAACAGAATTTAAAAACTGGTGTTTTTCTGTACTAAGCCTCTGTAGGAGACATTAACAGTGTCTTGATATGTTTTCATTAACAGCTACTCAAAGAAACAGCTTAGAGAGCTAACAAAAAGGGTATCTTATTTCTAGGAGAAAAGAGCTTAGAGGAGTGGGAGGATGTTTTCAGCTGAAGAAAATGGTAATGGTCCCTGTGAATGTTTTTTCGGTTTTCCTTTAAGAGTTCTGTGTGTACTTCATTGGTTTTATACAATTGCCATAGTTTAGTACCTTTCTAAAGACAGTTAGTTGGCAGTTCCTGCCCCTGTTTTAGCCCTAAGAATGGAGGAATGCTGTTTGCTCTTCGGTCTGTGAATTCTGATTGTCCCGGCCCTGTAGACCCTTGCTGCTCCCGGTGTGGTCTGGCACAGGCATCTTCTGGGAGCTTGTATTGTCTCAGGCCCCTGCCCAGAACTCCTGAATCAGAACGTGCATGTTAACGAGATATGCATTAAGGCTTGAAGCGCTGCTATAGAAACCAGAGTCATGGTGCAGACCTGTTTGGACAGATCCTCAGAGGCCCCTGCAGATGAGTTAGCTCTTCTACCCCAGTAACTTCAAATCAGACAAAGAACCAGCCTTCCAGGAAATCGGACTCGTGGACTGTTGGATGACCCTTAATTAAAGTGAAAGTAACGTAGCAGAGCTACTACTGTTCTGGGAATGCTTTCTGACTGCCTAGAATCCCACTCTTAGCAGATGTCTCTGGTGAATGGCTTTTTGCTGAAGAGAATGCATACCGGAAGTCAGTCCTGAATTTACAAGGTGGTCTTTTAATACTGGCTTTCGAAAACCCGTTGACATGGAGGTATAGTAGATGTAACATCTGATTTGCCATTATTCCTAAAAGTCATATGGAGACTGAGGTGATATGGAAAAGAGATGGGGTCGGAATACTCTGTCCTGGACCCCACCACGCTTGTACACTTCTGTTTTCCGTGGTTTTACGTAAGCGGCACCTTTCTACTTAAGCCTTACATTAAATGACAGTTGGAGGATTTTACTGTATATTCACCAGTGTCCTATGCACTTTATGTACATACAGCTGTAATCCTCAAAGCCATTCTGTAGCATGTGTGTTGCCTCAGTTTTACAGAGAGAACCGAAGCTCGGATTAAGTCCACTTGCCCAGGGTCACAAAGTTAACACACGGGAGACTCGGGGTTCAGACCCAGGTTTGTCTGACTTCAAAGTCTGGGCCCTTTCATCATCCCGGTGGTGTCTACAGATGTGGCTGAACTTTCCAAATCTGGCATCTAAGGAAGAAAACTATACATTTAGAGGCTATAAACTCGAAAGAAGCAGATAACTCTAGCAGCCACTGTGACCACAGTGGTTTTCTGAGTTACCACTGCTCTTGATCTGTCTCAAACAATTGAGCTTCCATTACTATGTTATACACGACGTTGGTTCCTACATGTATAGCTTTCCTTCCTTGTAGGATTTCATCGTAATCACAGGGTCTGTCTCTAGGGACTCTACCACAGTGTGCATTGAGCCAAGTCCCCAAAGCTGATGAAACACTGAGCGAACGCCTTTGGCAGCTTAAGCGTAGAGGGCATGTTTGCTCAGTGTTACACTCTGACATGGAGTGTATTATTTTACTAGTAGTTAAGATTTCAGAGTGTGTGTGATTTATCTAGACTCTATAAATTTATCCTAGCCAAAGCAAGCCCATAAAGTTATAATGGCATTTACCCCTCTTGTGGCTATTAAAAGTTCTTCCTACAAGTTAACTTTTTTCCTCCTTTCCCAGACGATGTAGTTTTTGAACAAAAGGTCTGTGTTTACCTTTTCTTTATGGGGGTCTCATCAAGAAAATGATAGTCTTTTTAAAAATAAGAACATGAGTGTAGGAAACATCAAGAAATCAACTTGTATTGAGTGAGCCTGTATCCAATAAACATGCTAATTAACTCTTTGGATCCATTAATCAATTAAGGACTTGAGCCTCTATTTTTTTTTTTTTTTTTTTTTTTTTGCGGTACGCGGGCCTCTCACTGTTGTGGCCTCTCCCGTTGCGGAGCACAGGCTCCGGACGCGCAGGCCCAGCGGCCATGGCTCACAGGCCTAGCCGCTCCGCGGCATGTGGGATCCTCCCGGACCGGGGCACGAACCTGTGTCCCCTGCATCGGCAGGCAGACTCGCAACCACTGCGCCACCAGGGAAGCCCTTGAGCCTCTATTATGAGCTTAACATAGTCCTAGAAAATGCTTGAGCGTAGTCCCTGGTCACGTTTTACAGACTTGAGTCTTAGACTGAGGCCTCTACGACTGTAACCAGTATACAATGTACATGACTGAGTTCAAGATTGTGTAGTTTATACTATGATGGGGAAGAGATTAGAAGCAGCTAGGAATGGCTTTATGGGCAAGACAAGATTTGATTGTCCTTCAATGTGGTTCTTTAACAGAATGTTCGGTGTTTGTTGCATTAGCTATGATCTTCAGCTTTGTGGTTCACAGACCTACAAGTAGAGTCTCTCAGCTGTATTTGTCCCATCAGTGCTGTCTCATGAGGGTCATGCTCCCATGGGAAATAATGACATGGGGATGCAAAAACTCCCACTTATGATTTGGCAGCACTGTTGCATTATCTCAATTAAAATGTGGAAGTTAATATATTTTTGCAAATATGTTTACTTGGAAATTAGAGAGCAAGAAGGTCGCTTAGTTAGGGCAGCACCACCAGAGGGAGAGCCCCGGACTTTAGGTAAGTCTCCATTGGAGCAAGGGCTGGAGAATGTGCTATCTGGCAGGTTCCTAAGTCCCTACACAGGGCTTTGATGTCAAAACGTCCATAGTAGAAACTGTCTTCCCCAGTTTGAATTCCAGCTCTACTGCTTCTGTGACCTTGAACATTTCTCAGTCTGTACTCTAGTGTTCTCCTTTAAGTAAATGAGGATCACGTTAGTACTGCAGTTATAGGGTTCTAGTGAAGATGTAAATGAGTTGATATACATAGGAAGCGCTCAGTGAATGCTGCCGCTCAGGCTCGCTGCTGTGTCTCCCGAAGTCTGGCGTGGTGAGTGCACAAGCTGGGTGCTCAGTAGACATCTGCTGAGTTTTGAGCTTTACAGTAGACATTTTTGAAAGAGCAAATTCAGACCCTAGCCAGAAACCCTGAGGGTGTTTATAGCAGTCACACGTCAGCTGTTTTTAGTTGCCTTTCCAGTTGTAGGCTGGCCCAGAAGTCTAGTGCCTTGGGAAAATTATCAATACAAAAAGGATATCTTCTGCTTCCTGCCTCCTACCTGACTACACGATGTTCTCTGTTCACGTAAGTATAAATGTAGGCAGGAGGCATAGTTACCCCATTTTAGAGGCTCTTAGAGATTTGCCCCTTGTCCAGGGTCATGAAGGGTTTTATTGGCAGAGACAAGACTAGCGATTAGGTCCTCAGCCCAGTTCTGGTCCCTCCCTTCTCCCTCCCCATTCTGTGGCCAGCATAGCTTAGAACCTGCTCTGAATCACTGTTGGCTTATACAGGGCTTGTGGGCCCCCTTTAAGAAAGCATTTGTATCTTCATGACTACTGTCCATATTCTCACCGTAAGGAGGAAGTAGTCCAATTGTTAAGAACAGAGCAGGGAACTGATCGGGGTGGCTTACGTGCAAAACTGCCTGAATCACAGATAAGTTGGAGGCAGCCTCATGGTTCCCTGTTAGACCCTCTCTCCCACTGGATGGTTAGCTTGCTGAGTGCCTGGTTCCTCTGTCCTCTCATGACTGTAGCCTCAGAGGCTAGCCCTGTGCTGGACAGGGTCCATACACATTGTCACATACCCAGGACTCGGTGGATGAATGTTAATTTTACAAGTAAACAAGGAGATGTGACTGAAATCTTTTAGGTCTTCCAGAACTTCTGTTACTATCGGAGTATGCCTGCTGCTTTTAGCTGAGTTTCTTTCTGCTGGAAAGCAGATTACTTACACCTGTGAGCTGCTGCCATTGTCTGCATTAGTTCCCACCTTGACCTGTTAAACTTTAATTGCTAATGTGTTACAGGTGCTGCTTCTGGCAGTTATATAGCTCATTCCATGGACTTGTTCCTTTAAATAATACCCGAAGAGGATGTGGGCAGTCCTGCCCAGTGTGTTGATTGCCCTGTGGACACTGGCTTTGAAGTGGTGGTGGATGCAGTTTTAAAGGGGATCTCGTTCCCTACCCACACCCTCTTCTTTAGCTTGAGCAGGTGTCAGGAGAGAGGGGAGGTGGAGGATGTTGGCCCAGGCAAGGTTCTTTCTCACTTTTCACTCATTCTCTAGGGAACAAGACAGAAGGGTAGGAGACAACTAACAATTGAACTGGCCACAAAAGGCCATGCTTTCACTGGTGTCCTTTGAGACCGAGTCCAGTTGCTACGCATTGTCCCCAAAGTTGTTGATGTCTGACTTGCTACATTCACTTCCCTTCATCTTTTTAAGTGAAGCTGTGGGGTGGATGCACCCGGAAAAAGCAAATATGCTCTTTTTTCTAGAATACCCTGTTTTCTCAGATGGTAGTTTGCATTCCAATCGGTAGTTTAAGCTCAGTGGTTCAGCTTACGCAAACTTACTACCTTCCTGTGCAGTGGGACCCTGGCTGCTCTGTGCGTTAGAGGGTCTGCCTGATTCGGGGCATTGCTGACTATCCAGCGAACGAAGGTCTCCATTCTTTCTCAGCTTATTGCTTTTTATTTGGGGGGTGAAAAGGTAATCAGCTGTAACATCGGCAGCTTCTCTTCTGCCAAGCCAGGTTCTTTTCCATAAAAGCCATTTACCAATTTCAAAGTTTTAACAGCGTTTGCGTTCCTTATTCAGAGCTTGCTATGTGCTGAGCACATTCTAGGCACCCAGAATACATATGTGAATAAGTCAGGAGAAACCCCCAAACCCCTGCTCTCGTGGACTGCATGGATTTTAATTCAGTTTCTTTCTTTCAGTAAAGGAATTTGGAGCCAAGGATTTCCTTGGGGACTTTTGTTAGATGATTATCTTTGGCACACATCCGATGTCACATTTGGGGGAACTAAGAGCTTAAATTCCTGTGGCCCAGCTGTATCGTTTCAGCAAAAGAAGCCCTACAGCTCCAGGCAGGGACACGAGAACCCGGGGATGGTAGTAACTAATGTGTTTATCTTCTCCTAGCAGGAAGGGAACTAACACGTGCCACAAGTCCCTTCTAAGAATTATTGGAATGTGAAAGCATTCCAAAGAGAAGGCCGATTCTCTGGCTGTGTGTCCTGTGAGACAGCATCAGAATGGGCCAGCTAGGAACAGATACCTCGTGTGGACCCGGTTTGCCTCAGCCTAGGTTGCCCCATGTTTGCCAACGGTAACTTGAAGCAGAGTGTTAAGAGAAGGCGTGCCCCTCCTACATTCCTCGACTCTAATAACCCATTACAGGTCTGTGTTCATAAATGCATCTGAACTGCATGGACAACTTGTTTACATCCTGAAGTACCTGTATAGGGGTCGGAGTGGTGTTAACCTCTACACGTGTAATCCCAGTCAAGCAAAGGACATCTTTCTAGCTCCAAGGTATGATTTGTGTGAGTCAAAACTAGGTGTGAGAGCTTGGAAGAACAACTATATTGTCTCCTTGTTCGGTGGGTTAGGACGTGAACCAGGTTATCTTTCCATGCCCTTCATGACTTCAGAAACTTGGACCACGTCCATTCTAGCCTTATCCATCTGCAACGTTTCCACCCCTTGGCCACTGCTCTGGGGTGTTCCCTGGTATTTGCCCGTGCTGGTGTGAGGCCCCCATCCTTAGTCCTCTGGGAACAGTTGGAGCAGCTGTCGGTGGCTGCTGGTACAGAGAACTGGTGGGAAGCTGGGAGGGCCCTCTGCACTGGGATCTGGCTCAGAAAGTTTGGTATAAAGCAGGGATTGGCCTGCTTTAGTAGGGCAGGTGGCATGTCTTTATACAACCCATGATCTGAGAATGCTTTTTACCTTGTTTAAAGGGTTAAACTGTGCAACAGACCTTACTTGGCCCCCAAACCTCAGATATTTACCGTCTGGCCCTCTTCAGGGAAAGTTTGCCAACTTCTAAAGTGCTGTCTTAATACAAATACATCCATATGTGACCTCATCCACAGGTCTGAGTCCTCAAGGGGGCAACCTTGAGGACATTTAGGCTGCTGCTTCTTTGAGGCCTTTGCCTTTGTATTACCTTATTGTATCTGGGTCTCTGGCCTGAGCATCTTTTCATTGTGGCTTGATTTCCTGATCTCAAGGAATCAACTATAGTTATTGTTGAGCTGGAACTTTATTTCCAGTCACCTTCCCTTAAATGATTCTCTAAGTGAATGTAACTTGTCGGGATGTTTTTAAGAAGCTGATTTTACTGCAGCTAGTTAAGTGCTGACTTACTGCTGCTTTTCTCTGTGTTCCCAGACTGGCCTTCCTTGCCAGTTGAGTAATCCTTGGATTGCCTTGGCTAGTTGCCCACCATCCTTAATTCCATATGTCCTTAATTCTCAACTTGTGTAGTGATCGTCACATGCTTTGACTCAAAGCCAACTCTCCATAAACTTGTTAGTTTTGAATTTCTACAGTGGAAGGCCTCACATTCAAAAATCAAATGAGAGTATATATCTTATTTGAGGGACACACATCTAGAGAAAGTTATTTTCAATGAAGAGTGTCCTAAATCAGTGTTGCAACATTTCACTTTTCCTTTTACGGCTAAAAAGTATCATAGGTTGGCTCAGTTGCACGGTTCCCAACATCAGTAATTAAACTTTTGAACTTAAACTCTGAACTGCCTTTTTAACAGTTTCAGCTCTTTGATTCCATGAAGATCACGGAGACTCCTAGAGTGATGCCTTTCGACACTGAGGGTGGGGGACAAAGTAGCGGAGAAGGAAAGAACTACTGAAATACTCTGAGGAGAGAGAGGCAGAGTCTAATGGTATTTTGGAGAAGGGAAAGGAGGAAAATGTTGGAATGCACCACTTGATGTATTAGGCAGATGAAATGCCCTGGGGTATAGCAAAGAAGAAAATGATAGGTGTAAACACTTGATAAGGACTAGAGAGTATCCTACGGAGAGATGAAGTCGTGTGAGAAAAAGATGTGGATATCAGTCATGTAGGAGCCTCTGACCTTGGTAGCAGCCACTTTAATGGACTCAGCTGAATGGAGGTTAAATGAAAGGCAAACTAAGCTTATAAAGGTCGGCAGATTGACAAATGCAATTTTTGTAACGTCCTGTGTGTGTTCACTATTCCTTCAGAGGTCGGAGGCCGTCTAAAAGCCAGTGCGGAGACCAGGCTGTTACTTCCCCTCCAGCTCTCCCCTCTCTTTGCTTCCACTTGGCCTTGCTCTTGGTAACGAGTCCGTGTGTCACTCTGGAATTTTCCTATAGTGAAACGACTCACGGCTTTTGTGGTGAAAAATGACAGGTCAGAGTGGAGGTTGGCTTCCTGAGAGCCCAGCAAGACCACAAGACTGTTCATTGGAGGCAAGGTCATTGCCCGAAAGGTGCACTGGAATTTAGTTCTGGCAGATTCTGAAAGCTTAGAGGAACCTAGAATGTAACATCAGTGGGGTTTTATCTCTGAGAAAGTTTGGCTGAAGGATTTTAAGTCTGTAAAAATCGACTTTAATATTATGTCGGTTTTCGGGAAATCACTCCTGCCCATCATCTGGGAGGGCATAGGGAAAGGTAAGTGTGAGGCTCTGCATAAAACCTACTTGGAGGTCACTTAATCGGGCTGCATTTTCTACCTGGAACACAGGTGAGAGGAGGGGAGGGAAAAGGGTGGGTCTGGGGGAACTTTGAACGGCAAGAGCAGAGATCACGGAGAAACGCAGGCTCGTGTGATTTCCTCTGGTGGCCCTGTGTGAAGGCTCGCTGTCAGGAACTAGCTTGTTCTGTGAATTCTCAAGTCCCAGAGCAGGTGTGTGGCAGAGCAAGACAGGCTGACGCCAGAGCCTGTTGTTAACCACTAGGCTCCTCTGAAAAGCCTGACAGCTGTGGTTACCTTGCCTGCTGCCAACCATAAATTAAAGAGACATTTAGACGAGGGAAGGAGGATGCTAGAAATAAGGATGTCAGTCCTGCTGGTAAAAAACATAGGTCGGACAAGTTATCAAAAGTAGACACATGAACCAACCACCCGTCCTGCCCCATGTTAGTTTGCCAGGAACGCCTCGGCAAACTACCATAGACTGGGAAGCTTAAACGAGAGACTCTCATGCAGTTCTGGAGGCTAGAGGTCTGGGACCAGTGTGGTCGCAGGGTTGATCCCTTCTGAGGCCTCTCCTTGACTTGCAGGTGGCCCTCTTCTCTCGGTGTCTTCCCAGGGTCTTCCTTCTGTGCTTGTCTGTGTCCTAATCTCTTCCTCTTACAAGGATACCACTTCATACGGCATTAGAGCCCATTCTCATAACTCATTTTAACTCTGGCCTATTTAAAGCTTTGATCTCTAAATAATCACATTCTCCGGTACTGGTTTTAGGACTTCAATGTATAAGTTTTGGGAGGACACAATTCAGCCCATTGTATCCCCCCACCAAAAAAGCCCAGCACGCGCTGGGGCCATGTGATAAAGGGGACGGTTTTCACACACACTGATTTCCATGGGCATCACTGTGCACGTGGTGATCCTGAGTTATCCAGTGAAATTAAAGTACCGTTAATACCGCTGAAGAAGAAAAACATGAAACCATAATATTTGTAACGACCCCTTCTGTGGTACCTCTTCCTCTAGCTAAATGATGGAGGCTGTGATCTGTTCTGACTCCCTACATCAAGACGTCACTGTTGTCAGTGCTGAGGCCCCCCCACCCCAGACCTACTGAATTAGAATCTGCATTTTAACAAGCGTCCCTAGGTGTTTCCTACGCACGTTAAACTGAGAAGCATTGTCCTGAACATCACTGTACCGTTCCGGGACTCCTTCCTCACACATGGCTCTTCTTTGCTTCCTACTTGCAAAACACTGCCTATGGCTTTGTAGCCTAAACTGTGCTTGGAATCACTTGGTGAACTTTATTCCCTTGCTTTTTTTTTTTTTTTTTTGGTGGTACACAGGCCTCTCACTGTTGTGGCCTCTCCCGTTGCAGAGCACAGGCTCTGGACGCGCAGGCTCAGTGGCCATGGCCCACGGGCCCAGCCGCTCTGCGGCATGTGGGATCCTCCCGGACCGGGTCACAAACCCGTGTCCCCTGCATCGGCAGGTGCACTCTCAGCCACTGCGCCACCAGGGAAGCCCACCTGGTGAGCTTTAAAAAAAAAATAATTCCATTGTCCAGATTGGTACCCTAGACCGGTTTCATCAAACTCTGCAGGTGGGTGCCAGACACTGGACGTTTTTGAAGCTCCTTGCGTGATTCCATTATGCAGCCAAGGTTGAAAACCTTGGAGCAGAAAGCAAAAGGGTGTGAGCTGCCGGATTCCTTGCCAATGGAGAAATGGTCCCTGTTTCTTCCTTCTATGGCCACTAGGCCTGGGTCCTCATGTCTTGTGCAGTTACTGCAGGTCCACGCCCCTCGGCAGGGAAATTTACAGTTAGAGCTTGTGTTGGTGCCTGGTGTCTCCTTCTTCTGTCGGGTCCTACTTTTTCCCTCCTGGCATCACCTTTCTCTTCTGAGTTGGATGGTTTGAGGGCAGTCAGGAGAGTGAGGAAGTGGGCTGAGGTGGATCAGGAAAGGTGGTCCATTCCTCATGCGTGTTGTGTTTCTTAAGCTGATCAGTCCTAAGTCCCCTGGTGCAAATTCCATCACTTTTCATTTCCTGTTGCAGCCTCTCAGCTTGGTGTCTGGAACTACTTGGTGACCTTTGTTGAATTTTTAAAAAAATGTTTTGCTGTACTGCGTGAATTTTCTCCCAAGATATAAACATGGCTCAGCATATTATAAATGCAAGCTTTTCAGTGTCAAGCTGTGTCTTTCTTCCCTTGCAAGCATCAAACACACACTATTTTTTCCACTTAGTGTGACAGGAAATCTACGTGCTGGCAGAGATTCTCTTCCCATTCCGTTTTTGTGTTCCTCTTCAACTCTTCAGGCCTCCCCTCCGATAACTGAAGAAACTTCTCAACCCCCACCAAACACAAGGCTTTTTCTAGGTTTGTGTTAACTTTGTGCAAAACGAAACAATGTGCTCTGGTTTGACTGCATAGGTGTCACCTAAGCCCTGTATGTACCATATGGCCGCAAACCAGGCAGTCCCCAAGTAGGTCCATATGGAATGCATCGTTACATACGTGTACAGTAAGTCCCCTACATATGAACGAGTTCCCTTCCGAGCGCACATAAGACCAGTTTGTAAGTCCAACAAAGTTACTCCACTAACACAATCGGCTATATAGTGCCGTACTGTAATAGGTTTATAATACTTCTCACACAAATGATATATAAAAACAAGCAAACAAAAAATATATATTTTAATAGGAATAGAAAAGAATTTTATTTGAGCCTGAGGACTATAGCCCAAGAGACACAGATTTAAGAAGTACTTAAACTGTGTTCCACCTGACTGCAAAATGGGGGAGGCTTATGTAAGCAAAAATCACAAAGTTACAGTTAGCCACGTGAGCTATGTATCAAGAATCATAATTGAAGCTGGCAAGAAGTCAGGATGCTTGACAAATAAGGATTGGTTGGGGTCTGAAGTGGTTGCACAGGTACAAGGGGAGACCTTGAGACCTAGGCAGCTGCTAGCAGATAGTAAGAACGACTGATGGTATCCTTGAGTCTGATACAGCTCAGAGAATTCAAGTTCTCAGTGATACAGGAACATGTCTGAAAGCACATCCACGATGGCCACCCGGCTCCATTTTGAATGCCTGAACCAGTTATTCCCTTTTGATTTTTAAATGGTTAAATCAGATTTTAGTGGTTGAATCAGATGTACAATGCCTGTTTGACAGGCCAGAAGACAGGCTGTTGTAGTTAGCATAAAGGTCAAGCCAAACCATGTGTAAGCCAGAATGACTTCCCGTACCTGTGACAATTTCTTCCATCACTGGGTAAGATGGGAAGCCGTCGGAGGTTAGGAAGTAAGGGGGTGGCAGGATCTAATTTAACCTTAAAATAAAAGTCTCCCCAGCTACCGAGCAGAGACTCCCTTGTGGGCCTTTCTCAGCCGTGGAAAAGAGGCTTTATTTTGAGGAATTGCACAGGAAACCACATATCTGAAGTATGTCAGTCATAGTTTCCAGGGGACAAACACGCCTGGGTAAGAGTAATCAGTTAAGTAGCATTTATTTTGAGAGTTGATAGTAAAGAATTATTGAAGAAAAAGCAGCAGTAGTTGCATTTTCAGACTGGTTTTGTGAATGATGTAGCAAAATGTTTGTGAAAACTGAAGAAGTACTTGACACCATTCTCCTTGGATATACATGTATTTCTAGCTCAGAGGAATTATATATAATTTTGACAAATTCATTCTCTTGAAGCTGTCAAAAAATTAGGTCTTATTTTAGTTCTCCCTAAAAGTACTAAAATTGGCAGGAATAAGTACTATCTTTAGAATATACAGGTGTACATATATCCTTATTCCTTTGAGATCTTTCTGACCCATTTTAGAAGCCCTGGTTCTTCATCTTTATCAAGGGCAGAACTACCCAGTTTGTTTTGTTTTGTTTTTTTGCGGTACTCGGGCCTCTCACTGTTGTGGCCTCTCCCGTTGCGGAGCACAGGCTCCGGACGCGCAGGCTCAGCGGCCATGGCTCACGGGCCCAGCTGCTCCGCAGCATGTGGGATCTTCCCGGACCGGGGCACAAATCCGCATCCCCTGCATCGGCAGGCGGACTCTCAACCACTGCGCCACAAGGGAAGCCCCAGAACTACCCAGTGTTTAAAAATACGCTGGATTAGGAAAACAAATACCAAGAGCAAAAACTTTGCTCTTCTTGATGTAAGAGACACCAGTTAGGGGAGGGTATCTTCTCGCTTAGAGTCAGACAGCCCAAGTGTTCAAGTATTCATCGGCAAACACTTTCTTTTAATTTTCCCCACAGTAAAGAACATGGTCCACGGGGATAGCCATATGAAGATTAATAATCTCATACTATGTAGTATGAACTACTACACGAGGACTAAAACATTTTTAATCTTACAGTACCTTGAAAAGTACAGTACAACAGCTGGCATCCAGGGGCTGGCATCGAGTGAACAGGCAAGAAGAGTTACTGACTGGAGGAGGTGAGAGATGGTAGAGCTGAAGGATCGTGAGCCCTAGGAGATAGGGCAAGCTGCAATTTCACACCTGACGATGATGGCACAGGTTCTGGTTCCTTGATGCATTCAATTCTATCTACCCTCTTAAAAAAACGATCCAGTGATGTCTGGGTAGTAGCTTTCCTCTTTTCTCATCATAGATGTCATCCTGGGTTTGAAATAAAGATACTGTACTATGTCCTCTATATAGTACTGTACAGTAAAGTACTCAAAAGCACAATCACTTGTAGAGGATGCAGGCACGTGACAGTGTATGCCAGACACGTGAACAAACTTACAACTGGACATGAGAATGCGTGAAAGTTCGCAACTTGTATGTAGGGGACTTCCTGTAATTGCCGTTCTATTCAAAAAGAAAGATGCAGTCATGCTGATTAAATCATAGAAATAGAAGTTATTATAAATTAAGGAAATATAATTGCATTTCCTGGGTAGATGTGCTTCTGAGGTTCTTAATGAGGGATTTCTTTGAATTGGAGGCTGGCAAGACGCGAAGTGGTTCCTAAGTGACCTGAGTTCTTAAACTTCCAGAGCCTGTGACAGCATGATGAGTGTGGCACTCTATTAGAAAGGATATAATTGGAACGGATATTTAAAACTTTAGGCGAAGATGTGAAAGGATGCTGACGATTTACTAGGCATGTCTGCCACCCCAACTATCTTCGAGTCCTTTCCCAGAGACCCCTAGTGTTTGGGAGACACATTTCCAGGTCATGGCTCACATGAAAATGATCATCTGTGGAGGGCACCTTGAGGTCAATGACAAAGGAAGCTTAAGGCTGGAGGCTCCGGTCCAGGAGGCTTCGGCAGTCCCAGCCGCCACTCTGGTGTGCCAGAGCAGGAGAGGTTGAGGTCGTGGCACACCTGGAGCCGTTTCTGGGCAGTCACTGCTGCTGGGGTCGGGGGTGGTGGTGTGCAGCCATGGGGATGCTCCAGTGTAGACAACCCCCTTGCAGCGTTTGGCCATCAAGCTGTTTATTCAAGCTGTACCTCCAAATTTTGCCTCCTCTCCTGTCCATCCTTTGAAATATGACTTGCATCATCTTTAGGTTGTTTATTCATCCCTTAGCTTATACACAGCTTGACTCTGGATGGTCCTGACACACTCGGTGTGTGCTCATACAGGTACCTCTGATGCGATGGAAGCCTTAATTTGGGGAAGCCCACGGTGCTGCAGGGACCATATTTAACTCCTCTTTGCCCTAAAGAGGTGAAGGTTTCATCCATACTTCTTAGGACTCTGCAACTGAGAGACTTGGCTCCCAAAGCAAAGTGCCATCATGAAGATGAGGGGAAAACACCTTCTTAGAGAAGTGTGTAAAGGAAGAATCGTGCTTTCTAGTTGCTACAAAAGAGTGCAAGAAAGAGGTAATTGTCTCTCTTTAAAACTTTACCTTTTTGTATATGATGGCAATACTTGCTCTTTACGTGTTTTACATCATGAATGACTGGGAACTGGAGATCCTCCATAATCTTGCCCCTCCAGGATAATGACAGCCAGTCCCTTGGCTGTGTATTTTCCTGATCTTTTCTGTGCCTTTACTAACGGACATACTCGTAGTTATTACTTGTGGACATAACGTAGTTATTATTTACAGAAACAGGTTTGTTCTGCAGTCGCTTTTTTCATGTAACAGTAGGTACAGAACACTTACCGTTACACGGAATGCTAATTCATTTTTACCACATTGTATTTTTATTGTATGGATGCATCCTAATTCATCTCTTCACTGGAGAGCTTCTTATTAAGTAATTAGCAGATGCTGAGGGTTTTGGTGGGTTCAGGCTTTACATTTAAGATGCAAACTTCAAATATATCAAGTTTTACCTAAACGAATCAGGAGGGAAGAATCTAGAGTCACCAGATAGCATTTTGGTCTGGAAGCTGCAGGACATGGCCTTTAGTGTACAGCTCTGCTGCTGCCCTCCTAGGATTCCTGTAATCCTTTGGCTCTGGTCCTAGGTGTGGGATGGTGGGGCTTTGATCAGGTTCCTTCTAGCTCTGGTGGTCTGTGACTGATCACTCCCTCACGGAGAGCTAAGCCAAAGGAAGCCGGCTTCGTTTATAGCCCAGGGGATTTGCTTCACCTGGAGATACTGTGGGACAGTCTGGATACTTATCTCTAATCAGCCTGAAAAGCAAGATAGCCATCTGTGAGCTGTCATCTCTTAAATGCCTTTGGTAGTTTCTCTTACCCCAGTTACTTAGTTAAAGAGAAAAAAAAGTCTTTTTACTCTCCAGGTATATACTGTTGAAAGTGAAGTCCTCTATGCTGCAAACGCATGCTGGGTGAGCACAGGGGTCCATCTTTCTCGGCACAAGTGTTACGCTCTCTCCCTACGCCCGCCACCGCTGTTTGCTTTTCCTTCTGCTTTCTTTCTAGGTGTGCTGCCCCACAGAATAAGGAGGGTGGAGTATCAATTTCCTCTCCTAAGGCAGAGCCTTACTGCCATGGTGGACCTCCCCCTTTCTAGAAAGAAATTGTTTAACTTGGGGAGACATGGTAATAAAAATGGGAAGGAGAGGTGACCTCAGGTGACAAGGCTTTCTCGTAAAATCTCCTTCATATCTTTTATCCTAACGTACTGGGCTTAATATTTGTCTTAAAGTTACACAGAAATTTTATCACAAACATGTTTCAACACATGTGTATCCTTTGGAGTTTCTTTTTCCAAGGGTCCTTGTAAAAACTTCATGTGCCAATTGGCCTGCTGCAGCCGAGTTGCCAGTATGATCACGCCGCTGCCCTCGTTCTGGCTCCATATTTGGCCGTCTAGCCAAGGGGAATAGAGAGATGATGAAACAAGGCCGTTAGATTAAGGGCTTTTTTGGGTGTGTTTGTTTCAGCCAGATTTACCCACATGAAAGGATGAGGCTTCTTTCAAATTACCCAGATAATTATCAGATTTTTAATACCCTTCTCCGTGCTTAGGTGGTCCTAGTTTTTAACAAAATAGTATTACACTTGAATTTTGAATGAAATCAACAGGCTCCTCATTAATTTGAAGCTTGATTTTTTATTTTTCTGCTCACTTTCTCTTTTGCACCCTAGCTTGCCTTGTCCACATCTTTTTTTTTAAACATCTTTATTGGAGTATAATTGCTTTACAGTGGTGTGTTAGTTTCTACTTTATAACAAAATGAATCAGTTGTACATGTATTCCCATATCTCTTCCCTCTTGCGTCTCCCTCCCACCCACCCTCCGTATCCCACCCCTCTAGGTGGTCACAAAGCACCGAGCTGATCTCCCTGTGCTATGTGACTGCTTCCCACTAGCTATCTATTTTACGTTTGGTAGTGTATATATGTCCATATATATACTACCACTCTCACTTTGTCCACATCCTTTTGAAAGAGTTTTCGTTAGGGTGGGCTTGTAATTTGGATGGAAATAAATCTCGATGGCAGCCTTTGCTTTTCAGTGTACTCTACTTGCATCGTAATCATAAAGAAAATGTGCAAACTTACCTTTTTTGGAAGATGAGGAAAAGCTGACCATATTTTCCTTCCATGTATTTAATTATGAAAACTTCAAATAACTCCACAAGAAAATTTCCATGTGCTCATCAGTAATTAAGATTTTGCCCCATTTGCTTTATCTCTTTTATTTTCTAAAGTATGTTAAACTCCAGACATGTCATTTTACCACAATATATTTTAGTATTCATCCCTAAGAGAGTTTTTTCACACTGCTAAAATGTCATCATACCCAAAAGTTTTAAACATCCCCCCACAATAAACTTTGGGTTTTGTGGAGTTCTCTCTCTTGAATTAAGCCATATGGATGAGGGGGTACTTCTGTCACCACTGATGATTGATCTTACTTTTGAACAGGGGTGTGTATTTCTGAGAGTTTCTAGAATAGAAATCCCATACTGTACCTAGCATGCCACATTGTAGCACCATTTGTAGTAGGGTGGAACTCTGTATGAGGCCACGGCCCAGGGATAGTTATTCAGTTTCACAAGTACTGTGACATTTTTATACTTACCGGTATTTATATTTTACTTACATTTAGGGTTTAGGGGCCTTTTAAACCCAAATGAACAGGCCTTTAAACTTTTTTTAAAATTTTATACAGTTTTTAAAGGTTACTTTCCATTTACAGTTACTACAAAATATTGGCTCTATTCCCCATATTGTACAATACATCCTGAGCTAATAGTTTGTACCTCCCCTGCCCCCCCCCCACCGGTACCCACTAGTTTGTTCTCTATATCTGTGAGTCGTCTTTTTTTGGACAGGCCTTGCTTCGCACTATTTTTTGGTGGCAAAACTGTATTCACTGACACTCAATACATTAGCGTCACTAATAACAAAAACAAAGCAACTTAGATTTTCTGAAATGAGAGGGAGCCATAATTGTTGTTCTTTTGTCTTTATTCTGATGTCTATTCACGTACCTTTTCAATGTTTTGTTAAAAACATATTTTAGATCAACGGTATAATTTACTCTCTGCGTAGTTAACATCTTACAGACACGATAGTTTTAAATATTTAAATTACACCAAGGCTGGTAAGACAAACAGTGGGCCCTCAACCCCTCTCAGACCTTCCTGTCCCACAGAAACTGTTCCAGTTTTTCAACCTTATTTGTAATTTTTGCGTCCATACCGCTAAATAACTTGTATTACAGCATAATTTATTTTTAATTTCCGGTACTGTCTTTTGACTTCCCTCTATGAGAGGAGAGAGCTTGGCTGTCAGCCACCATCCACACTTATTTCCCCTCTTTGCATCATCTCGGTATAGTTCTGGATAGATTGGTTTTCGTTGTCTACGTTATGACTGCAGAGATGTTATTGACATCTCGTCCCTACTTGAACGCTATGACTCCTCTTTTTCCTACTGTATTTTGCCTTCCCTATAATTCATAATTGTCCTATCTTTTGCCTTTTAAAAAAAAGTATAGAAATACCAGTCCAACCTCCAAGCCGCCCTCATTTGTATAAAGTCCCTCTCAATATAGTCAAACTTAATAGGTGTCCTATCGTTTCACCCATCTTGAAGAAGTTCCTCTCAAAACCTCGAGGTCTGCTGTGATCCATACTGGTTTCTTTAAGCCTGTTGTGGCCTCAGGAGTTCCCTTACTGTCTGTGAGCCTGGGAAATCTCTCTCTGGTGTCAGGTTCCAGGTTTCCTGGATCCCATATTTTCCCCTTTCCTGATTTACTCCTTTAGGTGGAGCATATAGTCTAGCACTTCCCCCGAGAAAAGGGTCTGGGGAGGGGTATTTTTTGGGGGGGTTGGCAATTCATGCATCCAGCCGACTTGGTCTCTGCCGGATGCCTTTATGACATTTCAAAGGTAACACGTCCAAACAGACTGATTTTGACTCTCCCTCCCCACTCCCGACACACAGCCTGCTGCCCTCACTCGTGGTGCTAATACCCGGTGAGTTGCTCTAGACAGAAATGCAGAAGCAATTTCAGATCATCGCTTTTCACATCCTCTGCATGCAGTCTCTCATCACATATATTCGAATCTGGGCTCTGTCTCTGCTACCATCACCTTTGGCCTGAACCACTGCAGCTCTTTGCTTCCTGTCCTGTCTCTTACAGCAGCAGAAAGTGAGATCCTGCACCTTATAACAGATGCTGTCCAACCCAGGTTTAAAACCCTTCAGTGCCTTCTCATTACCCTCGAAACAAAATCTCTACTCCTCAGCCAAGGCTGTAAGGCCCTGAGTGATCGGACCCCTGCTCGTCCCCCCTTGTCGTATGTTATCCTTCCTCAGTTTAGCTCAGTCTCCTCCTGTCTTGGAATGACCCGTCTTACTTGTCTCAGCTTGTTGCTCGTTCTGTTCTCTCTGCCTGGATAAAAGGTCTTCCCCTTGCTTTTTTAAAAACCACTAATCCCAGCTTCTAATAACTCAGAATTCAGTGTCACCACCTCTGTGAGGTGTTCCCCAAGCCCCCTACTGACAAGTACATCCCCCTGTCCTTATGGGTCTCCATTTCAGGTCCTTGTTTTATTCTGTTATAGCACTTAAAACCATTTGTAGCTTATTTTATCTCCCCCTGACTAGAGGAGGACAGGGGCTGTGCCTGTTTCAATTATTTTTGTATCCTGTGTGCCTAGGGCAGTGCTTGGCCCATTTTCCTTGCAGAATACATGTCTGTGATAAGGGTAAATGAATACACATGGTTTTTGTATAGTAAGATCATTCTCTGAAACAAAGCCATGTTTATTATGTGGATTTAAATTTATCCTTGGATCTATTCCAGATATGTAAGTCAGTTTACAATACATAAAACATGAAGAGATAGCATATATTAAAAGGACAAAAAAAGGCTGGAAACTTAAGAAATGGAGCCAGCTTTGAGGGTAAGAATGTGCTACGGGTGGGCCATTGGGCTCTGAGCTTTTTAGCAACCAGTGAGGAAAGATCTGTTATACGAGTCCATGTGGTAAAAAGCTGAACATTGCCTGGGAGAACTACAACTGTTCTTTGTGTTAAGACCAAAGAGAAGTTTCACCCAGGCGTCACTGTGAAAATACATAACGTGATGAAAATCATCCCTATAATGGACACAGTAAGTTTCATAGGAACAGTCCTTACAATGACCTTCAAGTGTAGACCGCCGCTGTCCTGTCAAGTACAGCTTGCTTAAGGCCCATGTATGGGGCCTGTATGATGCCGTCTAGGCTCTATATGCTGCATGATGACTGCTGTATGTGCTGTGTGATGGTTGCTGTTGTTAATTTGGCTTATGGCTCTGCCTGTTTCAGGAGATTACCTACGTGGTGGGTGGGGAATACACTGTTGGGCTTTTATTTGTAACTTCCTCTGTGTCCTAACCAAATACTGCTGGCCATTACCATGGCATTTTCTTTTGTACTTGATCCTGTTAAAATATCTTTAGAGATCCCACTTCTTTCCTTCCAGACTTTTCTGCCACCTTCTATCCAATCTCTAGGTCTGGTGATATACTTCCTCTAGCAGCATCTTCTAGTTTAAACAGTGTCTGTCTCCCAGATAGTGCTTTGAGAACGTCCGAACCTTCTTTATCTTCATATTTGATAACTGTCCCTTCACTGTGGATGGACCAGCTTTCTCCTCTCTCCTGAACGCTGTGGGGCTTTCCCTTAAGAGCTTAGATATGTTCACAGTCACTGGGATTCTAAAGAGAGTGGAGATGAAAAGACTGAGGAAGTTCTTTTCCTTAGCTTTGTAAAGTCAGTCTTTGAATGTGGGAGCTGTCCACTTAGAGTGAGGCTGCGCAGGGCAAATCTGTACTGCAAGGAACAGAAACGTTCATGAGAATTTCATAACCCTGTGTGTGTGTGTGTGTGTGCGTGCACGTGCGGGTGTGTGGGTGGCAGGTGATGTTGCTGTACATTTTAGTTGATGTTGCTTGATTTTTTTTCTCTATAAACAGCCCAAAGTGAAACCAGTCACAAAGCAATCACTGTCCTTAAGGAAGCTTTCCTTCAGGAGCTACAAGTGCTCGTGGCAACAGCAGCTGTTGGGACGCTTGGTTTGGGCAGCTGACTGTCTGGCTTTGGGGGTCTCTCCTTCAACGTTCTTCCTGACCTAAGTTGCATTTAACTTTGGGGGCTTTAACCCTCCCGTTTCCATTTGATGCTTTATGAAAAGCCATTGGCGATAAAGATGAGTTTAAGAAAGTACAAATGATAGTCTTGAAGATAGAAAAGGAAAGACCTTTTGAACAAAATTTGGATATGATTAAATGCTGGATTTGCTCAGGGATGTTTAGGTTTTACAGCCACAAACCATTGTTACTAATTCCTACAGAAAATAACTTTTATTGTAAACCTGAAGCTTGAGCTCCTAAAGCCATTTTCCCCCTGGGAGCAATTTTTTCTTTTTTTTTTTTGCGATATGCGGGCCTCTCACTGCTGTGGCCTCTCCCATTGCGGAGCACAGGCTCCGGACGCACAGGCTTAGCGGCCACGGCTCACGGGCCCAGCCGCTCCACGGCATGTGGGATCTTCCTGGACCGGGGCACGAACCCGTGTCCCCTGCATCGGCAAGTGGACTCTCAACCACTGCGCCACCAGGGAAGCCCAAGCAATTATTTTTATAATACAGTTGCTGATTATACAAGATTTCTTAGAAATGCAAATATTGTGTAATAGCAGAAGAGATTGTATTGTTTTTCTGGATAGTGCCAAATATGCACTTAGAAACATAAATTTTGGTTGTGTTCAGAAATATGGACTTTGCTTGTAATAACTGTAAATATGTATTGAGCACTTACTGTGTCCCAGGCACTGTGTTAAAGCAGTATATGATTTTCTTTACCCCTCTGGGCAATCTTCTGAGTAACTGCAGTTATCCTTTGAACAATGCAGAGGTTAGGGGCGCTGACCCTCCACAGTCAGAAGTCTGGTATAACTTGTAGTCGGGCCCTTCTGCACCCCTGGCTGTATTTACTACTGAAAAATATTCGAGTGTAAGTGGACATGTGGAGTTCAAACCCCTGTTCAAGGGTCAACTGTTCTTGATCATTTTACAGATGAGATAAATTAAAGCTTATCCTGTCAAGCAACTTTCTCAACATCACTTGGCTTGTAAGTGGTGGAGCCTTGGTGTAGTGTGTCCAGTTTTTAGTTTATTCTTGATTCATTCCTTAATCAGCACTTTGTTTTTTCTAGTCATCTATTGCTGCGTAACACACTACCCGAACTCTTAGTGGCCTGAAACAGTGATCTTTTGGCTCGCGGTTCTGTGGGTTTGTATTTCGGGCAGGACTCGCCAGGGATGGGTTGGCTCTGCTCCATGTGGTCCTGGCTGTGGGTTGGGGGGAGGACTCAGCAGGGGCTGGAGGAACCAAGATGGCAGCAGTCATGTCGTGGGAGGTGTGCTTGGTGCCGGCCGCCAGCCTCAGTGCCTCCGCTGTCCTCCAGGTGACCCCTCCCCACCTGCGCCCTCATCGTTCAAGAGTCTGGGCGGGCTACTCATTCCAAGAGCACAGAGATGGAAGCGGTGCAAGGTGGAAGCTTCGAAGGCCTAAATTATTGAAGGCTGGAGCTTGGATTGGTCGCTTTCACTGTGTACTGTTGATCAAAGCAAGGGATAGAGGGCCAGCCCAGATTCAACGGAGGTCGCCTGTGCGGCTGAATGGAGGATTGTTGGAGGCTGTTTTTGTAGGTCTCAAAGCTGTAGATCTCTAAACACCACCACCCCGTGGACCGTAATCCTTCTTCACTTGATGTCTTTTTTTTTTCCTCTTGACTTCTAGTCTCATGGGGCTAGTATGATTCTCCAAACAGCTACTCCAGCCATTCTTTTGCTATGTCTTGTATTCCCTCTTGATTTCTGTGCATAATAGGAGTTTAGAGCTCTTGACCCCAAGTTCTAGTCCAGTTATGCCTGCATTAATGCACTATTATCCAATGAATAAAGACAGTCCCCATGTCCACCACTAAAGGCCTTGCTACTTTCTTCTCTGTCCTTTTGAATGTTCAAGTTCCATTCTTCTCTTGCTTGAATTCGTTATCTCTGTAGTTATTTCCAAACCAGCATCCTGCCTCCCTTCTTGTTGCCTGCGGGGCCACCGTCTTCCTGGCTCATTAAACCTACTTTTTTGGTGTGAGTTTTGATCTTCCTTCCATTCCCTCCATCCTTTCCTCTTTCTAATCCAACACCTAATAAGAGCCTTTGAACATGCCTTTTTTTTTTTTTTGCGGTACGTGGGCCTCTCACTGCTGTGGCCTCTCCCGTTGCGGAGCACAGGCTCCGGACGCGCAGGCTCAGCGGCCATGGCTCACGGGCCCAGCCGCTCAGCGGCATGTGGGATCTTCCCGGACCGGGGCACGAACCCGTGTCCCCTGCATTGGCAGGTGGACCCTCAACCACTGCGCCACCAGGGAAGCCCCTGAACATACCTTTTTTTCTTCCCTTAACCTCTCATGTTCAAGATTGTATCACCTCATCCCTCACTTAACAGTGTGTTCAACGTAATCACCCTCCCGGCCTTATCTCTTCCTATTCCACTCCTCTTCCTGCAGCTGCTGGTCTTTGGAAATGCAGTTAACGAAACCTACGTTCTTGTCACTTACCTCCTCAAGGACCCTCTCCTCCTTCTGGTCATTTCTTATTGTTGGGTGCTTGAACGGCTTTCTTAGTATGCGGGACCTGTCAGCAGCTTGCCTCCCCCAAACTCTGATGTTTAAGTAAGAATTCTCCCCTAGTGGTATTCAGCTACTCTCTGCAGAGCTCTGTGCGAGGCCAAATTGTAGCATATCTTTGAACGTCAGTCTTTGGGTTTAGATTTTGCTTGGAAAGCTTTCCAAAATGCTTCGTACAATGGAGTGATAAGATGGAACACTGCTTGGGAAGACTGATGTAGGCTGGTGGGGTGCCTGGTAGTGAATAAAATGTTTTGCTAAGGAAGAGACAGGCAGATCTACTTGGAAGTTGTGGCCCTGGGGAGGTGGTTACATAGTTGGGGTTGTATAGGCTGTAAGCCATCCCATTGCTGTGAACACACATGTTATGACTTTAGGCAAGTCTGAATTATGAGGGAGGCTGATAACATCTCCAGCCTCATACATCTTCCCTTTGGGGATCATCCTTTCCATCCTAAGCCCACATTTCCTCATCTCAGACGTGGGTTGATATTTCACTTATTTTTTGCCCCACCTTAGAGGAAAGAATCTGTTACCGTTTATATATTGATTGAAAATTGCAGCGGATAGAATGCTTGTATCCTCCCCCAAATTCATGTATTGAAACCTAATTCCCAGTGTGATGGTATTTGGAGGTGTTGCCTTTGGGAGGTGATTAGGTCAGGAGGGTGGAGCCCTCAAGAGCGGGATTTGTGCCAGAGAGGCCAGAGAGCCCTTTGTGCTATGTGAGGCGACAGCAAGAAGACAGCCGTCTGTGAACCAGGAAGAGCTTTCACCAGACACTGAATCTGCTGTCACCCTGATTGTGGACTCTTCCCAGTCTCCAGAACTGTGAGAAGTGTATGTTGTTTAAGCTACCCAGTCTGTGGTACTGTTACAGGAGTCTGAACAGACTAAGAAAAACATTCTTATAAAAGTGTTCATTTTTTTAGTTGTGGGATGAAAAAATTAATGGGAATGATACTGTAACCATAATAAACATAACACTTCTGGGTCTTGCCTTTAATTAAAAAAAAAACAACAACAGCATACTCTTCTCTTCTCCTGTCCTGCTTTCCTGCTGCCTGGAACACAGTCATAGTATAGGAGCTAAAATAGAATTACATGTTGGGGATGGAACAGCAAGATGCAGTAGCCCGTCAGCACATTGCCGGGGCTGTTCATGCACATTGTAGAAGCAAGAGAAATGAACGTTTATCAAGTCAGTTGTTTGACTCTGTAGCAGACAAATAGACATTGAAGCTAATGGAACATCTGTAATGACAGTGATCACAGCTCCCACACAGCTGCGCACTGTGACCCCACAAGGTTGGTAATCTGTACATCCTTCACCTAAGGAAACAAGCTGGATGTGGCTAATAAACTTGACCATGGTCCTGTTTCTGGGAGGTGCCCCTGCAGCCTGGGCTCCATCTGGGTCTGCCTGACGCCAGGCTCAGGGGCTTCTCATTGTGCCACTGACACCCATGTCTGCCCAGAAGTTCATGGAGAGACCTGAGGAACCCCAAGTGATACCCAGGCTGCTCATTTCTAGTCCTTCATGATGTCTAGGGGGCAAAGTCATCAGGGCATAATAGGTCTTCCTCCTGAGCCTTTGGGCACATGAAGCTCTGCTGGAGACCTGGGTCTGCAGGCTGCTTTCCTGCAGCTGCAGAGACAGGCCTGGGCTGCTACCACTGTACACAGGTCCTGAGGGGGATGGTCCCAAATCTCCCCTCCCTTGCCTTAAATCCTCTCTCAGCTACGGGATTCTCCATGTTACTCCACCCTCCAGCACTGTGGTCCTGGCCAGGATATCTTTGCTGGTTCAGGGTTGGGACTTTTCAGGGAGGGAGGAGCTGTTGGTCTCTCTAAGTTTCCTCAGGGACAGTGAGATGTCTGGTGAGGACAGGAGTAAATCGGCACAGGCGGTGTCAGCCTGGGCAAGGGGACATGGGATGGATCCTTGTTACTCAGGAGTGTTGTCCACTTGTAAACATCATCTGTGAGTGTGTGAGGGTGGAGCAGGTTAGAGGGGGAGCTGGCCAGTTCTGTATTGGAAAATAGAAAAAATTGCAACTAAAAAGGTAATACTTGATAAACCATTTACAAAAATATTACATGTACAGAACCACCACCCAGTGCAATAATTATGATATTTCAGTTTATAATACGCCTAGTAAGTTAGCTACACACACTGGAGGCCTTTGGCAACATGCAGAATCCATGCCTAGGAATTTATCTTAAGGAAAGTAAGGATGTGCAGAGACACAGCCAGCCGTAAGGTGGTTTAATCTGTTTTGTTTTTGTTTTTGGACTCCATATACAAGTAACTTGATATTTGTCTTTCTATCTGACCGACAATGTGATAATCTCTAGGTCTATCTGTGTTGCTGCAAATGGCTGTTCTGTTTGTTTTTTAATATAAAATTGAACAAACCTAAATATGCAACAGTGGGGTTCTTTAGAGCATATCTATACAGTAGAATGCTGTTTAAATGAATATTTTCTGAAATAAAAGGATACTCATGTGAAAAGTCACATATGAAGTGTATCCATTGCTGTAAATTGTGGGTATGGATAATACTTGAATTTTTATCCAGTCTTAAATATTTAAGTGACTATGTAACTCATGGCCTGTCTGCTGGGTAGTGGGGCTGTTTTTTCATCCCAATTTTTTTTGTGCAGGTTATTCTTTGTTCCTCCAGACCTACTCTCCACCCTTTTCCATCCTACTTTGTATCCTGTGTTCCAGAGCGTGACTCTGTAGAATGAATCAAATGCCGTCTGGCTTTCTGCTGGGTTTAGCCAATAACCACCCAGCAGCAGGGCAGAGACTGGGAAGAGAGAGGTTGGCATATTTCTTCCCCAGCTCCCTTCTTCCACTCCTGTGGGTTGCTATTGGCTGAGTGTCTGTGAAAGGCCACCACCCCTCCCAGAGCTTCAGCCTCCATCTCTGGATTCCTGCAACCGTCCCATCCTCTTGCCCATCAGGCCGATAGGGGTGGACAGCTTCCTGCTGTTTTTACCCCTCGATGCTTCACATCCTGGATTGGTTTCCCCAAACCCCGTGTACATCTTCGTAAATAGCTCTGTCACAGAACTTCCCTCCTGGATCCCAGAGGACTACATCGATAGTTTCTAACGTCTGTAGTGAGCATACATAGGAAGTAGAAAAATGTGCCTTGGAGCTTTGTTGTAGCTTTTATGATAATAGCAAACTCTGTCCATGTTTGGACAGTTTCCACGAGCCCTGCATACTTCTCCTGAGTGATCTGTTTCTGGCTGTATCCTCATGCAGAATTTGCTCCCTGCTTTCACAAAAATAGAGGGAGCTTTCCCAGCAGACCATTAAAATATTGATGCTTTTTCTCTCTAAAGAGACTCATCTCGAAACCCTAATGCATACACTGTAACCCTTAACTGCCCCCGCAAAAGACTGTAGTCTCCCACAGGGGAGTCTGTGGTTTGCTCCCCGCTCCTGTGGAATTACCCCCAGCTTTATTTACTAGTGTTTGCATGTTCTGTATCCTTCACGTGTTGGTGAACTTGATGGATTAACTTCAGCCCCCAGTGTCCTCAGTTAAAGCCGCATTCCTCAGCGGATGGTAATAGCCACAAAGCAAACATGTTCACTAGACCCATTTGCTCTGTCTCCTGGTTAGCAATATGCTTTTCAACGAGAGACACTTAACCAGGAAGAACCTGGTCCAAAGTATGTAAATGAACTCCGTTTATATGAAATGTAACTATAAACACGGCTGCTCTTGAGTCTACCGCTCCTTGATATCCAGAGTTTGGCTTTTATTTTTGCCTTCAGAAGAAAATCACATTTTCCTGTTGTCTACATAGTGAAATGATACCCAAATATTTCCACAAGATTGACGTGTTTGCAGTTGGATCTATAAAATGAGCATCGCCACATAAATTAGTGGTTAAAATGTTGTGGTATACCCCAAATTTTGAAGAAAAATTTCATATTAGATTGCTTTACTGGGTAAGCTTAATTATCCAATACTTACTTGGAAGGAGATAAATTCCTGTGGATTCCTTCCTCCTGTGATTACATGCCATCTAGTCTGGTGTTTTAGTTGCTGTCAACCATGGGGATGTTTAATGTCAATACACTGAGAAGTCAACACATTTTCTGAGCTGCAAGCAGTCAAATCAGGCTGAAAATGTTGATACAGGGAACATCCTCTATAGCTAAGAAGATACAATTATTAGCTTGTGAACAGAGATCTTTGCCTGTGTCCTTAGGAGTAGTCAGCTGCCGTCTGGGGGCGAGCACCCTTGTCGATGGTGGCACAGGCGCGGCCTTTGGGGTTTTCAGATGGTTGCACGGGCACTGAGGAGAATGACAGCTGATGCATAGAACTGCTTTGGCCTTTGTGTATGATCACTCCCGTGTCAAAACCAAGCAGAGATCACGAGAAGATCACAGTGGAATCTTATTTGAAGTCGAGGCTGACTTTAGCTACTGGACTCACAAATGAATGTGTTCCCTAACAGGAAGTCGACAGAAGGGTATTTAAGAATGCGGACCCTATTCCTCTTGTTATCGGTCTTTCGTTTTGCTTCTGCCTCAACTCACCCCTTAAATGTTGGTGTTTCTCAGATCACTAGAGTGTCAGGAGTTCTGAAGTGGGAGGAGGTACTCAGTGGAGGCAACCTAGTTTAAAGGCTGGGAGTGGAGGCGGATAGGGGATTTACGTTGAAGCAGCGTTTACGTGGTACACCTTCTTTTCATGTGGAGTCATGTGACCATTGGGCATGTCTTGGGCAGGGTGGGTTAATGCTCAGAGCCCTTACAGTGGGTCTCTTCTTTCAGTCTGTGCTCCCCACCTCCCCACCCAGTCACTACCCAGGGAGATCTCATCTGTTCCCATTTACTTCATCCTGAACTGCCCATTGCCTGTGGACGGTTCTTTCCCTTTTCCAAAGCTCTGGTCACCCAGTCCCTGGAGACGCTGCAGGCTCCACAAACACACTATATTCAAAGCAGAAGGCATTTCTCCTGCCTCTCGCCCCTCTACCTCTGGAGATCATGGTTTAGTGGCTTTACCACCAAACTGCAATCCTGGGAGTTACCCATTTCTTCCCTGCCCTTCAGAACTCTCCAGGTTCATTCAGTTCACATTGAGGCCTGTCCCTTTTGCCTCGTGAGTCTCATGAGCTAGGTCTTTTCTGTCCATCCCCATGGCCATTCAGCTCATCATTTCTTGCCCTAAATGTCCTCTGGTCTCAAGTCTCTGAACACTTCCTCCTGACTTTCTCCCGCATTGCCTGACATCTTCCTAAGACCAGTCTGAAGGCATCCAGCTCTGCTTGGCTTGGCTTTGCACAGACACCCTCTTAGCTTGGCCGACCATTGACAGCAGTCCACAACTCCATCTCTTCCCCCTGCACCCTGCTCCCAAGTCCCAGCTTCTCTGAACTCTGCCATATCAGTGAAGACTTGGTCATCCAAATCAGGACGCTTCTGAGAATAAGATGCTATCGGTAATTACACTGATATAATAGGCAAATATGGAGGCTGTCCCAGGCAAATGAGGACCACTCTTCTAGCAAATTCCCATCATCATCCTTAAAACTCAGCTCAGATTATTGTCTGCTCTGTGCTTCTTTCCATAGCCACTCCAGAGAAAAATACAAGTTTCTCCCTCTGTGCTTGGCATTGCTTTTTTCAGGCTGCTACTGAAGCATGTGTGTGCTCTTATCTCTCCCATATGAGGGTCTTAACCACCCTCCCCGCAATGATCATGGGCTCCATGACAGTGCAATATTTTATCCTTTTTTGTATCCCTAGCACCATGCCCGGTGTCAGGCACATGGGAACTACTCACTACATTTTTAAAGTCATTCATTCATTTTCTAAACCTAAGCACCTTGAACTTGGAGCCGTTCTCTAGGTTTCATTCTGTTGTATACCTTTAATATACGTGACTTGATTTAATTACACGCAGGCTTGCCTTAGGGCTCTTGCATTTATGCTGCCTGTCCGCTCTCCCTTCCCTCCGTGTGGCCAGCTCCAACCTGTGCTTTGGTACTGAACTCAAATGGTATCCTCCTCTTGAACCTGCTGTCGCATTCTGACCCCCCTCTGTACATTCCCAGATCTTCTATTATACATCACATATTGTAATTTACATATTTGGGTGACTAATTCCCCCCCACCTCCACTAGACTATTAGTACAAGGAGGAAGGAACCAGTCTATTCTGGTCACTTTCCTGCCACAGTGGCTGGCATCCAGGAAGCACTCAATATTTAGGGAAAGAATAGAGTTGATTCTCATTGTTTGTGGACTGCATATTTGCAGACTTACCTGTTCATTAGCATTTATCTGTAATCCCAAAATCAATACTTGTGGGACTTTTGTGGTCATTCAGATGCGTGCAGAGTAGTGAGAAATTTGAGTGTCCTGATGTGTGTTTCCAGCTGAGGTTGAACAAGGTGATGCTGTGCCTATTTTCCCTGCTCGTACTGTAAACAAGAGTCCTTTTATAATGATGCTTCGTGGCAAGTTTTCCACACTTCTGTGTTTTTTGTTGGTGATTTTACTGCGTAAAATGCCCCTAAGCATCATGTAGAAGTGCTGTTTAGTATTCCTAAGCGTAAAAAGGCTGGGATGTGCCTTCCAGGGAAAATAAGTGCGTTAGATAAGCTTTGTTCAGGCATGAGTTAGTGCTGTTGGTTGTGACATCAGTGTTAGTGAATCAATAATACTTATTAAATGTCTTCAAACAGAAACACACATAAAACAAGGTTATGTATTGGTTGGTTGATAAACATGTTGTGACCAGAAGCTTTCAGGAACCTCAACCTCCCTAGGAGCCAGTATTGGCTCAGTATTTGCTAATTTCATGTTTGTTGCAGTTATAGTTGTGGCAGCTGTAGTGAAACATAACTACCATGAATAATGAGGATTAATTGCACAGGACCCATTTCTTTGTGGAAATTAAAGCTCCAGGAATTTCAGTGTCTTATATCAAGGCAGACAGCTAGTGAGCACAAGCCTTTAAGCTTTCATTCATTTAACAAATGTTTATTGAGCCCCTACTCTGAGTCAGACCCTGTGTACATTCGACCCTCAGATCCTTAACCCCCAAACCAAATGGATGTGAACACAGAGTCCTGACTTCTTCAGTAAATCATTATAAGCAAATAAGCTCAGTCACACACGTCACCAAACTCGTTTTGAGCTAGACCAAAAAAATTTACTGTGTTTTTTTTTGGTCTCCAGTCTGCAGGTCCATAGAGACGCCTGTTAGATGGCTGAGATGTTTTTTAAGTTGCAAAATTTTCTAGATGAATTCCATAATGGGAGTATGTTAACGGTATATTGTGGGAACATCTCCAGGGAAAATAGCTTCGGTCAAGGGGGGGGAATACACATAAAAAAAAAATTACCAGTCCATGATCATCAAGTATTCACAGGAGGAAACACTTTACAAAGATGTATTTATTTATACATTTCCCCTTAGTTCCAAAGTCTGCAAGGTATTGGGATGTCAGGGTAAAAAAAAAGGGCATTTGTACATCTGTGGTTGATTGACCTTTTGACCATGGAATTATGAAATTATTCCAATGAGAGAATAGTTCCAGCTGATTATTTCCATGAATTAATTTTTTAAGCATCTCGGGAGGAATTTTGGGATTACTTTATATCATCTTTGAAAGACAGATTGGGTTGGGTTTTCATTTATTGTAGAGGCAGAAAACAGGAACCATGTCTTTGACCTTAGGTGGACATGACTGTTTATAAATTTTCCCAACAAAGGAGGCAGTAAAGAACACATATAGACAAGTCAAAGCTGAGAGCTTGTGCAGTATTTATGTAGTGTGTTTAAAATAATTTATATTCGCCAAATGCTTAATCTTAGGCTCAGAAAGGCTTTGTCCTCTGCACAAACGTACCCAGAATATAACAAGGGGAATATCCTGAAAAGAGCAACTAAAGTTGGTGTTTAGGAATCAGAACATAGTTGCTGAGAATGAAACATTACACTATTTTCCTTAGTAAACAAGACTGATGCTCAGATAACCCCAAGAATCAGGGAAAGCAATCCTTGTTGGGGATTCTGAGAGTTGATTCTTCACTTTGAAAGTGAAGATGGTGGCTGTGTAGCGAGTGCCCTACCTGATCAGATAGGCACATGTAGTCAATGTTTGTCTTGGGGTCTCTATTCTCCCCTCTCCCTTCTGCCTTTCAGAGCTGCTCAGTGCAGCCACCTTCTTGGGGTTCCCTGGCTGTTCAGTATCCCTCACTACACATCTGCCTCAAAGCTTCAACACCTTCCCTTCTATTCACCTACAGACCTGGCTGAGGTCTTGTCCCCTGCATGCTTTGCTGGGTAGCTTGGCTAAATCTGAACTGCTTTGTGTCGCAACACATGTATGTGATTGGTGGCTTTGGAAAGTAATTGCGTTTCTATACAGGACTGCTAGAGATCATGGGGCCAAGGAAATGGAAGGCCCAAGATAGACCCTCAGGCAATGAGGGCAAGGAGTTGGAGATATTGTGGGGGGCCCTGGCCTGTCCTTCCATTGCCCCAGGGAATTGTCAGTGAAGCCAGTAAACTGTGTGAGACTGTAGATTCATCTTCCCAGTTGTAATCGGTTTTTCCCCCTGCCTTGTAGGACCTGTGGGCTTAGCTAATGGCTGATTATAGTGGTGGCCTCTGGGTACATCTTCCCAGAGGTAGATGCTTTTGGTCCTCCCTACACTCGAACCAAAAGTTATGGTCACATGAGTAGAAAGTAATACTTTCCATAGTGGAGGAGGAAGCCTGGGAAATTAGCATTTGGTATGTAAGAATCTTTGTTCATTAGACAAATAATAAGTCCTGTGTTTACAACTCCATCACTAAAAATGCTGACCTCTTAAAATATATTAGTTAGCCAAACAGTTGCCCACTAGATACACATGTGAGTAATTAGGCCCAGATGCTGTTCCTGACCATCAAGAACTAAAAACTAATGACCTGGAATTCATGTCCTCAAAGCAGAGTCCTTAAAAATTCTCCCTTTGTTAAGACCAGCTTAAAGCAGTGGCTCTCTGGAACTTAACCTCCTTCCTTATGTCGCAAGCTAGCAATTACCGAATACCCAAGAAAATTTAGTGTTCCAGTAGTTAGCTGCTCTCCTAAGATTTAATATAGCTTAAAACACTCCTTCACATGTTCTACAGTGACATGAGCCACAACTGTGAATGCTTTTCAAAATTTTTCTCTGCTGTTTAAAAATAGTACAAAACATAATTGGCTTTCCTTTTTCATTAAGTATGAGAATTTCAGTCATCTGTTGTGTCCTCTCCAAATCCTACCCCACCCTCTCGAAAGGAACGCTCTTCTTTCTGATTCACTTGAAATGGGCCTGCTCGCTGAAAAATCTCATTGTAAAATTATAGTGTGCAAGTTCTGTTCCTTGGGAGTGGTCATCGGTCTTTTTGGAAGACTCCAGAGTGGAAATTATATTTTAAGACATCTCATTGTCCCTGCCTTTTCCTTCTGCTCCCCGCCCCAACCACCGTGTTCTGTAATCATGGGTGCCACGTTCAAAGTAGAGTCAACATTTAAGCAGAGTCGCCAGACCAGAATGCTTACAGGTTTGTGAAAACATCCCAGACTTGTTATCATGCTTCATAAAAAAGTGATTCTCTTTGCTTTCCAAGTGGTGGGTGTATTTCTGGCATGTTTAGATGGGGCTTAAAAGTCTGATGGCTCAGTGGCAGTCCTTTGGAGCCCAGGTACTGGGACCTCGTGTGGAGACGGGCTTTGGCCAACAGCCGTGACCTGTGGGCTCTCTGCAGCCCCACCAGCCTTTCGTGGGATGTTTTGACGCAGAGGAATTATTTCTGCCTCGGGTTGGTAGAAGGCTCCCGCGCTGAATCTGGCGGCCCCCTGATAACGTTTTACTGTCACAGCCCCTCCCATTTCCTTCCATGTTGTTTATAGCAGCTTCCCTGCTACGGAGGCAGAATCGAATAATTGCAACAGACTGTGTGGTCCATAAAGCCTAAAAACATGTACTATCTGGCCCTTTACTGAAAAGTTGCCAAGGAGATGCTATATGCAATTTTTTTTTTTTTTTTTTTTTTTTAACGAATCTTTGAATCCTCTCTCCTCATGGCACTCGCCTTTCTACTCAGTGGCTCGGCCCTCTTCTCCTTGACTTTCATCACGTTACTCCCAATGGGTGACCAGTCTTGCAGAGCTATGCTTGGGGACTGGTTCTCCTGACCCGTGGTTGCAGGCTTTGTTCTGGGATTTCTGTGTTGAATGGGGCCCATCAGTGTTAGTCACAAACGTTATCTAAAAGCGTGAAGCTGAATTTAAGAACAAAAAGAGACTACCCCTTCATGGTCAAGCTCCCTCTGTGTTTAGATGACAATGTCGAGACCCTCAGGGACTGAGGGACTGTCTGCCGTCACACGTGCAGGTAGTGGCCGTCAGGGTCTACTCCGGGTCTCCTGGCCTTTGTTTCAATTCTCTTGCCACAAACACCACACACACTTTGCTACCACACAAGTGCACTTGCGCAGACAACATGTGCTGTGTAAGCTTTTGTTTCATGTGAACATTTTCTTCCTTCGTTTCTACTGTTTATGACTTTTTACTAGATTGGCCAGAGAAATGACTTGTGTTCAGATGAAAAAGCAAAAATCCTGTTAATGCTGAATAGGCATCACGTTTTCCTTCTTCACTGTTTATTCAGTCAGTACTCAGCCATCAAACAGAATAAAATGTGTTTTTAACTCTTCTGTCTGTAATTCTAACCACGTTTTCCAGCCTAGTTTTAAACCATCGAATCGTGCTGCTTTCTCTCTTTAATGTGCTGTTTTAGCAATGTTAACGCTGCCTGGCTACATATATAACCTTCTAGAATTGGCAGTTTTATTATTAATCTTCCCTCTTGAGCTGACATGTTTGCTTATCATGTATCTAAGTGTTTACATTTTGTAAATAACATGGTGGTCTTCAAATAATCCATTTCTGATACGACTTTATTTCCTGCTCATCAGAGGGATCAATGTTAAACTGGATAGTAACTAATACTATTTGATTTTGAATTATAATAAAGGATTAGCCCAGTGGAAAACAGTACTCTACCTACTACCCAATTTTTTTTCCCACCCTTCACTGTCAGCATGGAATTCCTATCTTACAGAGCAGCATTGATGTTGAGGATGAACTTGGGGGCTCAGTGGGTGACCTGGGGCAGTTTTCTTCTCTGAGCTTTTGATTCCTTATCTATAAAGTAGAACTAATGGTACTAATCTCATAAAATTGTTGCAAGGGGAAAACTGGTAGAATGAGTGAAAAGCACATAGTACTGTGTTTAGCATGCTGTAAAGCCTCCAGATAGAAGCCTGTAAGCTCTGTGATTTGTTAAATGGCTTTTCTACTTAAAGCCATGAACCCTCAAATACATTGGTTTTTTAAGCAGGTAGACTTAAAAAATGACTAGATTGAGTTTGCCCTTAATTGGGCGTGAAGAGTTTATCTTGCGCCTTCCTTGAAGGAGTGACCCTCAGCTGTGTTCAGGGTGTCTGTCAAAGGCCTACTTTGGTCTCCCCAGACCCTTGGGGAAAAGGAGGGATGTTTGCCAGCTCTGTGGGGTTGGGAGAAGAAGGAATAGCTTAGTTCTTTGAGAGAGCTGGAGGGGAAGGGTGTGGCATCATCGGGGATGTTTTGTCCAGGCTGATGCCACACATCTACGTGATTATTTTTTCGGAACATAGCAAGAAAGGGTGCTGGGATGTGAAATGGTTAGAACAGTCCGTTTTATATAAACGCACTTTTACAGTGGGGCTGGCGTCAAACTATACTGGAGCTGAAATTCCCTTTTGCAGCTGGAGAACTGGCTTTCTCACTTAGCTCTGAGTCCAGTTGGGATGTCAGTGGAAGCTTCTTTCTTCCTTTTCCTCTTTACCCTACTGTACAGAATGTTATTTTTATAGACTCGAGCTTTATTAGAAGATTATAGCATTTTATTCTGAGATATGGATTTAACACTTTAGAGAAAGTCAAAAGGGAGTCAGTTTGTTGTGTTACCTTCACTGCTCATAGAAACAAAGGATGTAGAAAGCCTAATGGTCCCATTATCCTTCGGGCTAAGGCTTGACCTCTGCCAACGGGACAGAAAGAGACCTGTTGCTGCTGCTGATTGGCAAAGAGATTCAGCTGGGCTTCTTGTAACTATCCCATCAGTGATGGAAAAGGGCTGAATTTTCCTTGATTCTTTGATTCCAAGGCTGAAGCTCCTGGGAAAGGTATATTATATAAATGATGACACTTCTTTTCACTTTGTTTCCCCAAACCTGAAACTTACATGCCGTGGTTTCTGAAGGCACACGGTGATGTCACTAGGCTCTGATCCGTAACTTGTGCGCTTCCTTACCCCACCCCTTCCCTTTTTTCCCTGAGGGTCTTGACTAGAAAACTGCCATACTTAGAGCTGTAGAAGGTTAATCCAGTCTCCGACAATCACTTTCCATCTCAGCACAGGATCCTTGCTAAGTGCATGCTTGACCCTAGCGAACACATGTTTTGATTCTCAGGAAAAAAATCAGTACAGAGAAATCTCTATTAGTTCTATGAATGACTGTCAGCCTAATCACTTAAAGAACCTAATAAACTCAGTCTAAAGGGAAGAACCAGCATTTAGCACGCACTCTTGGCAAAGCCTGTCCTGAAAAGGTGGTAGTGGTTTTTCCCTTAGCAATGCCTGGTTTTGTTTCCTAGCAAGGCAGTCTGTGTACTCGTTTTGTTTCCTGGCAAGGCAGTCTGTGTACTCACTTTCAAACACCTGCGGCAAATCCTAGTGCCTGCACCTCCTCTCCCTAGATCTGCTTCATTGTGCAAAGGAAAATGATCTAATCGGCCCACATATTTCCCCCGGAACATACTGGAGTTGGTGGGATCCTGGGGCTTTTTCTCTCTGTAGCCTGGGCTTGGGGTTTCTGATCACACCTTTGGCGAAAGGGAAGTGGGTAAGAAGTCATCACCAGCTGGGGGGAGAGTAAGAAATCCTACCCAATATCCAGGTTCATTAGCTGGCCATGGCCTAGAAACAGTCCGTTCTTAAAGTCTTGGAAAATTCACTTTGACCCCTTCTGTGCTATAGTTTTTCAAGCTACACTAAAGTCCCTTTCTTAAGGTTCTGTGGCTACTCCTCGTGCACAGGAAGAGAATCTTTGTTTCCTTCTGATTCATCTGTTACTGCTGTTTCTTGACCGCTGATGGTTAACCCTGTTTCCTGTTTGAGCCGCCTTCCCAGGTGCGGTTTGGCTGGGGGGCGGAGATGGATGTATGTTTTCAGATGGGACCTGCAAGGCAGTAAGAGTGGAGGAACTGGAATTGAAGATGCTCGGTAGCTGAAAGCGGGGAGGTGGGTGTAAGATCCAAGCAGAGAGTGGGTTAGTGGGAGAAGTGTGGGCCTGGCATGTTTGGGGAGCTTTCCCAGGACATTCGAAATGCTTGACCATTCACATTCCAGCTGGGATAATAACTCTAGAGGAAATTGCACTTAGCGCACGTTTTCTCTGAAACCATTATCCCTTGCACTGAGAGGACTGGGCACCTTTTAATGTGTCTGAGGCTTTCTGAACCCATTCACATTAGGAAGTTTCCCAGGGGATGATAAAAGCTGATGGGAGCAGAGGTTGGATGTCATTGGCATGCAGGCCCCTGGGGAGGCATGAGGCACTTGGGAAAGAGTCGGAGCCTGTTTCGAGTGGAGTGGCCCCTGCTCTGTGGGTAACTGGGCTTGGTCCCTCCCCATCCCGTTTAACATGCTTTCCAGGCAGAGGTGTGGGCCCTGGAAACTAGCCTCTACTGCTGTGCATTTTTAAAAAACGAAACAGGTCCTCGTAAATAATTCTATGGAAATTGTTTTTGGTTCTGTGGGCAGAAGCCGTTCTAGGTAGCTCCATGGATTCTGCCATATTTCACATCACCTCTGTGGCCCTGAAGCTGGGCTAACCATGCAGAGGAGGGAGAGAGGGCTCCGGAAGGTGGCTCCCCAGCTGGGACCATGGCTCTCACCCACTCCCAAACTGGTACCCACACAAGTGGACAGAGCCAACCAAGCCCCCTCCCTCCTTTCCCACGTATCCCTCAAAGCAACCTTGTCGCAGTCCCTTCGTTCCACTGGGGACGCCGTGCCCTGAGCTCCTCGACAGTGGCATTGGCTTTAGTCACTCTTGGAGCTCCTGCACCTGGACTGGAGTTGCCCAGCCCCCCCTTGCATGCCGCACGCCGGCATGCCATGTGGAAGGATGTTTGTTCCATTAAAATCCAGCAGTAGCTGAGGTGTTTGAAAGAGCATGTGCTTTAGAATCAGCAGGATGTGGGCTGCATCCACATTTGCCACTAGGCAGTCACAACAGCAGTGGGGCCCTTTCCTTAACCTCTCAGAGGCCCAGTTTCCCCATCTGTAAAGTGACTCTGCTGAGGATGAAATAAGCTAATGTGTGTAAAATGCCTGTCACGTGTTCGTAAAGTGCTCTGTTAGGAAGAATTGGAAAAAGGTGGTCAAAGGCACAAACTTCCAGTTTTAAGATAAACTAGTGCTAGGGGTGTAATGTACAGCATGACGACTATAGTTAATACTGCTGTGTGATACATCGGAAATTATACAGTTAAGAGAATAGATCTTAAGTTCTCATCCCAAGGAGAAATTTTTTTTATTGAAGCTGTATGAGATGATGGGTGTTCAGTAGACCTATTGCGATCTTTTCACAACACATCGATCAAACCATCATGCTGTACGCCTTAAACTTTTACAGTGAGGTATGTCAAGTATTTCTCAATAAGCTGGTTTAAAAAAAAAAAAAGTGCTCTAATAAATGTAGCCACCCTTTTGCAGAAAGCCTGAACTTAAAAAGGACTTTTTCCATTTGATAAATGAGGAGGGCTGGGTGTGGATTTGTCTCGCATTTCAGTGTGGAACATTGACTGCACCTGGGGCCGCTGCACACATGGAGGGAATTTTCTGGGCTTGTATAGCTGACTGAGGAAGTCCTAGTAGGGACTGGACGGGGCTGAGCCCAGAGGCACGACCGCCAGGTTCCAAGGGACACCGCGCCAATCTCCTGGTGGCCATTCTTCTCCGGAAGATAAGGGGGGGGGGAGGGATAGAAGTTTCCTGAAGTTTCTTGTGTCTTAATAACTAAACAGTAATCGTGTGCTGTACTTCATGGGCTGCTTCCTGTCCAAGCTTAGAAATACACACTGAGCTTTATAAAAAAAAAAAAAACTGGCTTGATAGATCACTTTGGTTTTTTAAAATTTATCTTATTGAAGTATACTTGATGTACAGTATTAACTTACAGGTGTACAATATAGTGATTCACAGTTTTTTGTTTTTTTATTAAAGAAGATGTTGGGGGTAGGAGTTTATTAATTAATTAATTTTTGCTGTGTTGGGTTTTCGTTTCTGTGCGAGGGCTTTCTCTAGTTGTGGCAAGCGGGGGCCACTCTTCATCGCGGTGCACGGGCCTCTCGCTATCGCGGCCTCTCTTGTTGCGGAGCACAGGCTCCAGATGCGCAGGCTCAGTAGTTGTGGCTCACGGGCCCAGCCGCTCCGTGGCATGTGGGATCTTCCCAGACCAGGGCTCGAACCCGTGTCCCGTGCATTAGCAGGCAGATTCTCAACCACTGTGCCACCAGAGAAGCCCTAATTCACAATTTTTAAAGGTTATACTCCATTCATAGTTATTATAAAGTATTGGCTATATTCCCCATGTTGTACAATATATCCTTGTAGCTTATTTTATACCTAATAGTTTGTACCTTTTAGCTCCCCACCTCTGTATTGCTCCTCTCCCCTTCCCCCTTGGTAACCACTAGTTTGTTCTGTATATCTGTGAGTCTGCTTCTTTTTTGTTACATTCACTAGTTTGTTGCATTTTTTAGATTCCGCATATAGGTGATACCATATAGTATTTGTCTTTCTCTGCCTTACTTCATTTAGCACAACGCCCTCCAAGTCTTGATGGATTACTTTGAATGGTCCACTTCTCAACCACTCTGCCTTCCCCTGTGTTTGAAATTCCCGCAGTTAATTTGTGTCGAGAGAGATCAGACGTACCAGCAATGCCAGCCATTAGTGTGAGATTCTCACAGCTCTAACCTGGGCGTCTCAGAGGAGCTGAACATGGTTGAAGACGTAAAGGGAGATGAGAGGAAAGTAGACAGAGCCTGACTGTCAGGCCCTTTTCAAAGCCAAGTTCTGGGCTGTGCTGGAGGTTGCCCCATCACGAGCTGAGTTGCTTCACAGGCACCAAAAAGTTGTTCAGTTCCAGCTGCTGATACCTGGGTTGACAAACCATCAGCCAAGGGGTTCCAGAAACATCTGAGCTTGGGTCATCTCAAGTGTTCTGTGAGGCCAGCCACCTGTTCTCCATTCATTTGTATCCCCAGGTCTTCAAGACGAGCAGCCAGTTCTGTGTGGCTCCGTTCTTCTCTTTTCTCCATCACTGGATTGAGGGGAGGGAGTGATGAGAGTGGTACCCACTGTTTTCATACTCGCTGAGCAGGCTTCTAACTTGGTCTGTCTTGCAAGCTGTCCTCAGTCAGGGCCCACAGTTCCTGTTGTATGGGGAGACCTGACATGAGTCACCCTGGGTTTTCACTGTCCTTCCTACGTTCTTCCTGTTTGGCCTTATTTACCTTTGCTCTGTTCGTCCTTGTCAGTTTGATGTAGGAATTTGCTCATACTTGCTTATATCTAGTAGCTCTGAGATGGTCTGGAGATGACAGTGTGTGCAAAATCTAAAATACTTCTCAGCCTTTGGGAGTAACCCAGTAAATTCTTTAATTTTTATTCATGATTTCTCTCTCCCTGTCTCTCTCACATGCTCACAGTGAGAACACTTTTTAAAGAAAGTTTTACTCACTTAAAACTCCTTAGGTTTTAAAAGCCTTGTTTTACTTATTCAGAACCAAACTTATGTTCAGTTTGTTCCATGAAAACAATTGAAATGTGCACCAGGGAACAGAACATGTGAAAATTCTGTCCGTCGTTAAGTATCTAGTTGAAAATTGCATATTTTAATAAATCGGAGATCATCGTTCACAGGTGGAGGGGACAGGTCTGTAACCCGAGTGCGTTTATTTTTTGACTCTGGACTTCACCGTGCAAAGTGGCCAGAACCTTTTAAAGAGAAGAAACGAACAGACATGGGAGTTTGCTGCCAACACAGTTGTTAGGAGTAAGTCCTGCAGACTAAGCTGGGTCTTTACAAAATCTGATGGAAAAGAACATGTTCATTGTAGAAAATTTGGAAAATACAAAAACCTACCAAAGTATGAAAATAAGTCAACCATAGCTGCATTATTGATGTTTTAGTGATTAGCCTTCCAGTCTTAATGTGTATGTGTGTGAGTATACATTTCTCATTACTGCTCTCATATGTACATATTTTGAATCTTACATTTTTCCATATAGGGTGACTATTCATTCTCATGTCATTAATTATAGAGCCATTAAAATAATAAGGGAATTATATTTGAGGATGACTTTTTTAAACATCTTTATAGGAGTGTAATTGCTTTACAATGGTGTGTTAGTTTCTGCTTTATAACAAAGTGAATCAGCTATACATATACATATATCCCCATATCCCCTCCCTCTTGTGTCTCCCTCCCACCCTCCCTATCCCGCCCCCTAGGTGATCACAAAGCACCGAGCTGATCTCCCTGTGCTGTGCGGCTGCTTCCCCCTAGCTATCTATTTTACATTTGGTAGTGTGTATATGTCCATTGCCACTCTCTCACTTTGTCCCAGCTTACCCTTCCCCCTCCCCATGTCCTCAAGTCCATTCTCTGCATGTGTCTTTATCCCTGTCCTGCCCCTAGGTTCTTCAGAACCATTTTTTTTTTAATTCCATATATATGTGTTAGCATATGGTATTTGTTTTTCTCTTTCTGACTAACTTCACTCTGTATGACAGACGCTAGGTCCATCCACCTCACTACAAATAACTCAATTTCGTTTCTTTTTATGGCTGAGTAATATTCCACTGTATATATGTGCCACATCTTCTTTATCCATTCATCTGTCGATGGACACTTAGGTTGCTTCCATGTCCTGGCTATTGTAAATAGAGCTGCAGTGAACATCGCGGTACATGACTCTTTTCGAATTACGGTTTTCTCAGGGTATATGCCCAGTAGTGGGATTGCTGGGTCATGTGGTAGTTCTATTTTTGTTTTTTTAAGTAACCTCCATAGTGTTCTCCATAGTGGCTGTATCAACTTACATTCCCACCAACAGTGCAAGAGGGTTCCCTTTTCTCCACACCCTCTCCAGCATTTATTGTTGGTAGATTTTTTGATGATGGCCATTCTGACTGGTGTGAGATGATATCTCATTGTAGTTTTGATTTGCATTTGTCTAATGATTAATGATGTTGAGCATTCTTTCATGTATTTGTTGGCAGTCTGTATATCTTCTTTGGAGAAATGTCTATTTAGGTCTTCTGCCCATTTTTGGATTGGGTTGTTTGTTTTTTTAATATCGAGCTGCATGAGCTGCTTGTAAATCTTGGAGATTAATCCTTTGTCAGTTGCTTCATTTGCAAATATTTTCTCCCGTTCTGAGGGTTGTCTTTTGGTGTTGTTTATGGTTTCCTTTGCTGTGCAAAAGCTTTTAAGTTTCATTAGGTCCCATTTGTTTATTTTCGTTTTAATTTCCATTTCTCTAGGAGGTGGGTCAGAAAGGATCTTGCTGTGTAGGGGATGACTTTTAATAGACTCCATTTTGTGAACATTTCAAGGCTGTAATTTTTTGTTACTGAATACATGGTGGATATTTTTAGGCAGAAATGAAACCAAGTGTAAATAGGGATTAAAGAAGAGAGTCTGGGAAGCTGTTAGCAGGGTTTGTTTTTATTATTTATTTTTTGAAGTCTAGCCCTCAGCACCAATTTGTTGTTTTAGTCGCTATTTCTATTACTGGATAAAATCAACTCAGCAAATTTCTTTTGGAATTTATGCTCCCATCCATAGACCACAGAACGATCAGAGCCTGTCACATTGTTTCACATTGTTTTTCGAAGGCTGGTGGTCCCCAGTGTGTGTTCAGGGGTTAACGTGGGCTCAGTGACTTTCTAGGGGGAAAATGCTGCAGGGCCCCTGGTCGTCGTCTTGAATTTTCCATGTTCATACAGTGCTGGTGGTTCCATTCGCAGTTTGGCTGATGGTTAAAGCGGATGGGTCAGCCCCTCGTCAGCAGAGACTCGCTGCACACCAGGCCCTCATCAGGAAGTAGTTTTGAAATCATTGCTACACAAGACCCATCAAAAACCTCTGCGGAGAGATTTTAGGGAGGGATAATTGTGTCTTCAGGGCAGTTGTTCTTAACCACATTAGGTCACAGAGCTATTGAAGAGCTGGCCATATACTCATGCAGTTCTGCATTAATTTCCCAGGGTTTCCAGCCCCCTAGAACTGAAGCTTACTGTCTTGACTTAGATGCTCTAAGCTCTCTCCCTGCATTGCACCCCCTCCCGCTCTTCAGCATTGTCTGAGCACTGGCCAGTGTTCCTGTAGGTGACCATGCGGGTTCTCCTCCTAGCAAGTTCTCGGCCACTCCTTGGCTGTGGTCACCTCTTCCTGCAGGCGGTCCTCTAGGGTGGGGTCCTTCTCAGGACAGTCGAGGCCTGCTCCTTTGCCTATGTCCAGATCTGGCCCACAGGAAACTCACACTTCCTTGGCACCAATAAATTCTGAGAATGATCATCCGTCTTGGTAGCCTTTTAGGCTTTTATGTTGTGATTCCAGCATGAGTCCCTATGCCTTACAGACTCCAGTGGACAGTGGTTGCACTTAAGTTGTTCCCTGGAACCCCTCTCAGTTGGTTTGAGGCAAGAGGAGGGAGGGGGTGGACCCCATTTCTTCAAAGAAATTCTCTCTATCCCTCTTACACTGCTGTCTTTTGATACCCTTTAGGTAGGTGGTGGGCAAAACCTAAATGAATTGGTTTCAAAACCACTTATTTGGGACTTCCCTGGCGGTCCAGTGGTTAAGACTCCTCGCTTCCACTTCAGGGGGCATGGGTTTGATCCCTGGTTGGGGAACTAAGATCCCACGTGCTGCACAGCCAAAAAACAAAACAGACAAAAAACGCTTAGTAGGTGTTAGATAGGATGTCTACAGCTTCCTTGGAATAAGGGGGGAAGGATCTTTGCCCAGATGATTTCGTCCTAGTTTATGGACAATCTGAAACAAAGTGTTTGATTTTAACATCTTAACCTGGCTTGCTCTTTCCATGGCCAAGAGTAGGGACCCCAGCGGGATGGGGGTCTAGGAGAAGGGAATGCCTTTGGATTGGGAGGAAGTACTATGGGTATGCTGAGGGCTTCTGCAGGAGTGATTCTGGAAGGAAATGGGTAGCTTTGAAACCTTGCTCTATTTTTCGCTCGTTGAGAAGCACGAGGACTTGTCCAGCATTGGCATGACATTTTCCAAACGCTATCAAATACCACATGTGTCACATATCCAGATATAAAATTCTGGTTCTCAGAAGCCATATGTAGATCTGTGACATTCCTAGGATTTCTAAACCAACAGATGACTTACATTGGGAGCAAAAGTAGTGTTTTGATAAAAAATTTTTCATTTTTTTTTTTAACTGAAGTATTGTTGATTTACCATCTTGTATTAGTTTTAGGTGTACAGCATAATGATTGAGTATTTTTACAGATTATGCTCCATTAAAAGTTCTTACAAGATAGTGGCTATGATGACCTGTGCTATATAATATATCCCTGTTGCCTATCATTTTTCATATGTAGTAGAAAAAGCAGACTTCAGAGCAATAATTTGAGATAATATCTACTTTTTCATTGATATCTTGTGGGGGAAGCAGGAAAGTCTTTTCTCTGGGCTTTAATTCATTTGTAAATGATACTCCTACTTAGGGATTGGCAAGGATATTCCTTTGTCGGGGGTCGGGGGTGAGGGGTGGATGAAGCGTCTCTCTCCCCGCTGCCAGCAGCCCCCCAAGCTTGGAGTTAGCAATAATATATATGGAGGGAGGAAAAGAGGTACCGGGGAGACATCTGTACACAGAAACATTTTTCCCACACATTGTACCAATTAGAGAGTCATTTTTATTTAGTAAACTCTTTGTAATGGCAAATGGTCCTTGAAAGGATGAACCACATGGGCATTTAATTACATAATCAAATTGCTCTTTTCCTGGGTGTGGTGGTTCTAAAAAAAATAACTATGACTAGGAAAAATTGTGTTTTTTGGAGCATGCAGTTCTTTACTTGAGGACAGGTTAAAACGGCTTGCTAGGATCATCCGGTCTGGGAGGGGTACTTTATATAGCCAGAGATCATAGGAACAGCAGACTTGATACGTTCAGTCAATAGACTTCTTAGATCAGAGGTCCCCAACCTTTTTGGCACCAGGGACTGGTTTCTTGGAAGACAGTTTTTCCTCTGATGGGGGGCGGGGATGGTTCAGGCGATAAGGCGAGCGATGGGGAGTGGCAGATGAAGCTTTGCTCGCTGGCTGTGCGGCCTGGTTCCTAACAGGCTTCGGACCAGTAGCAGTCCGAGGCTCGGGGGTTGGGGACCCCTGCCTTAGATGATCTAGATCAGTGTTCAAATTATGTTCCCCAGAAAGCTCATCCTGTGGGATGTTTCATAGGGGGAGAGTAAGGGTCTATGGTCAAATCTGTTTGCACGCACTCCTTGTATCCCTGATTTGGGCATTCGGTGTACACTTCAGCACATTAAGGGTTCTGAGAAGACTTGCTATTTAGAAACTTGGTTAACTGGATTAAAGTGTTTCCCTAAGTAACTTGACCAGGGAACACCCTACACCCCAAGCATTAGGACTGGTGCGTTGGGAACATTTGAGTGTCCCCCTCTTGGGAATGTTCTAAGCTTCCAGAGCAGCTGCTATGACTTGAGATGGTTTTCAGGATCCAGTTAAATTGCTTTGAAACAGCAGAAAATTTGCTCTGATGGCCTCTGGTGTTTTGTTTTCTTTACCTCAAGGGTCAGTTTGAAATTAAAGTCATAAGATCTGATGAAAAGTTAAATAGGATAAATAATATTAGAGAGGGATAAACAACATGAAATAATTGGATATATAAAATGCACACCAGTATTTGTGTATACACACACACACAGGCTTTGAATGCAGTCCTAAAAAGAGGGCTTTGATAATGATTCCATGCAAATAAATAACTCCATTAAAAGTAAACAAAAACAGTTGGTCTAAGTCTTCTATTTTGAATACATCCAGTTATTTTATAACTGCTTTAAATTAACACATCTAGGTCAGAAGCCATGGCTGGTCTCTGGCTCCTATGTAACTGATTTTTTGGAGGAATATATTGGAGCTTAATAGCAAGTAAAAGACACTTGGGAGAAGACAGAAAGGAAAGCAATTGAAGGTAAATTTGCAGTCTGCACTGGTGCCACCCAAACACGCATTCATGAACTCACTAATTTTTAACAGGATGACCTTTTTTTTCCTACATTTACCTTCAGTATTCCTCCTGTGACTTGCTTTATTCCTTCAACATTGTGTTTTAAAGAATCAATTTTTTTTCTATGCCATTGACTCATTTTCACTGCAGTCTCCCATTGTGTGAGAACATCACAGTTGATTCTACTGCTGATAGACGTATGGCTTGTTCCTAGGTTTTTGCTTTTACAACACTGCTGCTGTAAATGTGCTTGGGAGTGTCTCCTGTTGTACACGTGTAAGTTTTTCTAGAGGTTGTCCCCAAGAGTGGACCTGCAGAGTCATGGGGAAGGGGGCTGGTGAGCTTGGCTAGAGAGTGCCTGTTTTCCCCAGTGGTGGTGTCCGTTTATACTCCCACCAGTGATGGATGCGGGCTCTCATTGATTCACACCTTCTGGACAATAGGCGTTGTCTGACTTTGAAGTTTTTATCATGTGGATGTGAAATAGTATCTTTGTGGTTTTAATGGGCATTTCTAATTCCTAATGAGGTTGGGCATGTCTCCATGAGTTGTTAGGTCATACGTGTTTCCTCAGTGAAATGCCCTTTACCCATTTTGCTACCAGGTGGCTTTTCCTTTACTAGTTGATTCTTCATGGATTTTGAATACTACTACTTTGTCAGTTTATGTGCTACGGAAACTTTTTATGGTGTCTTTGGATGAAAAGATATTTGTAAATTTAATATAACTGAATTTATGAATCTTTTGATTCATAAATACTTTTTGTACTTTTTGTCTTAATATTCACCTGCATTGTCTCCTAATGTTTTATAGTTTTGCCTTCTCAAACCCACCTGGAATTGATTTTATGTACAGTGTAAGATAGAAATCCAACTGCATTTTCCCCTGATGGAAAACCAGTTGTGCAAGCCTCCCTTATTTAATACTTCATCTGATCTTCCATGCCATCAGTCATAAATCAGTTTTCAACATGTGCATGTATCTGATTTTGGACTCTTGATTTTTTTGTTCTGTTCACCTGTTTCTCCACTCCAGTATCAAACTTTTGATTACTATAGGTTTATGTACCTTGATATCTGGTAGAAAATTATCCCTACCTTGTTTTTCAGAAGTGCTTTGGCTCTTCCCGGCTATTTGCATTTCCTTTAAAAAAAAAAAGAAAATTTTTTTTTAGAATCCGCTTAGGTTCCACCAGAAGTAATTGAATGTAAAAATCAAAATTTTAAAAATTAGTTATTTGCAAATTGAGTCTTCATGTCCATGAACATAGTATATTTATCCACTCTTTTGTAAGTTCCTTAATACCTTTTAATGAAAATTTCTATAAAAAGCTTATGTCTTTTATTATATTCCAAAAAATTTTAATACTATAAATGGAATCCTTTTTAAATTTTATTTTCTGTTCCTTGACATTTGAGATTTATATTTTTTGTATCCTGTAACAGTGATAATCTGTAGATTACTTATTAAAATAAGAGTGATCATATCTACAAATGACTTGTTTTCCTTTCCTTTCCAATGTATTTATCTATTTTTATACATTTATATTTTTTACCTTATTGGTTCACTTAAAATCTCTAATATAGTGGTTCTTAAACTTCACTGTGCATGAATTCCTTGAAGGACTTCTTAAAACACAAATTTCTGGGCTTCACTGTTAAGAGTTTGATTCAGTGGGTCTGGGGTGAGGCCAGAGTATGTGCATCTCTTAACAAGATCTCTGGAGATGCTGATGCTGGTCTGGGGCTACATTTCAAGAACCGTTGTTCTAGTACAATGTGCAGTATAATTGGAAGTTGATACCCTTATCCTGCTTCTGAACTTAAGAGGAATGCTTTAGACATTTCTCCATAAACTATATTGTTTGCAAGGAATGTGTGTGTTCTCTAGCAAAGTATAATTCTATTCCTTCTTTGCTAAGAGTGTTTTGAAATTATGAATTGATGTCGAATTTCATCACGTTTTCTTCATCCTTTTGAGAATTTTTTTTTTTTTTTAATTTATTTTATCTTTGGCTGTGTTGGGTCTTTGTTGCTGAGCACAGGCTTTCTCTAGTTGCGGCCAGCAGGGGCTACCCTTTGTTGTGGTGCGTGGGCTTCTCACTGTGGTGGCTTCTCTTGTTGTGGCGCATGGGCTTCAGAAGTTGTGGCACGCGGGCTCAGTAGTTGTGGCACACAGGCTTAGTTGCTCCGCAGAATGTGGGATCCTCCCAGACCAGGGCTCCAACCCGTGTCCCCTGCATTGGCAGGCGGATTCTTAACCACTGTGCCACCAGGGAAGTCCGGGAGGTTTTTTTCTCTTTTATATTGTTAAGGTTGTGAGATAATCAACTTCCGAATTTTAAACAAACCCTATATTACTAGGATAAACCCATCTTGTTCATGATGCCTTACATTTGTGGTACATTGCAAGATTCAGTTTAATATTTTTTGCATTGTGCTTTTAAGATTTCCCTGTAATTTTCTTTTCTCCTGGTGTCCTTGTTTGGTTTTATTATCCAGGTTATGCCAGCCTTATAATGTTAGCTGGAAATTGTTCCCTCTTTTCCTCTTATCTGGAAGAGTTCATGTAAACTGGAATTATCTGTTCCTTGCATCTTTGGTCGAACTTGCCTGGAAAGCCATCTGGGCCTGGTTTTTATTTTGTGACCCATTTTAAGTTGGCGTTAACTTATTGAATGGTTATAGAAATATTCAGGTATTCTATTTCCTCTTGAATCACTTTTATTAAGTTGTATTTCTCTAGGAATTTGTTTCCATGAGTTGCTCAGTTTCAAAATTTATAGGCATGAAATTCATTATATTCTTATTTTTTAAATCTTTGCTGCATCTGAATTTAGGCCCCATTTTTCATTCCCAGTATTGATTTTCTATCTTTTGTTTGCTCATTCTCTCTCCAAGGTTTGCCTGATTTCTTTCTAAAAACTGTGCTTAAATTTTTTGTTCATTTCTTTGTATTCTTTTCATTTTTCCTTCCTTCTACTTCTTTGGTTTAATATCCAAAGTCTAATTTTGTGTTCTGTTTGTCCTGCTGCTTCTTGTTTTTCTTTTTTTACTTTCTTTTGGATTGATTGAGATTAACACACCTCTCAGTAATTGATCAATTATCTTTTTTTCTTCTACTAGTTCTATTCTGTTTTATTTTAGTGAAACATCTGCTAATTTTAATTTTGTTGGATTAAAAAATCATGCAGTGGGCTTCCCAGGTGGCGCAGTTGTTGAGAGTCCGCCTGCCGATGCAGGGGACACGGGTTCGTGCCCTGGTCCGGGAGGATCCCACGTGCCGCAGAGCGGCTGGGCCCGTGAGCCATGGCCTCTGAGCCTGCGCGTCCGGAGCCTGTGCTCCACAACGGGAGAGGCCACAGCAGTGAGACGCCTGCATACAGAAAAAAAAAAAAAAAAAAATCATGCAGTCATTAAACATTAAAATGTGAGACTAATGTGAAAGAAGACATAGCCCTAAAGATAGAAATCCTAAACGTGAAAAATTACGATTAATTCATATTGTTTGTAAGACAGACTTGATTTATAATTGCATCTATAAATTTCAGATATGCTGCTGGGATTTAACTGACTTTCACTTGCAGGTTACTCTTTACATGCCTCCATTCTTGATCATTTGAGAGTGCTACACATAATTACATAGTTCTAGCATTTATTGAAAATTTTTTTCAGAAGACTCTGCATTGTAGAGTTTTACCCTGAGAAAAATGAACACAAACATTTGATCATTAGGAGACAAAACACCAAGGATTAATGATATTTACTTGCACATTTAAGACCCTGTGTAGGTAATCAGTATCTTCACCCTCCTCTCAAATAACTTGAAGATCACCACTTCGAATGTAAATGCGATTCTTATTCCCTGACAAGATGAGTTAGACATTACTGTTAATTTTTGCAGTCAGTGTTTGTTTAGATATGTCCACATATACTCAGTATGGCTGCTCACAGTTCCTTCTTGTATCTCTGACCTTTTATGTGGGATGATAAGGGTGCATCTTTTGGAAATTAGTGAGGATCTGTTAGTGGTAAATATTGTTTTCTTTCTCTATAAATGTTGATACTTAATCATAGTTGATAGAAGCCTCTTATTTCTTGAAATATCAAGTGCTCTTATTTTCAGAGTGTGGTAAGTCTTCCTCTGTGTGGGTTCCTTCTGTGTTTTGTGATTTTTGACTGTGAGCTCTTGTCCCTTGGATCTTCATCTGTGGGAATTCTTAAGGCCTGGGATCAAGTTGTTTTCCTTCAGAGAGAATTTGTGATCCCGTCTCCAGATACCTAGACCTGAGACCACTTCATAAGATATGTATTGTTGTGTGCTTTTCATGCAGACCTGTTTGAGGACAGGTCTCTGGTTAAAATTTACAGAGTTCTGGTTTTTTTTCCTCCTCTCTACATAGTGCCAAGATCAAAATGAATCTATTTATCCTAAATGGTTTTTACCTTAATGTCTATTTTGTCTGATTTTAATATTGCTTTTTTTCATCTTCTTCCACCCTGCTTCTCTTTTCTATGTCTTTATATTTTAAGTATGTCTTTTCTAAGCAGCACAAGCTAGAGTTTAGTTTTTTAAATCTAATCTTATTTTTAAAAAAATCTGTTGGGACTTCTGCTGTGACAGATTATTTCTACCATGTCACTTTGTGCTGTATTTTTCCTTTGCTGCTGCTGCCTTTTTGTTTTCCTGTTTTCCTTTGGGTTTCTCAACTAAAAATATTTTCTTCCTCCTTTTTAGGAAGTTGAGCATTCCACTTCTTGTCATTAAGTGAGTTACTCTTAAATTTTTAATATGTGCACTGACCTTCAAGTCTATCTTTAACAAATACCTTTTTCTCCTAAATATTGGGGAAGCTCTTAGGGAAAAACTTGAATGAACTTTTTGGTCAATGCCAATAATACAATATTTTATTAGAATAATTTTGACCATACCTTCTGTAAGTTTTGATCAGTATTCTAGATATTTAGTTGCTGATTTCTTTAGATTTCACCATGTTCATCCATTTCTTTGCTTACTTTTCCTTATTGCATCTTGGACCTCCCTTTGGAGAGAATTGCCCTTTCTAATGAAATATATCCTTTGGCAATTCCTTTGGTGATGGTGCTGTTCATACTTTCTCCTTTTTGGTTTGCTGAAAATCCTATTTTATTTCTTGAATGCCAGCTATATACACAATTCCAGACTGATAGTTATTTCCTAACAGCACTTGGAAGTTATTTCACTGTATTCTGGCTCCCATTTATAGTTGCTAAAGTCTGATGTCAAATTGTCCCTGCTTTGAGGTAGTCTGTCTTTTCTGTCTGCCTATAAACTATCTCTGTTTTCTATATTTTTATAATATTCTGTATCTAGCTGCCTCCCTCTCTTCTCTTTCTTCCTCCCTTCCCTAATTAGGATGAATTGTGCTTTCAGAATCTGAGCATTTTGTCTTTCATCAATTCTGGGGAATTCTCAGCTGTTATCTCTTCAAATGCTGACTGTTTTTCTGTTCTTTCTTTTGGATTTCTAATTAGATGTATGTTGGACCTTCTCATTCTCGTAGACCTCCTGTCTCTTAACCTGTCTTCCATTTTAATTTGGTTTTATCATTTGAAGAGTCATATACCAGTGGGTTTTCTAAATCTTCATTTGGTTTGTTTTGGTTTTGGGCTTTTTCTTTTCTGACTCTGGCTCAGGGAGCTTTGTTTCCTCAACATTCTGTAATTTTTTTTCCTTGTGAACTCACATTTAGCCACCATCAGCTGCAGGAATCCTGAAAGGCCTGGTCTTTTTGAAGGTTTGCTCCTCCATTGAGACTTGGGTTGGGTTCTGCCAAGTACTCTGAAGTACCTTTTGAATTGGGACCACTTCAGTTAGTCTTCAGCTTTGGGGATTCCATATCATGCAGTTAGGTTAAATGTAAACCCTGAAGCTCTGAACACAGATCTGTGGTTACGGATTCACAGGGGGGAGGCCTTTTTGCTCTACTTGAGTTGAGGCCCAAACAAGTTTCCTTGTTGCTTTCTTTTGCTGCTCAGCGGGTTTTCCCTAGCATATCCTTTGACTGAGAGTGTAATCTTTGAGGGCCCTGTTACCATTTTGCAACATGACAGTATAGTTGATCCTTGAACAAAGAATGGTGTGTGTGTATTAATCCACATATAACTAATGGTCAGCCCTCTGTATCTGCGGTTCCTCTGCATCTGTGGATTCAACCAGCCATGGACTGTGTAGTACTGTAGTATTTACTGTTGGAAAATATCGATGTCTAAGTGGACCCATGCAGTTCAAACCCAGGTTGTTCAAGAGTGAACTGTATTTGACTTCAGTTTGAGCTTTAGCCTATAAAGTTCTAGATTTACTTCACAATTGGGTTCATTTCCCTAGTATGTTCAGGCTATTGAGACCCGAATTACTGAGGAGTCCTTCATTTTTTTGTCATGCATTTACTACAAGTCCTCTGATTTTGCAGACACATCTGCCAGGCCTGTTATTTCCCACATTGACTGTCTCCTTTAAGGTCATGGATATTCATCTCACAACTTGATGAATGTTTTCCTATGGTTAAGTCAAGATATGACCCTTCCTTTTAGTGTTTGTGCAATTAAAAATTTTATTTTTGTTTGGGCCCCATATCAAGTGGAAGGAATGTTCATACCATAAAAAAATCCAATGTTTCTCTACAAAATTTATGCATAAAATGATTTTTTAAAAATTATATAAGAGTGTGTAATACAGGAAGAAGCAGCTTGTCTTTGGCTAGGTTGGCTGCCCTTCATTCTCCTGGGTACTTAACCTCTTAACAATTTAGGCACTGCTCTCAGTGTTTTGCCTCAAGGGCTCTTGCTGGCTGAGTGTCCTTCAATAACTATATCAGGGATCCAGAGGAGACTGGAAACCCAGTTTAATGAAATGTACAGATGATGCTAAGGGCGAGAGAAGTGTTTCATTCTCATTGGGGACAGGAGCTCAACAGCAAGAGGAAAAATGAATGCTATAAGGAATAAATAACGGAACAAGAGAATACGCCTGAATTTGAACTAGAGAAAATTAATGTACCTTTGGAAAAACGATCTGCAGTAATTCTCAGAGCTACGATCCTAGAGGGAAAATTGGATCATCGAGAGAAGAAATGTGAGAGCACAGGATGGGAAGTTAAACTGTAGTTATTTTCAGCTAATCGGTCATTAGCCTAACAACAGGGGGCTGAGGAAGTTTTAGTCTTTTTAATAATAAAATAAATTGTTATCCTTGTATAACAACGTAAATACTTGCAGAGTGCTTTACTGCTTTGAACCTGTTTACATCCATCATGGTAGGTTATTTGTCATAAACTAGATTTTATAAGACATTGTCTCTGTGAGCTCCCAAAGCATGAATTAGAGGTGCACTTAGGGTAGAAGGAGGCTGTTTTGAATCATCCAATTACTGATTAAGTTATTTGAGCATAGAATGCTTAAAGCCAATTTCAAAAAAAATGTACAAAGCCAAGCCTCAAGAGTGAACGTCCAACTTCAACCTTGTGATCCTCTTCCTTGGTTCACGCTGTTCCCTTCTTGTTGGTAAAATCGTTACTAGCTGTGAAGTCACAGCCTGGAACCTCTGTCCACCAGGGCCCTTCTCTGACTCCCAGCCCTGAGTTACATCTCTTGTGACCCTGATGTGCTCCTGCAACCTTTGGGGGCCTTTGTTGGCTGTCAGCAGGTAGCTTAGAATGGCTTTTCTAACACGAGTCTATGGAGATTCCTACTGTCCCTCTACGCACTGAATTTTGTGCCATAGGCTGGTTATTCTCTTACTGGACCTTAAAGAGGTTTGTAAGTTCTTGTGGATGTTCATGTCCGGTTCTGTTTGTATCCAAAGTACAAATGATGGCAATGCAGGGCTGAATACAGAGTAAGGAATTAAATGAGTAGTGGCTGACCCAGATTTTTGCTATGTCACATTTCCTATTACCTTCTCACTCTATAAGGTTCCCATCCAAACCACCAATACTTCATTTTAAGGGTCTTAATTTTAGTCTGTTTCCTTGTTAAACCCCATATTTCAGCCTCTCTGATGCAGGGGTGCCACCTAGTGGGAAAAGATGGCAACTGTAGGTTGTCCTGGTGCCATACTCTTTCTCCCAGGTTCTCTTTTTTTTTTTTTTTTTTTTTGCGATACGCGGGCCTCTCACTGTTGTGGCCTCTCCCGTTGCGGAGCGCAGGCTCAGCGGCCATGGCCCACGGGCCCAGCCGCTCCGTGGCACAGGGGATCTTCCCAGACCCGGTCACGAACCCATGTCCCCTGCATCGGCAGGCGGACTCTCGACTACTGCGCCACCAGGGAAGCCCTTTCCCAGGTTCTTTAATTCAGCAGGCCAAGAAGGAGGCGCTTTGGGGTGAATTGCAGCAGTGGGGCTAGAGCCGATGCTCTTACACGTAGTACAGCAGGCTGAAGTCTGCGTGGCGTGATCTGAGGGTAGCTGATCCAGACACTACTGCTCAGAGGTCCTTGTCCCAGTGGCCTTTCATGAATTCTGAGTGCCCAGGTCTTGTGCCCATCCCAGTTACATGAACTGAAAGAGGGAGACGGGATCATTCCCCACTGGGAAATGGAAATATGGTTTCCAAAAGAGGAGGAGGTTTGGATGCTAGACTGGCAAAGAACAGATGTCCATGACCTTGGCCATAGCACTTGTTGGCCCATTACAGGCAGCATGTGATTTGTTTTGATACCTGCCAGCGTTTGTGCATTGCTGGATATCTAATACATGCTTAATAATTACTGGCTAAGTGAGGAATAGGTGGGCAGGGAGGCCTGTGAGCACCACAGGCCACTGGGTACCTGGCGGAAGGGTAGAAAATCAAGCATGTGTTGTGTGGGTAAATTCCGAAACAATTGTATGGTGGTTTTAAAACATAGCATCATGTTCTTTGAAATTCTTTTCACCGAGAAGTGGTGTTTATGTTCCCTCCCCTTGAATCTGGATGGCTTAGTGAGTGTATCAGTCAATGGAGTAGAGCAGAAGCCCTGCTATGAGACTTCCAAGGCAAGGTCATAAAAGACCCACCCTTTATTCACTGGGACAATGGATCTTGGAGGCTAGATCCATCACATAAGTTGAATTTGAGCCCACCACGCTGGAGAGGCCGCATGTAGGTGCTCTGGTCGAAAGTCCCAGCTGAGCCCAGGCTTCTAGTGGTCCAGGCTCAACTACCAAACGTGAGAGTGAAGTTGACACAGACCCTTGGCCCAGCCCATCCACCAGTTGAGTGACACCATAGGATCTCTGATGCCCCATGGAACAGAAGAGCCACCCAGCTGAGCCCTGCCTGAATTCCCGATTTAGCCAAGTATCAGATAATAAAAGGGTGGCTGCTTGAAGCCACTAAGTGTTGGGGTACCCTGTTACCCAGTGATACAAAACTGACACAGACTGACATCTCTTCAACAACCTTAAGGAGAAAGTCAATTCCAAACACGTTTCATGTTACTTTGACAATGATCTTAACCCAAATATGCTATAAAAAGAGCTGTTTATGAAGAAAGATTAAAAGATTGTTTTTTCCTCAGATGTCTTTTAAACAATAAATTTGAATAAATGTCTTCCTCCTGCCAGCAGTTCGTTGGCAGGCTGCCTCTCTTTTGGGGGGTGGGGGAGGCTAATGCAGCAAGAGGCAGAGGCTCAAGTCTCGCTTGCTGTCACAGCTTTGCTGCATGTGGCAGCTGGCTTACAGGTCCCCGGGGACCCTGAGAACTTCTGTTTCCTTGTGCAGATGGATCTTGGCAGGCAAGTGGAGTGAGTTCCACTGGCACTATTGCAAAATAGAAAGTAGGTTCCCTTTCTGGAATTCTGATTCGTTTTTCCCCCCTCTTTTTCCCCCTGCAGACATACAGCCTGTCCTTTGCCCCCGAGCCCTGTTAATGACTGGGCAGGGGGAGAGGACGAGGGTGACGTTTGGGGGGGCCCAAGGACTTGGCCCTCATGCATCTTCTATAGGCCTGACCCCTTCTGCCTGCCTGCTGGGCTCTCCTGGCCTCCCCTCCCCTCCACCTGCAGACACCTCCCCCACCCCTGCCAAGCTATTCTGCACCACCAGGACCATGTGCACATGTGTGTTTGAGAACCCCCAGTTTCGTCCTCAGGAAGTAGTCTCAGCTCAGGCTCCTGGGACCACTCCCGGACACAGCACTGTTTTCCTGACTGCTCAGTTAACAAAGCAAAGTGACTTCATGTTGGAAAGTATGTCCTGAAGGGGACACAGCAACTCCCCCTTTTGCTCCCTCCTCAATCAACCAACTGTCAGTCATGAAGCTCATACTCTGTGCCAGATAGCGTTCTAGACTCTGGGAATGTATTCGTGAACAAAATGGCTTCCCTGGTGGTGCAGTGGTGAAGAATGTGCCTGCTGATGTAGGGGACGCAGGTTGGGGCCCTGGTCCAGGAAGATCCCACATGCCACGGAGCAACTAAGCCTGCACACCACAACTACTGAGCCTGCGCTCTAGAGCCCGTGAGCCACAACTACTGAGCCTGTGTGCCGCAACTACTGAAGCCTGCCCGTCTAGGGCCTGTGCTCCACAACAAGAGAAGTCACTGCAATGAGAAGCCTGTGCACCACAACGAAGAGTAGCCCCCACTCACCACAACTAGAGAAAGCCCACGTGCAGCAACAAAGACTCAATGCAGCCAAAAATAAATACATAAATTTACTAAAAAAAAAGAAAGAAAATAGATGATGTTTGAGCAAAGACCAGAAAGACATTAGATGAACCGGTAACATGGTTATCTGGGGGAAGATTATTTTGGCAAGAAACTGTTGGTGAAAAGGCCTTAAATTGGTAACAGGGAAGAGGCCTGAGCCACTGTTTGTAAGTAGGTAGGAATAGATGAGGTCAGAGGACCATGTGGGCCACTGTACAGACCTCAGACTCTGAGAGATGTGGGAGAGTTTTGAACAGAAGTGATAGGAACTGACTGGTCTTGGACGGATCTGGCTGCGGTTTGAGAATAGACTGTAGGGGGGCCCAGGGTGTACACAGGAGATCCTGTAGGAGGCTGTGGCAAAAAAAAATATGGATGAGCGTGGGTGGTGATGGAGCCCACAGAGGTAGCAGTGGAGGAGGTGAGCAGTAGTGAGATTTTGAGTGTGTTTTGAAGGTACAACCAGCAGGATTTGCTTAATGGATTGCGATTTGGAGAGGAAACGGAAGGCAAGGATGGCTGGTCTGTAACCAGGAGGCTGGGGCAGCTGTGAAGGTCTGGGGAAGATGAGCAGTTTAGCTTGGGCACTGTTGCCTTGGGGAGGGAGGGCTACTGGATAGCCAGACAGAGATGTGAGTGGGCACTTGGACATGCAGGGCTGGTGGTCAGGGCGAGGGACCAGGCTTTTAACAAGGATGCCCTTCCCAAAAGGCTGCAGGTGTCGGGTTAGATTAGGGCTCAGAGCAGAGTGGGCACACGGCTTTGCCACTAGGTTTCAGAATATGCTCCAGCCCATCAGGTCGTATGAATGCCATCATTGCCACAAAGTTGTGGACGTGGTGGTGATGAAATAAAAGATGTCTCGGGCATCATCCAGGATCGTCCATGGTGAATTGGCTGGCCTGGGGCATGGGTAGACTATTGGCGTGATAAGATTAAGAGCTGTCTTCTCTGGTACTGTGTGTATCTAAGTTTGGAGAGACTGAAGACAGGTTTTTTTCCCATCACTTCATGTCACTCGGGGATTAAACTGGAAGAAATAATAATCGGGAAAAATACCATTTTTATCCTGAGAAGCCAATGAAAGAAAACACTTTTTTCTATCTTTTTTCTTCTCTCCTTTTTATTTTATTTTAATTCATTTATTTTTGGCTGTGTTGGATCTTTGTTGCTGTGCACAGGCTTTCTCTGGTTGTGGCGAGCGGGGCTACTCTTCACTGTGGTGCGTGGGCTTCTCATTGCAGTGGCTTCTTTTGTTGCGGAGCATGGGCTCTAGGCACACGGGCTTCAGTAGTTGTAGCACAAGGGCTCAGTAGCTGTGTCTTGCGGGCTCTAGAGCGCAGGTTCAGTAGTTGTGGTGCGCAGGCTTAGTTGTTCTGCAGCATGTGGGATCCTCCTGGACCAGGAATCGAACCTGCATCCCCTGCATTGGCAGGCAGATTCTTAACCACTGCACCACCATGGAAGTCCCTCTTCTCTTCTTTTTAAATGAAGAATGGTGACTTCCACTTAGTTGATCCTTATATAATATTTACTAATAGAAAATATTATCTCAAAAGATGAAAGTCCAAATCTGGCATTTTTTTGGAAGGGTTTGTGTTAGTTTTTTTTTTTTTTTGCGATACGCGGGCATCTCACTGTTGTGGCCTCTCCCGTTACGGAGCACAGGCTCCGGACACACAGACTCAGCGGCCATGGCTCACGGGCCCAGCCCCTCCGCGGCATGTGGGATCTTCCCGGACCGGGGCACGAACCCGTGTCCCCTGCATCGGCAGGCGGACTCTCAACCTCTGCGCCACCAGGGAAGCCCCTGTGTTAGGTTTTTTTGGCTGCGCTGTGTAGCATGTGCGATCTTACTTCCCTGACCAGGTGTCGATCTCTTGCCCCCTGCAGATGACATGGTACTATACATAGGGAATCCTAAAGATGCTACCAGAAAACTACTAGAGCTAATCAATGAATTTGGTAAAGTAGCAGCATACAAAATTAATGCATAGAAATCTCTTGCATTCCAGTACACTAATGATGAAAAATCTGAAAGTGAAATTAAGGAAACACTCTCATTTACCATTGCAACAAAAAGAATATAATATATCTAGTAATAAACCTATCTAAGGAGACAAAAGACCTCTATGCAGAAAACTATAAGACACTGATGAAAAAATTAAAGATGATACAAATAGATGGAGAGATATACCATGTTCTTGGATTGGAAGAATCAACATTGTGAAAATGACTACTACCCAAAGCAGTCTACAGATTCAATGCAATCCCTATCAAACTACCACTGGCATTTTTCACAGAACTAGAACAAAAAATTTCACAATTTGTATGGAAACACAGAAGACCCCGAATAGCCAAAGCAATCTTGAGAAAGAAAAACGGAGCTGGAGGAATCAGGCTCCCTGACTTCAGACTATACTACAAAGCTACAGTAATCAAGACAGTATGGTACTGGCACAAAAACAGAAATATAGATCAATGGAACCGAATAGAAAGCCCAGAGATAAACACATGCACATATGTTCACCTTATCTTTGATAAAGGAGGCAGGAATATACAGTGGAGAAAAGACAGCCTCTTCAATAAGTGGTGCTGGGAAAACTGGACAACTACATGTAAAAGAATGAAATTAGAACACTCCCTAACACCATACACAAAAATAAACTCAAAATGGATTAAAGACCTAAATGTAAGGCCAGACACTATAAAGCTCTTAGAGGAAAACATAGGCAGAACCCTCTATGACATAAATCACAGCAAGATCCTTTTTGACCCACCTCCTAGAGAAATGGAAATAAAAACAAAAATAAACAAATGGGACCTAATGAAGCTTAAAAGCTTTTGCACAGCAATGGAAACCATAAACAAGATGGAAAGACAACCCTCAGAATGGGAGAAAATATTTGCAAATGAAGCAACTGACAAGGGATTAATCTCCAAAACATACAAGCAACTCATGCAGCTCAATATCAAAAACAAACAACCCAATCCAAACATGGGCAGAAGACCTAAATAGACATTTCTCCAAAGAAGATAAACAGAATGCCAACAAACACATGAAAGAATGCTCAACATCATTAATCATTAGACAAATGCAAATCAAAACTACAATGAGATATCATCTCACACCAGTCAGAATGGCCACCATCAAAGAATCTACAGACAATAAATGCTGGAGAGGGTGTGGAGAAAAGGGAACCCTCTTGCACTGTTGGTGGGAATGTAAATTGATACAGCCACGATGGAGAATAGTATGGAGGTTCCTTAGAAAACTATAAATAGAACTACCATACGACCCAGCAATCCCACTACTGGGCATATACCCTGAGAAAACCATAATTCAAAAAGAGTCATGTACCACAATGTTCATTGCAGCTCTATTTACAATAGCCAGAACATGGAAACAACCAAAGTGTCCATCAACAGAAGAATGAATTAAAAAGATGTGGTACATATATACAATGGAATATCACTCAGCCATAAAAAGGAATGAAATTGAGTTATTTGTACTGAGGTGGATGGACCTAGAGACTGTCATACAGAGTGAAGTAAGTCAGAAAGAGAAAGACAAATACCATATGCTAACACATATATATGGAATCTAAAAGAAAAAAAAATGATTGGAAGAACCTAGGGGCAAGACGGGGATAAAGATGCAGACCTACTAGAGAATGAACTTAAGGATATGGGGAAGGGAAGGGTAAGCTGAGACAAAGTGAGACAGTGGCATGGACATACATACTCTACCAAACGTAAAGTAGATATCTAGTGGGAAGCAGCCACATTGCACAGGGAGATCAGCTCGGTGCTTTGTGACCACCTATAGGGGTGGGATAGGGAGGATGGGAGGGAGGGAGATGCAAGAGGGAAGAGATATGGGGACATATGTATATGTATAGCTGATCCACTTTGTTATAAAGCAGAAACTAACACTGTTGTAAAGCAATTATACTCCAATAAAGATATTAAAGATAAATAAATAAATGATGGAATTGGTTTTGTGCTTCTCTGAAATGGAGAGTAATCAAAATAAAGTGATGAGGGTGATCTGGGAGTGGAATGTACATGTGTTTCCAAGACCATGGACAAAGTTGGGAAGCATGGGGACAGGCAGAAGAGGGTAGGTTCAGGATAGCCCAGTGTAAACCCCAGCCCTTGATGCCTCCAGGCGTTAATTTTCCTATCTGTAGAATGGGGGCATTGACTGTACCAATTTCATAGGATTCTTTTGAGGGTTGATCCACGTGGAGGTGGTGCAGTGCTGCAAGTAAGAGCGTGGATTCTGGAGTGAGATGGCCCCGGGGGCCCATGCTGCCCCACCACCTACTCCCTGAGTGACCTTGGACAAGGTGCTCAGCCTCTCTGTGCCTCAGTTTTCTTTTTAAAATGAGGATAATATCTACCTCATTATTGTTAAATAAGTAAAATGTAGAATCCTTAGAACAGTGCCTGACACAATAAATGCTATTGAAGTGTTTCTCATGTTAAGGTGTTTGAGTGCCAGGACCATAGTATAAGTCCAGCAAGTAAGTGTTAATTGTTCCTATCATAGTTATATTCTCCTCATCCTGTCCCCGAAAGTAGTGTCTCTGAGCCTTCTCTGCTCTCATCTAGGTCCTGAAAAAATGCTTTCATAAGGGCATTTTACTTTAAGAAAAGCTTGAATTTTCAAAATGGATGCATTGAGAAGTTGCCCAACTTACCCCAGGACTTACTGTGCGATTCTTTAACTAAACTACTTAAACCACTTAAAGATGGAACTTTATTTACAGAATTACTTTCTCTATAGGCCATCTTTTCCGGAACTTATTGCATTAAAGTGAAAAAGATGCTGAGATTGGATAAACTAAACATCCTGTTCCTTTGTCCATTGCACGACTGTGGTGGTATCCACTTCTGGGCTTTGGTACTTTGACACAACATTGTAGGCCCCTGTATTTCCTTATTAACTAAGTGATGATGACTGATTTAAGAGCTCCAGAACGTCAGTGTTGAAATGGTGCCTTAGAAATCCCCAAATGGCACCCCCTGCTGGTTCTGCATTTAAGAATGTTGGTTCAAACAGTAAGAAGGTGGCTCCCTTTCCAGAACTTACTCCGTCTCCTTTACACACAAGGAAGCTGGAAGTCTCCAAAACTCCCTGTAGACACTAGTATCTGGCTACGATTAGATACCATTGTGTGGACCTAACCTTCTATTTATAGCAGGGCATCTTTGCAGGTCCAAGCTCATACTGCTCTCCACATGACAGGCCAGTAAATCAAGAGACACGTTGTTGGGGCAAAAGGAATAGTGACTATTTGGAAAGTCCACAGACTGAGAAGATGATGGACTAGTGTCCCAAAGAACTATCTTACCCCAGATAGAATTCAGGCTTCTTTTATATTAAAAGGAGACGGGGTGTGGTTGGTTGGTGCAGACTTCTTGGAGTCGGCATCCTTTGTTGTTGCGGCTGTCCACCTAGGTCAGGTCAGGATGTTCCTGTAAACCCTCCAACAAGACAATCGCTCTTCTCTGTCCTGCAACTTCTTATCGCTATATGAATGGAAAAGTGTTATACCTTTAAAGGTCAGAGCCTGGAGAATGGGCTCTCTTATATGTTTCAGGCTATAGGCAACAATTCTCCTAGCAAAAGCAACAGAATACAAAGGTTCAAGTAAAAGAAACGGATCCAGTATGGAGTCAGATTTGTTCTTCCCTTTTACACTGTTTCCTTTATCCATGATAAGATGTTTGGCTTCTTAAGGTCAGTGAATAATGCAAGTTAAGTCATAAGAACCCAGCTGATTACAGGAATGACTGAGGGTTGGTGAACACAGATGAAATGCTGGGAAGTGATGTGGCCAACATCACCCCAGAGCTGGTGGTGAGTCTGTCTCTGAGCTTGTCTGAGGCTCCTTGTTTTTTTTTTTTTTCCCCTATTTGGCATGTCTAAAAGCCTGTCAGATTTGAAACAGCTGTGGCTGTGTGCTTGTACTAAGGGGAAGCTGAGGACCCCTTGGTCTTCGGTCATCCTGTTTTGTGGCCCCTGCCTCTGCAACAACATTGGAAAACTCGGTTGTGTCTTCTGTTTAAACATCAGGAAGCTGAACTCTGTTTTTTGTTCTCTTAGTCCCTGGAGTATATCGAGGTTGGAAACTTGTGTTCACTAGATGTTGGTAGGCCAACAATCACAAATTTTTAAAACTTTAGAAAACAATTGAAATCTGCATGTCTCAGAAGTAATGCCTACATCCTTTCTCCACTGCTTCCTACCCCCACCCTCGCATCCCCTCGTTTCAGCTCTTCAGATGCTCTTGTATTTCCGGCTGAGTCCCAGATGTTCTGTCATAGCCTTGGAATTTGAGGCTGCAATGTTAAGGTCTGGCCAACGAAAAGGAAATATCAATAATGTTCTCTTCCAGCCTTGCAGTGGAGAATAAGGGCAGCTAGAGTTGCAAAGCACTTCTTTACCAGAAGCTCTGAGAAGCGGGCAGGCAGCTACCCATCTTAAATTGCATTTCTTGTGACCTCAGCTGTGCCTTGGCCAGACCACCCTCCATTTTAGGCAGAAAGGTAATTCTGCTACTAAGGTCAGTTCATCATCCCTCCCCCGCTGCGCAATCATTTGGAACAAGTCATTCCTAGTGGCCTTGTGGTTTGGGTCTTTATGCGCTAGGGAACGTGTTTAATAAAAACCACACCATTCATTCTGACAGCCTTGGACCATCTCTCCCAAAGTGAGGAGCTGCTCATGACTGACTGACTTCTATTTTCAGTCTGTGTGTTTTTGATTGCAAAATCAGGCATTCCTTTGAATTCATGTGTGTCCTTAAAAACAAATCAGCCGTGTTTTCAATAACACAAACTCTTGCCTTCTCTGTGGTTGCTGGTGGATGTATTTATCCTTCAGAGTGGAGAAACAGTAACAATGTGAAACAGTAATTAGTAAACAAAACGTCCCCCCGCCGCCCCCAGGATCCCACTGCTTGAAGCAAAGGTGTAGCCCGGAAGTGCTGCTCTACGGCCCTGGGCTCCTAGTAGGTACAGGATGAGTCTTCGGAGAGTGGAAGGTCCACCACCATTCCTGTTCTGCGTGGATGTGTTTCATGGGTGTGATCCTTCAGAGTAATGACCTCGGAAGACAGTGTCCTCATGCAGACTTTGCTCAGTAAGAAGCAGGGTGGCCCGAGCAGAGAGCGTGGTTGGTGGAAACTAGAAGACAACTGCTTAAATACTTGCTGTTTAAATACTTGCTCTTCCGTCTCGTAATTCTATGTCTCAGACGTGTACCTTGACCATGCCTCTTTCCTTTTGTAGAGTGGGAGACAGTGATCGTTCCCAGTTGATTGAAGACTAGATAGGGGCTTCCCTGGTGGCGCAGTGGTTGAGACTCCGCCTGCCGATGCAGGGGACACGGGTTCGTGCCCCGGTCCGGGAAGATCCCACATGCCGCAGAGCGGCTGGGCCATGCAGGCATGAGCCTGTGCATCCGGAGTCTCTGCTCCGTAACGGGAGAGGCCACAACAGTGAGAGGCCCATGTACCACAAAAAAAAAAAAAAAAAAAGACTAGATAGAATTTTCAAAGGACGTAGCAGAGGCACTCACCAAATGACAGCTGTTACCCCGCCGTGGAAGTGGTAATCAGCGCAGTCAGTGGGCCCATCTCATCCTGTAGTTTGCACTGCCTTTCAAATCCCAAACAATGTTAGGTTTCTCTGTTGTTTTTTTCCATCAGAGTTGGGCCTGGAGGATGTTTGACTTTTACCGGAAACCTAAACAAATTTGGAAGAGTTGCTACTTATGAGAAAATTTAAAAAGAATATGTTGCAGACTGTGAAAGTAACTTCAGTAAATGAGTTCCCCCAAAGTTCTGAGAAACAGCAGGATTGTTGAAATCTGCAGCTGCTTGGAATGGCCACTTTGAAGGTCAGACCACTCATTTGGGCAGATCAGACTAAAGGACCGCGTACACTATTTCGATACAGGACTTAAGCTGGGTGGCCTTGTGGGGTCCCGTAAATGAAGGCTCTCTTGAACACTTCAACAGCAGGCAGGCAGCACCCTTGGAGATTGCCTCGCAAGAGAAATCAGCAAGGGAGCATCTGACCTGGCAAGGAGGTGGACACATACAGACAAGGTGGAAAGATGCTGAGAGAAGGCAGGCTTCGATTTATTCAGGGCGGGGGCTGGGAGTCTGAGAGGACTCGGGCAGGCGGATTTCTTCGCCTAGCGGTTGCGGGATGTCTGACAGGTTGGGGTGTCATTTAGATGGACTGTAAGTCACCGCCGGACTCCGTAACCCGCCTGCTGCAGGCTCCCCATGTGGGGTTAAGCTCACATTTCTGACGTGAAGCAGAGAATGGAAGGGCAGGGGCTGTGCTTCTCCTCACCCCCAATGCAGGCTCTCCCTTTCTCTCATATGGGGGCTCGGACCACGCAGGTGTGACAGAAGGGGAGGATTGGCTTTGGAGCCGGGAGATCTGAGTTCAAGTGGCAGTGTGACCGGTAGGTTTCTCCCCTTTCAACCTCTTTTTGCTCATCTGTAGAATGGAAACGATCCCATATCTTTTTGGTGGGTTGGACTGGGGTTTGGTTACAACCTATATAATGGGGAGGGTATGCAGTAGATGCTTACAATGGTAGCAGTTGTTATTTAGGGTTACGTATCCACGTATCTGAGTCCTCCATATGGAAGGGCCGGAGGCCCAGCAACGTCAAATCTATGAGCAGCTTCACTGGGTGGTTTTGAAGAGGAAACCCGTGAGTCCAGCCCTCCAGTTGAGGTTGTCAGGCAGTGCCGGGCATCTAGAAAGAAGACTGACCAGTCCAGCTTCGAGTCGGATGGGAATGAGGGGCTGATTCAACTTATGCTGATGGACTGTCCATCTCCACACCTTCAGAATCCCCTCCCCTCTTAAATGTGCTTGATCTGAGCGTGCGCGGGCTTTGTTTTGGGCTGTTTCCCAGCAGCCCCTGGCTTCCCAACACCATGGTGTGCTGTTCCAGAGTCCTGGGAAGCCCTGCTAAGAAAGGGGTGGTCTTTCAGGTCATTGTGTACATGTTTTTACGTTCTCCCAGCTTCTGAAGGGGACTCCGCTGGACTGCACGGCTTCCTCCTTGTACCTGCTCTGCCGCTGTGTGGTCTCCCTCCCCCAGTGCCACCTTGCATCGAAGTTCATCTGCCCTGACAGGCCTGGCCAGGGCACGACCTTTCCTCTGGAAACCCCTCCCATTTGCAACCCAGCTGAGATCCTGCCCAATACAGTATTAGGAATTGTACAGACACAAACAGAAGAACCCTCACTTTAAAGTCACGAGGGGCTCAGCTCTTTCTTTGGGTGCTCCCTACGCTGCAGAGGGGGAACTGGAGCCCTGCAGGTTGTCCCTTTCCAGCCACTTTCCCTCCGAGCAGGTATATGCCCAGGAAGTCTTAGGAGAAGTGGATCTCTCCCCCTTATCCAGGGAATCTCTCCGGGACACTGGGAGAACGAATGAAGAAGCACCAAGGCCAGAGGTGATGGGGGGGTGTTTAGGCCACCGAGGAATCCTGGCGTCGGGGTTCTCATGCTGTGGGGAGATGTGTGCATGTCTGTCTCCCTGCACCTGTGTGTGTCCTCCTCCACCGGTCCCCCTGTCCCCATCTCCCTCCCTCTTCTGACTCGACTTACATGGATGAAGGCCAGAAGCCGTAGAAATGCTCGATGGGACAGTGAGTAAGTGCCCTTTCTTGTCCACCTCTCTGCTGTCAGTTTCCCACCCACGTGGCTGGCTTGTGTTGAGAGAATCGGGGTCTCTTTTCTTCCCCAATGGTGTGTGGACCACTAGGAGTTTGTGAAAACTCTTGTGTCAGAACTGATGTTAGGTGTGAATTCAGCTGGAATAATTTGACTGCTTCCCCTTATCAAAATAAGGGAAGGTTTTAAAAAAAAAAACAAAACTCTGTGGGTTTAAAAACATATCTAAAATTTATTTGGGGAATTCCCTGGCGGTCCAGTGGTCAGGACTCGGTGCTTTCACTGCCGAGGGCCCGACTCGATCGCTGGTTGGGGAACTAAGATCCCACAAGCTGCATAGCGTGGCCAAAATTTTTTAAATACATAAAAAAAAAATTTGGAGCAATAAACCAGTGAGATGATGACGGAAAATTTCAAACAAGGAGAATTATGAGATGTGGCCAGTGTGATCAAATAATAATAAATATAAAGATGAAATCATTTAAGTCTGTATTGCACCCTCCCCCAGATGTTAAATGGAATGGGATACGTCATAAAAAGAACTGTTACATCTGAGGCTTTAATGTATAGTCAAACAGATAAGAATTAATACGTAGTTTTAGAACAACGGGCTTGGAGTTTGGGAAAAACAAACTTAGTATCCCTCCTCTCACACATGATAGTCTAAATAACTAGATATTAGGGAAAAAGTAAAATATTTTGGAATTTCATTTTAGGATTCAGGTAAATACGTAATGTATGATGGTGGCATCATTTCCAATGTGATTGTTTAAATCATTTATGCTTTTGAGGTAAACAGATACTTGGGGGCTGATACATACTAAGATTTTCTATTTTTCTTTAATTCATATTTATTATGAGAGAATTTCTAAGTGCTAAAATCTAGTATTAAACCCTTACGATTTGTAATTATGAATGTTCGACAATCCTAATAGAACATTAAAATCAAGTAACTATTTCACACAATACCTGAGGTAGCACACGTTGGTTCTATTTCTCCATCAACCTCTCTAAAGTAAAAGTTATGTACAGTTTCTCAGGCTCACATAAAGTAGTTAAAAAACTATCACTTAAAAAAATATCTGGGTAGTTCACAAGCACATCGTAATATGAGCACTTTCTTTCATCGTAAGTGGAGACAAACACCTTTAAATGGCACTCAAGATTTAGTTCCAAAGGAGGGCTTTTCTTATGAGAACATCTTGGATGTAGATTTCTGAAGGTTATACAGTTAGACTTCTGGGAATAAGAATTGGCTGCTCCAAATTTTACATCTTTGAACTGTACACAAACCACCACAGAGCTAATATAAAATATTATAGTTATGGGAACATTTAACTTTTATACACAATTAAGTACAGTTAGTTCAATTTGGCTATCTTAGATTACTCAGATTTATACTTAACTCTTAAAGATTACTCAGCCATAAAAAAGAATGAAATAATGCCATTTGCAGCAACATGGATGGACCTAGAGATGGTCATACTGAGTGAAGTAAGTCAGAGAAGGACAAATGTCATATATCGCTTATATGTGGAATCTAAAAAAAAAATGGTACAAGTGAACTTACTTACAAAACAGAAATAGAGCCACAGATGTAGAAAACAAACTTATGGTTACCAAGGGGGGAGGGATAAATTGGGAGATTGGGAGTGACATATACACACCACTATATATAAAATAGATAACGAATAAGAACGTGCTGTATAGCACAGGGAACACTACTCACTACTCTGTTATGGCCTATATGGGAAAAGCGTCTAAAAAAGAGTGGAGGGCTTCCCTGGTGGCGCAGTGGTTGGGAGTCCATCTGCCGATGCGGGGGGCATGGGTTCGTACCCCGGTCCAGGAGGGTGCCGCGGGGCGGCTGGGCCCGTGAGCCGTGGCCGCTGGGCCTGCGCGAAAGGAGCCTGTGCTCCGTGGCGGGAGAGGCTACAACAGTGAGAGGCCCGCGTACGCAAAAAAAAAAAAAAAAAGTGGATATCTATATATGTGTAACTGATTCACTTTGTTGTACAGCAGAAACTAACACATCGTTGTAAATCAACTATACTCCAATAAAAATTAATTTAAAACAAGATAAATGAATCCTAGATCTACTGATACAAATCTTCGTTTGAAGTGAGTGTTAGGCTCCAGCAGTTAATTTATCAAGTGTCTGATGAACTAACGTTGTATAATTCACGTTATACAATGTGAAAGTTGCATACTGACTTGATTAGTTCAGGCACTGTGCCTTGTTTTTTTTGGTGGGGGTGGGGTGTGTGTGATGGATCAAATAGGAACATTTTTAGATGTGGAGACCCCGAGGTCAGCAGAGTTCAGGTCCAGCCTTAGCAATCCCCAAGTCAGAGAAGTATTGTCTCGAAAAATGTTTGTTAATACAATGCCTTCTGAGCTTAAAAGTGAAAAGCCCAATGGTACAATTCTCCAGGGAAAGGTCTGAGTCAGAGGCCAGCCAGGACAGCGGGGGCATTGCTTCCAACCCCCTGGGGAATATATCTGAAAAGTGCCCAAGCGATGTTTGCCTCCTGCTTTTATCCCACCTCCTGCCCTGTGACCTGCTCTTGCCGAAGGACAGGCAGTCACTCCTCTGATGGAAAATTGCTATTTCTTTCCATTTTAAATAAAATCCCTGTTCTCATGTTTCCTGTTCTTTTTCTCAGCAGCTGACCTTTGGGCTAAGGAGCATCTTTTCAGGTGATGCCTTGGCCGTAGTCTAGCTTAGTGATAATGCAGGTGCCATCTTCAAAGGTGTTTTTGCCGAACAAAGAATCTCAGACTAAAATCTGTAAGCATTTCAAAATTCCCTTAGACACCAGAGGAGTTACTGAATGCCTAAAGTGTGCAGGAACGATGGGAAACGCAAACGAAATGTATGGTTCTATTTCTAAGGAGATTGCAGAATAATTTTCAACTCCCCAATCACATGAAGCCACAATCTAGTGATTATTATATTGAGCATTTCCGCTATCGTTGTATTGAAAATTTTCTATGGAGCCGTGGTTCCTAACTTAACTGCTCATTAGAATCCCCTGGAAAGCATTTAGGAACACTGATGCTTGGGCTCCGCTCCCAAAGATCCTGCTGTAATTGGTCTGGGGTGAAACCTGCACACCTACATTTGCGCAGGCAAGGTTGAGAATCAGTGGCTTCCCATCAACCCTGTGAAGCAGAGGTGACAGACAGTATTATTCTCACTTAGCAGAAGCGATGAACCATCTTACCCAACATTACCCAATTAGTCAGTGGCAGCGTTAGGATGAAAAGCAAAAGGCTTCCATCCGAGTGGACTTTGAAATTAAATTTGGCAATCCATTCATCACACTGTGGCCATTGTGTGAAATTCTTTGGCTGTTACTTTAAGAATCAGTTTCTGGGAAACGTAATGCAACTTGTTTAATCCTGGAATCCCTCCAATCAATACTCTCTCGCCCATGCCCCAAGCTTCTGGTGCTGGTGGGAGACAGATGAAGGCAATGGGGTCCTTGGAAGAGCCTGGACTGAAGGAATGGGTTTGGCACCAAGTCTCTGAGGGAGTCTCACATCAGACAAGCTCCAGCCAGGATGGCACTGCCTCCCCCTAGCCCAGGGGACCTGTTTCCTCCCTGGGGAGCCAGCATCCCGAAGGAGAATGGAAATGGGCAGCTCTTCTGTTTGTCATGTTCTTAATACCTAGGCTTGAGACCAATCCAACTTTCCAAATATTTTAAATATGTTATTTATATTTTTGGCTGCATCAGGTCTTAGTTGCGGCATGTGGGATCTTTCGTTGCAGCCTGCGGGCTTCTCTCTAGTTGTGGCGCTTGGGCTTAAGTTGCCCCGAGGCATGTGGGATCTTAGTTCCCCGACCAGGGATGGAACACACGTCCTCTGCATTGGAAGGCAGATTCTTCACCACTGGACCACCAGGGAAGTCCCCAAATATTTTAGATAATGCTACTTAACCTGACACTGCTTACTGCAGAGTTTGTGTGAACTGTATTTGGGGTCTCCCACAAATCTTTTCACCATTATTTTTCAGGGCCCCCTCTGGCTCACCTTTGTTTTCTTTTCCCATTTTGGCCAACTTTTCATGTAAAACAAGCATTCCCCATGTCTGTCATCCCTTGATCTCCCTCCCTTTCTCTGCTCAGTGCCACACGCTCCCCTGCACAGAGTCCAAACACACCCTTGTTTGGCAAGGCTCCCCACATTCCACAGTTCTGGAGGGTCCTCGAGAGCACGTATCCCACTGACCCTCAGTCGTGTCCTCTGGTCAGGAGGGATGCACTGGGTGTGTGCTAGCTGAAAGGAGGCCAGGCCACCCGTTCATATGATCTGTACCTTGTTGGAGCACAGCAGGGCTCAGTTGCTCCTCTTCTCCAAATATTGAGTGCCTGCTGTGTGCACTGATCTAGCTGTGTCTGTGAACAAAAAGTTCCCAGGTGGGTCGCGCCTTCTAAGGTGCTGTCTGTGTGGTATGTGGGAGGACATTTATTTAGCACCTACTTTGTGCCAAGAATAACTTCAGATACTTTATGGAACAAGGCAGCAGGTTAAATAAATAACATGCCAAGTACTGTGTTGATAAAGGAAAAAACAGCTCCTGGCCCTACGTTCACAACCTATTTAGGAAAGAAACTGAAAATTATAGCTTAGTACAGTCGAGATGTATAACATGCAGTGGAAACCCATGTAAGGTGAGAGGTGATCAACTTTTTTTTTTTTTTTTGTGGTACACGGGCCTCTCACTGCTGTGGCCTCTCCCGTTGCGGAGCACAGGCTCCGGATGCGCAGGCTCAGTGGCCATGGCCCACGGGACCAGCCCCTCCGCGGAACGTGGGATCTTCCCAGACCAGGGCACGAACCCGTGTCCCCTGCATCGGCAGGCGGACTCCCAACCACTGCGCCACCAGGGAAGCCCCAACTTTTTTTTTTTTTTTCCTAACAGCTGATCAGGAAAGGCTTGACCAGTGCAGATGACATTGGGAATGACTTTGGAATGAGGAATGGAATCTGAGTGGACAGAGTAAAGGCAGTTCTGTTCAGGAGGAATTGGGTGGGCCAAAGTGCAGAGCGTGGATGATCATGGCATCAGGGAACAAAGAGGAGCCGAGAATGGCATGAATTCCCTTCATTCTGCCAGGGAATGAAGCTGGAAGTAAGGCTTTAAACAGCCTTGTAAATGCTCAGGGATGGACCCTGTAGATAATAGGAAACTATTCCAGGTTTTACAGCTCAGGGGGTGATACCATCAGAACTGTGTATTCCAAAGGTCACTTTGGTGGAGTGGAGGAAATGTACAGGGCAGACTGGTTAGGTTGCCGAGCTATGGGTGTCTTCTAATCAGGCATGGTGAGGTTCTGGTCTCCTGTCACAGGGCGAGTGGAGAAGAGTAAAGGAAACTGGACTTATGGTTGTCCAGCATTTGTAATTGGATGTGCTAAGTATGAGGTAAGCAAGGAGTCACAGAAAACATGGGTTTCTGGCTTGGGCATCTATATGTGCTGTCAACTAAGAATTGGGATGTGCTGGGGTTTGGGGTGGAGGTGTCTGGGAGCATAATGAGTTGTGATTGGCACACATTTCTTTCTCACATTTGAACATTTGTCCTGAAGTCGATCCTGAGACATATGTAAGTGGGATAACGTCACCCCATTTTATACCAAATTAATAGAAGCTGGGAGACGTGTGTCATCGGCTTAATTTTAGAACTGTGACCACGGAGGTCAACGAAGCCTTGAAAGGGATGGGTTAAGAGTCAAAGAAATGAAACTCCAACTAGGCTTCAAGGAGGTTAGCTACAGTCCCAGTGTTCAGACTCAACAGTATTGAGAAATTGCTGACCTCTACTAAGTGCTAGGGATGTGGGCTGAGACTCTTTTTTTTTTTTCTGAATTGCCTAATATAACAGTCATAACATAGGGTGTTGAAAAATTCGCCTCGGCTGTCTGCTGCTCCAGATCTAGTCAATGTGCAAACTCAGCCAGATCAGAAAAAATCCCCTAAAATTAGGAAGGCAACTTGGCAATTATTCGGGAAAGCATGGTTGTTTCCTTAGTGGATTAAGTGAAAATTAAGTTAAGAAAAATGATAAAATAAATCAAGCACTTATTTTTTTGGTTAAAGACCAATCTGTGTACATCTGTTATTTTAAATATTAGTGATATTTAAAATTGTTCACGAGAGAAAACATCCTTGTGCTTAAATTTAAAATAGGTAATTGAGTAAGAGGTTTGGACTTCTATTTACAAGTATAGGAACATGAGAGACATTTAGAACCAATCATAGCAAAGGAAACTGAAGATGATTCAAAGAAATGGAAAGATACCCCATGCTCTTGGATTGGAAGAATTAATAATGCTAAAATGTCTATACTTCCCAAAGCAATCTACAGATTTAATGTGATCCCTATTAAAGTACTGATGACATTTTTCACAGAACTAGAGCAAATAATTCTAAAATTTATACAGAACCATAAAAGACCCAGAATTGCCAAAGCAGTCCTGAGGAAGTAGAACAAAGCTGAAGGCATAACCCTCCCAGACTTCTGATGATACTACAAAGCTACAGTAATCAAAACAGTGTGATATTGGCACAAAAATAGATATATGGATCAGTGGAACCAAATAGAGAGCCCAGAAATAAAGCCACACACCTACAGTCAATTCATCTTCGACAAAGCAGGCAAGAATGTACAATGGAGACAAAAGTTTCTTCAAGTGGTGTTGGGAAAGCTGTACAGCTGTATGTAAATCAGTGAAGTGAAAGCACACCTTCACACCATACAAAAAAATAAACTCAAAATTGTTTAAAGACTTAAATATAAGCTATGACACCGTAAAACTCCTAGAAGAGAACACAGGCAAAACATTCTCTGACATAAATTGTAGCAATATTTTCTTAGATCAGTCTCCCAAGACAATGGAAATAAAAGCAAAAATAAATCGGACGTAATCAAACTAATGAGCTTTTTACACAGTAAAGAACACCATAAACAAAGGGAAGAGACAGCCTACCGACTGGGAGAAGATGTTGGCAAATGATGTGACTGACAAGGGATTAATTTCCAAAATATCCAAACAGCTCATGCAACTCGGTAACAAAAAACAACCCAGTCAAAAGGGCAAAAGACCTAAATAGACATTGCTCTGAAGAAGACATGCCGTTGGCCAACAGGCACATGAAAGGATGCTTACCATTGCTAATTATTAAAGAAATGCAAATCAGAACTACAGTGAGGTACCACCTCACACTGGTCAGAGTGGCCAACACTGAAAAGTCTACAAATAACAAATGCTGGAGAGGGTGTGGAGAAAAGGGAACCCCTCCTACATGGTGGGAATGTAAACTGGTACAGCCACTATGTAAAGCAGTATGGAGGTTCCTCAAAAAACTACAAAGAGCGATGCCCTGTGATCCAGCAATCCCGCTCCTGAGCATATATTCAGAGAAAACTCTAATTCAAAAAGATACATGCACCCCAGTGTTCACAGCAGCACTATTCACAATAGCCAGGACATGGAAGCAACCTAAATGTTCATCAACAGATGAATGGATAAAGAAGATGTGGTGTATATATTTATATATATATATATATATATATATACACACACACACACAATTACTCAACCATAAAAAGAATGAAATAATGCCATTTGCAGCAACATGGATGGACCTCGAGATTATCTTACTAAGTGATGTAAGTCAGAAAGAGAAAGACAAATACCATATGATATCACATGTGGAATCTAAAATATGACACAAACGAACTTTATTTACAAAATAGAAACAGACTCAGACATAGAAAACAAACTTATGGTTACCAAAGGGGAAAGAGGGTGGGGGAGGGATAAATTAGGAGTTTGGGATTAGCAGATACAAACTACTATATATAAAATAAATAACAAGGATCTACTGTATAGCACTGGGAACGGTGTTCGATATCCTGTAATAAACCATAATGGAAAAGAATCTGAAAAAGTATATATATATGTATTACTGAATCACTTTGCTCTACACCAGAAACTAATAACATTGTAAATCAACTGTACTTCAGTTTAAAAAAAACCCAATCATAGTGGTATTTTAAAACTAAAATTCCAAGATTAAGTTTTTAGACATTGAAGTACTCTTAAAAAAAAAAAATTGAAAACTTCCAAATGCAGTTGAAAACATTGAGTATAATTTGTGAAGCCCCCCTTAAAAACAGTTGCAAAAATGTGCTTATATAGATTTGTACACTGAACTCTAATTCTTAGGGGATTTGGATTTGTCAATTTTAATACACTGAGTATTTTTTAAATTAATAAAAACTCAAAAGTAACTTTTGAATGATTTTCTGTATACAGAAACCGCTCAAGGGGGCAAAACACACATGGACATAAAATATACTGTTTGCATTTTGACACCGTTTATATGGTGACGAATGAGCCCTGTGCCTTCCAGCCGCTGTGTGGCTGTGTGGTTATCCTCCCGCACAGGTGCACGCACACACACACAGATGCAGAGGTGCCTGCACACACCTCCTGTTTCCTCTGCAGTCTTGGCTCCTGAAGCACAGGTCTCTGCCCTTCCCCACTCCAGCCCCCAATTCAAGCCCCAGATCAGGGAGCGTCCTTGAGGTCTGCCTTCTCTGAATTCCTTTAGGGTTTAAAGTCCATACTGTGTAATTTAGCACTTAACCATATGCCTTCTCGTCACAGTCTCTAATTCTTTGTGTATGTAAGTCTTAATTCTTGCTCTGGCTAGGAAGATACCTCTTTATTCCTCACATCTTAGTTCCAGCCAGCCATCTCATAGATATGCTTAAGGAAAAGGAAAAAGATGGCCCCTATTTTAAGAGTTGTCTGTGTCAGGTGGTTCCCATAGCACAGCACGAACATAGGCTTTGGAATCCTGTGGGTCCCCTCTTGGCTCCGTTACTTTCTTAGCTGTGTGAACTTGGCTAATTTATTTAGGCTGTCCAGGTCTCAGTTTATGCAGCTTTTTAGCCCAGCACCTGGCAAATCATAAAGCCCCATAAATACTCATTGTTTTGGTAAAGCCAGCTGTCCAGAAAGCTTCCACCTTCCAGGGAAGAAGGGACTTGGCACCAACTCCAGCTAGAGATGCTCCTCTCCTCTGAGCAGCCCAGAGGGAGGATGGGGCAGCTGGGGTGACACCTGTGCGCCTCTCTGATAGCCCTGGAGTTGCTGTTGCCTCTTCTGCTGCCCTGGAGAAGGTCGGAGGTTGGGATCCTCTCCGGAGCACATGGTTCTAAGCTGCCATCACATCGCTGGCTGGAGGGGAGGTCTAGGGAGCATGAAGGATCGGTACTTCTGCCAAAGGATTAAGATCTTATTTGACACTTTGCGATTTGTCCCAGTCACTTTTAACCCATTCAAAGGTGAGCAAAGACTTGTTGACTAAGAAACCATCCTTCACGCCTGCCCTGCAGGCTTGCTGCTTTGCCTCTGAACTCCAGGAACTCTTAGCGGGGGCGTCCACTGACTCCGGAGTGTGAAAAGTCTTGTATAGTCCCAGCAGCCTCGCATCCAAGCAGGGCTCAGAAGTGTGCAGACAGACTGAAGAGCTTCAAGCTAGCAAACCAGATGGACCTCATCGCGGTCCTTGGACCTTCTTAGGTATCTGTTTCCTCAGTGATTATAGATCTCAATCAGTATATACTTCAATCTGAACTTTGTATTTAAGCCTCAGGCTCAGTTTCGAAGCCTTTAGTGCAGTATTAGAAATGCCATTTTTCTGCATTCAGTAAGCAGAGAAATGCTTTTTTTTTTTTTTTTTTTTTTTACAAATCCTCTGCTTTGCCCGTGTGTGGGCTTCTCCTGCAAAGGGTTTTCAACTGTGGTCTTTCTGTTTTCTGAAAAATCTGGGTTGCTGTGCTTTTGACTTAGGAGCTGTGTTCAGATCAGAAAGAAAGGCTGCCTACAAACAGGTGTCCTTGGGATCCTTTGCTTTTGTTATCACTCTCTAATCCTGACCAGCATAATTGGCAGCCCTCAGCCGGAAGCAGGTGTAGATGCTGAGTGCACCAGCTCGGTGAGACCTAAGAAATTACAAAGGTTATGCATTGATGCCACGTGATGTCTGAGCACAGCTCACAACTACATTGTTCTCATGCTGGCACAGCCAGGGCAGCTGGGAGGTCTGCCAGTTGACGTCTCAGTACCTGCCAGGTGCACTGACCTTCCACTTCTTCGGAAGAAAGCATGGTACTGCAGACAGTTTCTGTCTTCATTTTCTTTCTCCTAAAGCATGAGACCTACACAGTGAAAGCAGTTCAGAAAGCTGAGTGAACCTGATTCAAGGGCGTTGGCTTGGAGGCATCTTAAAATTAATTGTTCATAAAGTGGCATTTGGGGTTGTGCTTGCCATTCTCCCGTTAGCAGCCCGTGAATCCCCAGGGGCTTTGGTAGAGAAGGGAGGCGCTGAAGGGCACTCTGCTAGCTGGATCTGCAGAGAATAGACGTGGTCACCTTTGGTCTCTGTCTGAGGCTCGGCTCAGCTCACGTGTCCACCTAGGGGGTGGTAGGTTATTGTCTGAGTGAGCTTTGGAGCCCTCTCAGGAAATGCCTGCAGGTGCCAACGTTCGTTTCCCACTTCAAAGACAGGTCAGACAACTGCAGTTATGTAAGGCCCGTAAAACAAAAGTCCTCTGTTTTTGTTTTTGTGGTACGCGGGCCTCTCACTGTTGTGGCCTCTCCCGTTGCGGAGCACAGGCTCCGGACGCGCAGGCTCAGCGGCCATGGCTCACGGGCCCAGCCGCTCCACGGCATGTGGGATCTTCCCAGACCGGGGCACGAACCCGTGTCCCCTGCATCGGCAGGTGGACTCTCAACCACTGCGCCACCAGGGAAGCCCAATAAAAGTCCTCTGAAAAGGGGCACTCCATCCGTCCCCTTAGAGCACCTTAGACCAACTCTGGGGGATTCCAGAATCTTTTATTGTTCTGAAGTTTTGTTTTACCACATACTGCTTGAGGATAAGGTTTCTTTTGGCTGGAGTCTAGCAACCCTTTCTGTTCTGGTGGCATGTTGGTCTGTAACATGATTACAGGGTGGCTTTGGGGGAACGAGGGAAGGGGTGAGGAGCAATAGAGCTTAGAAGAGCGTTAGATGGTCTCTGTAATAAGATCTTTGCTTAGGAATTACTTTTAAACGGTTTATTAAATAGTGCTTAATATGTACAAAAAGTATAAACACACAATAAATGTTATTGAATCCAACACCCTTGTATCCAACATTTCAGTAAAGTTAATACACCCCTTGGTCACCTCTTCCTGATTTTGGCCCTCTCTGTGTCAGCCAGATTTAGCTACTATTCTAAACTTAGTATTTGTTGTTCCCACATATTTCCTTATACTTTATTGCTTTTATGTATGTATCCCCTAAGTGATGTATTTTTCATGTTTTTAAGCCTCACATAAATGAAATATTTTGTTCTTGTATGAGTTTTCCCTCGCTCAGTATTAGGTTTGTGTAATATTAGCTAGGTCTGGGTAACCCATCTTAACTTTTCTATGAAATCCCATTGCGTGAATATACCAAAGTCCAGAGTATTGATGGGTGTGGAAGTGTTTCATTGATGTTGTCTTGGTAGTAAATGGGAATCTTTCTCTTGTCCTCTCTTGTCCAGTCATGTTGAAATAACTGTCCCCTGTAACTGGATCATAGCCTGGTGTGGGTAGATTTTCTGGTGTAGCTTATGATTTGGAAAACTTATGCTTTGGTAATATTTGTTATTAGAAGAGAAGTAGAGCCTCGCAGGAAATGCCGATGCAAATTTACTCAAATAATCAAATCTGGTCACATGAAGACTAGGTTGCAGGAGGGTAAAGCTGATATGAGGTAAAGATACTTTGAGTAAACTAGGCCAGAAAAGTCTAAAGTTCTTGAGTCAACAGTGGCAGTAGGGATTGAGAGAAGTATTGGGTTGGCCACAAAGTTCATCTGGGCTTTTCCATAAGATGGTAACCCGAACGAACTTTTTGACCAACCCAATATAAAGATGTAAGAGGACAGAACCTATAGTACTTGGTGGACCAGATGTGGAGGAGACAATGATTTCTCACTGGCTTTGGTCTGTAATGAATAATGGAACCGTTCTCTAGCATATGAAACTCCTAGGAGGGAACCACATTAATGGCGATGAGGGTGGATAAAGGTTTGGACTTGTTGAATTTGAGAGACCTGTGATGTCGAATAAGCAACTGCGCATATGAGTCTGGGGAACAGGAGAGGGACGTAAGCTAGAGGTGGACTTCTGAGAGTCACTGGCATATGAATGTTGGGTGAAGCCACAGAAGTAGATGTGGCTCCAAGCAGGAACGTGTACGTGAGAAGGGAAAATGGCCGAAGGCAAAACCCATCAGGACACTAAGAGGAGCCTGCAAAGCGGTGTGAAGGGTAGAGGCCTAAAAAAGAGGGAAACAGGTGCTTTCCTCAAGACAGAGGGAGAAGCTTCAAGAAGGAGGAATTGCTCAACAAACCAGAAGTGAGAAAAGTCAGGCAAGAACTCAAGGCCATTGGATCTAGCATCAGAGGACACTGCTGACCTTCTGGAGAGCCATGTCAGTGGAAGGGTAGGGATAGGAACCAAGTTATGAGTCAGCAAAGGCTGGGTAACGGGAGAAAGGAAACAACAGGTGTGGACTCGTGTTTCAGGAGATTAGGCCCGGCCTGAGCGAAATAGATGGCAGCAAGAGAGTAATAGGTCGAGGAAAGTTTTGTTTTGAACATAGGAGAAGCATAAACTGTTTATGTGCCAGAGGGGAGAGATCCAGTGTGGAAGGAAAACTTGATGATAAGCAAGAGAGGAAGTGATTGAATGGGTACATGGGAAGGAATGGAATCCAAAACAAAACTCTGGGGAAGAGAAACTGTTTCTTTCCCACTGCGGAGGAATAGCAGAAGGAACAGACTGATGAGTATGTGGATAAATCTGTAACGTGAGAGGCCAGGAAGTTGAGGACGTTTCTGCCAGTGTACCTCTTCAGATACCTTTCCTTTATCTGCCACCGATCTGGAGAAACTTCTAATTGTCTTACAAGCATCATTCACCATCACCTCCTCAAGAGCTGCACTGTCCAGTATGGTAGCCACAAGCCACGGGTGGCTATTTAAATTTCAGTTAATTAAAATTATGTACACTTAAGAAGTTCCGTTCATAAATATACTAGCCACGTTTCAAGGGTGTAGTAGTCACATGGTGCCCCCCATATTGGATATCAGAGCTGAGGAGTATGTCCAACATCATAGAAAGTTCTGTTAGCCAGTCCTGTGGTAGAGGCCTCCCTGCAAACTCCCCCACTAAAACCTCAGCCTTCTGTCTGAATTCGACATTCTTCCTCTGAGTTCCTCTGTGAGGATACTACATGTTATTCACCTCAAGTGTCAACTACTTGAAAGGCAGTTTTAAAAATATATAAACTTCATATCCCGGTAGCCAGATCAGATAGTGTCTGGTCACAGGGGATGCTGAATAATGGTTCATTTAAAACGCAAATGAATGAACAAACCGGAAAGTGAGGGAATGAATAGATGGTTGGATGCATTGGCCTAAGTCTCTTTGGGCCTTAAGGCAGTGAAGCTTCGGGTTCTATAGGGATCAGATAAGTGCTGAACCACCCACAACAAACACCTCATTTATATTAAAGCTCCATTTGAAATATTCACAGTTCAACCTTCAAAGTTTCCCCTCAGAAATCCTTACCTTTCTTGAGTAGTTGACAGATTTTAGCTTCAGACAAAGTACCTTTCCCAGATCATTCCACTGTTGATATAAAATTAAGATCAGACGTTATTCCTATGCTTTCCCTGGAACGGATCTCTTAAGAAGGCAGTGGAGGCCCATGGGACCTTAGAAATGCAAAGATGGTCCTTGGTAGGGTAACACTAAGTCATTTTGTCTCCCATGTAACACCTTGGCCTGTCAAATAGTCTCTAGCACAAGCAGGAAGGGCTCTGGGGGTGTGGAACACAAAGATCATTGTAGTGTTGACCTATAAGAAGTTAAAAAGAAAACAAAAAAATTCCTGGGAAAAGAGTTCTGTAAATAGTGCAACAATAATACCAGCTAACGCTTATGAAGTACTTGTGAGTCAAACACTGTATGTACTGAGTAGCTTGTTAGACGTTTATTTTTAATCATTAATATCAGCCCCTCACATCCATGCCTTTCTTTTAATCCCGATTTTGTATACATTAAACCAACAACCTAAGGCTTGAAGAGATTAGTAACATTGTTAGTTACACAGTAAGAGGTTGGAATTTGAAAATGGGTAGATTCTAGAACCTGTGTTTAACCACTGTGCTGCATTAGCTCCCAGGCTCCGAGCTCTGGGATAAAATCTGATGCTCTCAAGGGCAGCTGAAGGGCACGGACGCAGGGCGGTGAAAGAAACAAGAGGAGAAGAATGAATGTTGACGTGCAACTACGCCATCTTTCTTTTTGCTTAGATTGGTCTGTAGGACTGGAGCAGTCCTGCGTCAGTTTTATTTTCACAGGGAGTCCCCAAGTAATAAATGTTGTGCCCCATAGTTCATTGTATGTCAGTTACTTGAAATTTGGAATGATTGTGTAAACTGAACAGTATTATAAATGGTGGTAGGTCTCCATTGCAGTGCATCCACATCCATGTAATAATCCATCCTTTAGTTGGTTCACAGATGATCAGATACTGGATGTTAAGAGGAGGATCTTTATGTCATACATAAGCTTATGAACCATGGTCCACAGTACTGATTGGTATATGCTTACATAAATACCAGCCAAAACTATGCAGAATTAGAGGACTAAATCCTCAACTGAAAAAATACTGTACATTTCCAGGTGTACTGGACAGGATTTTTGGGTTAACCTTTGTCTTCAAGAGTTAAGTACCAGACTTCCCTGGTGGCACAGTGGTTAAGAATCCGCCCGCCAATGCAGGGAACACGGGTTTGAGCCCTGGTCCGGGAAGATCCCACATGCCGCAGAGCAATTAAGCCCATGTGCCGCAACTACTGAGCCTGCTCTCTAGAGCCCGCGAGCCACAACTGCTGAGCCCGCGAGCCTAGAGTCCATGCTTCGCAACAAGAGAGGCCACCGCAATGAGAAGCCCACGCACCGCAACGAAGAGTAGCCCCTGCTCGCCGCAACTAGAGAAAGCCCGCACGCAGCAACAAAGACCCAACTCAGGCAAAAATAAATTTATAAAAAAAAAAAAGTAAGTGCCATTCTTTCCCTTCATCAGTCTGATGCAATGAGTGTGCTTATGGGTTTCCGTTTAGACTGTGGGTGTCCACTGAAAAAGGCTTTTCTGAGCAGCTGGTAAAATGTAAAGCGAGAGAACTAGCGTCCATGTCTATAAACGTAAGGTTAACCCATTTTGGTTAAGACAATAGTTATGCTCAAAAGTCAGATTTCTTGGATAAAAAGCTTTCACTGGATTTTCTTTTCATTATGAAACAGCCAGAGTGACAAAAGATCCAAGATAAAATATAGCCCCCAGAGATTATTCTTGGTGTGTTTCTTGACACCTGTCCATGGTTTATGTCACCCTGTGGCCCATGGAGATGCTTGATTTACAGACACTTAGCTGGCTCTAAGACGGGGCCCAAAGGTGGTAGAGAGTTTACATATGGAAGTTATCTTTGAAGATGAAAGTTATGTTTACTACTTTATTTGAAGGCAGCTTGTAATGGAATGTCATAACAGTCTTGTTAGGTTTGTAGATAATTAAAACAAAGTCTGATTAACAAAAACAGAAGAAAGGCACATAGGAAGTAAACGTTTCGTGGGTGCAGTTTGTGGTTGGCTGTGTGGTCACTTTCCTCATCATAGATGCCTTTGTGCTTTCCCTGAAAGGTCACTGTGTCCCTCCCTGTCACATCTGAGGAATTTCATCCTAAGCGACTGAAAAACTAAGTTTGGGGAGTTCTGATGCTCTTAAGCTCTGTCACAGAGCCTGCAGGAGACAGGCGAGTGTGACGGGCCCTCCGAGAGCGCTGCAGAGCATTTTCCTGAAACAGTTACTGAACAGTTAAGGATTGAATTGTATTATCCATGCTTAGAAAACTGCTTGTCCAGCATTAACTCTGAGGTACATTGGCGTTTATCTCAAAGCCCAGTAGGAGCTGAGAGTATCCTGGTTGCTTGGGAGGGTAACTTGCTTCGGGCAGGAAGCTGTAGCTGGGAGATTCAGACATTCTGGTTCTTGGCCTTAGCCAAGAACCCCAGTTTCCTGGAGCCTGGCCTAGGAAGTTTTCAAGGGGAGCAGGTCACTTCTACCTTCACCTTTTCCCATAAAAACTACAAGGAGGAGGCCAGATTGTCCCATAGCTGCCTCGCTGGGCAGTGGTCCAGTTAGTGCTAGGACAGTCGAGGCTTTCTCTGGCTTTTCCTCTCTGATGACAACCCAAGTGCATCTGGACTCTCAGTTTGGGGGTGTCCTGCTTCATCACCCCCCTAGGAACGTGTCACTGGGGTAAGCGAGAGAGGCAGGGTCCCTAAAAGCACGAGGCAGGGAGGGAGGCAGAAGAGGTCCCGCTTTCTTTAGGTCCCTAGTTTCCCAGCAAGGTCTTAGCCTGTGAGAGATGATGAGAACGTAGTTATTGGGTAGTTACCCACCGCCGCCGGTGAATGGGATGGTCAGGAATGAAGGGCTAGCACAGGGCGTGGTGCCACCGCCTCCCCTTGCCTGGCATCCACCTGGACCACTTTTGTCCTTCAGGGCTCAGTTGGAGCCATGCTTCTTCCATGAGAAGCCCTTCCCATCTTTCCCCAGAAATGAGGAGCTCCCTCCAGTCTGTGCTAGAGCCCCGTTCATGCCTTGGACCCACTTTACCCGCCTCCCACCCTTTTCTCTGTTTTTTTTTTTTTTTTTAAGATTGCATATTTCCACATAGAGGCTGTATTGTCCATAAAAAGTTTAGCTTTTACCTGTAATATGTTCCAGAAGATGTTTTCTCAAAAAGACCAAAGCTCATATCATTGCCAGACTCCTTCTCCTCTTTCTCTGTTGCTGCTCCGTTTGCCTCACAGGGGGCCAGGCCTCTGCGGGGGCAGATCCACCAGCTCCTACACTGCAGGAGACGCGGCCCAAGTGGATACTTAGCAATAGCTGACAAAGAGTGAATGATAAGTTTTGAAAGACTTGGACTGTATCTTCTAAATACATTTAATGCTAAGCTGACAAAAATCGGCAATACCCAGTTGTATTTTGAAGGATCAGGAATCCTGGTCTAATGGAGATCCGTACTATCATCATGAACCGTAGTGCAGATAGGCCCTGGGTGCAAATACCTACTGAAGCAATCCTAAACAGTGGAAACTGTTTCTTTAGGAAATCGCCCATGTCTATTTAATGAGCACTAAATTAACATTTAATTGACATTGTGTAATTGACACTTTTCTGCTGTGAAAGTAGATGAAGAGGAATTAACTCCTAAAAACAGGTGATTGTCACCAGGTGCTTAGGATGGGTGTTAGTTTAGATCGAGGGAGTAGTGAAATTGCTGATTTTTACATCTGTTCTGGTAGAGCGGTCTATGGAGAAAGGGGTCAGTTTGAGACCCTCTTCTGCTTTTTTTTTTTTTTCTTTTTACTGGGTACCTGTTATTGCGTCTCCTCCATCCCCAAGTGTACGGAGAGCAGCTCCTGTCTGGCTGGGACCGTGGCTCTGTCCAGTAACCCTTTCGGCTTTGTAGTGCCCTGTAACCCTGAACCTCTTCCTGGAGTGAAGAGGGGCCCTGTTTGGATAAGGTTTCCAGTCCCTTCTGCCTCTTTTCTCCCTTGTATCCTTCCTCATCGGCCTGCTGAGATGGGATAAAGTACCAGAGAGAAACGGGAGAGACCTTTTCCTACTTTGACTTTTTAAAAAGTAATAGATAACAAGATCAGCGGTCATGGGTATTAAGTGCCAGGCTTTCCCCTTCATCTCTTTATAGCCCTACAAAGGGCTCCCTTTTTGGATGTAGAAACCGAGGCCTGGAGAGGATCAAGACCTTTCAGCCTGAGGAAGTCGGGGTAGAACTTTCGAGGTCCGCCCATCCCCTTTCTGATACATGAGCTGCGTTTTATCTCTTATCTGGTGATGTATTTGCTCCGTCTCCAGTATTTTCACAAGGATAAGAGGTTCTTGTTCTCCTAAGATGAAATTGGTATGTTTTTTTATAAAAGATAAGAGAGTTTTTTGGGATGGAAGAAAAAAACAACTTTGTAGTAGGAGATGGATGCTAATTTCATTTTGTGTTCTTGTTGAATTTAACAACGATGTGGGAACATAGAATTACTTAGTAGATAATTGTGTAATTACTTAAAGGTGAGCAAAAAGCTTGTTTTGAAGCAGGGAGATATGCTCCCTAGAGAAAGCCAAAGACTACATTTAAGTCAGATGTTTTATGGAGAGATGAGCCTTTATTATCTGCAAAGGTCAGATTCTGCCTCTTCACAAGGTAGGGGAGAAAGATTGTTTTAGAAATAATAAAAGCTTTATTTATAAAAACCATTTAGCCAGGACTTCCCTGGTGGCGCAGTGGTTAAGAATCCGCCTGCCAGTGCAGGGGATACGGGTTCGAGCCTTGGTCCTGGAAGATCCCACATGCTGTGGAGCAACTAAGCCCATGTGCCACAATTTCTGAGCCTGCGCTCTAGAGCCCGTGAGCCACAACTACTGAGCCTGGGAGCCACATCTACTGAAGCCCGTGCCCCTAGAGCCCATGCTCCACAACAAGAGAAGCCACCGCAATGAGAAGCCCACGCACCGCAACAAAGAATAGCCCCTGCTTACCGCAACCAGGAAAAGCCCTTGCCCAGCAACGAAGACCCAACGCAGCCATAAGCTTATTTATCTATCTATTTATTTATTTTTTAAAAACCCATTTAACCAAGGACCCGAAGGGCCTAGTTGACATGAAATGATGAATCCTTGTAACACTGAGCTTCTCCGATTGCTTCAACTTCTGAAAGAAGAGCTTCTAGCCCCAGGAGCTACATTCTGTGCCTTGATGTTTGAGGCTGCAGGAGCCATGGCTGCTTTCCTCCCAGTGGTCATTCCAGGACCTTCTGAGTGAGTGGTTAGCATTTGGCTATGGTGCCCACAGACGTTGGATTTTGCCTAAGATAGCTTTAACATTTTTTTTTTTTTCTTTTTTTGCGGTACGCGGGCCTCTCACTGTTGTGGCCTCTCCCGTTGCGGAGCACAGGTTCCGGACGCGCAGGCTCAGCGGCCATGGCTCACGGGCCCCGCCGATCCGCGGCATGTGGGATCTTCCCGGACCAGGGCACGAACCCGTGTCCCCTGCATCAGCAGGCGGACTCTCAACCACTGCGCCACCAGGGAAGCCCTGCCTATGATAGTTTCAAACTAAGTATTTTGTCCTATTAGTCTTCAGTGCATAATAATAGCTAACGAATTGAGCGTTCTGTGCTCCTGGGAGCATGGGAGTGCAATTTAAGCATCTTCTCCTCGAGTCCCCACAGCGACCCATTCATTTCATGTTATGGTTCCAGACAGTAAGACGTGGAGGTTTAGCGAGTTGTCCCAGGCCAGGGAGCCTGTGAATGTGAAGCCAGGTTTTGATCTCAAGTCTCATTTCAACCCTGAGCGCTTTACCCTTTGGCTGCACAGCCTTTCATTTTGTCAGACCAGATGCTTTGATGTGGAATTGGAAACTGACCGTCATCTGTCACCCCCTCCATGGTCTTGGGGTCCTACTACTAGTGGGCAAGATAATTTATGTTCCCCAATTCTCAGGGCTGCTTTGACCCTTCTGTGGCCCTGTGGGTTTGCCTCTGTGCTCAGGCCTGTGGAATCCCCTTCCCCGTTCTGTTCTCACTTCCCCAGGTCCTACTCCTGCTTCAGCGTTTCCTGTAAAGTCTTCGCCTCATATTACAGCTTATTGTGATCCCTCCTCCTTGATTTCTCCCAGCTCAGAATTGGGAGTTTTCCCTTTATACAGTGACTTGTTACACACACATCCTTTCTGTGTTGTATTTTCTGTTGTCGCACAGTGTGATGTTTTCTTTGAGTTCTTTGTGGATGGGAAGATTTAGCCATTCATTTATCCATCCAATGGTTTTATACTAAATTTTTATTCTGTGCAAATGAAATATAAGGGGAAGGCCAGGTCTCTGAATCTTTAACGTGCAATGTTGATAAATCTTGATGAAAGAAATGAAAGGGTCACGCGAAGATGATGATGCTTGTAACCTCATGGTCTTTCTCTTGACATGGTTATCAAAAGGCAAGAGCAGAATAAGGAAAGACAAATGGAAGGAGGTCATGAAAAATATTCAGCTCATTTTGCCACTCCAGCCTCTTTGCCCTCCTGTTGCCCTAAAGGATCCTGCTGTCAGGAACCTCTACTCTTAAGTTTTCACTAACTTTATGGGACCCGATCTGTCATGTGAGTCAAGGAAAGCGAGTAGAATTCACATTTGTAATAACAAATGGTCTCTTATAAGCAGTGAGCGCTCGTGTGAATTGTGGTTGATCCCTTTTCACTATTTCCCATTCCAATCTTGTCTTAGGTCCATATGAAAAATGTTTCAAGTTTGTGGATATTAACTTTCCTATGTAAGAAAGCTAATCAGATGTTGAATGTGCTAATTATTTAAAGACGGGAAAAGTGGAAAAGAAAAGGTCCTTTTGGAAAAATTAACAGGACAGAGGATGATGAAGGGGGTATGTGTGGAGGGGCGGGGAAAGGCACAGTTTCTTCTAAAACTCAAATATTTAATTAAAACACCTGGATTAACATACAGAGTGAAGTCAGAAAGAGAAAAATACCGTATGCTAACACATATATATGGAATCTAAAATTTAAAAAGTTCTGAACCTAGGGGCAGGACAGGAATAAAGATGCAGATGTAGAGAATGGACTTGAGGACACGGCAAGGGGGAAGGGGAAGCTGGGACGAAGTGAGAGAGTGGACACATATACACTACCGAATGTAAAATAGATAGCTAGTGGGAAGCAGCCACATAGCACAGGGAGATCTTCTGGGCTACACATGTGTCCTCAGTACAGCTTTTGCTCTTAGGTGGTAGGTAATGAATGTACAGTAATTAAAAGAAAACTGAGACATAGCTGATAAAGCAGGCTCCTGTTTAAAGCAGAACATTATTCACTTAAGGAAACAAAAATGCCTGACATTTCTTACGACATGAAAAAATCAGAATGGTTAAGAGACAAGGGATTCACTGTAGAATAACCTGTCTCATTGGGAAACACCATAGCTCTGTGGAATTAGCATGAAATTTTGCTCTTCAACAATGAAAAAGAAACGTTTACTCTCAGATGGTGGATGGAATAGGAATGGGCTAGGAGTGAGTGTCTTTTTTTTTTTTTTAACCAACAGCAGGTGTCCGGAGTTGTGATATTTTCATTTCATAAACTGAAGTGGCATCAACTCCAGTAAGAATTGGATTTCCACCAGCTACAGTTTTCATTTTCTAGAAGTGCTTCATTCTGTTTGGAAGCCTTTCATGTCTCTGGACTCCCATCTGTACGCCAGACTATGTGCGTCACCTACATTAATTCTTCAGATAGGAATTATCAGCCCAGGGCTACAGATGGAAAGGTTAGGGCACAGAGAGAGTAACTTGCTTGGATTTCACAGTCAAGAAGGGAGGTAGCTGACATCTGAGCCTCTATCTAACTCCGAATTGTGAACTCTTAGCCACCACGCCATAAAGCATACTATCATAGCAATATACATAATACTTTAGTAATGCCCATGGGTAGTATGTGACTTACCTGAATAAACCATGTTTGACTATTTACTGCACCGTAGTGTTGAGAATTAAGGAACAGCAACAGAGTAGTTTCCAATTTTAGTCTTTGTATAATTCAGCGCTGCTTCTGTTCTGTCCAAGTATGATAATTATATCAATATATTAGTTTTAGGTGCTTGCTGGATCCCAAACTGTACATGCAGATCTGATGTGATTTGCAAAATCTGAGAAATGCAAATTAAAATCACAATGAGATACCACCAATAGCCAGAATGGCTATGATCAAAGAGAATGCAAATAACATGTTGGTGAGGGTGTGGAGAAAAGAGAGCCCTCCTACACTGTTGGTGGGAATGTAAATTGGTGCATTCACTGTGGAAAACGTTATGGAGGTTCCTCAAGAAGCTTAAAGTTAGAACTACCATATGATCCAGCAGTTCCATTCCTGGGTATATATCCAAAGAAAACAAGAACACTAATTCGAAAAGATACATGCACCCCAATGATCATAGTAGCATAATTTACAATAGCCAAGTTATGGAAGCAACTTACGTGTCCATCAACAGGTGAACAGTATTCCAGACATAAAAGAAATGGTGTTATATTCAACCGTAAAAGAAGACTTGCCATTTGTGACAACATGGATGGACTTAAAGGGTATTATGCTTAGTGAAGTCAGACAGAAGAGCCATCTGTAGGGTCTTCACTTATTGAAATAGAAGAAAGGGTCTTCACTTAGTGAAATAGAAGAAATCTTCACTTATTGAAATTTAAACAGCTGTTTTATCCTTGAGGAGGATAGAGGATCAGAGTTACCTTTGTGTGGGGCCCCAGGGCGGCAGGAACCATGAAGGGAGAGAGAATTTACTTTTCATGAAGTTGCCTTGACTTGTTGGTCTCTGCTGAAGCAAACATTTTCTGTGTCTTCATCTAGATTTGCAGGATGCTGAGGATAGAGGGAGACTGTGCAGTTCTGCCTGGGTTTATCAGGGGGCCATGGTTCTTGAATGTGCAAGGTGAGAATGAATGATACTGGAATGAAAAGCCCCCCCCCCCCACCTTGGGAAATGGTGCCCATGCAGTTACCTGCTAAGTCGTTTTTTGGCTTTTTTCTACACCAGAGGCTACCACCACCGGCGATCAGTTGAGTTAACAGCTCACGTACCAGACTTAATCAGTTACAGTTTGTACAACTGATAGAAGTTGGACAACGTGAACAGCCTTGAGTAGGCCTACCCCCATCCCAGCAAATGTTTTAAGTGTTCAGATGTCAGCACAAATCAGGAATCTTGGGAATACTCGAGGCAGAACTGCCTGCAGCCAGGGTTATAAAGATCGTAAACGTGTCCGGCAAGTTCACAAAATTTGAGGCCTTGTCTTATGGAAGAACACGAGGGCATTTTTTTTCTTTACCTTTCTTTGGTTTTTTTCTTAGGAAAATGGGGTTAAGTTTTCATTTTTTTCCGTTGTCTATGCTGTTGAGGGATAATGGCCATGCAGATAATCTAAAACAGCTGATAGAGCCAACAGAATTTATCGTTTGGTGCTGGAATGCACTACACAAGTTATTGTTGGCAACACTTCAAGCCTCCTATTCATGTTTTTCTTAAGCTAATCTGAAAATGGGAATGTGTTCCCTGATCATGCAGCTTCTAATGGAAGGAGCGTATTAGGGATTGCACCGAGTGGCTCGCTAAAGATTTAAGGGTGCCCACAGATAAGCATCACACAAACAGCTGAGAAACGGCCAGGAGTTGAGTCTTTTCTCAAAGCTTTTTATTTTAAAATGAGATACAGATCTAGAAGACCACTCAAAATAACTGAGCAGCTTAATGTAAGGCAGATACCTCTGTAGCCACCACTTAAGTCAAGAAATTTCGTCGTCAGCCACCTAGAAGTCTCCCCATGTTACCATAAAAACATAAAGCTTTCATCCTTCCAAAAATAACCACTCTCCTAGTACTTCCTTACATTTCTTCATATTTTTATCATCTGCATGTGAGTCCCTGAATCCTGGAATTTGCCCATTTTAAAATTCAAACTATCTTTTAAATCTTTAGGTTTCTGTCTGTCCCTTTTTCTTACAGTTTGTCTGTTGACAATCTTGGGCCCTTTGGTCTGTAGAGTTGCCCACACTCTGGATTTTGCTGATTGCACTGATTTGCTTATTCTTACTGAGGCACTTTTTGAGTATGTGAAACATTAACATGGTTCCAGAAGACAAAGCTACACAGAGTATAGTAAGACCCATCACTCCCCACCCCAGTGCAGTTACTCCATTTTCACCCAACAATCTCATTAGTTTATCCTTAGTTTTTTGCAAAAACAAATAGACGCATTGCACATATATACAAAAATATATAGTTCCATCCTCTTCATTATAGCAAAGTTAGCGTACTGTATGTTTTTATACTTCGCTTGCTTCGCTTACCAGTGTATTGTAGAGGTCACTCCATGTTGGTTTATAAAGCTTGTCATTCCTTTCATTTTTCTTCAGCTGCAGAATATTCCATTGTGTTGGATATACCCTAGTCTATTCATCTTCAATTAGAATAAGGTTAATAATGTACTTACTCTGTTATTTTATAATTACATGTAATCTTGCAATGGATATTCCTGTGCACATGTACTTTCACTTTGAGATACATATTCCCCAAAGTGAAATTGCTAAGGTCAAGAGGTAAAGGCACAGGTAGGTTTTTATCCGTCTGTTTTAGATGTTGCCTAACTTCTGTCCATAAGAGATGTATGCATCTGTATGCCCACCAGCAACGTCTGAGCATTCCTGCTTCCCTAAGCCTGGGCAACAGTGTTTTCGAGCTTTTGAATTTTTCCCAGTCTGATAGACAAAACATGCTGTCTCAGTGCAACTTTAAATTGCTTTTCTCTTACAAGTAAACTTGGACATCTTCATACATTTAAGGGGCATTTTTGCCTTATGAACAGTCTGTTTATGAATTTTGTCCATTCTTCTATTGGACTTTGGCCCCCTCAGTGTTTGAATATGTAAAATATATCCGAACAATATATATAATATATATTTATATATATATATAATATCAGCCTTTTATTTCTGGTATGTATTGCAAACATTTTCTCCCAGGTTGTCATTGCTTCTGATATTTTTCACTATGTAGAGGTTTTTATTTTTATGAGGTCAAATCTATTAATTTTTAAAGATTGCACCTGGAATTCGCTTATAATTAGAAGGCTGCTTTTTGCACCCAGGTTATAGAGTAATTCCCCCATATTTTCTTCTAGTACTTTTGTGGTTTCAGTTTTTACATGTATGTCTCAGATCTGCTTGAAGCTTATTCTTGTGTATGGAGTGAGGTCTGGATCTGATTTTCTTTTCTTTTTTTTTTTTTTTTTTTTTTTTTGCAGTTGTTCAAGTACAACTTATTAAAAAGTCCATCTTTTATCTCAGGGATTTGAGATACCACATTTAATATACTAAACTTCTAAAATAGTTGGGTCTGTTTCTGGATTTTCTATTCTAGTCCGTTGATCTGTCTGTCCTCTTGACACACAAGTACCAACTGCTCTGTTTTAATTCCAATAGCCTTTGTTGTATGTTCAGTATCTTCCAGTGCTATATCCCTCATCCCCTGCACCAGCTTTTTGTTATTCGTGTTTTCTTAGCTCTTCTTGCATGTTTGTTTTCCCTATGAACTTGTCTAGCTCCATAGGAAGCAAAGTTATTGGAGTTGGTAATTTTATTGGAATTAATAACTTAATTTAAAGAGAACTGACATCTTTATAATGTGGAGTTACCCTATCCAAGAATAAGAGATACCTATTTGTTCTAGATCACTTTTTGTCTTTCAAGAGTGTTTTTAAAGTAGTGTGCACATAGGTTTTGCAAATCTAAGCATATTCCTAAGTAACTTGTATGTTGCTATTTGTGCTACCTTACTAAATTCTTTTACTGTGGAGGTATTTTTTTCATTGTTTCTCTTAGTTTTTCTAGGTACACTATCCTATCATATGCACATAGAGTTTTCGTTTCCAATTTTTATGCCTCTAATTGACTTCTCTTGCCTACGTTGGCTAATTAGAATAATGTTAATGTTAAATGGTAGTGGAAAGAGCATCTATATTTTGTTCCTGACTATAGTGGAAGTGCCTCTAATATTTCTCCATTAAGAAAGGTAAATAAGATGCTAACTTGAAGACTAAGGATATGTCTGTCAATTCCTACATTCTTGCGTGTGCCTGTGTGTGTGTAAGAATGGATACTGAATTGTCAGACTTCTTATTAGCTCTGTGGAAATATTATGGTTCTTCTTTCTAGATCTGTTAATACCATATATTTATTGATGCACTTCCTACTGTCGAACCTAACATGCATTCCTGGAGTACCTCCCAGTTGGGATTTCCTAAACACAGTTGGCCATGGTGCATTATTAGATTCTGTTTGCTATATATCCTTTTGGACATTTATATCAATATTATTTTGTAACGTCGGTTGTAATACTTTTGGAGAGCTCTCTGTGATAGGCTATTTATTTAACATTGGCTCTATGTAATCTTTAACAGTTTGGTAGAATACCTCAGTAAAACTGGTTTGTGGGGAATAACTTTCTATTAACATTTCTTAAATGAAATTGGTCTGCTTCAGCTTTCTATCCCTAGTGTGGTCTGTGTTGAACTGTATTCTCCTAAGAAGTAAGACATTTCAGATAGGTTTGTGAGTTGACAATATGAGGGACTGACTACTACCTGTAGGGCTGAGATTGAGCACTGAGGGAAGAGACCCCACCCCTACTTTCAGGGCTCCCGCAGGGTGAGACCCAGATGTTGCTGCAGAGGGCGTGGCTATGGCCCAGTGGCTGGTGGAGAAGCTGTTGAGATACTGTCAGTGGAACCTGCTAGAAAAGTGCTGAGGGGGGGACTTCCCTGGTGGCGCAGTGGTTAAGAATCCGCCTGCCAATGCACGGGGACACGGGTTCGAGCCCTGGTCCGGGAAGATCCCACATGCCGTGGAGCAACTAAGCCCGTGCACCACAACTACTGAGCCTGCGCACCTAGAGCCCGTGCTCTGCAACAAGAGAAGCCACCGCAATGAGAAGCCCGCGCACCGCAACGAAGAGTAGCCCCCGCTCGCTGCAACTAGAGAAAGCCCGTGCGCAGCAACAAAGACCCAACGCAGAAATAAAAAAATAAAATAAATTGCTGGGGAAGTCATCCATCAGGAAGCACCATATGTGGAAAATCACTTCAAAGCCACCCAGGGAGGAAGTGGGGTGGTTCCTTGCCAGCCACTCTCTGCCTCTCTGAGCCTCTCCCTCTGCTGGAGGGAGTACTGCAGGAGGCTGATGGATGCTGGGCACTGCTGGTCCCTTAGCCCCTCGGGAGCTTGGAGCCGAGTGGCAGCTCGCTGCAGAAGCAGGTGCTAGAGAAGCTTCAAGCTGCCGGTTGCCAGCACCCACTGCTAGAGCTACCATGCACTGTTGTCTCCTGCAAGCACACTAGAACCAGAGGAATTATTCTTGCTATCTGGTGGAAAAATTGCCTTAGGACAGTCCTGATCTAGGGCATGGATGTGAGAGTGTCTGGGCCACCCCTTGGCTGTTGGGGGCAGATCTTGCTGCTCCGTGGCTCTGCAGGTGCCCCTCCCTCTTTCCTTCCCCACTACCGATCGCGTGGTGCTGAGTGGAAGAGCCTGCCTTCTTAAGCCAAGGGTCTCTCTTGCCTCAGTCTCTGCTGAGAGCCTCCAAACAGACCTTCACGGTCTGTTTACACAGAACATATTTAAATTCCAGCCTTTTCTTATCAAGTATTGGGTATTAGTGGTTGTGATGGAGCCTCAGGCTTGAACAACACAAGCCCTGAGGTCTAACACCCTAAGGTCCTATAATGAAAATCCAAAGGAGCCTGCAGTGTATCTCGTTAAGATGCAGTTTTTCTGTTCTTCACAAGAATGTAAATTTAGCAGAGAGTGGAAAAACCTAAAGGAAGGTGAGATGGTATAGAAAGGTCTCATGGGGGAAGCTTTTTTTTAAATTGAAGTATAGTTGATTTACAATGTTGTTAGTTTCTAGTGTACAGCAAAGTCATTCAGTTATACCTATATATAGTCTTTCTTGTACTTTTTTCCGTTGTAGGTTATTATAAGATATTTACTATACTTCCCTGTGGGAAGCTGCTTTTGACTTGGACCTTAAAGGATGGGTGGGATTTGGCCTGGCAGAGACAAGGGAAGAGAACTTTCCAGAAGAAAGGGAAGAGGGTCACAGCTTGAGGAACAGAGACAGGCCCGTTAAGTGGGTTCAGAGGTTTTGTGAGAGGAAGGGGGACCCTGAGCCTGGAAGGTGTGTTAGGGGCCAGACAGTAACCTCTAATTTTCCTTACTGTCTCATTTCATCTTCTTGCTTATTTAGCCCATGTGACAAGGAGGGTTAATATTATTAGCATTAAGATGAGGATAGAAAACCCAAAACATTAAACGTAATACAGATGAGGTTTAAGACACGAGTGCAGTGGTCCTCAGTTGGTTGGTGCAGAGTTATAACAACGTCTGGAGACACTTTGGGTCTTCGCAGTGAACAGTGGATGCTCCTGGACTCTAATGGGTAGAGGCCAGGGATGCTGCTGCATGCCCTACAGTGTTCAGGACCGCCTCCCTCCCTACCCCTCAACAAAGAAGTAGCCGGCCCCAACTGTCAGTAGTACTGAGGTTGAGAATGCCCTCGTGGTTGGTTATTTGGAGGGGCCAGAAAACCCCCTTCGATTCCTCTTTTCCTTAGGTCACCCAAAATGGCAGCAACCATGGGACATCTGTAAGCCATAGGACGACAAGTGTAGCCTCTGTTACCCGCTCTAGTCTGGCATTTCCAAGCTTAGATCCACAGGTTATCCTTGGGCATCGCTCTTACTCCTAGGATCCAGTCTCTGTTACTTTGGGACTTTTCGAGAAAGTCAAGGAGACATGAGTGGGAATGCCTTGAACATTTTCCACAAGAACTGGAAAGCCTGTCGGGTAAGTTGATATTTCTCCTGTCAACATATATTCTGCTTGGCCCCCTTTCAGGGTTAAGCAACATGAAAAGCTGTTGCTTCAGCTTCAGATGTGTTGGCAACTGTTGCTCAAATGAAGGGAAATAAATAAAACAAACCAAAGGAAATAGGGCAGAACTCTGGTGCCTGTTCTCATCCACCCCCAGGCAACTTTGAATGGAAAGTATGCACGGAAAGCATGCAGATGGAAAAGGCAGACGGAAAGCACTGTCAGGCCCGGAGCCTGGCCAGCACGTGGCAGACACTTGAGTGTTCTCTGGTCCCCAACTGATCACGGCAGGGACTAGAACTGGAAGCAAGTAAAAGAATCCAGTGGGAAAATGACAGGCTGAGTCAGCGGGCCACCACCCCTGTCATGGCCCAGCCAGCAGCTGATACCTTACAAGTCATTATGTTTCAGGCCTCCATGGCCTAATATCACAGGTGAGAATGTTGACCTAAGTTAGTTCCAGGGTTTTTCGAACCCAAAGACTCCATAATTGACAGCTGCCTTCACTCTCTTAGACTCTCTGTTTTCCGTAGAAAATAAATTCTATTCAGAAATAGAGCAGCTTTGTAAAGATTTTCTTAGGCTGTTCTGCTGTCTTCTGATTTCCAGAGGTGTCTTTCTCCTCCTCTTGTGCTCAGCGTCACCAGTTATTCTAGTAAAGACAGTGAAGACGAGTGCTGGTAGCTCAGCACACTCAAGGCATGTTCTCTCGTAACAGGGAAAGTCGGGTCAGCGTGTGCTGTAAAGTAGAAATCCCTGGACTGGGAAGAAAAGGCCGCTGTTCAGGGATAGTCCCAGGCAGGTCTCACTGATGGGGCGCTGATACAGCAGGAGCCCAAAACATTTCCTTTAGGCTTGCCCTGCTCCAGGGAATGCAGGGAATAATGAAGGTCCCTGGAATTCAGTATTTTGGGAGGGGGAGTCATTTGGTCAGGATATGGACAAATATATTATGAATGGTGATTCAATGAAAGCTGTCCTCAGTTGGAACCACAGTAATGGTAGTTTTCAGCCTCTGCTGTGTGTTAAGAGCTTTTAAGGCATCCAGGAGACACCAAAGCATGGCCATTAGCATCTTGGAGAGGGGGATCCAGGAATCCACCTTTTTAAAAGAGCCCCATGAGATCCCATTGTACAGCTGAAGTTGGGAAAACTGTTCTTGGGAGATGTTTACCCGGTCCGTGACCCAGATGCATTGGTGGAACTGTAAAATGTTGATTTCATCTCTGCTATAATTCCTTTTGCTTTTCGAGCGAATTTTAGCAAACCCAGAGGCTAATAAATGCATTTGCCAAACATGCAGTTATAGCAGTTGTCAAAAGAGATGAATCACCTGTCAGGCTTTGGTCAAGGGGATTCTTTGTTTTGAGAGACGTGGAATAAGAAATTATATAATACTCTGAGAATCTAGTGATTAGACTTCAGTCAGCGAGGCTGAAATTAATCTGTCTTTAAGCTGGCAACATGACAAATATCTGTGTTTGTACTGTGACTTGCTTCATGTTTTTAGTAGTTAAGGCAAATATCTTTTATTTAAACTACCTCAGCTCTGTAGAATTGTGACCGATTCACTTCAAATAAATCACATCATTGACTTTTTTCCCTTGACATCTGTTCAAAATTAATTTGATACAGTAATACGACAACTCCTGTCTTTGTGGGTTTTCCCAATGAGATGCATGGTGTGTGTGCACGCACAGGCTTGTTGTATTCTATATAAGTTATGCACTCATGTTCTCATAGGTAGAATTGATTCTTAAAAATCCACAAAGCTTATTAACCCTTCCTTCTTCATGGCAAACAAATTGGAGCATAGTTTCATCAAATGTGATCTATGATGCTTGGGGGAGACCTTGTGATATTAGCTTTAGAACTTGCAGAATAGCAGAAGTGCTGTCAGTCAAGAAAGCAGCTTAAGTTGGTCTGTTGTGTCTTTTCCAGGGGGCTTTCATTTTACTAAATTAATCTGCAAACCCCTATTGCAGTGCCAGACTTGGCTTTTGCTGGAGAGAGAACCAGCTCTGTTGCCCAGAGGCTTAAAGCAGCCTCCCAAATAGAGATGCTACCCCTGGGTCCCCATAAACTGTCCTCCCCCTAAGAGTGCACTGGCACGAGTGTGTAGTTAATGCTCGTGCCTTTCTCTCTCAAACTCCATTCCTTTCCCATCTATGTCCGGATACACGATAGCCAAATGCTAATCAGAGACGCTTCTTCCCACAAGCCCAGGTGTGCACAGGGACCCTTCACAGGAAGGAACGAGGGTATTGGATTTCTTTTATGCGAACCAGCTGGTCTTTATTTAGATGTACTACCAGGATTTCTCTCGGTCCTGTGCATAGAGGCACATCCGCGACTGGAGTCAAGTTCGGGAAAAAGGGATTAGGGAGGAGTCAGAAAAAAGACCTCTTTCGGGTAGACAAACCCCATCTGCAGACTTGCTGGCATCCTCACTTTGAAAGAGGACAGACAGGCTGCAAGGGGCAGTCTGGGTGAGATGCAGGAACTCTTTGCAAACAGATGCATTTCACCTCCTCCGTCCTTTTGAAGTGATTGTTCATTTGTTTGGCACAGAAACAGAAGCCTTGACAAGGCGCCTGTGGTGGGAGCGGCAGGTGGGAGGGGGGAGTAGATGGGGAATGATGGCGGAGGAGGGAGGGTGGGGAGTGAAAAACCGCATCCTGGCTCCACTCGCAGCTTGTCACTGCAGGGGAGATAGCAAAAGTGATTTAATCCCACATTGAATCAGAAACAAAATAAAGGCAGAGAGAAGTAGCTTTTAGTCTTAACTTATGCCTCTGTCTGCTTACAGCTCTGCTGTGTTTGTTTTTTGGCCTCAGTCATAAATATCAAGGTTTTTGACAAGCCTGAGACATCTCCCCCATTTAACACTAACATTTTTAAGTGAAGCTGCTCACCAAAGAGCATATTTGCTGACCTGCTTTACACTTGACATTTCAGGGAAGAATTACTGTGGAGCCCAAGTGGGCGGAGAAAAAAAAACTACTTGAAAAACGACGATCTGAATGGTACAGCCATTTGGGCAAATGGTTTGACATTTTCTTACAAAGTTAAACATACACTCATCATATGGCCCAGCAGTTCCACTCCTGAGTATTTACCCAAGTGAAATGAAAACGAATGTTCACACAAAAATGTGTATGCAAGTAATTATAGTGTCTTCTATTGAAAAAAAATCTCCAAAAACTGGCAACAAGCCAGAGGTCCTTCATCTGGGGGATGCACAGGGCTGGGTGCATCCATACCATGGAAATATTACCCAGGAACCAACAGGAACGAACCACTGTTACACATAAGGACTTGAATGGATCTCAGATGCATTATGCTAAGTGGCAGAAGTCAAATGCATAAAGGCCATTACCTCTTGGATGATTCCATTTATGTGATATTCTTGAAGAGGAAGAATTATAGGAACAGAAAAAAACAGATTAAAGAGTAAAGAAAGAAGATCCCCTGGGGCTGAAGGGGAAGGTGGTAGCTAAAGGGGCATTTGGGGGAGAGTTTGGGGGAGGGTGGACGTGTTCTATGTCTTAATGGCGATGGTAGTCACTGACTATACATTTATCAAATCTTGGGGAACTGTGCACTGAAAAAGGTGTAGTTTACCGACTGTGACATATGCCTTAATATATATGAAGAGAAAGCAAAGGGAGGGGTAGGGAGACAAAACCACCTGTGGGAGGTGGGGGGGGGGTCACTCTTACCCAGTGTTGCCAACCTGGGGCATCAGAATTGTGGCTGCCAAAGTGAGTTGGGGCCAGTCTTCCAGATGATTATCTCTAACGACTTTAACTTAGGACTTTATGAATGACTCCCAAGGCATGGGTTAACAGGGACTTGAGGGCACATGAATGAAATGACAACCATGCAGTTAACTATGACTTTCCAAGGCAAGACTCTGCAAGGATTGTCTGGTCTCCATCCCCCTTCTCTTCACTCTCAAATTCTGTTGTCTTTTGTCTACACTGATCGTATTAAGCTAGTTTGTATTAGATGCTCATTCCTGGTATCAAGATCCTGATTAGAATCTGTTGAACATTCTCAGTCTCTGAGGTCACTTTTTTTTTTTTAATTTTTATGGGAGTATAGTTGATTTACAACATTGTTTCAGGTATACAGCGAAGTGAACCAGTTATACATACACATATATCCACTCTTTTTTTTTTTTAAGATTCTTTTCCCGTATAGGCCGTTACACAGTACTGAGTGGAGTTCACTGTGCTATACAGCAGCTTCTTATTATCTATTTTATATGTAGTAGTGTCTATATGTCAGTCCCACTCCCTCAATTTATCCCTTACCACTCCCCCCCAACCCCCTGGTAATCATAAGTTTGTTTTCTACATCCGTGCTCTGAGGTCACTTTTATAAACATGTATAATCATTATTCCTATAGGTTTGTTGTCCCGGATGTATTCACTGAGATCCTGGCTGTTGGCTTTACGGATAACTAGGAAGGGGCACACTCTTTTTTGACTCGTTCTGCCCTTAAACCTCTTGTACTGTGATGTGTGCAGTCTGCCCCTCTGTGTTTTGCGTGAATTTTGTGGTGAGTTTTGTGGCACCGTGGATTAGTTTTCTATGGCTGCTGCAACAAAGTAATACAAACTGGGTGGCTCATAGAAGAGAGACTTACTGTTTCACAGCACTCAAAGCTAGAAGTCCGAGAGCAGGGTGTCAGCAGGGTGGGTTCTCTCTGAGAGCTGTGAAAGGAGAACTTGTTCCATGCCCTCTCTGCGCCTCTGGTGGTTGCTGGCGGTCTTTGACGTTCCCTTGGCTTCTGCTGCATCTCCCCGATCTCTGCCTTCCTCTTCATGTGACGTTCCTGGTGTGCGTGTCTGTATCCAAATTGCCCTTCTTTGTAAGGACCCCAGTATATTGTGTTAGGGGTTCCCCTACTCTAGTATGACTTCATCTTAACTAATGACATCTCCAGATACTCTTTGTAATTAGTTCTGAGGTTAGGGCTTCAGCACATGAATTTTGGGAGGGACACAGTACAACCTATAACACAATGAATCAACTGCGGCTTTTTGGCCGGAAAGACAGTCAACTACCTAGAGGTATAAGCTGAACGATTTCTCCTCACTTCCAATTGGGCAAATACATGGATGCCACAGGACCATGTACTAAAGTTAAACATCTTGCCAGGCTGCAATATAATCTATTTCATGGAAGCCACATCAAAGCAGACTTAAAAAACTAAAAATAGAACTACCATATGACCCAGCAATCCCACTACTGGGCATAAACCCTGAGAAAACCGTAGTTCAAAAAGAGTCATGTAGGATTGGAACCAAAATGGCAGAGTAGAACGACGTGCTCTCACTCCCTCTCACGAGAACACCAGAATCACAGCTAGCTGCTGGACAATCATCGACAGGAGGACACTGGAACTCACCAAAAAAGATACCCCACATCCAAAGACAAAGGAGAAGCCACAATGAGACGGTAGGAGGGGCGCAATCACAGGAAAATCAAATCCCATAACTGCTGGGTGGGTGACACACAGACTGGAGAACACTTATACCACAGAAGTCCACCCACTGGAGTGAAGGCTCTGAGCCCCACGTGAGGCTTCCCAACCTGAGGGTGCAGCAACGAGAGGAGGAAATCTTAGAGAATCAGACTTTGAAGACTAGTGGGATTTGATTGCCGGACTTCGACAGGACTGGGGGAAACAGAGACTCCACTCTTGGAGGGCACACACAAAGCAGTGTGCGCATCAGGACCCAGGAGAAGGAGCAGTGACCCCAGGGAGACTGAACCAGACCTACCTGCTAGTGTTGGAGGGTCTCCTGTAGAGGCAGAGGGTGGCTGTGGCTCACCGTGGGGACAAGGACACTGGCAGCAGAAGTTCTGGGAAGTACTCCTTGGTGTGAGCCCTCCCAGAGTTTGCCATTACCCCACCAAAGAGGCCAGATAGGCTCCAGTGTTCGGTTGCCTCGGGCCAAACAACCACCAGGGAGGGAACCCAGCCCCAGCCATCAGCAGTCAAGCGGATTAAAGTTTTACTGAGCTCTGCCCACCAGAGCAACAGTCAGCTCACCCACCACCAGTCCCTCCCATCAGGAAACTAGCACAAGCCTCTTAGCCTCATCCACCAGAGGGCAGACAGCAGAAGCAAGAAGAACTACAATCCTGCAGCCTGTGGAACAAAAACCACATTCACAGAAAGATAGACAAGGTGAAAAGGCAGAGTGCTATGTACCAGATAAAGGAACAAGACAAAACCCCAGAAAAACTAAATGAAACGGAGATAGGCAACCTTCCAGAAAAAGAATTCAGAATAATGATAGTGAAGACGATCCAGGACCTCGGAAAAAGAATGGAAGCAAAGATCAAGAAGATGCAAGAAATGTTTAACAAAGACCTAGAAGAATGAAAGAACAAACAGAGATGAACAATACAATAACTGAAATGAGAACTACACTAGAAGGAATCAATAGTAGAATAACTGAGGCAGAAGAACGGATAAGTGACGTGGAGTATAGAATGGTGGAATTCACTGCTGTGGAACAGAATAAAGAAAAAAGAATGAAAAGAAATGGAGACAGCCTAAGAGACCTCTGGGCCAACATTAAATGCAACAGTATTCACATTATAGGAGTCCCAGAAGGAGAAGAGAGATAGAAAGGACCTGAGAAAATATTTGAAGAGGTATAGTCAAAAACTTCCTTAACATGGGAAAGGAAATAGCCAACCAAGTCCAGGAAGCACAGAGAGTACCATACAGGATAAACCCAAGGAGAAACACGTCGATACACATAGTAATCAAATTGGCAAAAATTAAAAACAAAGAAAGATTATTGAAAGCAGCAAGGGAAAAATGACAAATAACATACAAGGGAACTCCCATAAGGGTAACAGCTGATTTCTCAGCAGAAACTCTACAAGCCAGAAGGGAGTGGCATGATACACTGAAAGTGATGAAAGGGAAGAACCTACAACCAAGATTACCCGGCAAGGATCTCATTCAGATTTGATGGAGAAATCAAAAGCTTTACAGACAAGCAAAAGCTAAGAGAATTCAGCACCACCAAACCCGCTCTATAGCAACTGCTAAAGGAACTTCTCTAAGTGGGAAACACAAGAGAAGAAAAGGACCTATAAAAACAAACCCCAAACAATTAAGAAAATGGTCATATGTACATATAGATAATTACCTTAAATGTGAATGGATTAAATGCTCCAGCCAAAAGGTACAGGCTCACTGAATGGATACAAAAACAAGCCCTATATATACGCTGTCTACAAGAGACCCACTTCAGACCTAGAGACACATACAGACTGAAAGTGAGGAGATGGAAAAAGATATTCCATGCATATGGAGATCTGAAGAAAGCTGGAGTAACAATACTCATACCAGAAAAAAGACTTTAAAATAAAGAATGTTACAAGAAACAAGTGAAGGACACTACATAATGATCAAGCGATCAATCCAAGAAGAAGATATAACAATTATAAATATATATGCACCCAACATAGGAGTACCTCAATACATAAGGCAACTGCTAACAGCTATGAAAAAGGAAATAGTAACACAATAATAGTGGGGGATTTTAACACCTCTTTTACACCAATGGACAGATCATCCAAAGTGAAAATAAATAAGGAAACAGAAGCTTTAAATGACACAATAGACCAGATAGATTTAATTGATATTTACAGGACATTCCATCCAAAAACAGCAGATTACATTTTCTTTTTAAGTGTGCACGGAACATTCTCCAGGATAAATCACATCTTGGGTCACAGATCAAGCCTCAGTAAATTTAAGAGAACTGAAATCATATCAAGCATCTTTTCTGACCACAATGCTATGAGATTAGAAATGAATTACAGGGAAAAAAACGTAAAAAACACAAACACACGGAGGCTAAACAATACGTTACTAAATAACCAAGAGATCACAGAAGAAATTGAAGGAAGTTAAAAAATACCTAGAGACAAATGACAATGAGAACGCAATCCAAAACCTATGGAATGCAGCAAAAGCAGTTCTAAGAGGGAAGTTTGTAGCTATACAAGCCTACGTCAAGAAACAAGAAAAATATCAAGTAAACAATCTAACCTTACACCTGAAGGAAATAGAGAAAGAAAAACAAAACCCAAAGTTAGCAGAAGGAAAGAAATGATAAAGATCAGAGCAGAACTAAATGAAATAGAAACAAAGAAAACAATAGCAAAGATCAATAAAACTAAAAGCTGGTTCTTTGAGAAGATAAACAAAATTGATAAACCATTAGCCAGACTCATCAAGAAAAAGAGGGAGAGGACTCAAATCAATAAAATTAGAAATGAAAAAGGAGAAGTTACAACAGACACGGCAGAAATACAAAGCATCCTAAGAGACTACTACAAGCAACTCTATGCCAATAAAATGGACAACCTGGAAGAAGTGGACAAATGCTTAGAAAGGTAAAACCTTCCAAGGCCAAACCAGGAAGAAATAGAAAATATGAACAGACCAATCACAAGTAATGAAATTGAAACTGTGATTAAAACTCTTCCAACAAACCAAAGTCCAGGACCAGATGGCTTCACAGGTGAATTCTGTCAAACATTTAGAGAAGAGCTAACACCCATCCTTCTCAAACACTTCCAAAAAACTGCAGAGGAAGGAACACCCCCAAACTCATTCTATGAGACCACCATCACCCTGATACCAAAACCAGACAAAGATACTACAGAAAAGAACATTACAGACCAATATCACTGATGAATATAGATACAATGAGCAGTTCATTGAGCAGGCAATGAGCAGTTCATTGCCTTGTAAGTGACTTATTAAGGAAATATTTTATTGTATGACTTTGAGCTTCAATTTTAGGTCATCAGTCAATTTCAATTAAAGTTCTAGAAGTGTTAAAGAATGCGGCCAAATCACCATACTATGAATTATTTGGAAGTATCACACCTGGAGTCAGTCTCCAAAACACTGTGGTCTAATCTAGATTCTCAGGAAATGCCATGTAATGTTACTATAATTAGATCACATGGGCCACATTGGTGTGAACCAGTGATGACTCAGCTCTGAGGTAATTCAGGAGTTACTGGCACCTGTGTGGTCTTTTTAATGCTAGCTGCTGTTCCACTTGGCCTAGTACAGATAGAGTATGTCCCACCATGAAGCGGGGAGCTGTGAAGGAGCAGAAGAGCATTAGAATGGTATTTAATCTGAAGATTTAGACCGTTCGTTTAGCAAAAAAATATATTTAATTCCCATTGTGTGAAGACTTAAAAATTCCGATAGTTCCTGTCCTCAGTATGCCCACAATGAATTGAGGAACGAAAATAAATGAATTACATTACATAGTAAATAATGGGAGTATAAATGAAGTTCTGTAGAATTTCAGATCTTTATGGCAGTTACTCTAATTTGTAGGAACCATGATACAGCAATAACTTCATTTTCTACCTGGGAAGTTGTGGCACTTGGAGTTATATTAACTCTAAGAAGTTTATTATGTACGTATGTATGGCTGCGTTAGGTCTTTGTTGCTGCGCGTGGGCTTTCTCTGGTTGTGGTGAGCGGGGGCTACTCTTCATTGCGGTGCACGGGCTTCTCATTGCGGTGGCGTCTCTCGTTGTGGAGCACAGGCTCTAGGCGCGTGGGCTTCAGCAGTTGTGGCATGTGGGCTCTGTAGTTGTGGCTCACGGGCTCTAGAGCGCAGGCTCAGTAGTTGTGGTGCACGGGCTTAGTTGCTCTGCAGCATGTGGGATCCTCCTGGGCCAGGGCTCGGACCTGTGTCCCCTGCATTGGCAGACGGATTCTCTTTTTTTTTTTTTGGATTACCAACTGGTTTTATTTATTTATTTTTAACATCTTTATTGGAGTATAATTGCTTTACAGTGGTGTGTTAGTTTTTGCTTTATAACAAAGTGTATCAGCTATACATATACATATATCCCCATATCTCCTCCCTCTTGTGTCTCCCTCCCACCCTCCCTATCCCATCCCTCTAGGTGGTCACAAAGCACCGAGCTGATCTCCCTGTGCTATGTGGCTGCTTCCCACTAGCTATCTATTTTACATTTGGTAGCGTATATATGTCCATGCCACTCTCTCTCTTTGTCCCAGCTTACCCTTCCCCCTCCCTGTGTCCTCACATCTATTCTCTGTGTCTTTATTCCTGTACTGCCCCTACGTTCCTCATAACCATTTTTTTTTAGGTTCCATACATATGTGTTAGCATGTGGTGTTTGTTTTTCTCTTTCTGACTGACTTCTCTCTGTATGACAGACTCTAGTTCCATCCACCTCACTACAAATAACTCAATTTCGTTTCTTTTTGTGGCTGAGTAATATTCTATTGTATATATGTGCCACGTTTTCTTTATCCATTCATATCAATTTTGTTTATCTCCTCAAAGAACCAGCTTTTAGTATTATTGATCTTCACTATTGTTTCTTTCATTTCTTTTTCATTTATTTCTGATCTGATCTTTATGATTTCTTTCTTTCTGCAAACTTTGGGGTTTTTTTCTTTCTCTAATTGCTTTAGGTGTAAGGTTGGGTTGTTTATTTGAGATGTTTCTTGTTTCTTGAGGTAGGATTGTATTGCTATAAACTTCCCTCTTATAACTGCTTTCGCTGCATCCTATAGGTTTTGGGTCATTGTGTTTTCATTGTCATTTGTTTCTAGGTATTTTTTGATTTCTTCAGTGATCTCTTGGTTATTAAGTAGTGTATTGTTTAGCCTCCATGGGCAGGCGGATTCTTAACCACTGTGCCACCAGCAAAGTCCCAAGAAGTTTCTTGATTCTTTTTTTTTTTCTTTCTCTGCAGTTTTGACGAAATTATGTCAACTAAATGGAGAACAAAAGAGTAGCATAAATTTTATGAAGCGTATGGGTCCAAAGTTAAGGTTTGGGGGCTGTATTAGAGTTTCCCAGATAAATGGAACCAGTAGAATCTATGTCTAGAGGGGGAGAGATGTATAAGTAATTGACTTATGCCATTGTAGAGGCTGGAAAGGCTGGGACGGCAGGCAGGAGGTTCGGGGAAGAACTGGTGGTGCAGTCTTGAGTCTGAAGGCTGGAAGCTCAGGCAGGCTTTCTGGGTTTTACTTTCTGGAGGCAGGATCCCTCAGGAAACCTCCCTCTTTGCTCTTAAGGTCTTCAAATGACTGCATGAGGCCTGCTCACATTAGGAAGGGTGATCTCTTTTACACAAAGTCTACTGATTTAAATGTTAAGCGCATCTAAAACATAACTTTCCAGCTACATCTAGACTAGTGTTTGACCAAACAGCTGCTCACCATGGTCTGGCCAAGTTGACACATAACATTAACCATCTCAGGGCCACATGCATCTCTGTCGTCTTCAGTGTCTTTAAGACGTTGCATCATGAATGAAGCACAAATGTTCAGGGGTCAGAGTTCATTCTCTTAAACTGTCCTGGGTTTCAGCTTTAGCTTCCTGCTATCTGAGGGCTGTCCTGAGACCTCTGGGTCACCTGCTTGTCTCTATTTGCTGAAGTTTGAAAGTAAATGAAGTTAATCCAACCAAGCTTGCCCCAGCAATATAATTACCTTGACTGATTTACATATTTTGACACGTCTCATAGAGCAGATTTTTTTCCCCAAAATCATCAGTGTGATATAAAATCGTGATAAGGATGTGAAGCGGGAGGGAAGCTGTTATATAGTCACTTTTCTTCCTTGAAGTAATTCACTTGGAAACGTTGTCAAAACAATCTGTGGCGAAGTCTGTGCAGTGCCATTTCACGTGGGTTTAATTATGTTACCCCCAGAAAACCCAAACACACATATGATATTATTCTGGCATCTCAGAAAATCGACCTGTAATAACAGGAAATCCGGGACCTGTTTTATTTAGTCTCCCTATAACAACAATTGGTTCCAGCTTCACCAGGGCAAGGGAAAAAACGTAAAATTGGTGACAGCTACAATAATACTGCCTCGGCTAGATTCAGCTCAATAGCAAAGCTGATCTGATGCCTTAAGACACTTTTTTAAACTCACTTTCACTCACTGTTACAGGCTTGCTTCATGGTTTCTTTCTTTTCATGCTCAGTAACTATGAAAGTGCTGATGAATGCCAGGGTGATGCCAAGTAATATGTTGTTGATTTTTGTTTTCCCCCAGATACCACCTCTGCCAAAACAACCACTGCAAAGATCCATTTTGGTGTCATTCTTAGGTCATTCTGAAAAGGATGTACGTTGTCACTGGGTTTCTCCAGTGGCTAAAGTCTAGACTAGCCTAGACTCTAGGAGTCTAAAGATAGCTCTGACCAGGGTCCAGACAACGTTTACTACTGGCTCAGATAGCTGGGCCCCTCTCCCAGATTTTGATGAAGTAGGTCTGGGGTGGGACCTGAGAATTTGCATTTCTAATAAAGTCCCAGGTCCGGACCATACTTTGAGAATCACTCTTCTGTGTGTATCAGAGAGAAAATATATTAGGTTAAATCAACCTTGTTATAAGACCCAGGGGTTTCTACTGATTGTCCATTTTGTTTCATTCATCTATTCGTTTATTTTAGTGGAACTACTATATGGGTAGGTATAAAAAAAACACAACACTGTCATCAAAGAACTTAAAATTTTTTTTTTTTAATAAGAGCAAAAAGAAGCACATAAGGAAAATTCACGTGATAATGCAAAGCAATACACGATTTTGTGCGGAATGCTTCAGCCTCTCCTGATGCCCTTAAGCGAGCCGACCCCTAAAAGGAAACAAGTTAATCCTGACTTGCTCCATTGTGGACCAAAAAAGGAGAAAAGAAGCACGTTCCACTTTTGGGGGTTGACAATTACTATACTCAGAAGTGGTGGGGTGATTTTCTGGCTTAGGCTCATACATATTCCAACTCAGCAGTCAACTCCCTCCTCTGATGGAGCATGAAATTGAAGCAATATGGCCTCCCAGCTGCAGGACCAGCTTTGTGGGATCTGGGCCCAGGGCACTGCTCAAGGACCACATGAATGACAGAGGCTCTGATGTCTCGAGATTTTCATCCTGGTTGGTGGGCAGTGGAGGGGGCCTCTGGCTCTCTTGGAGCCGGGGTGCTGGGATTCTACTCTGATTCCTTTGCCCAGCAGTAGCTCTGCCCTTTGTCCTTTCTGGAAACCTCACACAGCACTTTTAATATTGCATTGATGAGCTTCCCTGGCCCCCTGGGAGGTCCTAGCCCCCCCCCCCCCCACCAGCATCTCCCTGAGGGCAGCTTCCCTTTCATTTTCTGGGAGGTCACTGCCCTGGACTCTTCTCCCCTGGCTGTGATCTCGGGGATCCTGCCCTAGACTCTTGCTCACAGCTGTTTGGGGCTTAAGTCAAATCCCAAAGAATACATGCAAAGCCACGCAGAGCCAGGAATGGTACAGCCGGACACACCTCCCTTAAACATTATTGTACTCCCTTGATCAAAACCCTGCTGCTAACTATTTTCAGCTCTGGCTCAGAGGCCTGGCTTTCAAAGCCCCTCCTTACCAAACACAGCCTCTGTTTCCAAGGGTGGCTCTGCTTGGCCTCACTCACCGTTTTGTCCCTCCGTTGTGTGGGCTCGTGTCCCCCAGCACACTCCACTGTTCCTCTCCCTTGTGAGCAGCAGTGGATGGCAGTGATGGTCAGTAGCACACAGCTTCCTACTTAATTCCTCTCTCAGGCTCTCCCGGGAAGCTCCCTCCCCACAACCAGGATGCAGAAGTTACTACACTTGACCGTTCAGTGTCTCTTCATATTTTGAAGCCCCAGCCTTCAGTGTGACTGTATTTGGAAAAAGGGCCTTGATTGGGGTGATTAAGTTTAAATAAGGTCATAAGGGTGGAGCCCTGATCCAATGAGATTAGTGTCCTTACTTAAAAGAAGAGACGAGCAGTCTCTCGCTATCTCCCTCTCGCTATCTCACTCACTTGCTCTTGCTGGCTCTCTGTATCACTCTCTCTTACTCTGTATGTGCACAGGCCCTGAGGAAAGGCCATGTGAGAACAGCGACAAGGAAGCTGTCTGCAACTCAGTTCTCACCAGACGTGAGCCCCTGCTGGCACCTTGACATTGGACTTTCAGCCTCCAGAACTAAGAGAAAATAACTTTCTGTTGTTTAAGCCATGCAGCTTGTCTGAGCTGAGACAGGAGGGTTCCTTCAGGTTTGGGAAGTGCTGGAAGGACCCCTGCAGGGACCCATTTTTGCCCCAGAGGGATTTTCCTCACTGTGGTTCTTTCTTTGTGAGTTCAGGTTTCAAAAGTTAGAAAAATAATAGCCATGGCAGCAAGTTTTAAAAAGCCCTTATGAGTAAGCGGACACAGTTAAAGTTCAAAACAAGTTAACAATTTTTTTAAATTGTACGATTTAAAAATAACATTGGGAAAGGTCTGTCTGAGATCAGTGCTCTGGTTGGTGCATGAAATATGAGTCCATTGATAAAACCTGGAGTGAATTGGGTCTGCTTGACATCTGCACATTTCTGACACTGACATATTTGATCCCCGTCAGAAGCAGCATGGCGTTTACTTGTTGCTGAGCAAAATCACATTGTTGGCCAGTGTTGGCTACAGTCTCAGACAGCTCTAGGCGGAGCATTAGGACATCAGCCCTGAGAATGGACACACTGAAGGGACATTAGTTACCAGCAGAGGCACTGGTCACCTCACCAGTAGAATCAATTCATTATCATGGAATCCACTTGGTGGCAGCTGGGGATGGTCTTTAGGGTGGAGTTGAGAACAAAACATTATGGCCGTCAGTCCCTTGCTTCTCCACCACCTCCTCGTGTGTGTGTGTTTCCCCATTAGCTAACTGAAGAGTTGGTGTTCTCCATGGTTCACACAAGCAAGAAATGTGTCGTGAAATAAGATAGTGAATGAAAGAGTGCCTAGTATTTTTAAATAAAACCAGATGGAGACACCTTGGAAATGACCAATTCTTCTAGCCTCCTCACTTGACAGATGGAAAGGAAATAATCTGCAAAATGATTTGTGGTGGTGGATGTGGTAGCCTTAGGAAACTTGTCTTAAACTAAGTGGACTTTTTTTCTTTTTATCTTAATTGCTCGTTTCACCCTGACTTTCGTCTTTATTCTCAACGTCTTATGAGGCTTTACAGATTTTTTTGGTAGCTAGACATTCTAGGAAGCAGCCATATTTTTTTGCTTGCAAAAAAAGGCAGAGGGCATGATATTTCTTAAGAAGCAAGTGTTAGCCAACCACTCTGTCAGTGATGATATTTCTTAATAAAGGAATGGAGGGATTTTATTAATATGTTCAGATAAGATTAGCAGCATCAGCAAACAGGATCCTTGTCAACGTACAGCAGAGCAGAGCAGTTCTGTTCCTGTCTCAGGACAGTGAAGTACTTTTTTCCTATTTACTGTGTTGTTGGGACTTTTTCCAAGCACGTGTGAAGAGCCTGTACTAAGGATTTAACTGGCTGTGTGTGTGTGTGTGTGTGTATATGTATATATAGATGTTTAAAGCTGTTAAGTGACAGAACTTCTGTCCTCTTAGGTTACTTTTTTATGTCTCTGCTTAAATTTCACAGCATTTCTAAAGACGAGTGTAATTAGGTTACTAGTAAATGATACATATGAGCCTTAAGCAAACCTGTTCAATATTAAAGTGACCTCACCTCTCCCCCTGGAAATTTCCTATCTAAATGGTCACAAGAGGCAAGTGGCCTGTTAAAATAAAGAAGGCTGTGAAAAAGCTATGCCTCTGGAGCAGAGGTCAGAGGTCATGACTCACGGGTCCTAGGTGAGGGTGACTGACTGGGGCCAGGGGCTCTGGACAAGAGTCCCAGCGTAGCCGCCTGATAAAGCTCCGCTGTAGACTGTTTTACTCATTAGGTTGGATTTTGTGTTTGACTTTCTTGGGGGAGGAGAAAGTTTGAAAACCCGACAGTGTGGTCGAGAATTTAACAGGCTCTTCATCTGTGCTGTTTAAAAAAAAAAAAAAAAACAAAAAGAACACAATCTATTGACAGCCCGTGTTCCCCTCTTTTGTTCCCCCTTATATTTCTGTCCATTGATGGATTTGTTTGCGCACCCGTGCTTACCCAGCCTTCTGGAAGTCTCCACTGCAGCCAGTATGGGCTCTTCTCTCCAGAGCAGAACCCTCACTTCCTCCTCGTCTCTTGCGCAGATCAGCCCTTAGTCCCGTTCCCTGCCGCAGGCTCCGCAGACAGTGCCGTTTCTTCTCTAAACCCTGCGCTACCGCCGACTTGGGGGTTACGATCTCGAACAACCTTGTACCGTTGGGGAACCGGTGCGCGTGTCTTACCCCGAAATTTTAAACTCCTTTCTTGGGAGGAACCGGGTTCTCATCATCTTTCATGTCCTTGGTAGCATAAGAATTCTGTGCACCCCGTAGGCATTCAACAAGGACTCGGTGACTAGATTGAGGCCCAGGGGACGTAGCTTCCAAGCGTCCCTTAACCTCGGCTCACTTACCCCAGTAGAGGCCTCACTCCGTGCATCCAGGGCCTCTCAAGGCTCTGTGCCTTTGAAGCCCATCCTTCAACCTCTCTGCATCCCAGGCTGGCGTGTGCAGCGCCATGGGAGAGGGAAGAAGCGGGGCCCAGCGGCTGCCCCGTGAGCTCTGGAGCCCCTTGGTTCAGCAGCAGCCTTGAGAGCAGGCAGAGCAGGGCGGCTGCTGCGCCTCCCCTTCCGCGTCGTGCGCACATCGGCTCTGGGGCCCTGCGCACCTGGGGAGCTGGGAATGCTGAGAAGGGCAGTCCCATCTTAGTTGAGCCGATGTAGCCTGAATGCAAGAATCTGCAAATGTATAAAGATCCCCATAAACAATGCAGACCATTTCATCTTTGTTTTAAACGTAAGCTCTTTATAAAGTGGACTTAAGCGTGGAGTATCTCTTTCCTTGGATACTGCCACTGCAGGGAAATAAACAAAAACCCCCCAAATCCCAGTGTGGCTTGGAGAAGTTACAAGCTATGATGATACATTAATTCTCCAAATAATTATTAACTTCAGAACTGATTGGAGCATCCTAAGATTAGTTCTCTGAGCAGAAGTGTAATTAAATTCTGACACACAAGGTCATTGCCCAGCCATCCACTTGTTCACACCACAGGGCCTCTGCCTTTAATGTTGCATAAACCTTTGTCTTCTGCAGCTGGGTCATATTCAGTAAGTAATTACAGCGCATCTGAGGAAGGTCACTCCCAGAGCTTCCATTAATCATCTCCAGGAAAGGAGGCTGGAGAGGCCAACGTTACCGCAGGTCACTTTCTCCTGTCACAATGATCCGAGGCCTCCTCACGCCCTGGGCTCCATCACAGCCCCCGCTTTAATCGCTCCTGGAAGTCAGAACACAGCTAAGCCTGAACACCCCAGGGACTTGTCCATCGCTGGGATTTGGCTCCGTTGAGATCTCGGGCGTGCTCTGAGGATAAGATGCCTTGTCTGTATTTCACGTGTTTCCCAAGAGAGCCCAGCCCAAGGCCATGGCAGCTAGGTCAGCTGAGACATCATTCAAGTCAGGAATCAGACAGGAGACCAGGTGTCAGAGGTAAGAGGGGTGGAGGTCCTGGGACAGGTGTAGCTCACCTGGGAGCTTGCAGAGCTAAGGCCTGCAGACCGGGGTTCTGAGTGAACCCTGGAAATGATGAGATTCTGAATAACCTGAGACGCCTAGCAAGTGCCTTTCATGAGCCACGCTGCAGGCAGCAAAGCTTCCCTCTGGCACTGTCTGCAGTACCCCCAAGCTCCTGAGCTCTGGTTTTACTGCCGAGACGGGACGTCATTTATAACGGATGGAGTTGGTCTGTTTCTTCAGGATGTCCAAGCTGCGGCGGTACACCGACTTCCCTTCACACAATATAAGGAATGACTCTAGGTCAGTGGCATTCACACATGGTACAGCAACATTTTATTTTTTTCAACTTTTGCACATTCTGAATGGAACCGAAGATTTCCACTGCAAGTTAGCTCTGTAGCTGTTTCTTTCTAAGGCAACTACATGGCCTGCTTGGGTTGCTGTCCTTTCTACTCTTTCTGAAATTGAAGACAAGTTGTGCCAGAGAGCTGGCACAGGAACCAGACCCTTGAATTATGACATTGGACCTGGGATTCTGGGGCAGAAACTTACTATCACCTTTTGGCAAACGTAACAGGAGACCACGAGGGCTGAGGGTGTAGGTTGGGCGGGTCTTTGTGCAGCTGTAAGTGACTGTAACGTACCTGTTAAAACCTGTCCTCACATTCAGCTCGCTCTCCCAAGAGCTAAGGATCCATTTGTTCTTTTAAACTTTTAGTCTTTTACCTTTGAGTGCAGGGCAATCAACAGATCTTCGTGTTGAAAGATTTTTTAAAAAGAAAAAAAGTTTCGAATTTTGAAATGATTTATTACTAAATGTCCCATTGTTAGAGCAGAATGGGTAAAACTGGCCATATGTATATGTTAAATTATGAAGAGCACGCACACCTGTTTATTAAGTTGGTGGGGAGAGAATAAAACGAAGGTCTGAGCCAGAGGAATCCAAGAAATTGTGTCCTCCAACCGTCTTATTATATGAATGCCTTTAAACCAGTGCCTGGATTAATTAAGGCCCATGCTGGTTACTGGCAGAGAACTAGAATTTGAATTCTTTCTTGAAGACATTTCCACATAGTGACTGGGCCACGCCCTGATGAGCCCCCAGGAATCTTTCCCCATCATCTGCCTCCACAGACTGTCCTATCTAGCACGGACGAGGCTCGTCACCCGTGCTGGACCGTGGGACACCTTCTCACCACCTTGTCACATAAAATCTCTGATGTAATAGGGAAAGAGGAGATCCTAGTAGCTCGTGGGTATCTGGCAGGTCTAACTGTTGAGTCCTCAAAAGTTGGCCGTTTCGGTCTCTCATTCTTCACGGAGTTCATCTCTTATCAGAAGTCCTCTGGCCTCCTTGCCTCTTGGACCAGTGACCCAAAGGAAAGTGAGAATGACATGAACATTGTCAATAACGAATAGCTGTTTGGGTTGCTCAAAGCACCTCTGGCCCACAGTGAAGTCAAGAAATGCTTTGTGATGGATGTTCTGTTTTTAAGCCAGACGATCATTTAAAACAGACTGTATAACAAAGTCAACACACAGTGGAGTAATTGTGATGAATTGTACTTAGGTTTTAAAAATCGGACATAAGAGACAGAAAATGATGAGCCAGCTCCCCTCCCTAATTCCTTTACTCCTGGTCAAGCTTCCGATCTGGAAGGTACACTCTCATTTCACTGAACATTGATCAGTAACCAGAATTCTCTCCTAGATGCTCATTTTCCACAGCAGTAGCTTATCCGACGTCTGGAAGGGCACGCAAAGCTGCTCCATCATGGGCCATGCTTTGCGATACCACAGATATGTTTTATTTACACTTCCAGGACTTTGCTCCTTGGGCCTCCAGGTCACCACAGTGGTGACGGGGCCTGCAGTGTTGGAGTCTGTGGCTGAAAACAGTGGTGGCGTTTCAGTATCACTTGTCAGAGTTTGGGGCTCAGCGGCAGAAGACAGCCTATGAGGCAGTGTCTGCTCACCTAAAAAGTATGCTTTTTCCAAATAAGAATGGTACCTGGGGCTGGTCTGGATTCTGCCCCAAACCTTCTCCCCTTTGCTTCGCCACTGGAGCAGGAAGGATTTTACTGGCTTGAGTTCATGATGCTGCTGACAAGGTACTGTTGGCATCTCTCAGCAGCTGTAAGTCTGTGCCCACTTGTAAGGCGGGCTGTCACTGCATCTGCGTTACATATGCCTGGCTTGTGTTACAGTTGTGTGTTACAGTCTCTCTAGTTGAGTGTGACTGTGAGGATCTCCTGGGGCCTCAGTTTCCTCATCTGTCAAATGAGAGGGTCCCCCATGCCTCTGAGGTTGTGATGTTAGGTGTGCCTGTGCTCAGATGGGGTTGAGTTGCATCGGCTGAACTGTAGTGTACCTTTGCCCCTTCTCAAAGTAATGAGTGTGATTAAACAAGCAGAGACTCTCCCCCAGTTTGTTTGGCTCCAGATGAGTAGAACAGGGGCCGTTAAAAAATTGTCTCATTAATTTGGCTGGGACTTTGCTGTCTTTTACTGATCCCAGGATTAGGTTGGTCACCCTTCTGATGATACACACACTGCAACCAGCTTTAGCTAGTGGGGATATCTCCCGGCACACACAGATCTCCCCCAACAAGCTGTATGAGTGTAGCTGTGTAATTAGTAGAGACTGTTTTTTCCATCTCCATCCTATCTCCCCAGTGTTACTATTTTATCTTTGTGTGGCTGGACACATAGGACAATTATATGATCAGAGGAAGACCAGCTTCAATTCAAGGGGGAAAACTGCACCCGTAGCCAAGTCTAAACATGCATTTCAAGGACATAGATAAACAGCATTTCTTTTCCCCAAAATGATTGATTACATGATTCTTTTATTAAAAAGGCAAGTGAAAATACTCCAACACGTTTTCCATAGGCTGCCACTTAGCATTTATTGTGATACGAAATGAATTTGATCAACTATTTTCCTTTTTGATTTAGACAACTTCCCAAAGTAATCTTTGCATACCTGTTAGAAAAATGACGTTGGAACTGTTGCCACCTCTGACGTACACTTCTTTCACATTATTAAGTGAACAACTGGGCACTTAGGAGAGCTGAAGCAGAGGGAGCTGGTAGATTGCTTCCGGACACCACCAGAATCAAGATGCATGTCAACGGGAGGAATGTCTTTGTTAAGACGTATAATCTTGCCAAAAACTGGATGAAGAGTAGAAAAGTTCTTTCTCTCGCATCCCAGATAGTCCATGAACTGACCTGATGAAGCATTCTACACGTGTTACCTCAGGGATCACAATAAACACAAAAGCATAAATACCCTGGGGAAAACATGGCCGCAGGATTTTGTAGCTCTTTCCATCAAGAGCTGGAGTCCATTTCCCCGCCCTCGTGGCTTCCTCTGGCCAGTAGAATGTGACACAAGTGCTGACATGCCTAGACCACAAGAGGCCCGACAGCTTCTGCCTTCACCCTCTTGGAATGTTCCTGCCCCTGTGAAGGAAGCCCAGTCTAGACAACTAGATGATGAGAGGCTCATGGAGAGGCCCGGATGACAGCCAGCATCCAGGCACCAGCCGTGTGAATGAGTACATATTACACCCTCCAGCCCTAGACCAGCTGCCCAGATGACCAGAGCCGTGAGTGAGCCAAGGCAAGAATTGTCTAGCTCAAATGGAGAATAATGTCCAAATAAGTAACGGTGGCTTTCAGCCACTGAGTTTTGGGGTGATTTGTTACACAGCAATAGATAACTGATACATATCCTCACAACCCAGGTGAAGAAACTGAGGATCAGGAAGGTTAAGTAACTTGCCCAAGGATTGTAGAGGCAATAAGTGGCAGAATCATGATCTGAACTAGATCTTTATAACTTCAGATTCTCATTGGCTTGTCCAAAAACTATCCCACTTCAGTTAAAAAAGTCCTGAAATGCTGGCAAGGTAAAGTTTTTTTTAAAGGACTAGTCTCTTATAAACAGATGATAAGGACAAGCTTTAAAACATAATTTTGTTTTGTTTTAGTCTTTATTTTTCTGTTTCTCTTCAATAGGAAGTGTTTCCCAAAACACCTCCAGAGACTGCTCTTTGGGAGCAGAATTCTTGAGCTTACAGGATTTTTCAGCTGCTCATTTTCTAGCCTCATGGGGCTTGAGCAAGCATAACTCATCTGAGGTCGGGGCTTTTTAATTATAAGAACTTTCTAGTCCAATCTACTTAATGAAGGAAAATATTCACCAGGGAAGGCAGCCTGCTCTAGAAGTTGGTATTTTGAAGTTTGTGAAGTACAGTCACCCCTTGGTTATCCCCAGAGGATTGGTTCTAAAATCCAGGGATGCTCAGTTCAGCCCTCTGTATCTGCAGTTCTACATCCTCACCTTCAACCAATCAGTGATGTTGTAATACTGTAGTATTTTTAAAAATTTTTATTGGAGTATAGTTGCTTTATGATGTTGTTAGTTTCTACTGTACAGCAAAGTGAATCAGCTATATGTATACATATATCCGCTCTTTTTTGGATTTCCTTCTCATTTAGGTCATTGCAGAGCATCGAGTAGAGTTCCCTGTGCTATACAGTAGGTTCTCATTAGAATACTGTAGTATTTATTGAAAAAATCTGCCTGTGAATGGACCCGCACAGTTCAAACCCAAGTTGTTCAAGGGTCAGCTGTATTTTGGGTGAGGGCCCTTCTGAGGAGCTAGGCCATTAATTAAGGGTCAGGAAACCTTTTCCGTGAAGGACCAGATAGTATTTTAGGCTTTTCAGGCCAAATGGTCACTGTCACAACTACTCAGTTCTGCCACTGTAGCTTGTAATTAGCCATAGGCAAAATGTGAACAAGTGAATGTAGCTGTGTTCCAATAAAACTTTATTTACTAAAACAGATGGTGGGCTGCATTTGGCCAATGGCTCATAGTTTGCCAACTCCTAAATTAGAGGAAGCCTGCCCACCAAGAGACCACCTGTCACTGTGCTGCTGGTCTAGGTGTCTGTAGGGTCTGAATGATCACATAGCTTCCAGGTAGCTGCTGTGTAGGCAAACTAGAGCTAGGAGTCAGTACAACGCATAGGATCAGACGGCAAGAGATGCTTTCTAAGGATTCACGGGAGCACCCCCTCCAGTAGTGCTATCATTCCAGTGGACTCCCAAGAAAGCCGGGTGGCGGGCACATGGGCATGGCAGCCAGCCAGCCATGTGGCACGGGGGAGCTTCCTCAGCTGTGTCCTTGGGCAAAGTTCTTTGAATCTCAGCATGCTTACCTATATAAGGGGGAGGTTAGAGAGGAACAGACTCTGCAAAATGTGTGGGCTCTTTATGCCACACTGGTGTGGTCTTCACCCCGTGCTCGTGGAGTGCCATCATTGCCCAATGTGGGGAGCTCCTGTAGATGATGGAAGTGGTTACTGCCCGTGGGCTTGGCTGGGGTCGAGCTAATGGCCTGGCCGGGCCCTGTATCTCTGCAGCTCTGTTGACTGCTGACCTTGCTTGTTCGTCTGATAGTCTGAGTTTGGGCATCTCTCCCGTGGCATTCACTCAGTTGGTGATAGAGAGTTCAGTGCCTGCTATTCCCAAGGGCTTAAGCAGCTGAGTGAAAGGTTATGTTCCTGGGCCCAGGCATAGCAGATGGAGTTTATTTTTAAAATCAGCCTCAATCAGTGAGATCATATATTACATGCTCTTAATTCAGTTTGCTTTTAGGGACTCTTTTCTATCCCTCCATAGGGTGCCCATTAATATCGTTTGCTCCTTCTAACTGCAGTGTGTCTAATTCAGTAATTTTGCTGGAATTTGCTTGGAGATGGTGGAATAAGAATTGGAGTAGCTTAGCTAATTCATCACGGTGAATGTAGATTTTTTCACCAATGTTACGTTTCTGTAATACTGCCATATTTTAATCAGATGTTGCCATTTTGAAGTGTGGATTGTCTTATATTTTAAAAGCACATGTATAACAGTCTGATCTATATTTCCAAGAGAAATGAAGAGCCTCGCAGCGCAAAGTATCTTTCTTTTGGTTATACTCTTAGTTTTAACGACTTTCTGCAAATCGTTTGTCGGTCCATGATTTCATTTTCTACGGTAGCAGCTGATTTGCCCGATTTGGGGTTTATTAGGAGAGCTTCCTGGGTTTTTCCTTCCATAATTGTTCCCTGCCAGATCTGAAAGGAATCTTAGTGATTAGTCATACCCTGCAGTCCCTACCCTTCCCCTTTTATAGACCAGAAAATCCAAGCCACCTTCCTAAAGTTTCCATTAGATGTTGTTATGGGCTGAATGTTTGGGTCCTCCCCAAATTTCATGTGTTGAAATCCTAGCCTTCAATGTGACGGTATTTGGAGGTGGGGCCTTTGGGTAATTATTAGTTTGTGAGGATAGAACTCTCATGAATGGGATTGATGTCTTTATAAGAAGAAAGGAGAGGACTTTCCTGGTGGCTCAGTGGTTAAGAATCTGCCTGCCAATGCAGGGGACATGGGTTCGAGCCCTGGCCCGGGAAGATCCCACATGCCGTGGAGCAACTAAGTCCGTGCGCCACAACTACTGAGCCTGTGCTCTAGAGCCCGCGAGCCACAACTGCTGAAGCCCCTGCACGTAGAGCCCGTGCTCTGCAACAAGAGAAGCCACCGCAATGAGAAGCCCGCGCACCGCAGCAAAGAGTAGCTCCTGCTCGCCACAACTAGAGAAAGACCGTGCACAGCAACGAAGGCCCAACACAGCCAAATATAAAAACAAACAGTAAATAAATAATTTTTTTTAAAAAAAGAGTTTGTTTCTCTCTCTCTCTCCCCTCCCCACCACCATGTGAGAGCACAGCTAGAAGGTGGCCATCTGCCTGCACGCCAGGAGGTGGGCTCTCACCAGACCCTGGATCTGCTGGTACCTCCATCTTCGACTTCCCAGCCTCCAGAACCATTGTGAAATTGTTGTTAAAGCCATCGAGTCTGTGGTAATTTATTGTAGCAGCTTGAACTAAGACAGATGTAGTTCACTCTATTTGGATAATGGAAACCATAGCAATCTGAAAGTGTCCACGTAATTCTAGTTTCTCACCGGTGCAAATGCTCCTACTTGTGCTCATAACAAAGACACCTTTCTTCTCAAAGAAAGAACAATGGGCTGAGAGTAAAGAGGAAGCTTAATGTCTTAGCCCAGGTGAACCATTAACCAGCCATATGGTCTGCACCCTAGCTGCCTTATTCATAAGACGAGACAACTACCTTGGATGAACTCGAGTCCTCTCTAGCACTCCTGAACATTTGACCATCAGATAGTTGGCTTCATGTGATGGCACAGCTGCTGAGACATGTTCAGTTTAGTGTTAAGCGCTTAAAACCTCTTAATGGCTATTTCTTCATCTATGGGGCGAATAAAAGTGAAATGTGTTTAAGTCTTCAAAATCTTGGCTGAGATGCCCAATGCTTGTCTTTTGGTTGGGTTATCCTTCCCTGAAGGAGAAGGACCATCTCCGATTGCTACACACATAACAGCAGCAGCAACCTAACCAGGGTCAGTCCTCCCGGTGACCCCAGCGCACCACTTCTGCTCGCATGTTTCTGGGCACTGTGCGAACAGCCTCTGCCGTCCGGGGCTCTGGAGACCCCTGGAGGGCCAGGGATCACTTTCTCAGTTTGGATGAAATAGAGAATATGGCCCAAGGTATTATCAGCACTTACTATTTCAAAAGTGTCTTCAGCTGGAAGCAGATAATTTCCTGTGTTGAAATATTTATCAGGTGTGTGACCCACGTCCCATTAGTACTTTAGTGAGTTGTGAGATGTTCTTCATCTGATGTCACCTTTTGTTTTTCATGCTAATTTAAGGGGCTCTATTCTGATGATGCGCTAATCAGACTCTTCAAAACCATCCTCCCCTCTGAGGCCCATCTTCTCCCTACTGGTGCTTCTGTACACTTCAGCTGAGAGTCTCCGCTGAGATCTTGAAAACCAAGCCCCTCATCTGATCCCCTCAGTCAGCTTACTTTCCCAGTTTTAATTCCTGCTCCGAGCTCTGCCACTGACTCAAAGGTAAGCTCTGAACTTTAGTTCTGTGACGGCTCTGCCTGGCCTCTACTTACTTTCCTCCACTGCCATTTCCAGTCCAAGTCCCATCTTGTTTTCCTCCAGCGTGTTTCATCCTTTTCTCTTCCCCTCTCATTACCACATGCCTACAGTACAGTCATGGTCCTTGACTCCACTTCTTCAACCCTCTCCAGTCTTCCCGTTCAAAAAAATCTTCCTGGTTTTCTCATTGCCAACTTAAATCAGTCTAAAGCTCTCTGTTTGGTTTTGAAAGTCCTGGATATTTTCACACTCATGGTCCAGTATGGAAATGTGATTGGTTCTGGTCAGACTCCAAACTATTTCCCTTTACTCTTGCTTCTGTGGCTTCATTCATGGTTCTCCCTTCACTTGAAATACTCTCCAGTGTCCCCATACCCATCTGTCCACTCAAATTTCACTCTTTCCAGCCCCCCCCCAAACTTTTCTATCCTTTGAATTTCTTCTCGTTTGCCATATAGTACAAATCACACATTGCCTGGTCTTGTTAGTTCCTTATTTCATATGGATGAACGTTCTCTCCTTTGCTAGGTTGTAATCCAGTAGCTGTCGTGGCCACACTACCACCATAAAACAACGGCAAACTCTCCCACGCGATGAGTAGCCAGTGCCCTACTGGTGGTGACCCTGGGAGCTTCAGCAGCCGAGCTTTGTGGCCGTTTCCTCACACAGGTTGTGGCCCACTTCTGTTCTTTCGGGATGATTCCTATCCCTAACTTGATCGCAGAGCAGTTCTCCTTTCCTTGGCCTGAGGGTTATACTGATCTTGGTTGCCAGGCACAGAGCCATAAATTTTCTGATGGTCAGAGGCCCCCAGCTTGCCTCTTTCTGTTATCTTTTGCATTGAGGCCGATACCCCAAGTTCCTTCTGTGTCTCACGCTTAGAGTACACCCTTGGCAAAAGGAGCCACCCACTAGGGTTAGAGAATGTGAGTGATGTTTTAATAATCCCAGGCGTTCATGCTGGGGATGAATGGAGAATTGAGGTACAAACAGAGCCATCCTGTGTCCTTCCAAGGACAGTAGGATGAAGAGACAGGAAGGAAAAGGAGTGATACATGGGAAAAGGAGAGTGAAGAGCCCATCCCCCAGCAAGAGGCGGCTGGCCGGCACTTGTGTCTCAATCTTCCTCATGATCCTCTGAGCTCTATGTAGAGGGTGACTAGCTTCCAGTTAAGACACTTGACACAGCCTAAGAGCTTTCCTGAAGGTGAAAGTGGACAGATAAATGAATTCATTGGCCCTCTTCCCTCCAGACAAGAAGAGCTGATGAAAAAATCTTGGCCATTCCTTGGCTTAACCAAATGTCCCCCAGCAGAGCCCCGTGGGAAGCTCTGTCATCTATCCCCATCTGGAGACTTAAAGTCCGCACATGGACCATCTCCCCTTGTGTGTGGCTGTCACTCTCCTGTGGACCTAGTTGACCTTTTGGACCCAAACATTTCCCAGGAAGGTGTTGGTAGGAGGACAGGGCTCCAAACGAGGAGGAAAAACTTAGGTTTAATATCAGGAAAAGCCTTGGACCACTGGAGGCATAAGCCTCCTGAGGGTGTGCTCTCAAATGAGAGCTTTAAATGAAGAGGTGTCCCTTAGTTTTCCAGAGTCCTCTGCGGACAAAGATGTTTCTTGAAGTGTAAGACTAGGGAGGGCAATATAGTCTCCCCCTTTTAAAGTAAGCATGATTCTTTGCCCAGATCCACACTGGCCACCCTTAAATAAATGACTGGATTTTCAAGGTGTTCCTGAGCACAGGTACTGCTTCCCAAGGTTTCCTGTTAGACATCTCTCACCCACTTTCTCCTGAGGGAATTGAAGGAAAGAAGAAATTGCAGAGGCCAAGTGTCAAAATAGACAGACAACCCCCACCCCCCGCCCCAAAGTTAATTAACATTTTAGTGCCACAACTTTAGAATAGCATGAAGGGACTCCTGTAGCCAACTTTCAGGGATTGAAACTGCCCTGTTTCCTGCAGGCATGTGAGCTGTGGGCTAAACCAAACAGGTGATTTCTTACCACAGACGGAAACTCCTGGGGTTTCTATCTGCTGTTCCTTTCAGATATCTCAGAGGTCACAAGTAATGAGCTAGTACCAAGTCCTTTTCATTCTGTTGTGGAAATTCCTCCCCCGTCTCTTGCCTTTTTCATTCTAACCGCAGCCCCAGGGCTCCTGTTTCAAACCCCACATACTGCTCTGCTGGGCATTGGCAGTATTTTACTAACAGCTTTGCATGCCACCTTCCCCATTTTATTCCCCATTTTACTCCCCAGTTAATCTTCATAAACCAGATCTCATTAGGCTTCTCCCTACTAATTAAGTCCAAACGCCTCCATTTGGCACTGGGTGTGCCCTTGACCTGGCCCACAGTGACCTTTCCAGTGTTCAGAGTGCACATATGGCTGTGACACACATCAGAGCCGTGTGCCTGTGATTCCCTCTGCCTGATCACTCGGCATGTACCACCTTCACATCCAAGTTCCATCAGTTCTAGAGGCTCAGCCCACATGGCACCACCTCCAGGAACTTGGTTCTTTCTCACCCTCCCCGCTCTGTAGCCTCATCTCTCCTTTGACCACGACCATTTCCAACCTCAAGTTATGGTTGTTTGTTATCCCATCTCAGTGGATAATAATCCCACTATGGCCAGAGACCATGTTCTAATGCTTTGTGAATCTGGCTACTCCAGGGCGTCTTACTCATATGAGCATCTAATTAATAATTGTTGATAGAATAGGTAAGTCCATGAATTTTTATTTTATTCAGTAAAATGTCTTAAGCGTGCATCAAAAACCCTTTGTTTTTGCATCTTATAGATACTCATATCTTTGTCTAGAACTGTCCATGAATTAATGAATTATTGGTATAAGGCAGATAAAGCAGGAGTTCAAAATAACAATAGCATATAACAGCTTTTTTTCCCCTCAACGAGTGTAAAGTAAATCCTTCCAAGACATTTTCTTAGCAGCGGAGGAAAAGAGCAAGCCGTAGAGACTGGATAAAATGAGATCACTGTGGATAACCCAAGATCCTGTTGATTTAGATAATAAATTGACTTAAAATTTCTATATACATAAAACCTGGAAGATTAACAAATTTGACTAATCTTTTGTCATACAGAAGATTAACATGTTTAAAATGCTGACTGGGAAAAACATTTACAGAATATATAATGGGACAAAAGATTAACATTCCTCAAATATAACAAGTTTCTACAAATCAATAAGAAAATACTGGATCAAGGATTTTGTTATCTATTGCTGTTGAACAAACTACACAAAATGTACTGGCCTGAGTGAACACTGAGTATTATAGGTCATGATTCTGTAATCTGAGACTGGGCCCAGCTGAGTTTTTTTTCCCCCCATGTGGTGTCCACCGGGGCTGGAATGTCCAAGATGGCTTCTACTAAGGTGCCTGGGGCCTCAGCTGGGCTGACTAGAACAGCCAGGCATCTCTCTTTCTCTGAGGTCTTTCTTGCAAGGAAGCTGGACCTTTACATGGTGGCTTAGGGTTCTAAGAGTGAGCTTTCCAAATGGAGCAGCCTCACTGTGCAAGCACTTATCAAGCCTCTGTTTGTATCATACTTGCTAATATCCCATTGGTCAGAGCAAGTCACATGGCTGAATCCAGCCGGTGTAGGGGGGTGATCACACAAGAGCATGAATGTGAGGTACGATCCATTGTAGGTCCCCAGTGAAACAGTCTACTACAGGTAGGGCAGGCAAGTCACTGAAGAAATAGGAATGACTAATAAACACTAAAAAGGCACATTTCTTTAGAGGTCAGGTGATACCAATAAAAATGATGAGACTGCTTTCATCTGGAAATTGATGAATATGCAGTATCTAGTTAATATCTAGTGTTGACCAGCTTATGGGAGAATCTCATTTCCCTGGGAGTATAAATTACTGTGGCCTTTTTAAAAGGTTATTTGGCAGTGCCTATCAAAATATAAAATGTGCATGACTCAGCAAATTCCACTTCTACATATAAAAATACTCGCACAGGTTACCCAGAATGTATTATATAGGGATGTTTATGTATCATTATTTGTAATGGCAATAAAACCAGACCACAAAAGTCCACCACTAAGAGAATGGGTAAATTATGATAAATCGATTCAATGAATATTGAGCAGCCATATTAAAATTAGTTAAATCTGTATGTACTGATGTGGAATGATACCAGATATGTTTTTGAGTAGAAAAATATGCATTATGTCACCATTTTCATGAAAACCAAAATTTGGGGTTAAGTACACGCTCTAGAATGAGAAGTGGAATTGGGAGTGCGTTTTTACTTTTTGGTGTTTTATGAGCTTCTGATTATTTGCAACTTTTTTATAATGAGTACGTATTCTCATGATGGGCAAAAAAAGGAAAAAAATGGAGGCCACTTTAAAATACGTATGTAGGTACACATCACACACACATATAGATAGATATATACACAGAGAGAGAGGAAGAGACAGTGTAAGAGGAAGTAGGAGAAAGTTACTCCGATCCTGAAGATCTTTTGCCCATGGAACCTCTCTTGACCTCTTGTTCTGTCTCCGGTGCCCTCCAGGCTTATCCTCTATTGTTCTGGAAAACTAAAGGTCTGTGAGTCACTTGGAATTCATGTAATAAAAGGCATGTTTTCATGATTTAATTTTGAGCTTTTAGCGTTGCACATTGATTCTATTAACATAAAGCTTTACAAAGATTTTTTTTTCCCATGTCTGGAATGCATATTAGGAATTTAGAAGATGTGACTCATTAGTATACCCGTTGTTCAGTTAGAGGTTCCATGTGGCATAACCTACAGTGTCCTCTGACACCAGCGTGCAGTGAGTACAAGCCAAACCAGGGGCTTCTCCTTGGAAAGGATAATGGAAAAATGGGCCCTTTGATATCCAAACTCACTCTGGTGTGGTAGTAAGCCAGACGGGCATCTGTCTGGTGCATTTCCTTCTGATACATAAACAGATCATTGTTCTGTTCTCATTGTTCCTGTTCTCTCCTCTCCTTAGTAAGGAACCTTGAGAGCAATGTCATTAACTTCTCATTTCCTGCTGTAAGGCTCTTTAAGCCACACCAATGGAAAAAGACAGCACCTGGGAGAAAGGATTTTTTTCTCTTCTCGCTCAGAGCTTCTGCAAGGTCAGGTGTGCATGAGATGCAAGAGTCGAAGTCTCATTTAGTTGGAAAAGATGATTTGCAAGGTGGTGTCAAATCTTGCCATGTTTGTGAAGAAGAAGCAATGGTATAGAAAGATGCTGATAGTTTTTATTTCATAATGGAGGGGTTAATTTCCTTAAAGTTTCTTTATTAATAAAAAGCAACTGGAAGCAATGTGGTTTTTACTGACAAACATGTTTAGAACTATTTCACCTTGGTTTGTAGTTACCTAGAAGGGATTAAGCTTTAAGGAGGACCAAAGGTAGCACAGAGAAATTCTGGTTTCTTGGAGTTAGGAAAAGTACTCACTATGTAGCTGATAAAATACATTAAAGTTCCTGTTATGCATTGAAATCAGCCGTTTGTGTATTATCCTTATTCTCCTGGGTATTTTATACATTGTTTCAATCTTTGTGCTTTATGCAGTATAAACAGCAAAATTTAACCAGTACTCAATATTTTCTTAGGAAAGTATTTTTATATACTGAAAAAAAAGATACCCTGCTTCCAGAATACCTGTGTTCCAGCTTTTGTATTTTGCGGGAAAGATGCTGCTTTCCCGCAGCCTCTTTAATACAGCATCATATGATACAGACCAAGAGTCCCAGAACTGTGAGAACTTGTCATTTCAGAGTCTCGCATACTGGTTTCATAGATAGAATCCTTGTAATAGTTTGTCTTAAAAAACCTTAGCTGCCATCGTGTTTTCCTGTTTAGACAAGTTGCCTAACTTACCTGAAAAACATATATGCATAATTAAACTATTTCCTTCTTACCCTAAAATATTAGCTATAGAAAAATTTATTTTAAGTCGTTTTCTGGCTGAAAGGAAAGAAAAATAAAACTACCGAACATTGCATCTTTCATTTAAAACTGTTTCCCTAAGTAGTGTTTAATGGGGGTTTGCGTAGGCTTGCCACAGACTTCTAGAGTCTTTACCAGGATTTCTCCAGGTGTAGTCCAGCGTAGGGGTGTCACTTGTGCAGGATCCTAGTTTCCCCCGCCCCCATCAAGGACAGGGCCCTGGTCTCTGCATTTTAAACTACTCCCAGGTCATTTTTAGTGTACAGGGCAGTATGAAACATTTAGGATTGAACTAGGAAAATCTAGGACTCCTTGAAGGAAGCCAAAATTCTGAGGAGAATTCTAGTTAATGCTTGCTGGCTTGTTCCTTAAAAAATTTAAAAACTATTCAACAAGAGTGAAGAGGTCACTTCTGGGTGGCCTGGGTTTGGCGGGATCTTGGAGAAATCGGTCTTCCTCCCTAGTGGGGCTTGCGAGGTTAGCAGGGATGGGGACACCGACTGTGGCCAAGGGAAGGGGGACGTTGGCAGGTCAGCGCTTGGAGGAGGTTCAGTCCCCTGGGGCACTTCCACAGGGGCCCTGGGGCACCAGGAGGAAAAGGGAGCTGGAATTACTGCTGAGGGGGGAAAGGCATCCGTGGTCGGTGGTGCTTCCCCATGCTAAAGCGCTCCAGCCCTGCCTGCCTTGGACTGTCTCGGCCAGACTCATTTTTAGGAGGGCTGCTAGTTTCCCAGCAATGTGACAGGAATGCTTTAAAATGGTGCTTACCTCTTGTAGTGTATTTCATTCTTCAGAGGGGCACAAGAACATTAAGAATGACTTCCTTACCAATTAAAGGGATAATATCATTTCTCCTGATCCATTATGGTATTATTTTCATTTTTTTTCAGATTCTTTTCCCAAATACAGGTTATTACAGAATATTAAGTACAGCTCCCTGTGCTGTACAGTAGGTCCTTGTTGATTAGCTATTTGATATATAGTAATGTTGTGTGTATGTTAATCCCAAACGCCTAATTTGTCCCTCCTCCCCACGTTTCTTCTTTGGTAACCATAAGTTTGTTTTCAAAATCTGTGAGTCTGTTTCTGTTTTGTAAATAAGTTCATTTATATCATTTTAAAATTAGATTCCACAGATGAGTGATATCATGAGATTTGTCTTTCTCTGATTTATTCCACTTGGTATGATGTTCTCTAGGTCCATCCACGGGGCTGCAGGTGGCATTGTGTAGCTCTTTTCTATGGCTGAGTAACGTTCCATTTTATATATGTACCACATCTTCTTTATCTATATGGTATTATTTTAAAACATCGATATATAATTTTTAAAAACTATTGTCTTCAGTTTTTGTAATTTCTTATCTCTGGGGCTTTAGGTTTGCACTGAGAACAGACTTCTGCCTTTGTATGAGAACTAATAATATATCATGTTATGTGGGCAACTAACTTGTCCATAGAAATTCTGGAATCTCATGTTTGGAAAGGTGCTTAGAGCTCCCACTAACCAAATAGCCCTTAAATTCTTTAAACTTTCTAGATGGGCATGTACCAATACAAGACATTATTCAGCAATAGTGACCCAAACTGCACTGAGAAAGGGAAGTTCTTTAAGGGACAGCTCTAAATGGAAAGGAGATTTCTTAATTAAGCAGCTGTCTGTCTCTTGGCTCCAATGCTGACCTTGGTGAGAGCACCGGGAAGAAGTTTAATGTCTTCTCCGTCCCAGCCTGTCACCTGTTTGAACACAGGGAGGGTGTCATCCTGTATCTTCTTCCTCTGAGCTCTTCTCCCTCAACGTGTCCTCTTGTGATCCAGTTTCCTGGCCCCTCACTCCTGCTGATCTCTGGATGGCTCGTTATCAGTGACCCTGAAACTTGGACACCTAGAACTGAATCCCATCCTTGAGGAAGTCTGGACAGCCACATTTATCAAGACTGTTACCCCTTTCTGGATACCACATTTCTGCTGAAGTATCCTTATCTTTTTTTTTCCTAGTTCTATTGAGATATCACTAAAATATATCATTGTGTAAGTTTAAGGTGTATAACATAACGATTTGATTATGTATTGCAAAATGATTATCACAATAAGTTAACATCCATCACCTCACGTAGTTAAAATTTTTTTTCCCCTTGTGATGAGAACTTTTGAGATCTACTCTCTTAGCCACTTGCAAATACACGCTGAAGTTTTGCTAACGACGGTCACCATGCTGTATATTACATCCCCAGGACTTATTCATAACTAGAAGTTTGTACTTCTTGACCACCTTCACCCAGTTCCTCCACATCCCATCAGGGTGCCATTAATCTGGCAACCATTAATCTGATCTGTTTCTATGAGTCTGGGTTTTTAGATTTCACATGTGAGATCATGCAGTATTTGTTTTTCTAGGTCTGAATTAACTTCACTTAGCATAATGCTCTTAGGATCCATCCATGTTGTCGCAAATGGCAGGATTTCCTACTTATTGATGGCTGAGTGGTATTTGCAGTAGCCTTATCTTGACTTATCTCTTATGGCAGCTGTACCGTAGAGCAGTCCACACTTTGGGTTAGCTAAGAGCTTAAACTCTTGGGCAAGTAGAGTGCTGTTAAGCCCCTTCTTTCCCATTCTAACCTTCTGAAACTGGTTTTTAGAATTCAGTTAGTTACTTTGTTAGATGTGGCTTATTTTTACAGCCTGTTGATCCTTGGACACCCTGCCTCAGCTCATGCATAATGGAGAGAATGTGGGACCTGTCACCAGAACACAGGATTAAGTCCCAGTTCCATCACTTGTCAGTGGAATTCTGTTTGATCCATGTAAAATGAAGATGGTAATGATACCCACTCAACCAGGCTTTGTAAGGCCCAGATCATTTAGCAGGTGGTTACTGAGCTGTGAAGCATATAAAATGGATATGAAAATATATTTAGACAGTGAAATATTATGGAAAATTTTATAATCTGTGCATTTGCTATCCATATCCCATTTTCAGGTCACCTGTACATTTAAGCAAATTTTCATCAAAATTCTTGTCCAAGTCATTAAAAAGTATGTGGAACAATCCTAGGCCAAGAATGGATGCTAATTCATTGGTCCTCTTTGGACCAGTTGATTTAATGGTACCTTCCAAACACAGTAATACATTAACCCAGTTTGTCCCGAAGACCATAAGAGACTGTTAAATATCTTGTTTAAATCCAGATATGCTCACAACAGACTACATCCACTTCCTCTAGGCCTGCGACCTTCTTCAAAAAGAAATGAGGGCTCAGTATCAGTCATAGGACTGGATGAGGTTACCAAGAAGTGGTTGTAGAGAGAGGAGAGAAGAGAAAAGGAGGAACTAGAAGGGGATGGGAGGGGAGAGAAGTGGTTCATGGCCTTAAAATCCTTAAAAACTCAGGGCTCTTCTTAACACAGACTATGTGGGATACATACAGGAGCACGTTACTGGCAATGAACATGGAGCTGCTGGACTGTCAGATAAAACAGATACAGCAGAGGGGCGGAATCAAGATGGCGTATTAGGAGACGTCTATGCAGAAAACTATAAGACACTGATGAAAGTAATTAAAGATGATACAAACAGATGGAGAGATATACTATGTTCTTGGATTGGAAGAATCAACATTGTGAAAATGACTATACTACCCAAAGCAATCTACAGATGCAACGCAATCCCTATCAAACTACCAATGGCATTTTTCACAGAACTAGAACTAAAAATTTCACCATTTGTATGGAAACACAAAAGACTGAATAGCCAAAGCAATCTTGAGAAAGAAAAACAGAGCTGGAGGAATCAGGCTTCCTGACTTCAGACTATACTACAAAGCTACAGTAATCAAGACAGTATGGTACTGGCACAAAAACAGAAATATAGATCAATGGAACAGGATAGAAAGCATAGAGGTAAGCCCATGCACATATGGTCGCCTTATCTTTGATAAAGGAGGTAAGAGTATACAATGGAGAAAAGACAGCCTCTTCAATAAGTGTTGAGGGAAAACTGGGCAGCTACATATAAAAGAATGAAATTAGAACACTCCCTAACACCATACCCAAAAATAAACTCGAAATGGATTAAAGAGCTAAATGTAAGGCCAGACACTATAAAACTCTTAGAGGAAAACACGGGCAGAACACTATGATATACATCACAGCAAGATCTGTTTTGACTCACCTAGAGAAATGGAAATAAAAAAAAAAATAAACAAATGGGACCTAATGAAACTTAAAGGCTTTTGCACAGTATATGTATAGGTGATTCACTTTGTTATAAAGCAGAAACTAACACACCATTGTAAAGCGATTATGCTGCAACAAAGATGTTTTTTTTTTTTAAAAAAAGAGGGCTTCCCTGGTGGCGCAGTGGTTGAGAGTCCGCCTGCCGATGCGGAGACCGCAGGTTCCTGCCCCGGTCCGGGAAGATCCCACATGCCACGGAGCGGCTGGACCCGTGAGCCGTGGCCACTGAGCCTGCGCATCCAGAGCCTGTGCTCCGCAACGGGAGAGGCCACAACAGTGAAAGGCCTGCGTACCGCAAAAAAAAAAGCTTTTGCACAGCAAAGGAAACCATAAACAAGACCAAAAGACAATCCTCAGAATGGGAGAAACTATTTGCTAACGAAGCAACTGACAAAGGGTTAATCTCCAAAACTACACAAGCATCTCATGCAGCTCAATACCAAAAAAACAACCCAATCCAAGAATGGGCAGAAGACCTAAATAGACATTTCCCCAAAGAAGATACACAGATTGCCAACAAACACATGAAAAGATGCTCAACATCACTAATCATTAGAGAAATGCAAATCAAAACTACAATGAGGTATCACTTCACACCAGTCAGAAGGGCCATCATCAAAAAATCTACAAACAGTAAATGCTGGAGAGGGTGTGGAGAAAAGGGAACCCTCTTGCACTGTTGGTGGGAATGTAAATTGATATAGCCACTATGGAGAACAGTATGGAGGTTCCTCACAAAACTAAAAATAGAACTACCATACGACCCAGCAATCGCACTACTGGACATATACCCTGAGAAAACCATAATTCAAAAAGAGTCACGTACCACAGTGTTCATTGCAACACTATTTACAATAACCAGGACATGGAAGCAACCTAAGTGTCCATGGACGGATGAATGGATAAAGAAGATGTGGCACATATATGCAATGGAATATTTCTCAGCCATAAAAAGAAATGAAATTGAGTTATTTGTAGTGAGGTGGGTGGACCTAGAATCTGTCATACAGAGTGAAGTAAGTCAGAGGAAAGCAAATACTGTATGCTAACAGATATATATGGAATCTAAAAAAAAAAAATTCTTATAAACCTAGCGGCAAGACAGGAATAAAGACGCAGCCATAGAGAATGGACTTGAGGACACGGGGAGGGGGAAGGGTTAGCTGGGGTGAAGTGAGAGAGTAGCATTGACATGTGCACTACCAAATGTAAAATAGCTAGTGGGAAGCAGCTGCATACTGCAGAGAGATCAGCTCGGTGCTTTGCGACCACCTAGAGGGGTGGGATAAGGAGGGTGGGAGGGAGACGCAAAAGGGATGGGATATGGGTATGTACATGTACATATCACTGATTCACTTTGTTATACAGTAGAAACTCACACAACATTGTAAAGCAATTATACTCCAATCAAGATGTTAAAAAAAAAACCAAAAAGAAATGAGGATTTTTGGAAATGCCTGATCTCAGTAAACCCACTTTGATCCCCAATGACCTGTGCATCTCTCATTATTACAAAGTTCCATTTAAATTACTTATCTAGGATTTTGCCTTTTATTGTTGTAAAGCTCCCTGATACATAGTGATGACCTTGACTTTCTCCTCTTTGTCCTGATGTTTGGTTTCCTATCACGACTCTGCGTTTTTCTCTGACTTTGAAGGGGTACTGAGCAGAATTGAACACATTCTCAAGATAATTGTACTTGATTTCTCAAGTTGAATAGTAGACCTTATACTAGTAAACAATGAAAAAAAGATGAATGGTTTTACAAAGTTACCCCATATAACCTCAGAAATGGGTCAGATATTCATCTCATTTTATAATGAGAAACAGCCTCAAAGACGTTAAATGAACTGCCCAAGGTTCTCATGTCAGAGGGATGAAGTAAAGATTCCAGTGAGATTCTTTGGACTCCAAATTCCGTCCTGTCTCTTGGGAAGGGACAGCTAGACTATATCAGTGATTTGTTATTTTTCTAAGAGTTCTATCTACTTTATTGTAAAGCACTGACTGGACAGACACTATCTGTTCCTTAGAGTTCCTGTCATTTTTTAGAACAGGAATATGCAAACCTTTTCTGTAAAGAGCCAGATACTAAATACTTTGGGCTTTATGGGTCCATATGGTCTCTGTCATAACTACTTAAGTCTGCCCTTGCAGCATGAAAGTAGCCATAGACAATATGTAAATGAAGGGCCTGGCTGTGTTCCAATAAAACTTTATTTACAAAAACAGTTGCAGGGCCATAGTTTGATGCCATTTTTTAGAACTTGAATTCGTTTAGAAAGGAATAAAACCTTGTGACATAGAAAGATTGGAGTCGTTTGTGGAAGTGATTATGCTGAGAAAATCAATGCTGGGGAAAGGACTGCTTTGGTACTGTAACCTTAACCACTAGAGTTTGAAACTGTAAGAAGTCAAAAGGGACCCCTTGTCCCCAACCACCCCCCCAAAAAGAATGACAACAATGCCTCCCTTCTCCCCATGACTGCCCACACTTAATACCAAGGTTGGCCACAGTCCAACTATAACATGGGCAAAACTGGTACTAACCTTCACTGGAACATATTTGACCCTGAATTCTTCCAATTTACTTATGAGGCCGAGATTGCACTGCCTTTCTGGGTCCTGTATATAATTCTCTCAGATAATGGATAAAAATTGAGCTGTTGGCCCCTTTGGGTGTTAGAACTGATATGAAGAACACAAAAACCCAAAACAAATCAATTAAGATGTTTAATTGTAATGTTTCACTGCCATGATTTGTGGAGGAAATGTTAAAGAGTGCTTAAATTCATCAATTTCTCAAAGATAGTAGCAGTGGATTAAGTATACCCGAATCATTTACAAATGACTCCGAATTTCCATTATTTTATTCATCATGGGAAACGAGAAGTTTATTTCAGAACTCAAGATTTTATGGGCTCTGGGAGTTCCCTGGCGGTCCAGTGGTTAGAACTCCATGCTTTCACTGGCAAGGGCGTGGGTTTGGAGGGGGGGAAAAAAGGTTTTGTGGACTCAAGCTTACGCAGTCATCTTTAAAAGCAACCAAGTGTATTAAAGAGGATTCTGAAGGTAGGGAATGAGGTATGACCCCCAGGGAAGATTTACCAAATAGAATCCTCCAAGGGGCACAAGGGCATGTAGAATTTGAAAAAGCTTGTTTACTAGTACAAAATAATTTTGTATTTCAAAAACAGTAAACAGAGTCTTTAGAACTAAAGCTTAACAGAAGGCTCAGTCTGGTATAACATGATTTAAAAGAAGCTGAAAATCATGATTATTTGACTGTTTATGTGGGTTTTAAAGCATATTCGACAATACAAACTTTGGGAGAACAAGAATTTCTCATTTTAGTTTCCAAACTGATAAATAGGAAGTGTAGAGGTTTTGAGGAACCAGAAGATACTGTCAGATTCATCCAGCCCTTGGAGAATCAGGATGATGTTATTGCAAATCTCATCTGATTTTCTCATTAGTTGATAGATTTTGTGTTTGCTATCTATTGCTGCATACCAAAATTCCCCAAAAGTTAGCAGCTTAAAACAATACATGTTTATTATTTGTTTCTTTTAGTGAGTAGTTCAGGCTGGATCCTTTCAGAGTTTCTCACAGGCTATAATAAGATGTCAGCTGGATTGTGGTTTATTCAAAGTTCAACTGAGGGAGAATTTGTTTTCAAGGTCTCGTGGCTGTTTTGTCTCTCTCTCTTTTTTTTTTTTGTGGTATGTGGGCCTCTCACTGTTGTGGCCTCTCCCATTGCGGAGCACAGGCTCCGGACACGCAGGCTCAGCGGCCATGGCTCACGGGCCCAACCGCTCCGCGGCACGTGGGATCTTCCCGGACCGGGGCACGAACCCATGTCCCCTGCATCGGCAGGCAGACTCTCAACCACTGCGCCACCAGGGAAGCCGGTCTCTCTTTAAGCACTGATTTTTTTTTTTTTTTTCAGGTTGTCATGTGTAGCACCCTTAGTCTAGTAGTTCCCGTATTTGAGCACACTTGTCCTTTCAAGAATAAGTGTTATAAGCCGTGTAAGATATAAGATATATGTATATATCTTATATGTTATAAGATAGCCAAGAAAACATGTATGTTTTATAGAGAGAAGGTGGGAGTGGCAGCTTTGAGGTGTCCACTGACATACTTTTTTTTTTTAACATCTTTATTGGAGTATAATTGCTTTACAATGTTGTGTTAGTTTCTGCTGTATAACAAAGTGAATCAGCTATACGTATACATATATCCCCATATCCCTTCCCTCTTGCGCCTCCCTCCCACCCTCCCTATCCCACCCCTCTAGGTGGTCACAGAGCACCGAGCTGATCTCCCTGTGCTATGCGGCAGCTTCCCACTAGCTAGCTATTTTACATTTGGTAGTGTATATATGTCCATACCACTCTCTCACTTCGTCCCAGCTTACCCTTCCCCCTCCCCATGTCCTCACGTCCATTCTTTGTCTGCATCTTTATTCTTGTCCTGCCCCTAGGTTCATCAGAACCATTTTTTGTTTAGATTCCATATATATGTGTTAGCATACAGTATTTGTTTTTCTCTGTCTTACTTCACTCTGACTTGTTTTAAATTGTTCCTTTTGAAAGTATCTCGATAATAGATACAAACATATTTACGATTATGTTTAATGGAGCTAGGTTCTGAGGAACAGTGGCTTCTTCGGAGACCTTTGGGGATGGAAATTAAGAGAAAACATCTGTGTGTGTATATTTTGAGAACTGAAGTTGGACGTTTCTTTGCAGTTTGGGTAGCATCTGAAATTTACTGTGGAGTTTTTGAGAATGAACTCATCTGTTTCATGGCTTTTACTCTAGCTATCCTATAATATATGGCAACGTGCTCGTTATTCCTGACATCCTTGGTATCGGAGACTCTAAATCTTTAGATGCATTAGCTATTGGACATGTTTAATGAAAAGCAGGATGTTCAATATCACCTTGTCTTGCCAATGTAGCTTATTTATAACCGTACTCGTTTAGAATACTTGCTGCATTTCCTATGTTCCAGGCACTCATCAAGGTATTTTAAAATAACTCATTTAGTCCCCATAGTAGCCCCATGAAGTAAGCAGTTTTATTATCTCCATTTTACAGATGTGGAAAATGACATAGAAGAGGTTAAGTGACTTGCCCATTGGCGCACAGCTAGGAAGGGGTGGAGCTGTGACTCGGATTCCATTAAAGTACTTCATGTAGTTCAACTTCGTTTGATGGATGAGATGAAAAATGTATTAAGACTAGAAGGATTAGCTAAGGTCCCTTTGAATAGACACATTGAATGCTGTGTACTTCATTTGCTTGCTAAACGAAGAAACTTGACAGCTGTATTCTGAGTTTATGTCACCTTGGTTTAACAGGCATTGTATCATCAAGACTGTAAATATAACACAGATCACTCCAGAATCTGAGTTTGAAATTTAGGGACAAGATTAGAAAGTGGCAGTCTTGAAAATGGACCAGAGCTAATAATATCAAATGGGTGAGATTAACTGTTGAAAAACCCCAGCCTAAAAGATAGTTTTTAAGTCTTAGCTCCTGAGGTCAGAAGTATCCCAAATACACACAGGAGTTGTGCTCTAAGAATTGTTGTGCTTTTTCCAATTTATAAACTAGCACAAACAAGAAAAACAAAAAATGTCCTTTTATTTCCTTGATTTAGTGTCAAGAAATGAGCATGCCTATCCAATACCATTGTGCTCCATGAGTTTGTGTCCATGATTCTTACTTGTTTTGGTACCAAGTTGTGGTTCTCCCGGTACTTCGTTATTCTCACCTCCATTTTTCTCAGAAAGTTGGTGTTTCCTCAGCCCAAGACAACCTTCTCTTCCTTTGCACTCAGAATTCTCCCATACCAGATGAGAAAACCAAGGCTCACAAAGGTTAATATGACCAAGGTCTCACTATTAGTAAGGGCTAGAGTTGATACCGTGTTTCTGTCTCCCTAGATTCAAAACACATTTTTTAAAACAAAATGTTTTAGATCTTTGCAAATGTTAGAGAATAAAACAAAAACACTGTATCTGCAAAAGATAAAATGTTACAAACACAAAGCTTATACTGCTAATTTTTCAAGTATTTAGACTTCGACATAAATGGTATCATGAATATACCTATCCCTTCACAGCTTGCTTTTTATATTTTACATTATCAAAACGTGATATTTTTCTGTGTGAGTAAACCACAGTTTGTATATCCAATCTCTTGTTGACAGACATTTGGATTATTTCCCAAGCTTTTAGCTATTAAAAACAATCCTGCAATAACTGTTTTCTCTCTTGTGTGTGAGCCCTTGTGCTCGTGTACTTGGATTTCTCAGTGTTCTAGTCCTCAGTGTACTTAGGACCAGAGCTACTGGGATAATATGCACATTTTCAACTTGATTAGGCATTGCCTGCTGCTCTCAAATGGTTATGCTAATTTTCACTTACAACAGCAGTGTAGGAGAGTTTCTGTTGCTCTCTATGCTTATCAACAGTTTATTATATCAAGCTTTTGGGTTGCTGCCAGTCTGATAGGTCTAGTGAAATGAATTTGATTTTCTATAATTACTTCGAAGGATAAAGTTACTTTTTACAAAAGAGAGCTAGTTCTTATTCACTATCATGTTGTCAAATCTCAACAGTCTCCCCTCACCAACTTTGACAGTCTCAACATTTCTTACGTTTCCAGCATCACGATTCAATTATGCTGTTGATTTCATTTATTACTGAAGGCAAAGACTACAGCATTCTGAATTTCACGCCGTAAGATCAAATAAATGCTAGTACAGTTTTTCTACAGTCTTTCTATTACACGGACTTAAGAAATCATATGGAGAAACTGGAGTGTAGAAATTGTGCTGTGGGGAAATTATGGCGTAACATTTCATTTACCTTTCAAAATTACGAATAATTTTTTTAGTTTGGGAATCAAAATGGATAAAATGGGATTTTCTGTCTTCTAAACCCTAGCAATTACTATGGCTTCTTTTCTCCTCACTCACCAGTGAGTACTTGATTTTTATGTGCATGGTCAATTTGGTGACATTTGAGAAAATGTGCAGACGGAACTCCAGCTCTGGATCCTGGACCAGAAGTTCTGGGAGGTGTTCCTGAAGGAGTGCTGGGGTTTTTGGAACCAAAATGAATCTGGGTAGAGCCTCATTAATTAGAGCAATGGTTCTCAGATGTAGGTGAGCATCAGAGTCAGCTGGAGGGCTTGTTAAAATGCAGATTGGCTGGCCCCATTTCCGGAGTTCTTAATTCAGTGGGTCTGGGTTGGAGCCATCAAATTTACATTTCAAATAAGTTTCTAGATGATGCTAATGCTGGGGGCCACTCTTGAGAATGACCACTTGAAAGAAATTTGTCCGCAATAGGGAAGGTCCTGGGCCAAGAGGGAGCTCTCAGACTGAGGGTCAAATCCAGATGCAGGGTTATGTAATATGACTGTGCGGAGGTCTGGCTGGTAGGTATATGGATAATTTCGATTTTCTTCTTTGTGCTTTTCAGCACATCTCACTTATTTTAAGGCAAGACTGAGTAAGACTAAGTGAAGCCTCAGGGCGTCACAGGTTAAGAACCATCTGTTACTGAATCCCTGTTTTGGTTTGAATTTTTAAAATTCTAGCAGGGGTTTCGGGCCATGATACAAATGTTACAGGTAGGTTATTTTTAGGTCAGTAGACTTTGAGGAATGTATGGCTGGGCAAAAACTGTTTCTAAGATGGTGATGGTCATGTGCTTATTTGGCATTAGCCGACATTTATAATCTCCATGTGCCAGGTTATGAAGGGTGAAACAGTTTTTAAAAGGAACACGGAGTGGTTATGATGAGTCTCCAAATCAGAGTTTCTCAGTTATTTGGGATCTCTCAGTGAAATGGTTCAGCCAAGGTTCATGGATGCACAGGGCATGTGACAGTAGAAACATCTGGTGATTGCCATTACAAAGTGCAGTTATGACTTAGGTAAATGGATAAACTTCCTTTTGCCATATGTGTATATTATAGACATACACATATACAACCCATATATATGGACCACCTTATAACTTGGACATTACAACCAAGGTGATCTAATCTTTCTGTGATGGAAAAGCAAAATAGTTTTGTTTAAAATATAATTGTGAGCAGACACATGGTATGTAGGATGAGTTTTAGAGTGCTGGTGAAGATCTGTGTTTTAACATGGATGAATTTTTATAGGTTTTTCTTGATAAACAATCTTTACACTTAATATATAACTTTCATGCTGGTTTTTTATGTATTTTGTTTTTGTATGTATTTTATGTTTCACAATGTGCTTTGAATATGAATAAAATTAGAACCAAATTATTTTCTTTCCACGTTGCTTACCTTTCTTTAGGAGAGTTATGCATACTCAGTAAAGTTAGTATATTTATATACGTGCATGTGTGAATATAAAAGTTGAGAAGTATGGACTAAAAGCAGTATAATAGTGTTACTCTCTTTGTAATCTCTGTTTTTGTAAATAACTGGGCTTATATGGGAGCATTTATTTTAAAGTCCCTAACAGAGTTTGCTTCGACTTAAGTTTCAGTTTTTCTTTTCTGTTTCAAAAGACAGATACAGATTCATGATCTGAAATAATGCGAAATCGTATGCATGCCCTTTTGCTTTCACTAGCATTTCGTTTTAACCTAACAATTTTATGAGTCGATTTCTTTTGAGCTTACTGTGCTCAGAATAAAATGTAATTTCTTGTTGTAATCTGCCTTCTGTTTTCTGTCTCTAAAGATTTTGTTTGAACATACGTTAAACACAGTGGAATGAAAACCAAGAATAGCTTGGGGAGAAAATAAAGAACTAGGCTCAAGGTTTCAAAATATTATGAAAGGGAGATAATCAAATGCAATACTTCCTTTTCTGTTGACCTCATTCTGGCCCTTCACCCTGCATCCTCACTGAAGTGTTCTGAAGCCTGCGGACACTGGTGACCTGCCAAACAGAAGGTTACACTTACCAGGCAGAGATGGTTGTCCTGTGCGCCATTGATGGGATTTGGTGAAAATGGACAAGGAAGGCCTCCATATGCTCCAGAACAATTTTTTATTTTGTATACTTGTTCTTACAGGAGGAAAGTTTGATCTGAAATCTCTACATTCTGAGTTCTGAAGTGACTTCACATGGGAGAAAGAACTTGAACTTTGGAATCAGACAGATACACACTCCCCTCCTACTCTAGGCTGTGTTATAATTCCAGTTAATTCACCAACTTCAGTGAGAATGGTTCAGTCTGTGGAGAGGGTATCATCGTAATGTCACAGTAGTTTGAGGAGGACGTGAGACAACATATGAGAAAATGTGAGGCACGTTATTGACAGAGGGTGAATGTTAGTTCCCACCTCTTCCTGCCCCATCTGGTCTTCAAAGCACAGCACCAGTGGCCTTCCCAGCCAGCAGCTTTGTAGGTTAAGCAGGCTGTTGGTTCAGGTCCATGTTGCTTGGCCCCATCATTAAAAGGAATGAATTTAATGTGCTGCAAACCGTGTTCTTTTTTTTTTTTTCTTTTTTGGCCACTCCATGTGGCTTTCAGGATCTCAGTTTCCCGACCAGGGATCAAACCCATGCCCTTGGCAGTGAAAGCCTGGAGACCTAACCACTGGACGGCCAGGGATGTTCCTAAACTGTGTTTCTTGAGACAAGTCCTGCCTTCTAGACGTTCCCCACATAAAAAGTCAATAACAAAACTAAAAGTAGAACTACCATACGACCCAGCAATCCCACTACTGGCATATACCCTGAGAAAATAATAATTCAAAGAGTCATGTACCACAGTGTTCATTGCAGCTCTCTTTACAGTAGCCAGGACATGGAAGCAACCTAAGTGTCCATCGACAGATGAATGGGTAAAGAAGATGTGACACGTATATACAATGGAATATTACTCAGCTATAAAAAGAAACAAAATTGAGTTATTTGTAGTGAAGTGGATGGACCTAGAGACTGTCATACAGAGTGAAGTAAGTGAGAAAGAAAAATAAATACCGTAAGCTAACACATATATATGGAATCTAAAAAAAAAAAAAGGTTCTGAAGAACCTACAGGCATAAAGATGCAGATGTAGAGAATGGACTTGAGGACACAGGGAGGGGGAAGGGTAAGCTGGGATGAAGTGAGAACTTGGCATGGACTTATGTATACTACCAAATGTAAAATAGATAGCTAGTGGGAAGCAGCCACATAGCACAGGGAGGTCAGCTTGGTGCTTTGTGACCACCTAGAGGGGTGGGATAGGGAGGGCGGGAGGGAGATGCAAGAGGGAGGAGATATGGGGATGTATGGATAGCTGATTCACTTCGTTATAAAGCAGAAACATGCCATTGTAAAGCAATTATACTCCAATAAAGATGTTTTTAAAAAAAAAGTCAACAACATAAGAACATTAAATGAAGAGAGAGATAGGTGGTCATGTGTGTATTTATTCTATGTCCGGTAGGTGAAAATGACACAGAAATAGGTTTTTAAAGCAAACTCAGCTGATGTGGTACATGCTCGTATTGGCGGCCTGAGTGAGAAGCAGTGGCACTTTCACTGGGTCACTTTCAGAGGCCATAGTGAGCTGGCCTGCCCAGGAATGGACAAGTCTCTGGTTTTCCCTCGAGTGCCCCTCCCCGCGTCTTTAAAGTCCGGAACTCATTCTCAGCACTCCCGGCATCAGGCACAGCACCTGTTACTTGGATGAATGAATCACCTGTATTTGAGTGAATAAATGAGTGTATTTGAGTGAATAAATGAGTGTATTTGAGTGAATAAATGACCTGTATTTGAGTGAATAAATGACCTGTAGGTGCGCCCCAGCATACATGTATATGTTCTGTGATAGTTCAGTCATACTCTCAAAGAAGGATCATGTTTCTTGAAACTTTGGACTGTGGAGCTCTTCCGAAGAACAGTGCCCAGGGCCCTTGCCTCCTGTGTGTGTGTGTGTGTGTGTGTGTGTGTGTGTGTGTGTGTGAAGTTTGTTTGTTTACCTTTTTAGTGCAGTATAGTGGATTTACAATATTGTGTTTCAGGTGTACAGCAAAGTGATTCAGTTATATACATATATATTTTCGGATGATTTTCCGTTATAGGTTATTACAAGATATTGAATGTCGTTCCCTGTGTTATACAGTAAATCCTCTGTTGTTACCTATTTCATGTATAGTAGTTTCTAACTGTTAATCCCATATTCCTAACTTATCCCTCCCACCCCCCTCCTTTCCCCTTTGGTAACCGTAAGTTTGTTTTCTGTGTCTATGAGCCTGTTTCTGTTTTGTATATAGATTCGTTTGTATTATTTTTTAGACTCCACGTATAAGTGATATCGTATAATACTTTATCTTAGCATGATATTGTCTAGGTCCATCCATGTTGCTGCAAATGACAGCATTTCATTTTTTATGGCTAACATTCCATCGTGCATACACACACACATGCATATACACTACATCTTAAACCAGTCATCTGTTGATGGGCATTTGGGTTGTTTCCACGTCTTGGCTATTGTAAATAGTGCTGCTTTGAACATTGGGGTGCATGTATCTTTTCAAATCAGTTTTCGTCTTTTCCGAATATATGCCTAAGAGTGGGATTGGTGGACCACATAGTAACTCTATTTTTAGTTTTTTAAGAAACCGGCATACTGTTTTCCATAGCGGCTGCACCACCCTTCTCTACTTTCTTCAGTTTCTTTTCAAATAGTTCACTGAAGTTTATGTTGTTTGCTTTTCTACTGATCGGGACACAAGGACTCATAGATCATCTTTGTGCTTTGTATGTGCTTTAAATGGCCAACACACCTGTGATGAACTGGAGGGCCATCCATTTGAAAGTAACCAGACAGGAGTAATAGTTAACGTTCCAGTAGTGTTGGCTACTGGCCAGGCATGCTTCTAAACACCTTACATTTTTAAGATTATGGACTTTTCTGAGATATTAAGGTTAACAGCAAAACCTTAGAAAGTGTAAGAATATCTTGCAATCCAGTATACTCTAATTTTAAGGTGATATCACAATATCTTTGTAGGTGAACTCCCAACCATTAAAGTTAATTACTCATTTCTCCAAATGGATAGGTAGGCAGTCTATTGAATTGTGTTAACTTAAGTCACATTGTAATCGTAGCGAGCCACCAAATTCTAGAATAATTAATACTACCGCATCACATGCCACTGACATTTTTTGAGTGCTTACCACGTGCCGGGCATCGTGATAAGTGTTCTACACGACTTGTCATTTGTACTTACAACAACCCTGTGAGGTAAGTGCTAGTACATGAACTCCTAGATGTTAGAACTGTGGGTGAAGACGTGTGATCATCTGACTGCACATTGCCTCAGTGAAGAATCAGGGGACAGGTGACCAGAGTGAGTTGTCTCCAGTCAGGAGGACAAACTGACAGAGCTGGGGCTGGAAGTCAGATAACCTAACTTGAATTTCAATACCCTTTCTCTTACACTGCATTGTCCTTAAGATTATTTTTTGGGTTCTCTCTTTACTTTTTATGTATTTCTGGGACCATATGTAAGACAAAATGGGATTTTAATGATGAAAAAATTCAGTGTTTGTGTCAGCTACCAGGACCACCAGGACTACTACACACGCCTCCCCACCATCCAGTTTCCTCACTGCCGTACCCAAGGTCCTTCCGCCACGGTGCCCCCGCTCTCCTCTCCAGATGGATCCCTATACTTTTCCATATGCATCTTCTGCTCTCGCCAAGCCCCGGAGAAACTTCGTACAGTCTTGAACTTATCCCTTTGGTCTCACCCACTTTTCTTTTCTGAAATGTCATAGACATGGCTGGTAATCATTATTTAAGACCTAATTCTACTCCCGTGGCTTCTGAGAAATCTTCCTTGGCTCTTGGCCCCTGTTATATTACATTCTCAGGAAGCCTGCAACGTTCACGTCTCTGCTACACATTTGTGTTGGCCAGCTACTAACTTGAATGGATCTTTTTTATTTTATGCTTGTGTGTCTTGGTCCCTGAATGAGTTGCTGTTTGAAGGCACCGTTTTTTTTGTTCTTACACACAGTCCCATAAACACACAGTAGGTACTTAATAATCGTTTTGTTCCTGAAGACAAAATATTTTTTGGTTTCTCTTATTTTTCTTTTATTCTCTCTAATAAGAAGCCTGATTTGATAGCTCACGAAGAGTCTTGGACAGGAGAAGGAAAAGATCACATGTGGTTGAAAGTAAATGTGGTTTTTATTTTTATCTTAATGTGTCTCTTCTTGTCTTTCGCTCTGGCAGGAGCAGTGATGACACAGGATTGCCAGTGTCTGGGTCATTCTTTTTTAATGTTGGGAGTTCTTTTTGTTCAATAATTGCGTGGCCAGCTCACTGATTTGAGGGATATCAAATCATTCAGCTCACCCTGTGATCCTTTATTCTGTTGGAAGAACACTGAGTACTCGGATGTATTTAACAGGACAGTCCTCTCTAGAGGATGTTCTCACTGGGATTTTGGTGTTTTACTTAAGTAATTTTGAACCCATCGATTCACGGCCATTACTTAGACAGCTGACACAGTCAGAATGGAAGAGTATGCACATTGTAATAAAGCATCAGATTAAAAGATTTGTTAAACACAATATTTTAGATAACTCAAGTAATTGGATCTAGTGCTAGCTGGATCATAATTTGGAAAGTTGTGTCTACAGTAACAATAAAAACAATACACAGTGCTATTGATTAACAAGGCAGTGGAGAAGAAAACTGAGAACAATGGGAAAGTGGTGCTTTATGGAAATTGTTCTCTGTGTGTGTTTATCACTCTGTTCATCCTTTGTTCCTCTGTTTTGTGCGGTAAACCATAGCTTAAGCCAGATTTTCCAGAGAATTCCAGAAGCCGTGTCACTTTTATAAGTGCCAGCTAATAAAAAAAAAGACATGAGAGAAATTGAAAATTAGTATCAAAAAATGGGATGTCCAGAAAAAAGGATGTCCAGCCTCCTGTTCAAGGTAAATCCTGACCTTGACCCCATTCCCTCCTACTTCCTCAAAGACCTTGCTCTGTTGGTCATCTTAACTCAGTTATTTTCTGACTACTTCTCCCTTAAAAAAATACTCCAACACTCCTGCTGGCTCTTGGCAGTCTCTCTCCCCTCATTTAGCATCCAGATTTCTTGAAAGAATCATCCAGGTTTACTCTCTCCATGGCTTCATTTTCCTCTTTTCTCCCCAGTGCCATAGCGATAAGGTTTTTGCCTCACTGCTCTTCTGAAGTTGTTCTTCTTGAGGTCAACAAAAGATCCTCTTACCACATGCAGCGTTTATTTTTCACCTCTTACTGAGTCCCTCGTTCCTCATTGAGGCGCTCTCCCCTCAGCCTTCTTGAGCACACTCTCGCTGCTTCCCATCTCTTTGACCTTCTCTACA